>NW_026555230.1:2400000-3000000 GCF_021234165.1 Pteronotus mesoamericanus | reverse complement strand
CCCTGTCTTACTCCATTTTGCCTTCCCGCTTCCACTGATCAGTTGGGTGAGGAATTATATTTCATTGTTTTCTCTTTTTTTCCCCCCTTCTCACAACCTGGGCTTTACTGCTTACTTTTATTAATTTGCTTCCCCCATCCCGTCAAAATCACTTTTCTTTATGGTAGACATTTCATATTCACTTTTCACTTTTCTACAATATTCTTATTCCCATTCCACCTTTATTAAACTTCATTAAGCTGTTGTTGCTATCAACCCTGCTGTGGTTTTTCTGCAATTTTGCTCCCGTTGGTCCGGTACCTTTACAATTTTACTTCAAACCTCATAATATACTCTTCCCTATCCATACACCATTGTTCACATCACCCTTTCATGTTTTACTTACATTTTAAATTTTTTTCTCTCCCTTTCTTTGCCTCACTTCTATCCCAATTCTTATCAATTCTCCATCCTCTTACCACTCAATAACATTTTCCCCTCTTTTAACTATTTCGTATTCCCTATATCATATATTGTAATATCCCTAGTCTCTCCACCTTTATTAATCTTAGTGCAATTGCAGTTGAAACTGCTGATGAGGTAGGGGGGTTCTTTTTGCTGGCATAGGTTTGGTTGTCTGGTAATACTACTCTGTTAACCAACACCTGCACAAAAGTATAGAAGACAAGGTGGGAGTTCTGGCTACTAGTAAGCCCACTGGAGCAGAAAACCCACCAACAAAGAAGGTACCAACAAGTAAAGGTCAAGGACAACAAAAGAGCCCGCACAAATGGAATAAAGGGCAGCCCTACAGCATCCAGACAAGGAGATCAAAGAGACCACACAACTGAGTCCCACAGAACTACCACAGAAGTCCACCCCACAAAGACAGCTGGCAAAGCAGAGCAATGGGAATCACAGAAACAAAAACAGTCACCAAAAATGGGGAGACAGAGAAAGAACTCACAATCAAAAGGAACGGAGGAATTCCCAGTAAAAGAACTAAAGGAAATAGAGACAAGCAAACTATCTGACAAAATTCAAAAGAATGGTTTTAAGGATGCTCGAGGAACTCAGTGGCAACTACAAGGAACTGAGTGGGAACTACAATGGCATGAAAAAGGAAAGAGAAACTATAAACAAGAACCAGGAAGAAATGAAGAATATAATATCTGAAATTAAAAAATACACTAGAAGAAAATACAAACAGGCTAGGTGAAGCAGAGGATCAAATTAGTGAGCTGGAAGACAAGGTAGAAAGAAAGACCTAGGTAGAGTTAGCAGCATGAAAGAATCAAAAAGTATGAAGATAGCTTAAGGGAATGTCAGGACAACATGAAATGCAACAACATTCAAACCATGGGGATACAAGAAGGAAGAAAAGGAGCAAAGGATAGAAAACATGTTTAAAAAAAAAATGAGAGAAAACTTCCCTAACCTGGAGAGGGGAAAAGCCATGCAAGTTCAGGAAGCACAGAGGGCTTATTTTTTTTTTATTGTATCTTATTTATTTATTTTTAGAGAGAGGGGAAGGGAGAGAGAAAAAGAGGGAGAGGAACATTAATGTTTAGTTGTCTCTCAAGAGCCCCCTACTGGGGAACTGGCCCACAACCAAGGCATGTGCCCTCACTAGGAACTGAACCTATGATCCTATGGTTCACAGGACAGCACTCAATCCACTGAGTTACACCAGTCAAGGCCAGAGAGTTTTAATCATAGATACAGAACAAATATTCAAAATTTTCTATGGGAGGGACTTTGAGATGATGTAGGAGTGAATGGAAGTCACACTGACCACATCCGAGGACCAACCTGGAATTACAACTAAACTGTGAAGAAATCACCTGGAACAAAAAAATAAAGAATAGTGAGAGAGGAGGCCTATAACCTTGGGTGGGCAGAGGAATCATCCTTCTCACAACCTGACTGGAAAGGAGTGCGGTGGAGACTCAAGAAGGCAGGCAGGGTACCCAAGGGCAGCAGAGCCAGAGGAATATTTAAATAGTTGATTGGACCCCCTGAGAAGAGGGTGATCTGAAGCATAGGCGGGGGTTTCCAGCCTACAGCACCAGAGCCCAAAAACTACACAGATAACAGCCAGCTGTGAAAAGTGGCAGGGTAGCTCTCTATCAGAGACAGACAGCTGGAGACACAAGGAGCCATTTAAAGGGTCAACGCATACATTTATTTGCATCCACGTACCCTGGTCTCCAGCGAAGGAGGGGACAGAGTAGGCTAGAGATGCCTGAGGAAAGACTGGGGAAGGAGGATTTGGGGACAGGACTGAGAGTGTAGCCGGCAGGGTCCTGATGCTGACTCATCTCCCATATGTCAGCAACCATCTTGCTTAGGCAGACCACTCCCCTGTAAGGCAGCAGCATGAGAGGATACAATAGCCCCGCCCCCAGGAGGCTTTGCTGTGGCCCAGTGGTGTGCAAGCCTGACTGCTGAGTACTAAGTGCTAGTAACAGATAGTACATCCCTGGCTAAAGGGGGTTCAGAGTGGTCTAAAGACTCTAGAGGAGAGTCTGGAAACAGAGGCTATGGGGAGACAACTAAGGGAGCAGCCAGAGGGATCCTGGAGCTGTCTTCTCCCCCATACAGTTGCAGCCATCTTGCTTAGGAAGACCACTGCCCGTGAGCTGCAGCAGAGTTAAAGGACAGAGTTGCCCTGCCCACAGGAGACACATATCTCACCCTGTGGTGCCTAAGCTTGACTGCTGTGTGCAGAGTGGCTAGATTAACAGCTAAAGGAGAAAGCCACAGACAGATTCCTGGAAGTCTCGAAAAGAATGCCTAGAGTCAGACAGGGACATCTGACATCATCAGAGGTAGCTCCAGAAAGAAAAAACCAGTGAACCCCTACCATAGAAGTTCACACCATAAAGTGGGGAAGTCAACACAGATCAACTTAAGAAGCAGAAGCAAAAAAGAAGAATCTTACAAATAATGGGAAGACAAAGAAACACTCCCCAACTGAAGGGAAAGGAGAAATCCCTAGAAAGAGGGCTGAATGAAATAGAAGCAAGTAAACTATCAGATACTGAGTTCAAAACAATGGTTGTAAGGAAGTTCAATGAGCTTAGTGAGCTCAAAGAGAACTACAAAAAACTACAGAAAAGTTAGGAGGAACTTAATGCAATATATATCACCATGAAAAACAACATAAGAAATAGCAATAGGAGGAAAGAGAAAATGAAAAATACAGTTTTGGAATTGAAGAACACAGAAGAAGGAATCAAAAGGAGGCTCGATGAAGCAGAGGATCAAATCAGCGAGCTGGAGGACAAGGTAGAAAAAAGTACCCAGAAAAAGCAAGAAAAAGAAAACAGACTCAAAAAGAATGAAGAGACATTGAGGGAAATGCAGCACAACCTGAAACATAATAATATCCATATAATAGGGATACCAGAAGGAGAAGAGGAAGAAGGAATAGAAAACCTTTTTGAAAAGTAATGATTGACAACTTCCTTAATTTGAAGAGAGGGAAAATCACACAAATCCAGGAAGCACAGAGGGTCCCATTTGAGAGGAAACCAATGAGGATCACTGCAAGACACATCATCATTAAAATGGCAAATATCAAAGACAGAGAGAATCCTAAAGTCAGCAAGGGAGAAACAGGTAGTAGCATACAAAGGGGCCCTGATACAGCAAGCAGCTGACTTCTCAACAGAAACACTACAAGCCAGAAGGGAATGGCAAGATATATTCCAAGTAATGAAAAGCAAAGGCCTGCAACCAAGACTACTCAAACCAGCAAGGCTCTTATTTAAAATGGAAGGCAAAATAAGGAGTTTCCCAGACAAAAGAATGCTAAGAGAATACACCTTCACCAAACCAGCAATGCAAGATATGCTAAAGAGACTGCGTTAAGAAGATAAGAAAAGGAGTGAGAGAAAGAGAAACACTGGTACAAAGGGGAAAATGAATAAGTACCTATCAATAATAACTTTAAATATAAATAGATTAAGTGGTCCAATCAAAATACATAGGGTAGCTAAATGGATTAAAACGCATGACTCACACATATGCTACCTACAAGAGAGCCACTTCAGAAAAGAGTATTTACATATATTGAAGGCAAAGTGATGGAAAAAAAATATTCCAAGCAAATGGACAGGAAAAAAAGCAGGGGTTACATCAGACAAAATATATTTCAGAACATAGGACATAAAAGAGACACAGAGGGTCACTACATAATACTCAAAGGAAGAATCCATCAAGAAGAAATAAACATTGTAAACCTATATGCACCTAACATAGGAGCACCCAAATATGTAAGGAAACTCTTGGAGGACTTCAAGAAAGATATAGACAGCAACACACTGATAGTAGGGGATTTTAACGCCCCACTGTCACAAATGGATAGATCTTCCAAACAAAATATTAACAAGGATATTGTGTAACTGAACAAGGCATTACATCAAATGGGCTTAACTGATATATATAGAACCTTTCATCCTAAAGAAGGAAAATAAATATTCTTTTCAAATGCAAATGGAACATTTTTCAAAGACAGACCACTTGATATAGCATAAAACAAGCCTCAACAAATTCAAGAAAATTGGAATCATATCAAGCATTTTCTCAAGCCAGAAGGGTGTGAAACTAAAAACCAACCTCAGGAAAAAAAAAATCAAAAACAGTCAAACTGGAAATTGCTGTTTCCCACCTTCTCTTTCTCTTTCCCTTCCCCTCTCTCTAAAAATAAATGGGGAGAGAGGAAGATGGCAGAGGAGTGAATGGGAGTCACGCTGACCTCCTCCCCACAAGACCAAACTGGAATTGTGACTAAATAGTGGAGTAATCACCTGGAAAACAATGGAACGATAGTGGGAGAGGAGCCTTGGAGCCGTGGACAGACAGTGCATTCGACTACCACACATCCCAATGGGTGAGAAGTACAGTGGAGGCTCAAGAGGGAGGGCTGTGTGCCCATGGGCACTAGCACCAGAAGGACATTAAAAGGGCCAGTTAGTTCCCCCTGAGAAGAACGGGGTCTGAATCATAAAGAGACAACGCTAAACTACAGCAGCTAAAAGCAAGAAAATACAGACAAAACGCAACCCCAAAAAGCTTAGGGGCGCTCTCTGCCAGAGACAGGTGGCTGGGGGTGCAAAGAGACATTTAAAGGGCCAACACAAAAATTGCAGTGGCAGCTACCCTCCTAGATCTCTGGGTAGAGGCGGCAGCAGGGCGGACTAGTGCCTGGGAAAAGACTGGTGAGGAAAACTTTGTGAAGAGAACTGACACGGTGGCCGGTGGAGCCCCGGTGACAACGCACCTCCCACTCTGCAACTACCATCTCACTCAGGCATAAGGGAATCAATTAACCTGCCTTTTGTGCACTCCGCACACAGCTTGTGTGCATGTGAGCTGGGGGACTGAGTGCAGACTGGCTGGGAGAGCCTTGAGGAGAGACTGGAGATGGAGGCGTTGGGGAAAGAATGGGAGGAGGATCCCGGGAGTCCCAACTCCCTCCCCATTCCGTAGTCTCCATTGTGAGCTGGAATGGCGCGCCCCCAAAGAGGCAGAAGTGGGGCGCGCATGAACCAGAATGCCTGAGATTGAAACGCAGTCCGCACAGGGGTTGGATCCCTGGCCAAAGGGGTCACAGAACTGCCCAGAGGCCCCTGAGGAGAGACTGGAAATGGAGACGTTGGGGAAAGAACGGGAGGAGGAACCGGGTAGTCCAGACTCCTTCTCCTTTCCCTAGTCTCCATTGTGCTGGAAGAGGCCACACCCCCAAAAAGCCAAAAGCCGAAAAGCACACATAGACACCCCAAAACTACCCAGTGTAAGCGTGCACACTTGCGCCGAGTGGCTGGTGAGGGATGACGAGCATGTGTGTGGACTCGTGCAGGCTGGCAAGAGCTCCTATGAGCTGGCAAGGCCTCCCACAGATTGGCACAGATATGGCCTGTGAGGGAGTGTGCAGAGCGGCAAGGGCAGGCGTAAACTGACCCACCGAGCCCGCAATTGCGGAGCGGCTCACAAAATTAGTAGATCCCGGGCGGAAGGGGTCACAGAGCTGCCCACGGTCCCTGGAGGAGAGACCGGAGACAGGATTACCCGGAGAGTCCTGGAGCTGACTTCCTCCCATGTCCATAGGCCTCATTTGGCGAGGGCAAGCAACACACCCAAAGAGCCAAAAGCGGGGAAAACACACAATAGAAGACCCTAAACTGACCAGTGCCGGGGAGCTGGCCGGCCAGGGGGGCCAGTCAAGTACAGGAGGTCGCCATTAGGACCCCTAGGCTGGGGCAAGCACACGAGAGCTCAGGCAGGGGGCAGATCCTGCCACGTGGGGGAGCACACTCAAGGAGCCGGCGTAAGAGTGCAGAGCGATCCAAAGAAACAGTCCATCCCTGACCAAAGGGGTCACAGAGCTGCCCCAAGCAGGAGTTAGACACAGACAGTAGACTCCTGGAAGGCTCAAACAAATGACCCAAGGTCATACAGGGTCAACAACTGCAATCACCAGAGGCACGCCCAGAAAGAAAAGTAAAGGGAAAAATAAATAAATAAATAAATAAAAAGACCCACCTACTACCATAGAAGTTTAATTCACAGAGTCAAGAAATCTAGACAGCCCAATTGAACCAGAAGCCTAAATAAATAAATAAATAAGTAAATTACTTAACAGACTCTCACAAAAATGGGAAGAGAAAGAAGTTCCCCCCAAATTAGTGGAAAAGGGGACTCCCCACAAAGAGACCTAAATGAAATAGAGGAAAAGGGAACTGTCAGATACTGGATTCAAAACAATGGTTCTAAGGAAGCTCAATGAGCTCAGCCAGCTCAAAGAGAACTATGAGAAACTGCAGAGAAACTATCGGGATCTTACAACAAATTATATCAACCTGGAAAAGGGCATAGAAACCATCAAGAATACACAAGAGGATATGAAGAATACCATTTCTGAATTGAAGAACACAGGAGAAGGAATCCAAAGCTGGCTGGAAGAAGCCAAGGATTAAATCAGTGAGATGGAAGACAAGGTAGAAAGAAGCTCCCAGAAAGAACAAGAAATGGAAAAAAGACTCAAAAAGAATGAAGAAGCATTTAGGGAAATGCAGGACAACCTCAAATGCAAAATATCTGTATAATAGGGATACCAAAAGAAGAAGAGGAGGAGCAAGGGATAGAGAACCTCCTCGAAAAAGTAATGATGGAAAATTTCCCCATTTTGAGGAGAGAAAGGCTTTCATGGATCCAGGAGGCACAGAGGACCCCACTCAAGAGGGACTCAAAGAGGTCCACTCCAAGACACATCATCATTAAAATGGCAAATGTCAAAGACAAAGAGAGAATCCTCAAGGAAGCAAGGGAGAAGGAGAAATTAACATACAAGGGGGCCCCGAAACACCTAGGAGGCGTATCTTCAACAGAAAGACTTCTCAACAGAAACACTACAAGCCAGAAGGGAATAGCAACAAATATTCCAAGTCATGAAAAGCAAGGGCCTAGAGCCAAGGCTCCTCTACCCAGCAACGATCTCAATTAAAATAGAAAGGGAAATACAGAGTTTCCCAGACAAGAGAAGGTTAAAAGAATACATCTCTACCAAACCATCCCTCCAAGATATGCTAAAGGGACTGGTTTAAGAAGATGAAGGGAAAAAATGAGAGAGAGAGGAGCACAGGTACAAAGAGAAAAAATGAGTAAGTTTCTATCAGTAATATCTCTCAATGTGAATGGACTAAATGCCCCAACCAAAAGATACAGGGTAGCTGAATGGATAAGAAAATATGACCCACACATATGCTGCCTCCAAGAGACCCACCTCAGAGCAAGAGACCTAGACAGATTGAAAGTAATGGGATGGAAAAAAATATTCCAAGTAAATGGGCAAGAGAAAAAGGCCAGGGTTGCCATACTGGTATCAGACAAAGTAGATTTCAAAACAAAGACCATAAAAAGAGACCCAGAGGGGCACTTCATAATACTTAAAGGAAGAATCTATGAAGACATAAATATTGTAAACTTATGTGCACCCAACAGAGGGGCACCCAAATATATAAGGAAAATCTTGGATGGCTTCAAAAAAGATATAGACAGCAACACACTGACATTAGCGTATTTTAACACCCCACTGTCAAAAATGGACAGATCTTCCAAACAAAACATCAACAAGGATATTGTGGAGCTGAATGACGCACTGAGTCAAATAGAATTAACTGACTTATAGAGAACCTTACATCCCAAAGAAGCAAAATACACATACTTTTCAAATGTGCACAGAAGTTTTTCAAAGACAGACCACATAATAGGACACAGAGCAAGCCTCAGCAAATTCAGGAAAACTGAGATAATACCAAACGTCTTCTCAGACCACAAGGGCTTGAAACTGGAAATCAACCTCAAAGAGAAACTTCAAAAACTTGCAAACTCATGGAGACTGAACAGTACACTATTAAACAATGAATGGGTCAAGAATGAGATAAGAGAAGAAATCAAAACATTTCTGGAAACAAATGAAAATGAACAGACAACAGTCCAAAACCTATGGGACACAGCAAAGGCAGTCCTGAGAGGGAAGTTCATAGCAATACAGGCTTACCTAAAAAAGATAGAAACATTTCAAATAAAAGACCTAACACTACAACTTCAAGAATTGGAGAAACAACAACAAATAAATCCCAGAGCAAGTAGAAGGAAGGAAATAGTCAAGATTAGAGCAGAACTGAATGGCATAGAGACGAAAAGAACAATTCAGAGGATCAGCCAATCCAGAAGCTGGTTCTTTGAAAAGATAGATAAAATTGACAAGCCTTTTAGCAGACTCATCAAGAAAAAAAGGGAGAGGACCCAAATTAATAATATCAGAAACAAAAGAAGAGAAATAACAACTGATACCACAGAAATACAAAGGATTGTCAGAAACTACTATGAACAATTATATGCCAAGTAATTTGAGAACCTGGGTGAAATGGACAAATTTCTAGAAAAGTATAATCTTCCAACACTGAAGGAGGAAGAAACAGGAAGCTTGTACAGACTGATACAGCTGGGGAAATTGAAGCAGTAATCAAGAAACTCCCGGCACACAAAAGCCCAAGGCCGGACGGATTCACAGGAGAATTTTACAAAACATTTAAGGAAGAGCTAACCCCTGTCCTTCTCAGACTATTCCAAAAAATCCAAGAGGAGGGAAGACTCCCAAACTCTTTCTATGAGGCCAACATCACCCTAATCCCAAAACCAGATAAGACCCTACAAAGAAAGAAAACTACAGGCCAATTTCGCTGATGAACCTAGATGCTAAATTCCTCAACAAAATATTGGCAAACCGAATCCAGCAATACATTGAAAAGATTATCCACCACATTCAAGGGGGATTCCTCCCAGGGATGTAGGGATGGTTCAATATACACAAATCAGTAAATGTGATAAATCACATAAATACAAGAAAAGACAAAAACCACATGATCATCTCGATAGACGAAGAAAAAGCGTTCGATAAGGTACAGCACCCATTTATGATCAAAACACTCAGCAAAATGGAAATAAATGGGGCATTCCTCAATGTAATAAAGGCCATATATGAAAAACCTACAGCCAACATCATACTCAACAGGCAAAAACTGAAAACTTTCCCACTAAGGTCGGGAACACGACAAGGATGTCCGCTTTCACCACTTCTTTTCAACATCGTATTGGAATTCCTAACCACAGCGGTCAGACACAAAAAAGAAATAAAATCATCGAAATACGAAAGGAGGAAGTAAAGCTATCATTGTTTTCAGATGACATGATGGTGTACATAGAGAACCCTGTAGACCCTACCAAAAAACTCCTCAACCTAATAAGTGAATTTGGCAAAACAGCAGGATACAAAGTCAACATTCAGAAATCAAAGGCATTTCTGTACATCAGCAATGCAATAGAAGAAGAAGAAATCAGAAAAAAAATACCATTCGATATAGCAAGAAGAAAAATAAAGTACCTAGGAATAAATTTAACCAAGGAGGTAAAAGACCTGTACGCAGAAAACTATACAACATTGAAGAAAGAAATTAAGGAAGACACAAATAAATGGAAGCATATACCGTGCTCATGGATTGGAAGAATGAATATCATCAAAATGTCCATACTACCCAAAGCAATTTATAGATTCAATGCAATCCCTATTAAGATACCAATGATGTATTTCATAGAAATAGAACAGACATTTCAAAAATTTATATGGAACCATAAACAACCCTGAGCAGCCACAGAAATTTTGAGAAAGAAAAACAGAGTAGGAGGGATCACAATACCAGACATCAAACTCTACTACAAAGCCACTATACTCAAAACAATCTGGTACTGGCACAAGGACAGATCCACAGACCAGTGGAACAGAACAGAAAGCCCAGAAATAACCCAGGTCTATATGGGCATCTAATATTGGACAAAGGGGGCAGAAGCATAAAATGGAGCAATAATAGCCTCTTCAACAAATGGTGTTCAGAGAGTTGAGCGACTACATGCAAAAAATTGAAATTGGATCATCCGCTGACACCATACACAAAAATAAACTCAAGATGGATAAAAGACTTAAATATAAGTCGCAACACCATAAAAGTCCTAGGGGAGAACATTGGCAGGAAACTCTCAGATATCCCATGCAGCAATTTTTTCACTGATATGTCTCCTAAAGCAAGGGACATAAAGGAAAGAATAAACAAGTGGGACCTCATCAAAATAAGAAGCTTCTGCATGGCTAAAGAAAACATCAGCGAAATGAAAAGAGAGCCAACCGTATGGGAAAATATATTCGCTAATGATACATCAGATAGAGGTTTGATCTCCAAGATATATAAAGAACTCACTCAAATCCATTCCAAGATGACAAACGATCCAATCAAAAAATGGGCAAAGGACCTGTGCAGACGCTTTTCCAAGGAGGAGATACAGAGGGCCCAGAGGCATTTGAAAGGATGCTCAGGATCACTAGCCATCAGAGAAATGCAGGTCTAAACCACCATGAGGTACCACCTCACACTGGTCAGACTGGCCATCATAAACAGATCAACAAACAACAGGTGCTGGCCAGGCTGTGGAGAAAAGGGAACCCTAGTATACTGTTGGTGGGAATGCAGACTGGTGCAGCCACTGTGGAAAGCAGTGTGGAATTTCCTCAAAAAGCTGAAAACGGAACTGCCTTTTGATCCAGTGATTCCCATGCTGGGACTATACCCTAAGAACACCAAAATGCCAATACAAAAGAACCTATGGAATACTACGCAGCAGAAAGAAAAAAAGAACTACTAAACTTCGCGACAGCATCAATGGAACTGGAGAGCATTATGCTAAGTGAAATAAGCCAGGGAGCGAAAGACAAATACCATATGATCTCACCTATAAGTGGAACCTAACCAACAATACAAAGATGCAGGGAAAATAAGACCAGCAACCCTGAAAGGAAAATAAATCAACAGAGACAAGAGGGAAGGAGGGAGGGGGCGCAGGGAAAAGGAAGGGAAGGGGAAGTCAAGGAACATATAGCAAGGACTCATGGACAAAACCAAAGGGGAGGAGCTGAGGGAGGGAAGGAGGGAGGGGTAAGGGAAAGTGGTGGGGGGGAGGCAGAGACAAAATTATTTGAAAAAATAAATTAAATAAATAAAAAAATAAATAAATAAATTTTGGTTTTAACCTAATACTATATACTTTTCTTAGTCTACTCCATCTTCCCTCCTCTTTTTTTTTTTTAGTTATGAAGTAAATGTTATTTTCTTTCCCACTTTGCCTTGTCTCTATCCTCGACTCTTACTATAGCTCCTCTCTCCACCCTCACAAAATATTTTTTCTTTCAGTTAGTTCATATTCATTTTTTCTTTCATGTAATAGTCTTAATTTCTTTACACCTTTATTAATACAGCTATTTTGCTATTTATAGTGTAATTGTAGGTGGGGGTTACTTTTGCTGGAGTTGATCTGTTTCTTGAGCTGTTTGGATTTTGTTCTGGCAGCACCTATACAACAGTATGCAAGACATGGAAGACATAAGTGACTCTTTGTCAGTCAGCCAGAGGTAAGTCCCACCAAAGAATTACCTAAAAACAGCCAAAACCCAACTACAACCAGAGAGCCCTCATAAAAGGCATAAAGGGCAGTGCAAGAACTTCCAGATCAGGTGATAAAGGGGACTACACCACTGAGTCCCACAAGTCTTCTAACAGAGAAGACAGGTAGTCAAACCAGATTAATCTAACATACAGAAACAAACAAGAACAGTCACCTAAAATGGGGAGACAAGAATCAACGCCCACTCAAAAAGAATGGAGCAATGCCCAGAAAGACTGCTAAACAAAATTGAGGCAACCAGACTATCAGACATTGAGTTCAAAATAGTGGTTATAAGGACGCTCACTGAGAACTTCAAACTTAGCCAGGGTAGCTTCAAGGAACTTACTGTGAATAACACCAGCGTTGGAAACGACATAGAATCTATCAATAAGAGTAGGAAGGAAATGAAGAATACAATATCTGAAACAAAGGACACAGTAGAAGGAATTAAAAGCAGGTTATATGATGCAGAGGATTGAATCAGAGAGCTGGAGAATATGGTAGGAAAAATTCCCAGAAAGAGCTACAAAAGGAAAAAAGACTCAAGAAGAACAGGGAGGGGGTATGGGAGCTGCAGGACAACATAAATGTAGTAATACCCGTATAATAAAGATACCAGAAGGCAAGAAGATAAGCAAAGCCTAGAAAACCTGTTTCAAAAAGTACTGACAGAAAACTTCCCTAACTTGATGAGAGAAGAATTAACACAAGTCCAGGAAGCACAGAGATTCCCACTCAAGATGAACCCATAAAGGACCACATCAAGACACATCATAATTAACATGGCAAATTTTCAAAGTCAAAGAGAGAATCTTAAAGGCAGGAAGGGAGAAACAGAAAGTAACATATGAGGGAACTCTAATAAGGCTAGCAGCTAATTTCTTAATAGACATAATAAAAAAAGAAAGGAATCATAAGAAATATTCCAAGTAATGAAAATCAAATGCCTGGAACAAACACTACTCTACCAAGGAAGGCTCTCATTTAAAATGTAAGGCAAAATAAGGAGTTTCCCAGATTAAAGAAGGCTAAAAGAATTTGCCTCAACCAAACCATCATTGCAAGAGATGCTAAAGGGACTACTTTAAGAAGATGAACAAAAAGAGTAAGAAAGAGAGAAACACGGGCACAAAGGGGAAAATGACAATGAATAAGTACCTATCAATAATAATCTTAAATCTTAAATGTAAATGGATTAAAAGCTCCAATTGGTGGACATACAGTAGCTGAATGGAAAAGAAAACATGATGCACGTATATGCTGCCTACAAGAGACCCACCTCAGAACAAGACTTACACAGACTGAAAGTGAAGGGTTGGAAAAAAATATTCTAAGCTAACAATAGAAAAGAAAAGTCAGGGTAGCAATACTCATATCAGACAAAATAGATTTCAAAACAGAGGCCATAAACAGAGACAAAGAAGGACACTTCATAATACTCACAGGAAGAATATATCAAGAAGATATTAACATTGTAAGTGTATATGCACCCAACATAGGAGCACCCAAATATATAAGGAAAATCTTGGAGGACTTCAAGAAAGATATAGGCAGCAACATCCTTATAATAGGAGATTTTAACACCTCACTGTCAACAATAGATAGAGCCTCCAAACAAAGAATAAGGATATTGTAACACGAAATGACACACTAGATCAAATGGACTTAACTGATATATACAGAACTTTCTCCCCACAGAAGCAAAATTCTTTTCAAGTGCATATGGAATATTTTCAAAGATAGGTCATGTGATAAGACACAAAACAAGCCTCAAAAAATTAGGAAAATTGAAATTATATCAAGTATTTTCTCAGATCACAAGGGCTCGAAACTAGAAACCAACCTATAAGAAAAAAACTCAAAAACAGTCAAATTCATGGAGAATTAATAACATGTTATTAAACAATGAATAGGAAAACAACAAGATCATGAAAGAAATCAAAAAGATTCTGGAAAGAATTGAAAATGAACACAAAACAGGCAAAAACCTACGGGACAAAGTAAAGGCAATACTGAGAGGGAAGCTCATAGCAATACATGCCTACCTAAAAAAATATAGAAAAATTTCAAATGAACAACCTAATGCACCACCTACAAGAACTGTAGGAACAACAAACAAAGCCTAGGGCAAGTAGAAGGAAGGAAATAACCAAAATCAGAGCAGAATTAAATGACATAAAGACTAAAAGAACAATTCAAATGATCAATAAATCCAGGAGCTTGTTCTTTGAAAAGATAAACAAAATCAACAAGCCTTTAAATAAGACCCATTAAGAAAAAAAGAGGATCCAAATAAATAAAATCAGAAATGAAAGAGGAGAGATTACAACTGATACCACAGAAATACAAAGGATTGTAAGAAATTACTATGAAAAACTATATGCAAAGAAATTTAAAAACCTAGGGGAAATGGAAAAAAAATTCCAGAAACATGTATTATAATCCTCCAAAACTGAATCAGAAAGAAGCAGAAAGCCTAAATAGACCAATAGCAGCCAGTGATATTGAAGTAGTAATAAAAAATCTCTCAGCACACAAAAGCCTGGGACTGGCTGGCTACACAAGAGAATTTTACCAAACATTTAGGTAAGACCTAACCCCTATCCTTCTCAAAGTATTCCAAAAAATTCAAGGAAAGGGAGGACTCCTAAACTCTTTCTATGAGGCCAGAATCATCCTAATCCCAAAACCCTGTTCATAGAAAACCCTATAGGCTCCACCAAAAACCACTCAACCTAATAAGTGAATTTGGAAAAACAGCAGGATACAAAGTCAATATTCAGAAATTGAAGGCATTTTTGTACACCAACAACGAAATATCAGAAACAGAAATCAGGGGGAAAATCCCATTTGCTACAGCAACAAGAAAAATAAATTACCTAAGAAAAAAACCTAACCAAGGAATTAAAAGACCTGTGCTCAGAAAACCACAGAACACTGAAGAAATAAATTAAGGAAAACACAAATTAATGGAAGCATAGACTGTGTTCACAGATTGGAAGAATTAATATTGTTAAAATCTCCATACTGCCCAAAGCAATGTGTAGATTCAATGCAATCCCTATCAAAACACCAATGATATATTTCACAGATAGAGAATATATACTTCAAAAATTTATATGGAACCATAAATGACCCTTAATAGCCTCAGCAATTTTGAGAAAGAAGAACAAAGTAGGAGGGATCAGGATACGTGACATCAAACTATATTAAAAGATGACTATAATCAAAACAATCTGGTACTGGCATAAGAACAGGCACATGGATCAATGGAACAGAATAGAGAGCCCAGAATTAAACTCAGGTCTCTATGGTCAATTAATATTTGGCAAAGGGAGCATGAGCATACAATGAAGTAAAAATAGCCTCTTCAATAATCGGAGTTGGGAGGTATGGACAAGTATATTTAAGAAATGAAACTAGACCACCAACTTACACCATACAGCAGAATAAACTCAAGATGGATAAAAAACTTAAATATATGTTGTGACACCATAAAAGTCCTAGAGGAGAACATAGGCAGGAAATTTCAGCCATCCCATGCAACAATATTTTCACAAATATGTCCCCTAAGGCAGGGGATATAAAGGAAAGACTAAACAAATAGGACTACATCAAAATAAAAAGCTTCTGCACATCTAAAGACGATATCAGCAAAATGAGAAGGGTACCAACCATATGGAAAAATATATTTGTCAATGATACTTCAGACAACGAAAGAATTCATCTGCAAAATATACAAAGAACTCACGTTACTGCACTCCAAAGAAACAGTCTTATTAAAAAATGGGCAAAGGACCTGAACAAACACTTCTTCAAGGAGGACATACAGACAACCCACAGACATGTGAAAAAATGCTCAAAATCTCTAGCCATCAGAGAGATGCAAATTAAAACCATAATGAGATACCACTTCACACCAGTCAGAATGGCCATTATTAACAAATCAACAAAGAACATGTGCTAGGAAGGTTGTGGAGAAAAGGGAACCCTAGCGCACTGTTGGAGGGAATGCAGACTAGTGCAGCCACTGCGAAAAACAGCATGGAATTTCCTCCAAAAACTAAAAACGGAACTGCCTTTTTACCCAGTGATTCCGCTGCGAGCATTATACCCTAGAACCCTGAAACACCAATTCAAAAGAACCTATGCACCCCCATGTTCATAGGAGCACAATTTACAATAGCCAAGTCCTGGAAACAGCCTAAGTGCCCATCAGGAAATGAGTAGATCAAAAAATTGTGATACATTTTTGCAATGGAATACTACACAGCAGGAAGGAAGAAGGAGTTCCTACTCTTTGCTACAGCAGGGATGGAACTGGAGAGTATTATGCTGAGTAAAATAAGCCAGGCAGTGAAAGACAAATACCATATGATGTCATTGATAAGTCGACTAAATAACCAAAGCAACAAAACAAAGAAAGGCGCAAAATAGAACCAGAGACATGGAAATAAAGAACAAACTGACTGTAACCAGAGAGGGTGGTAAATGAGAGAAAGAAGGGGAAGGGACAAGTCAGGAATATGTATAATGGACCCATGGACATGGACAATGGGATGGGGATTGGCTCTGGGAGGAGGGTTGGGGCAGGGCAGTATAGAGCTACTGGGGGCAAAATTGGGACAGCTCTAATTTAACAACAAAAAATAAAGAATAATAGGAAAATCACAGGACTGCAACTCTTATTCAGCTAATCTTTTTTTTTCAAGTCCCTTACCTACCCTTTCTCCTCTTTATAATAAGGTTAGTTTCAGAAGAGATGTTCAGATGGTGTTTGAGGATACATAACTTGCGGTCTGCACAGATAGACAACATCTGAGTAAAGCACCCATAAAGATTCAATCCTTGTCTCTACTTTTTGGTTCTACTAGTGACTGGCAACACTAGTAGACTTTGCTGACTTTTCTGGTTTCAAAAATGTTCTAGGGATGTATAAAGGACCCATGGACAAAGCCAAAATTGGAAAGGATTGAGGAAGAGAGGTAAGGGTGGGTGGGGCAGGTGAAAGTGGTGGTGGGAAAAAGGAGACAAATGTATTTGAACAATAAAAAAAAGTTTTTTAAAAAAGAAAATAAATAAATTTTTAAAATGTTCTGGAGAATGACAATTTTTCAGGGTTTTTTTTTAAAAAAATACATTTGGAATTAAGGAGCGAATGTAAGCTAATTTACTTAGAAGTGAGAGAAAGCAAGGTGGGGAAAATTCCATGACTGGATTACAGGAGAGTTAACAAGATTATGTGCCCCCTTGGGTATGGTTACTCCTCTGAGGGGTCTGGAAAAGAGAATTACTCTGGCATTTCAAATCCCTGTTAAACTAGATACACAGAACAATAGACTGGACTTGCTTAAAACAAAGAGAATCCTTTTACTAAAGAAGTTACAAGCCTGGGGCATATCCACCTGCCATGACCTGCCCAGCTAGGAATTTATGATCAGATCGCTGTGTGAGGTTACTTTCATTCCTTGGACTTGTCAGATTTATTAGTCTTTTTTCCATTCACAAGCCTAATCAGTGTATTTTTATTTCAGATATTGTGTGCTTCAATTCTAAAATTTCCATTTGGCTTTTCATCATAATTTTCATTTCTTGGCTGATATTTTCTCTCCTTCTATTCATTACAAGCATACATTTGTATTTCCCTTTATGACCTTCGGTGTAGCTATAATAGCCACTTTTAAAACCTTTATCTGTTCATTCCAACATCTGCATTACTTTAGTTGATTCCTTTCTCTTTAGTTTTTCTCACATTTCTCTGGTGCTTCTTGTGTGTGGAGATTCTGCTTTTGTTATGTTCCTATGATGAATACTGATTAGTTTGTTTCATTGTGTTAGTAGGCAATTAGATTGGCTGCACTGAAACTGCAAGCTATTTCTACCCAATGGTGGGCAGCTGCTCAAATCACAGTTCAATTCTTTTATCTTAGCTGGTGTGGTATAATAAAAATAAATATTTGGTCTTTGCCCTGGTTCCTGGTATAGGGCTCATAAAACCTTTTAATTCCTTGAGTCATAGGACTGTCTTTTGCTATTCAAAATGAGCTCCTTTCAACCATATTTAAATTTATCCAGAGATGATTCAGGATGAGGGCTTGTCTCCACAAACATCAATCAGATGATTAGAGGGTTGGGACTTTCAGCCCCACCCCTCAACCTCCATGGAGGAGGAGGGAGACTGGAGATTGAGTTTAATCACCAATGGCCAATGATTTAATTAATCATGCCTACATATAGAAACTCTGATGAAAACTCTTGAACAATGAGATTCAGTGATCTTCCAGATTGGTAACCACATTGATGTGAGGGTGGCCTGCCTTGGGAGGCATGTAAGCACTATGTCCACCCTCTCCTTTCCCTATAACTTGACATATGCACCTCTTTCATTTAACTGTTCCTGAGTTGTATCTTTATAATAAATTGTAATGGTAAGTAAAGCACTTTTAGAATTATTTTGAATCATTCTAGTGAATTATTAAACTTGAAGGGGTGTCTGGGAATCCCCAAATATGTAGTCAGCTGAGCATAAGTGGGTTAACCTGGATGTCCCATTTGTGGCCAGCATTTGAAGTGAGAGCAAGATTGTAGAATGGAACCCTTAAACTTTGGAGTCTGATGCTAATTCCAGGTAGTTTAGTGCAAGAATTGAATTGAATTGTAGGACACCCTGTGGTGTTGGAGAATTGGAGAATTGGTTGTTGTTTAGGAAAAGCACATTTGGTGTCAGAAAAAAACATACACTGGGATTCTTGAAGTCTATCCAACATATCTGTATGGTCTGCAGTCATCAGAGCGTCGAGTATAGTTCAAACATAGAATTTGAGACTCCTTCTTTTTGGCTGTCTCATTTGTGGTGGTGGGGTACTGTCTTCTTACTACTTGGCTACTGTATTTGCTCTGCATTCTATGTTCAGCTTATTCAATCTGGAAAGGATGAAAGCTTTCTATTACAGTTTAACCTGTCCTACATGGTGCATACTGGGTCCTGTCCTCAAGCTAAACACCATAAAAAATGGGACATTGGCCAAGTGTCATTTTCTTCTCCCAAGTGGCTGTTAACTCCCTATAGTATCTGCCTGTTTTTTGATCTCTCCCCACTGTACTCAGACAGTGTGTTTTTTTTTGTTTTGTTTGTATATTCTCCAGAGTTTTCAATATTTTTAAGTATATTTTACTGATTACACTATTACAGTTGTCTGAATTTTTCCCCTTTCCCCCTCTCCTCCTGGTTCCCCCCTTCCCTACAACAATCCCCCTCCTTAGTTCATGTTCATGGGTTATGCGTGTAAGTTATTTGGCTTTTCCATCACCTGTACTGTTCTTAACCTCCCCCTGTCTATTTTGCACCTACCCAATTATGCTTCTAAATCCCTCTAACTTTTCCCCCTTCTCCCTCCCAGTGGATAACCCTCCAAATGATCTCCATATCTATGATTCAATTCTTGTTCTAGTTGGTTGCTTAGTTTCTTTTTGTTTTTATTTTTTTTAATTCACTTGTTGATAGTTGTGAGTTTGTGGTCATTTTACTGTTCATAGTTTTATCTTCTTTTTCTTAAATAAGTCTCTTTAATATTTCATGTAATAATGGCTTGATGATGATGAACCCCTTTAACTTTACCTTGTCTGGGAAGAACTTTATCTGCCCTTCAATCCTAAATGTTAGCTTTTCTGGGTAGACTAATCTTGGTTGTAGGTCCTGTTTTTCATCATTTCAAATAATTCTTGCCAGTCCCTTCTTGCCTGAAAAGTTTCTTTTGAGAAGTCAGCTGGTACCCTTATGGGAACTCCTGCCTTTCTCTTGCTGCTTTTAAGATTTTCTCTATCTTTAATCTTTGACATTTTAATTATGATGTGTCTTGGTATTGACTGCTTTGGGTCCAACTCGTTTGGGACTCTGTGCTTCCTGGACTCGTAGGTTCATTTCCTTTGTCAAATTAGGGATGTTTTCTTTCATTATTTTTTTCAATAAGTTCTCAATTTCTGGCCCTTCCTCTTCTCCTTCTGTTATCCCTATGATTTGGATGTTGGCCCTCTTGGAGATGTTCCAGGGTCTTCTTAATGTCTGCTCATTTTCTTTGAATTCTTGTTCTTCATTTTGTTCTGATTGAATGTTTATTTCTTCCTCATATTCCAAATTATTGATTTGAATCCTGGCTTCCTTCCCTTTACTGTTGGTTTCCTGTGGATTTTTCTTTATTTCCTTTAGTAGAGCCTTCATTTCTTCACATACACTTTTGCTGTATTCAAAGAGATCTCTGAGAATTCTGTATTTTGAATTCTGTGTCTGATAGGCTGGGTATCTCTGCATCGCTTAGTTCTTCTTCTGGGGTTCTGTTCTGTTCCTTCCTTGGGTCATATTTCTTTGTCTCCCAATTTTGGCAGCCTCCCTGTGTTTATGTGCTAAGTAGAGTTGCTTTGATTCCTTTTTAGTGCACCTGTTAAGTCATACGTGGCAGAGCCTTGGCTATTCAGCAGAGTGGGCAACCATGGTTCTGTGTGGAGGAGAGGGGTCAAAGAGGGGGATAATGCTGATGCTGGCTGAGTTCTGAGGGTTTGCCTGGCCCTCACCCTGTTTCAGTCACTTCACCCACTTCCCAAGTGTGACTGGTGACTCTTCGGGTGCTGTCCTGGTTGTGGTTCACAGGGTGGATGGGTAGGCTTGCGTACGTTCCAGGCTCCCCAGCAGTGTCTGCCACAGCCCCAAACCCCACTGGGTTTACAGCCAGAAGTTATGTCGCTTTATTTTCCCAGTGCTGAAGCCATGGGCTATGCGGCCTGGCCTGGGTCTGGGCTCACTCACGCGCAAGGTGTCCCCAATTTTTATTCACCATACGTGAATGTGGGGCTGCCCGTTTTGCTCGCTGCTGTTGCCTCATCACCTTGCTACTCCTCTACCTTTCCACCCCCATCTCACCACCACCATAGTCCTTTCTGCCCCAACTCCTCATCTGGATGAATATAGCTTCTTTAAATCCTCAGTTGTCAAACTGTGTTGCAGCCTTTCTGCCCCAACTCCTCATCTGGATGAATATAGTGTCTTTAAATCCTCAGTTGTCGGACTGTGTTGTAGCCTGTCAAGGCCGGACAGGTTCACAGGATTTACACAGATAGAAGAAAAGTCATGGAGCCATGGGGGTGCTTGACATGCCTTTACTCTAGGGTGAGTGACCCATACATGCTGCAAGCTGCATGTCTCTGCATGGCCTCTGTCCCCTCTCTCGTGGCCTCTGTCCCATGCCCCTAACTCTCTTAAATACTGAAAACAGACAAAGCCAGCAGAGCCAAAACAGGTTATATAGTATAGTGAGATTCTCTGCATGCAAGACCACTCAAGGCTATGGTAGTACTTATCGGGCCCAGGCTAAAGGCTATGGGAGTACTATTTACCTTAGTTTCCCAGAAACCTGGGTGAGGAAGCCAGATTGCCTCCAATTACCCTACAACCCATCCCTCTGGGTTCCTTACCATACAATCTATGTGAGGGTATCTTCCGTGATGCCCCTTGGCAAGGAGGGCAGAGCCCTGCACCCATGAACCACAATAGCAGTATAGACTACATCAACAAGCAATCAATAAGGCCATCCCTAGGTACACTGGCCAGTCCAATTCCCATGCAATTAAGGCCACCCATATGAGCCACACAACCAGAGGGCTCCAGTGGGGACTGCAACCCACACATTATTCCGCACCTCCCAGAAATGTCCAAGAGGATGTCTCTAACACAGATCCACAGGAGTTCAGTTCACTTGGACGTGTCCGTGAGGTTTTTAATATAGGAGCAGGGGGCTGGCCCAGCCAACCCCACAGTCTCAGCCATGAGCCAACCATGAGCCACCCCCAAGCCACCCCACATGGAGCAGCCGACAAACAGCTAGGGCCGGTCACACCACTGCTTCGCCCAAGCACAGATGTCAGTCCAGGTTGTGATCCACACGGAATGTGTACTGTTCTATCTGTAGACAGAAGCAGGAGAGATATGCCATGGGAGGTCCACAGATGTGCTCAGGGGGATTTCAATGCAGACCCAGCATGCTGATTGGTTAGCCACTGAGTCATAGGCATATACCCAGCCCACTACACTCTAGGGGTGAAAAAACAAGCAGTTACAGGCACCAACAATGGCCAGTCACTACCCTCAAGCAATATACAGGCACATTTCTGGTCCATCGACAAGACGGTGGCTGGCAGAAGGGGTCTTCCTGGGCCTGAATTCCACACTTTTTGTGCCCCAACTCAGGGCTTGGTGTCTATATGCAACAACAGTGGAGAATGCATAGTGAGCCATAGGGAAATCACAAAGGTGCCACGAAGAAGCATTTCGTGGTCTGATGGCCCTGGGTATGTCACCTTTAAGACTGGGGGCCATGTCCCAATCACCCCAGGCACTATTTGCAAGTTTCTCTCCACCCCTTGTTGCCAAGGGGCAACAAGAGCCACCCAACGAATATGTGGAACTTTTATATCCCAAGGCCACATCCAAATGGCAGTTTTCCCTCGCTCTAGGCCCTCAGGAGTGGGCAAGAGAATATTTCCCTGTTTTCCCATGCCTGGTTTCTGCAGAACATGCTTAGTCTGTACCTGCAGCTGAATTGGAGCAGCAGTCTGGTGGAGCAAGGCTTCCATTGGAGCTGGCTCCCACCTCCAACTCCTCTCATTTAGCACCCAGAGGACAAAGACTATACTTTCAGGAGTCATTGCTATAGTTCGTTACTAGAGTCCAGAGGACAGTACACAAGCATTTCATCCACCACCACCAGTGTGGGGGTGGCAGCTGCAACTTACAGGATCATGCCACAAGGCCTGTTCCTATAATGGCCTATGCATAACTATCTATATATTTGCATTCCATGTAGAGATACACAATGTTAGCCCTTGGTACACCACCCAACTATCTGTCCAAATAGTCAGGGGCAGTGCTTCAGTTGCAGCCACGAGGCACAACAGCACGCAGTTCTGTTCACTGGTTACTCTGACTTATGGGGGGATGCTCAGCATATCCCTGCAAAAAGCCTTAACAGGCCCCCACATGGGGCCCAGGAAACACTCAGGAGTGGGGAACATATAAACAGTATATTCACAGGGGACAGTAGCCCAACATCCAGGGAAAATGACATGGCCTTTACTTTTTCCAGTCCCCACCCATACCCTGTAGATGGCTTTCTCGGCCCTTTCCCCTATTCATATTTTCAAAGGATATTCCCTCCCTCTTCTTGGGAGGTCAACACAGCCATATGGTCCTCCAGGCACACAGGATGGACCTCTTGGAGCACATCCCCAAGTTTTTTGACAGATAATTCAGGCCTGCACAAGACATTGGTGTGTGGGCACCAGGATCTTGCACATGCACAACACCAGTGCCTGGAGACCTGCGCTCACTGCAGGATCTGGTTCCTCCCTTTTGCTGCTTCATCCCCTGGGGCATCTCCACCACCATCACCTCTTCTTCTTCTGGGGCTACATTGATGGGCACCACGCTGGCCTGCAACTGTGGAGTCAGCACCATGGCCTCCACCGCTCCATGGGCCAGGAGCCCACCGCTGCTGCCTTTGTGGCTCTGGCCACCACTACCACCTCTGTTGTTGCTGTTTGCTCCGCCATCGCCATTTGCTCCAGCATGCTCTCTTGCAGCCTCTCAGTCCCATTGCCTGCTCTAGCAGCTTCCCTGCCAGCAAGACCACAGGTAAAGTGAGCAGCACTTCTAGGTGGCTGGGTACCAGGGTAGTCAGGGTCAGAGCTAGTGTCCCACATCTGCTAACAGCAGCCCATAGCACTTCAGCCACTAGGAACACGAGCCCCAAGCTGCCCAACACAGCGGGTATGGCAGCATAGCCAGTTACCGCCTACCCAGCAGCACTGCCTCCCCAAGGCCAAGCATCCCCTGGGGGTCACCACTTCCTTGGAACACCTATGCAAAACAGCTCTTGCACATGGCCTTGGCCTGGACACACAGCCACACGCTCCACTAGCACGCAGAGGGTCCATGCCTCTTCCCATTAGCACACTCGGAGCTGAGCTTCCAGGTGCCAGTGCCACCACCACCCCCAGAGCACCCAGCCCAGCCTCAGTCTTCCAGCCCAGTCATTTTCGGAAACTGTGTTCCACATCTGTGTGGGGGCAAGGAAGGGAAAGGGGACTCTGGGCCACCCAAATTCAAACTCCCTTCAGGTGCCATAAGATGCTGAGGTTTTATTTTCTGTATTATACTTACTGGGTAGGCTGGCAGGGGCCTCAGTTCCTTTTCCCCCACCTTTTCCCCGGAATCACTCACTACGATTAGGGAATGGGAATTTTACAGCTCCACTGCTCAGAGGCTTTTCTGCTAGGGCACAGATTCAAGACTTTGGGGCTTCCTTTCTGCCTCTGTGTTCGAGTAACTTCACTGCAGGAAGCGCATTCTTTTCTTCAGCCTTTAGGGCTTCTGCTCCCTCTCAGGGCTTTTGGAACTTCACTGTGTTGCAAAGCTCAGTCGTCATCTCAGCTCATAAAGCTGAAAAAAACACCCAGCCCATGGCCCCCATGGCTGCATGGGCCCTGGGCTTCTCTAGGGCCTTCCCCACTACCTTCAGGTGCCCCACTAATATCAGGCCAATCCTGGGGCAGGAAGGCCAAGCTGCCAGGAGCCCGGCCACCCATCCAGGCTGCCCTTAGGGGACACTGAAGCCTCCTCCATTTCCATACCATGTGAATCCTGCCTACTTTGCCAATTGTGTTGCGACCTTTCAAATCCAGGCAGGTTCACTCTAGACTTGGGCAGATGGTAGAAAAGTCGAAGAGCCGTGAGGGTGCTTGACATGCCTTTACTCAAGGGGTGGTGATCCGCACATGCAAGCTGAGTGTCCCTGCATGGCCCACCCTGTAGCCCTGTTCCATGCTCCCATGCTCCTAACTCTCTTATATAGTGAAAATAGACAAAGCCGGCAGAGAGCCAAAACAGGTTGTATAATATAGTGACATTCTGTGCATGCCAGCCCACTCAAGGCTATGGGAATACTTATCAGGCCCAGTCTCAAGGCTATAAGAATACTACTTATCTTAGTTACCCAGACATATGGGTGAGGAAGCCTGGTTGCCTCCATTTACCCTACATGAACTATGTATAGTTATGGGTGTTTTTAAGGGTGATTTTCTGGCAGTTCTGGGTGTTTTTCATTTTTAAATTAGTTGTGTTCCTTCATGGTTGTGCAGTAAGGTGAGGTGTGTCTACCTATGTGTCACGGGGGGCTACACTTTGTGGGGAGTGTGGGGCGCGGGAGCTCCTGGACCTGAGGGTTCTGTCCAGAGCCAGCTGAGGAGGGAGCAGGGCTCAGAATCCCGCAGAGCCCGTCCAGGGGTTGTCCCAGTTGCGGGGAATGAACATGAGTCGTTGCAAACGCTTCTCTGTTTGCCAGGAGAGGGGACATGGCTCTTCTTGCTAGGGGAGAGAAGGCCCCAAACCCCCATGTCCAAAGGCTTTTATTGAGAACCGTAAGTGCAGGGATATACAGCAAACCTCATCAATCAATGTCAAAAGGCTATGTTTACAGAAAACAGACAGAGATGATGATAACAATTGGAGGAGCACAAGAGATATGCCTCAGGTCAGGGTCTATGAATAATGTAAATCTCCTTCCCAGTAAGAGCCAGTTATCATCGCTTCTGAGGGAAGAACAAAGCATGCTTAAAGGAACTTACTTCTAGGCCTGATTGTCCCCAGGAACTGCCCGATCCAGCTTAGGGCTATACCTGCCTTTAGTATTGTTTCAAGCCTGAGCCAGTCAGGCAGGGTAGAGCCACCAAGAGATGAGGAGACTTCTTTCAGATAGAATGAGAACTCTGGCCACATCCAAGCCAAGCTGAGGGGTGTGGGCCTTTTTGCCTTTTCTCCGTGTCCCCCTGTAGAGGGAAGATCATGACCCTGGCAGCAAGTGCCATTTTGACCCTGGCTGAGACAGCAGCCACTCCCCCGCTTTGCACCAAAAGGAATGTCCCACCCCGTAGAATCCCTCCTCTCTAAGCCAAGCATAAAAGAACCGTGGGATCGTGATTTGGGGCCCAGACTTTGCGAGGTTGCTCCACTGGGCTTGCATGCATTAATAAAATTTACCTTCCCTTTGCTACTTGTGGTGTCGAATGAGTCCTTTCCTGATCTGTTGCACACCCTAAGTCCTTGTCTGCTGCCCATACCAGCCAATGTCTGGTTTAGGTTGTTTCTCCTTGTGAGAAAACTTACCCGTCATCAACAACCGACCAAGGGCCAAGCAGGGTGATGTGAGGGAGGCAGGGCCTGTGCCCCTGCCAGGGGGACAGATTTCATCTCCTCAGTGGGCTGTTTTCTCAAGGTCTCCTTGATTATTTCCAGCCTTGGGGCTCTCTTGCCTGTTGGCGAGGCTACAGTCCCTGAAACCAGGTGAGGCGTTTCCCAACATCTCCCCCTTTTTTATTTGTTAGAGTAGACATTGAAGTGAGTCCAGCAAAACCAGATACTTGTTTTTCCCTCACTTTATCTCCACGGAATAGCTTGCAAATGCATCACAAAGCACAGAAAACAATAATGATCAATAAACATCCTGCAGTGCCCATGACCCAAATATGGAGGTTTAGACCCTCAAAGCAAGTCTTAGGATTGAACCATTGAAAATTATCATGAAGGCTTTGGAAAATTTCTTGCTCAGTAAGTTTCTTAATGTCCTGGAATTTGGTCTTTCAAATTGGATGAGAAGGCCCCTCTAAGGCTGTGTTGTACTTCTGCCCAAAAGTGTTGACTGGAATTCATTGCAGTGGGGTGACACACAGCATGGAGAAGCTGAGAAAACAGGTGAGCTGCTGGCAGGTGACAATGGCATCCTGGCATTCTACCAGCCATATCATGGCCGACTCTACAGCTGAAAGCCTGGTGTTTCTGCTTGGTTTATTCAAACTTCCCAGTTGCACACAATGGTCCTGTTGGGACTTAAACACAAACATACCCTCTTCCCCCAGGTTAGTAATTCAACCGACCCCTTCCAATTTCCATTTCTTAGGGGGTCCCTATAAAATACCAAGGGATGAGGCCCTTCATTGGGCTTACTCTGGTGGAAATGTTGCTCTACTGGGATATTAAGTGAATTGTCACAATTAAAAAATTATAGGTATATATGGCTATCATTACAAAATTTTTAGTCAGTTTTTAGTAAATTTTTAGTGAATTTTTAGTGGAGGACGCCTGACTCCCCCTTTTGTTTGTTAAGGAGAGTTTTAAAGGTATGATGAGCTCGTTCCACAATGGCTTGGCTGATAGGATTATAAGGAATTCCTGTTTTCTGTTTGATTTTCCATTTTTGTAAAAATTCTTGAGTTGACTTCCGTGCAACGAAGGCCATTACCAGTGTTGGAAGTAGGCTGAGGTTGCAGGCCCCAGGTCTCAGGCACAGCTGAAAAACCGCCTGAGTTTAAAAGTGCCACCTTTTTCCTAGTCTTGGAGAAGCAGGCACCCTGCTGTTAGGATTAGCAAATTATTTACCCTATTGTTCTTAGGATTTAGTAACTTCCAGGTCTAAAGTTTTACGATGTTTCAAAGACTGGTTTTTCCAAGACTTATACGCTTATTTTTCATTCATTCATTTTCTACTTTTAATGTTCTTCCTTCCCATGCCACACATGAACATGGCATATTTTTTTTATTCCTTCTTACAATCCTTCATTACAATCTTTCATTTCCTTAACTCCTTCCTTAATGGCCACAGCAATAACATTCAGTTTCTCTCATAACAGCAGTTAATAGCGAGGCACGATGATGGTCCTTGCCTATATTCTGGCAGGCCTTAATGAGTTGACTTGATGTTAAATGGTCATTAGCTTGATGGAATTGAGAAAAGCTTTAAAATTATTATTTGCATTCTCATAGGCTAACTGTAATATAAGTCTCAGTTGGTTTATTTATTTATTTAGATTCACAAAATCTAAATAATAGAATTCTATTAGTTTATTATTATAAAACTTATTATAGTTTATTATTTACTTATTTATTTATTTAGGTTTGCAAAATCCAAATAATTAAATTTTATTATTTATTATAAATCATATCATTTATACTGTTATCTGTATATTATTTATGTATTCACATATTCATATACCTCACACATACATCATGTATAAAATATATGCACATATAAATATACACATAAATATATATCTATATACTCATTATTATTATAATTTTATTATTATTATTACTTAACCTTTTCCTAAGAAGTATATTATGAAATGAAGTGTGGAAAATTTAAAAATGAAACTTATAAATCTGAGTAAAGAAATGGCATAGTTTGGAGAAAAAACATGGAAAAACCAACACTTTTCATTCAAGGCTAGAAGCAGTTGATTTCCTAAGGAGTCCCCTGCTGCGGTTGCTTTAATATGCAAAGGAGCCAATGCCGTTCTTATCAAGTTCCAAGTGAGAAGATTCTGATGACCAAAATTAATCCAATTTTTCTGAAACCAATTTAATTTCTCTTTTACCTTTTTCCATTCCTCAATATTTAGTGATTCCTTGTCAGGGAACTACGAACAGTATTTCTTTACTGTCTACAAACAACCCGCAGTCTTAAGAAGCTGTTGGAACAGTTTGAGATAGACCTACTGCTCCTAGAGAAACCGGAGCCCATTTTCACGGCTGTGAAGTCTTTTGTTTTCCAGCTCCAGCCTTCTCTCAACTCCACTCTATTTTTTATTCTATAAACCTGTTCTGACTAATTCCTAAGGATTGAGAAACCGTGCTGCTTGTGTGGAAAGGCTTCCAAGGGTGTCACTGCTTGGTTACCAACCAGCTTTACTTAACATTTGAAAAGCAGAGGGAGAGGAGAGAAAGGCCAGGAAAAAAACGCACTTTTTGCTCTAAGCTAGATTCTTGTTTTCTCAGCTCCAGAACTAAACCTAGGTGCGAATGTGCCTCAGAGATGGGACTGTGAATGCTTTTACAGTGTTCCTCTCCTTGAGTGGACTTTTGCTTCTGGCTGGCAGGAGACCTAGTGTTCTGTCCTGGTCCACGTCCAGCTTATCCTTTCACAGGAGACATATAGTGGCGAGTACCATAACAGTGTTTACTTGCTCAACCACTGCCTGCAAGTGGCAAAGACTCTCAAGGGAGAGAAAGCAAGACTGCAAGGAGTTTTTGGATTCAAATTGAACTGTCAGATGTTATCTGAGGGAGGAAAAAAATAGGACAGAAAATTGAATTGGACCCGATAGCCCTAATGAATGGGTGCCAGAGATGGCCCTACAAGAAATAACCCTCCCCTTGAAACTTCACACACCCACAGCCTGACCACCAAGTGATGGTGCCACTGAGTCCCTTACCGGGGATGAATGGTGTGCCAAAACTCCTGTCTAGTAGGTGTGTGGTCCATCATGGTGGCTCGTAGCCACTGGCTGATCCAGGTCCTGAGGGTCCCTGTTCAGGCACCACCTGTCTCAGGGAGCGACTCATTGTGGGTAGCGCCACAGTGGAGCACGGGGCTCCTGGATCTGAGGGTTACCATCCAGAGCCAGCTGAGGAGGGAGCAGGGCTCTGAATCCTGCAGAGCCCCTCCTGGTGTTGTCCCAGTTGCGGGGAATGAACATGAGTCGTTGCAAACGCTTCTCTGTTTGCCAGGAGAGGGGACATGGCTCTTTCCACTAGAGGAGAGAAGTCCCTGAACCACCATGTCCAAAGGCTTTTATTGAGAACCGTAAGTGCAGGGATATACAGCAAACCTCATCAATCAATGTCAAAAGGCTATGTTTACAGAAAACAGACAGAGATGATGATAACAATTGGAGGAGCACAAGAGATATGCCTCAGGTCAGGGTCTATGAATAATGTAAATCTCCTTCCCAGTAAGAGCCAGTTATCATGCTTTTTGAGGGAAGAACAAAGCAGGCTTAGAGGAACTTACCCCTAGGCCTGATTGCCCCCAGGAACCGCCCTATCCAGTTTAGGGCTGTACCTGCCTTTAGTATTGTTTCAAGCCTGAGCCAGGCAGGCAGGGTAGAGCCACCAAGAGAGGAGGAGACTTCTTTCATATAGAATGAGGACTCTGGCCATATCCAAGCCAAGCTGAGGGGTGTGGGCCTTTTTGCCCTTTCTCCCTGTCCCCCAAGTCCTTGTCCTGCTGCCCATACCAGCCAATGTCTGGCTTAGATTGTCCCTCCTCTTGTAGACCTTACCCATCATCAACAACCTACCATCACAGGACCAAGCAGGGTGATGTGAGGGAGGCAGGGGCTGCGCCCCTGCCAGGGTGACAAGGTTTTGTTCTCTCAGTGGCTGTTTTCCCAAGGCCTCCTTGTTTATTTCCAGCCTTGGGGCCCTCTTGCCTGTTGGCGAGGCTACAGTCACTGAAACCAGATGGGGCATGTCCCAACACCTATGCCTCCGTCTTGACCAGAAGCCCGGAGTTTTTAGTTTTTATTTGTATTAGAATTAGTTTAGTAAGAGTTTATTTGTCCATTGCTGGAAAATAGAATGTTTGTTTGTGTGGTTTTTTTTTTACTCTTTGAGTTTTATTAACATGAGCTCTTAATTTGAATGTAGTGAAATCTATCTTTTCATTTATGATTAACTTTTCATATCTTATGTAAGAAAGTGTTTCCTACTCCAAGATCATTCATACACTCTCCTTTAAAATTTGCCTTATACATTTAGTTTTTTTCAATCTGCATTGAAATGATTTTAAACGTGTTTTAAAATATGTTTTTAATTTTAAAGTAAGTTTAGATTTACAGAAAAGTGTAAAGACAGGACAGAGATTTTCCATATGCCTTGCACCAAGTTTTACCTATTATTATCATCTGACATTAACATAGTATATTTGTCACAATAAGTTAACCAATATTGATACATTATTATTAATTAAAATCCATACTTTATTCATATTTCCTTAGTTTTTACCTTGTTCTTTTATGTTCCAGGATCCCATCCAGGGTGCCACATTGCATTTGGTTTTCATATCTCCTTAGGTTCTTATTGGCGGTGATGGTTTCTCAACTTTCCTTGTTTTTGATGGCCTTGATAGTTTTAAGATGAATTGAACATATATTTTGCAAAATAGCCATCAATTTGAGCTTGTCTGAAGTCTTTCTCATCGAATTGATTTTCATTATTTTTATGTGTGTTATGAAGTAAATGTCTAATTTCATTTTTCACCATAAATAGGGAAATTTTCAAGTTCATTGAAAAGTCCAACCTGTTATGCTATCTGTCATATATCAGGTGACAATGTATGTGTGCCTCTGTTTCTAGTCTTCATATTCTGTTTTAGTGGTCTATGTGTTTTTTCTTAAGACAGTACTATACTATCTCAATTACTATAGCTTTATAATAAAACTTGATACCTGGTACAGTAAGTTCTCTAATCCTTTTTCCCCAAGAATATGGTTATTCTTGACCTATTCCACATACATTTTAAAAGCAGCTTGTCAAGTTGTATGCGCAAACACACACATAACTCTTGGGATATGGCACTGAATTAATAAATCAGTGGGAGGATATTCCCATCTTTATAATATTGAATCTTACTATTCATGAACATGGTATATATTTCCACTTATATAAATCTCTTTCATTAGATTTATTCCTATTTAATTTTTATATACTACCTTTATTTCCCAGTAATGCTTTAGTTAATGACAGGCTAGATTCATGAATGAAACTTATGTACTAGACTCTGTAAGAAATACTGAGGGTAAAGGTGAGGAAAGAAGGATTGTTGAGTGCCAAATACATGTCAAGTATTATTGTAGATGGTTTATTTACTTTTTTCTTAATTCAACAATCATGTCAGCACTATATTGCATATCCACATGTACAGATAAGAAAACTGAGTCTCTGAGATATTAAGGGACTTGCCTAAGGTAATGAAGCTAGGAAGTGGTAGAGCTGGTCTTGATATGCACGTCTACCTGATTTTAGTATACAAGGTGTCTGCTATGACACTGTCTACTGTTGACTCAACTGTAATTCCTCCTTTATAGAACATTATATCCTATGGGGGGGTGCAGAATAGAAAATATATATTCAGTAAATTAGATTGAGTACTGCTGCTGAAGTGATACAGGCATTATGAGGAAACAGTTATTTTGAGTTGAGGAGCTCCTGCAAGATAGACATCCTCCCAGAAAGACCTTTTTCACTAAACTTTATAGGTTGGAGAGAATTTGGGCACACAGAAGTAGAGGGCCACAGATGTTGGGGAAACTAAAAAGATTATCTCCACGGTAATGGATGCTGAGAGTGAGTTGAGCCAAAACCACATATTCAGAAGCTACAAAGATTGGTTGGAATGGAAAACTCACACCTCTGAATAAGGCATAATGAGACTATTCATGGCACCTCAGACCTGAGACCTACTTCTTTCTCTCTTGGGTACTGGATCAATTAAATGAAAATATAGGTTGTCTTCTGCAAATGATAGAGACTTTGCCCATGCTGACTTCATTTGGCACTGCTGGCAGCTCCAACAAGGGCAAGATGGGAGGAGGTGACAAAGCCCTCAGCTCTGCTTTCCTGACAGTGAGGTGGAAAGCAGAAAGAACTGAGAGGAAGCTTAGTTCTACTCATACCACTCAAGCTTTGGCACCTATCTAGCTTTCAATGGCTAATAGTTATCCAGTTCCTACAATTTGGTGTTTAAGGTCATAGTACCTGGCCCCAGTCCATCTTTCTAGTCTCCCATGTTTCCCTTTCCTCAAACACTAATGCAGTTTGTGCATGGGTCACACTTAATCATTCCGCTTTTCTAGCCGTTTCCCACTCATGGGCCACTTGCTCACACTGTTTCTTTGGCCAAGAAGCCCTCCCCTACTTCCACTCCCATTGATCTGTTCAGCAAATTCATATTCAGTACAACATGCCAGGCCCTCTTCAGGTAAAATGGGGACTTCTAAGAATTCAGTATCCCCTGCCCTCCAGGAGCAAGTGTTAATGTCTACTGAAAAGATAAGACATGTACATATATCTAGACACCAAGGAGGAAAGGGACAAACACACACATCCACCTGGGGAAAATATTTTCTTCCTACAAGTTTCCTAGCCCCTCCTCAGAATCCAGTGTGCCATCACATGACTTTTAATCCTGTCAATAAAATATAAATTGCTGGCCCATAAATCTACTCAGAACCTTGTATTTCTCTTCTCATAGCATTCCTTGGCTGGAGGAGGGGTTACTTGATGGGGACCTCAAAGAAGGGTGAGATTTAGATGGTGAGCTCTATGGAGGGCAGATTGAATTTCCCAACCAATTGCTTTTGCTACCTCTATAGGACCTTCCTGGGCAATAACTTCTTTTTTCCCTGCTTTAACTTTCATCTATATGCAGTTATCTCCTTGATCTTTGTCTCTAGCCTGAACTTTTCCCCATAAAGCCAAATGCTTGTTAGATATCTATACAGAACATTCCACAGCCACCAGAATGGAATTCTTCAACACCTTATAACCCCACCTTATTAGCTCTTTCTAGAGCACGTGGTACCAGCACCTACCCAGTCAACCAGGTCAGATTTCTCAGCATCACCCTTAACTTCTTCCTCTCCTCCACCTAATTAGCCAAAAAGTTCTGCCAATTTACCTCTTAATTATTTCTAGAATGTGTCTCCTCCTTGAAAGCACTCCCACCACTGCTCTAATTGAAATCTTGATCAACTCTCACCTGTATGATTTTCATTGTCCCCTCACTGGCTCCCTCTAGTTCCTCCTCTATGCATCAGTTGTAATAGTTTAACTAAAACACTAATGCAACCACATCACCCCCATGATTAAAGCCCTCTAATGACTTCCCAATCTGAAAAACTGGAGGTTTTAGAGACAGGTCTTTTGAAGATGCTAAAAGCTGAATTAGTATGTCCCTGCCACTGATTTCCTGGGTGAGCTTAGGCAAGTCTCTTTCCTTCTCTAGGCTTCAGTTTTTTCATCTAAACCCCAAGTTGCAAGAGTTTTGTGCTTTCCAACAAGTATTGTCTGGACTGCTGGTCTCATGAAGTGCTTTTACCACGTGAGTCATGAGTCTGGAATCACATGTGTTTGAGGAATGCTGGGTTCTGAAGCCCCCACTGGAGAGTCACAATGTGCCTTGGCATGTTACAGGGACTGGGAAGTCTGACAATCAAAAAAACTTGCTAACTTTTCTCCATTCAGCTTTACTCAAACTTTTGTCAACACACAACCCTTTTGGAGCTAAGCATCTATTAGAATCTTCAGAACCACCATCTGTGGAACATGTTTTGGGAAATGCTGGAGAGGATAATTACCGAGGGTTCCCCTTGCTCTGATAGGTATTGACTCTACCGAAGTTACTATTTGAAAGAAAGGATCACTGATGTCTGTCTTAGGTCTGCCTCTGCCATAGTAGGTGCTCTGACAATAGGTATTAAACAGGGGGTGTAATAAGAAATGGGTGAATTGGATTTAAAGAGTGACTAGTTTGGGCACAGACAATAGATTCTCAGCTATGAGAAAAGAGCAGATTATTCCCAGAAAGAAATGAGTACCAGGCTCGATGGGGAGAGCATACTAACCATAGTAATGATGGACATTTCTGTTACCTATGTGCCTATGCTGCTGGCCATGTCAGTTCAAGGCCATTCTCAATTGATTGTCCCTCTGGGAAAGTTTACCCATGGACTCTGGGGTGGCAGGAAGAGAAATTGTCCCACTCATGTTTTTTTTCATTGCATATAAGGCATTGCTTGCACTTGTAAATATTGACTTTAAGTAGCTGTACCATTAAATAAGCTCTTATATGTCTCTGGATTATGTCCTGGACAAAGCACTAGGCTTCATGGTACTGGGCATGGGGCCTGGTCTGCTATACTCAGCTGGGCCTTATATTAACACTGATTGCTGGCAAGGTTATTGGTCCAAAGCTGTGTTTTTTATAATCAAGAAGTTCAGTCTAACATAGGAAAGACTGGTCAAGTGGGCCGTGTTACTTTCTTTTTCTCATAGAAATAAGATAGGCAGAGATGGTGGAAGCTTCTGCAAATCGCTTTTTAAGCAGCCTCACATCACTGAGTCCCTCTCCTTTCCAGCCACTTCAAAGTTGCTCACTGAGGTTCTTGAACAGGCCTTTCTGTTCTGGGGCTGGTGGGAGAGACTGGATCCTGTTGCCTGCAACTGTCCCCTGGAACCTCTCACTGCCTGGGGGAGGGGTCAGGGTAAGGGAGGGTAGGAGGGAGCATTCTCTGATCCTCCCAGTAGAAAAACAAGGGTTTTGTTTATCGGAGTTCCTCTTAGATAATATTTCACTTTCTACTCTGTTTTAGTAATATGATGCCACTACTAGTAGCTGAGATTTATTAAATACTTACTTTCCTACATGCAAGGCACTGTGCTGCATGCTTCCCATGCACTGGTACATTAGCTTCTTATAATAACCCAACAGGAGTCAGTATTAATATTATCCCAATTTTGTAGATGCTAAAACCAAGGCAAAAAAAAAGATATAAGTTAACTTGCTCAAGGCCACACAACAAGGAGATGGCAAAGCTTGGATCCCAGCTCAAGTCAGCCTGATTTACAATGCACCTGCTCTTGACCATGACATCATATTGTATCCCTCTTACTAGTGTATTTGTTTGGCTCTACAAGAGATGGTGGGCTCTTTAAGGGCAAGGGCTGTGTCTGATTAGTGGCAGGACCTTTCATATGGTGCTGAGGACAGCCTGGTAGTCAGTGCAGGACTGCCTGCATCAGACCATTGTGGTTCCCAAGACTGTGGGGAAAGTTCTATGCCATGTAGGCTCAGAGAAACAAATGTATCTGCTCCTTATTTCCCAAGCCTGGCACTCCCCAAAGACAATTACTGTGGACTCTCAGCTGTTGGAGTCAAAGCTTATTCCACACCAGTTCAGTCTGTTTCCCAAAACAAGTCTACATTGTTTTGAAACCATGGTGCAGAGCACTGAGAGAGCAAATAGAAGTTGATCCCCGCCACATAACAGGCAGTAACTAAGGCACCAAGAGTGCATGGAACAGCTTTGGGGTCAGAAAGGGAAGGCTGGCTAGTGTTGAGGGTGTGCACATTTCAGAAAGGGTCTCACCCCTGTGGAAGGCAGCCCAATCAAATGAAACAAGAGCCCTGGGGCTATTCCTACTCTTTAACTCAATAATTCCCTCTCCTGAGATTTCATTCCTTCAGAAACATTTCAACAGAGTTGAGAAGATACATGCATTAATATGTTCATGATAACATTGGCTGTAGTAAGATAACACTGGGAACAAATGAATTGCCCATCAATAGGGGATGGTTAATTAAATTATGGCTTATCCATTCTGTAATATGAAGCCATTTAATGTGCTCATTCTGAAATCTGCAGCAGCCTGAGGAATAAATATATGAATGAGGTTTTGTAAAGAAAAAAGCACCATTGGGTTGGTACTGGGTTAGCCAAAAAGCTCATATGATTTTTTTTCTGTAAAATAAAAGACACATTTTTCATTTTCACCATTAACTTTATTGATTTGGATATTTTAAATATGTCAGCTATCTCCTGCTATTGGCTTCAAATGGGTAGAGGCGGGGGTGCTGCTAAACATTTTCCAATGCATAAAATAGCCCCACAACAAGGAACTATTTGGCCAAAATGTCAATAATACCAAGAAATTTCACAAACCACTTTTGACATGTAGGATCAGTCACAGCACCTTCTCCATACACTGTACAAATCCTTTGTGTGTGTGTGTGTGTGTGTGTGTGTGTGTGTGTGTTTCAGTTGTGTTTTTACCTTTCTTGAAATAATAAAGTATAATACACCAAAAATGTTGTTTATTTTCTCCCATCTTCAATCTTAAAATGAGTACACAAGAATTCACCAATTTTTAAAAGATTTTATTTATTTACTTTTAGACAGAGGAGAAGGGAAGGAAAAAGAGAGGGAGAAAAATATCAGTGTATGGTTGCTTCTCACATGCCCCCCACTGGGGACCCGGCCTGCAACCCAGGCATGTGCCTTGACTGGGAATCGAACCAGCAATCCTTTGGTTCACACGCAGGTGTTCAATCCACTAAGCCATGCCAACCAGGGCAAAATTCACCAATTTTGATTTTTTTTAAATGCACACTGATATGACAGCTGTCACAATACAGTCTAACAAAATTGTTTCAAATGAAGTGAAAGACATCTAAGCACTATTAGAGCCATAGTACAGAAAAAACTAAATGAACTTTTTTGGCCAACACAATATTTACATTGTGATATTGTAACTTACACTTTCTGCACAGGAAACATAAATAACTTTGTTATGGCCATGAGATTTGGGTAATTTCTTTTTTAAGAATGTTTTGATCATAATTATATTGTTTCCACATTTCCAAAAGGAAGTGTGTGTGTGTGTGTGTGTGTGTGTGCAATCAGCACATAATTCCTCCCCAAAGATAATTCTATTTGCAGTGATTCCTACACCTACTTGAGAAAAAGTATATACATGAGGAACAAGGACAAGAAGAAAACAGGTGCTGGCACCATTTCATGCATGATCAGGACCATGGCATATTATTTAAAAAAAGCCTGGATTCTTCCATGGCACAGCTGGCGATTCATGAGCCTTTGAAATGGATAAGGCTGTAGCATCTGGTCCATTGTGGCCATTCCTATATTTCCAGCCAACCCTCATCTTAAATCTTTAGTTTGCAAATAGTTCTTGCCTGTCTGTGAACATTGGTGAGTCCAGAACCTTTCTCTTAGGGCTCCTTTTAGCAGAGAGGTAGCAGAATATGGGGCTGAGCAGTTTTCAGAGGCAGCAGAGGTGATCTCCATCTTATGCACACACCTTTGGTCTCTCAGGTATCAGCCTTGTGCCACTTCCATCCATCTCCAAACTTGACACATGGGTAATTATAATTTGAGTCTGTGTGCAACATAGTTAGCAAAGGTTCAAAGCATTTGACATTTATATCTCTCTGCTTCCCAATTTCTGCTACTCCCTTCACAATTAACACCTTTTCAGATATTCAGCTTGGACTAGCTGGTACGAAGCCCCTCACATCACTCTACTAATTTAAACCAGGAGAAATTAAAATCAGAAATGACCACATGTAGGGGGATCAATCGACTGTCTTGAGTTGAGGCCTTTGATACTCCCAGATCAAGACTTACTTACTGCACTGGTCCTTCTTAAAGACTATATTTGGATGCAAATCGCTATAGACACCTAGATTTATCCATTCTGCCTCTCATAGCCCCTCATAACCAGGGCTAGTAATAAGGAAATTAATGCTAAGGGGTAAAATGACCTGACCAAGCTCATATAGCTAGTAGTGATACTGCTGATACATTAAACCAGATTTCTTGCCTTCAAGTCCAGAGCTTTTTGGTAGGTGGCTCCATGGAAAATATGCTCTGTTTTGGACATGCCTTAATGGCATACCCTAATACTGCCAGTGCATCAAAAAGCCTCAAGTTGCTATATATACTATATGCCCATCCCTGTGCTGGGCATACAGTGGGGCAGAAGTTAAGAAGATGCATTGTCTATCCTGATATACACCTGTCTCCAGCAAGTTCAATGGTTGCCCTAGAAATACCTCACAGATCCAACCCTACAGTCCTTGCTCCTTGCTCTGTACAACTCTCAACTCTCCTGGCATCATTCCCCTGGACTAGCCTCATGTAACCAACCAGAACAGAACGATAACACTGCTAGCACCCCAGGCACCACACACATGTCCATTCTCAATCACTAAACCCCTACTCCCTGTTATAGAAACCCACTCACCTGGCTTTTCCTGCAATCACTTTCTTACTTATCTTCTTAGTTTTGCCACTTAAGTTTGGATCCCTAAACACTGTACTTTAGCTTTGCCTATTTTTTTAACTTAATGTGAATAAAATAATGCAATATATATATCCTTTTGTCCATGGCTTCCTTTTATTGTTTGCAGAAGTGATCCATGTAATTTATATAGAACATTTCCTTTACCTCAAAAAGCTCCTTGCTGCCCATTTGCAGTTGACCTCCTCCCATCCTGGCCCCAGGCAAGCACTGATCTGCTTTCTGTCACTATTGATAGGTCTTGCCTTTTGTAGAATTTCATATAAATGGAATAATACAGTATGTATTCTCTTGTCCCAGGCTTCTTTTGCTCATCACAATTTATTAGCTCATTCAGTTTATTTTTCTTAAATACTGTGTAGTGCCCTTTATTGTGCACAAAGTAAAACTTGTTTATTCATTTACCTGTTGATGCCATTTGGGTTGTTTTTAGTTTTTACTGTTACAAATGAAGCTGCTATGAACATTTGTATAGAAATATCTGTGTGGACATATGTTCATTTCTCTTGATTCATATTTAGTAATGAAATTGCTGGGCTGTATGGTTAGCATATGTCAAACTTTATAAGAAACTGCCAACATGTTTTCCAAAATGATCATGCCATTTTTCATTTCCACAATACAAAGTTTAAGAGATCCAGTTGCTCCACATTCTTGGAAACACTTGTTATTATCTAGCTTTTCAATTTTTGCCATTCAAGTGAGTGTGAAGTGGTATTTCTTTGTGTTTTCATTTATATTTTCCTGATGACAAGTAATTGTGAGTATATTTTCATGTGTTTGTTGTCCATTTGTATTTTTTTCTTTTGTGAAGTGTCTGTTTAAATTGTCTGCCCATTTTTAAATTGTGTTATTTTGTTATTAAATGTAAGTGTAATTTACATTCTGGATATAAGTCCTTTTTCACATATATATATTTTTAATTATCTTTTAAATGTCTTAGTGATTCTCTCACAAAATTTGATGAAATCCAATGCACCTTTTTTCTTATATTGTTTGCCCTTTTTGTCTTATCAAAAAAATGTTTGCTTATTCCAAATTTGCAAATATTTTTCTGATTGATTTTTTTTCTTCTGAAATTTCTATAGTTTTAGCTTTTGTATTTCAATTTATGATCCATAACAAGTTAATTTTATATGGTGTATGGTAAGGGCTGAGGTTCATTTTTCCTCATATGAATATTGTAATCACACTGTTTTTATAAAAGTCTGTGCTGTGACTCATTAAATTACCTTGGCACCCTTATTGCAAATCAGTTGCCCAAATGTGTGTGAGGCTATTTCTGGACTTTCCATTTTTCCATTAATATATGTGTTTATCATCACACCGATATCACACTTTCCTGATTATTTATTCCTTATAGTGAGTCTTTAAGTTTATCAATGTAACTACTGCTATTTTGCTATTCATTTTTAAAATTTTATTTGTAAAATGATATTTTGTATACAGCTCTCTGAATTTCAGTACAACTATATATTAATGTAACTGCCACCAGTCAAAATGCAGAACAATCTAATCAAGGGGCAGCTTAGTAAGACAGAAAACTTTTAGACAATGACCGTTTTACTCTATCCAAATGACACAGGGAAAAAAACTGTTATCTACACCCACCACATCAAAGGCTGAGTGAAGAGCCAGATTTCCACCTTTATCAGACTCTAATGAGGCTCAGAGAAGTCTGAGTCAAGATTTGGGGCTTCCATTCATGCCAGACAGTAGCAAGACACTTCCTCAACCCATGGTATCAGTGGAGAGTCCTTGGGGAGCCTGAACCTCCAACTCCATAAGGAAGTAATGAAGCATTCCACAAGCTCCCTGCTGGGTGGTGTCAGGATGCCTAGTGGTGATTCAGAACATTCACCACCACCCAGGGGTAACAGGGCCACTGCCCCTTTCTATTGTGTCAGTAGAGGCCAAATGGGGAGCTGTAACAAGGCACTACTACAGATTCCAGCCATGAAAATATCAGTAAAAGCCTAGCAGAGAGCTAGAACTCCCTCCCCTGCCCAGAAATAACAAGGAGCCCTGTACCTTGAACATCAACTGAGACAAAATAGGGAACCTGGACTTTTACCACATCTTGCAGTAAAGAGATGGCACTTTGTCCCCTCTTACACTGCTGCACTGGTGTTGGAATAAGGCAGAAAAAAAGAAGGTGTAGGTAGGTAGATACACTTTGTGTCCTTGCACAATCAAAAGGACAACAAAAAATTTAAAAACAAAAAACAACCAGAACTGCCAGAAAATCAAACTGTATGGAAGTCCAACAACCAAGGAGTTAAAGAAAAACTATTCATCCAGATTGGAAGAACAGGCAGAGACAGGCAGCCAGGGTGGAGAGGACACATGGCAAGGCAGCAGTTAGAGGAGTGGATGGGTGAGACAGCAGCTGGCAGTCCCACCTTTGAATGTGGGTAAACTGGGAAGAACAACAGAGGAGTGAGACAGACCATACAACCCAGGGTTCCATCACAGGAAAAGAAAGCCTCAAAACCTCTGTCTGTAAAAAACCTGTAGGGGTTATGGTGGTGGGAGAAACTCCCAGTCTCACAGGAGTGTTCACTGGAGAGACCCACAGGGTCTTCTAACATACACAAACCTACCCACCTGGGAATCAGCACCAGAATGACCCAATTTGCTTGTGGGTAACAGAGGAAGTGACTGAAAACTGGCTGAGAGCCAAGCAAGCGGTATTGTTCCATCTCAGACCCCTCCCCCACAGACAGTGTTACAACACAGTGACCTGAGTTACCCCACCCTAGCAAATACCTAAGGCTCCAGCCCTTCCAACATAACATGTGCTGATACAAAGAAATATGGCTGAAATGAAAGAACAGATCAAAGCTCCAAAAATAGTACTAAGCGATGAACAGATAGCCAACCTATCAGATGCAGAGTTCGAAACACTGCTAATCAGAATGCTCACAGAAATGGTTGAGTATGGTCACAAAATAGAGTAAGAAGTGAAGGCTATGCACAGTGAAATAAATAAAAATATACAGGAAACCAACAGTAAAAGGAAGGAAACTGGGACTCAGATCAATGATTTGGAGCAGAAGGAAGAAATAAATATTCAACCAGAACAGAGTAAAGAAACTAGAATTCAAAAAAATAAGGAGAGGTTTAGGAACCTACAGGACAACTTTAAATGTTCCAACATCCAAATCATAGGGGTGCCAGAAGGAGAAGAGGAAGAGCAAGAAATTGAAAGCATTTTTGAAGAAATAATTAAGGGAAACTCCTCCAATCTGGCCAAGGAAATAGACTTCCAGGAAGTCCAGGAAGCTCGGAAAGTACCAAAGATGTTGGACTCAAGGAGGAACACACCAAGACACATCGTAATTACATTACCCAAGATTAAAGATAAGGAGAGAATCTTAAAAGCAGCAAGAGAAAAGGAGACAGTTACTTACAGAGGAGTTCCCATAAGGCTATCAGCTGATTTTTCAAAAGAAACCTTACAGGCAAGAAGGGGTTGAAAAGAAGTATTTGAAATCGTAAAAGGCAAGGATCTACATCCAAGATTACTCTATCCAGCAAAGCTATCATTTAGAATGGAAGGGCAGATAAAGTACTTCCCAGATAAGATAAAGTTAAAGGAGTTCATCATCACCAAGCCCTTATTATATGAAATATTAAAGGGACTTATCTAAGGAAAAGGAGAAGATCAAAACTGTGAACAGTAAAATGGCAACAAACTCACAAATATCAACAACTGAACCTGGAAAAAAACCCAAAAACCAAAACAAATTAAGCAAACAACTAGAGCAGGAACAGAATCACTGAAATGGAGATCACATGGAGCGTTATCAGCAGGGAGGGGGAGGAGGGAGAGTGGGGGAAAAAGTGCAGGGAATAAAAAGAATAAATAGTATATACAAAATAGATAGGGGGAGATTAAGAATAGTAGAGGAAATGGAGAAACCAAAGACCTTATATGTAGGACCCATGAGCATGAACTAAGGGGGAGGGAATGCTGTTGGTGGGGGTGCAGGGCAGAAGGGAATAAAAAGGAGGAAAAAATGGGAAAATTGTAGCTATCTAATCAATAAAATATACTTTAAAAATAAAAAAATTAAAAAATAGAAAGTGTAAGTAAAATCTAGAGTCTCCTAACATACTACCTAAAATACCTAGATTTTAATCCAAAATCACTCATAATACCAAGAATCACAAAGATCTCAAATGGAATGAAAAGACAATCCGTTGATGCCAACACTAGAAGATATCAATAAGAACCAAATGTATATCCTAGAATTGAAAAATACAATTACCAAATAAGAAAGCTCAATGAATGGTTCTAACAGGAGAAAAGAGGGGACAGAGGAAAGAATCAATGAACTTGATGATACTATAATGGGGTGCAGAGCAGGGGTCCCTAAAAATAACAAAGCATGTTCCCTACAGCCCATGATAGGAGGGTGGAGGAAGGGGATGATACCGGTTAAGAAAATTTTCATAACAATGGCAGGTTGATAGCTAGTTGATAGCTGTGCTGCTGCCCCAGGCAAAGGCATACCTGACTTTGAGAGAATTCAGTGATTCATGACATAGCCAGGGGAGGTGGCCCTCCTCAGATGTCCATGTGTGTCACAGAGATGCTTGCCCTGACTAAAGATGACAGCCAAAAGAAAGTAAAAGATATGGGGGAACTGGCAAAAGTAGAACATTATAGGAGGGTCCAGATAAGATATCACATAGGAAGCCCCAGTTCAGCATTTAAAATAAAGTCTGAGAGAGCTGGAAGGAGATTCAGCCACGCTGTCTGTAATGAGGGAAAAGTTATGTCTGCTCCTCTGAGAAGGCAGCAATGAGGAAGGAGCCATGAATTAAAGATATTCAGCCATGCGGCCTGAGGTAGTAAGGAAGAAAGCCATGCAGGCTGAGGAAAGGATGGAAGGAGAGAGCTGGAAAAGCTGATGGAGCTGTGCAGGGAACCTGCTGAACCAAGGACAGATTCGTGAGAGGTGCCTAGAATGCTGAACTGGGACCAGGGAATGCTGACTTCTGCTTCTCTGAAAAATATATGGAAAGGCCACTCTCTTGAGACATGTGCCTCCCTGGGCCCCAACATCATCCAGGGTAACTCAGCGCATGCTTTCTAGGACTATTACATAGAGGCTGAGGACAATGTACCCCAGATCTTGAAGGAGAAAGCTGCTGCAAGAGGATGGCAATTCTGAAGCCCACAAGTGTGCCTTCTAGAGAGGATGGAGAAGTGTTTGTGCAGCCAGCTAAAGAACAGGTAATTATATTGGGAACTTCTTGTCATGTTTTTGGCTTCTATCTGCCCTGGAGTAAGGGAAGTGCTGGATCTCATGGGAGAACAGGTTTCTTTCTTTCTTTTTTTTTTAATTTATTTACTTTTTAAATACATTTCTCTCTGCCTGCCCCCCACCTCTTTCCCTTGCCCCCTCCCACCTTCCCTCCCTCAGCTCTTCCCCTTTGGTTTTGTCCATGAGTCCTTGCTATATGTTCCTTGACTTTCCCCTTCCCTTCCCTTTCCCTGCCCCCTCCTTCCCTCTTGTCTCTGTTGATTTCTTTTCCTTTCAGTGTTGCTGGTCATATTTTCCTTGCATCTTTGCATTGTTGGTTAGGTTCCGCTTATAGGTGAGATCATATGGTATTTGTCTTTCGCCCCCTGGCTTATTTCGCTTAGCATGATGCTCCCCAGTTCCATCCATGCTGTCGCAAAGTTTAGTACTTCTTTTCTTCTTTCTGCTGCGTAGTATTCCATTGTGTATATGTACCATAATTTTTGATCCAATCATCTACTAATGGGCAGTTAGGTTGCTTCCAAGACTTGGCTATTGTAAATTGTGCTGCTATGAACATTGGGGTGCATAGGTTCTTTTGTATTGGCATTTTGGTGTTCTCAGGGTATAGTCCCAGCAGGGGAATCGCTGGATCAAAAGGCAGTTCCATTTTCAGCTTTCTGAGGAAATTCCACACTGCTTTCCATAGTGGCTGCACCAGTCTGCATTCCGACCAAGAGTGGACTAGGGTTCCCTTTTCTCCACACCTCGCCAGCACCTGTTGTTTGTGGATCTGTTTATGATGGCCATTCTGACCGGTGTGAGGTGGTACCTCATGGTGGCTTTGATCTGCATTTCTCTGATGGCTAGTGATGCTGAGCATCCTTTCAAATGCCTCTGGGCTCTCTGTATCTCCTCCTTAGAAAAGCATCTGCTCAGGTCCTTTGCCCATTTTTTGATTCGATCGTTTGTCTTCTTGGAGTAGAGTCGAGTGAGTTCTTTATATAACTTGGAGATCAAACCTCTATCTGATGTATCATTAGCAAATATATTTTCCCATACGGTTGGCTCCCTTTTCATTTTGCTGATGTTTTCTTTAGCCGTGCAGAAGCTTCTTATTTTGATGAGGTCCCACTTGTTTATTCTTTCCTTTATGTCCCTTGCTTTAGGAGACATATCAGTGAAAAAATTGCTGCGTGGGATATCTGAGAGTTTCTTGCCAATGTTCTCCTCGAAGACTTTGATGGTGTTGCGACTTATATTTAAGTCTTTTATCCATCTTGAGTTTATTTTTGTGTATGGTGTCAGCTGATGATCCAATTTCAATTTTTTGCATGTAGCCATCCAGCTCTCCCAACACCATTTGTTGAAGAGGCTGTTATTGCCCCATTTTATGCTTCTGCCCCCTTTGTCGAATATTAGATGTCCATAGAGACCTGGGCTTATTTCTCGGCTTTCTATTCTGTTCCACTGGTCTATGGGTCTGTTCTTGTGCCAGTACCAGATTGTTTTGAGTATGGTGGCTTTGTTGTACAGTTTGATGTCCGGTATTGTGATCCCTCCTCCTTTGTGTTTCTTTCTCAAAATTGCTGCGGCTATTCGGGGTCGTTTATGGTTCCATATAAATTTTTGAAATGTCTGTTCTATTTCTGTGAAATACGTCATTGGTATCTTAATAGGGATTGCGTTGAATCTATAAATTGCTTTTGGTAGTATGGACATTTTGAGGATATTAATTCTTCCAATCCATAAGCACCGTATATGCTTCCATTTATTTGTGTCTTCCTTAATTTCCTTTTTCAATGTTGTATAGTTTTCTGCATACAGGTCTTTTGTGTCTTTGGTTAAATTTATCCCTAGGTACTTTGCTTTTCTTCTTGCTATATCGAATGGTATTTTTTTTCTGATTTCTTCTTCTTCTATTGCATTGCTGGTATACAAAAACGCCTTTGATTTCTGCATGTTGACTTTGTATCCTGCTGTTTTGCCAAATTCACTTATTACGTTGAGGAGTTTTTTGGTAGAGTCTACAGGGTTCTCTATGTACACTATCATGTCATCTGCAAACACTGATAGTTTTACTTCCTCCTTTCCTATTTGGATGCCTTTTATCTCTTTCTCTTGTCCGACTGCTGTGGCTAGGACTTCCAATACGATGTTGAAAAGAAGCGGTGAGCGGACATGCGTGTCGTGTTCCCGACCTTAGTGGGAAAGCTTTCAGTTTTTGCCCGTTCAGTATGATATTAGCTGTAGGTTTTTCATATATGGCCTTTATTACATTGAGGAATGCCCCATTGATTCCCATTTTGCTGAGTGTTTTGATCATAAATGGGTGCTGTACCTTGTCAAATGCTTTTTCTGCATCTATTGAGATGATCATGTGGTTTTTGTCTTTTCTTTTATTAATGTGATGTATCACGTTTACTGATTTGTGTATATTAAACCATCCCTGCATCCCTGGGATGAATCCCACTTGATCATGGTGGATAATCTTTTGAATGTATTGCTGGATGCGGTTTGCCAATATTTTGTTGAGGATTTTAGCATCTATGTTCATCAGCGAAATTGGCCTGTAGTTTTCTTTCTTTGTAGGGTCTTTATCTGGTTTTGGGATCAGGGTGATGCTGGCCTCATAGAAGGAGTCTAGGAGTCTTCCCTCCTCTTGGATTTTTTGGAATAGTCTGAGAAGGACAGGGGTTAGCTCTTCCTTAAATGTTTTGTAAAATTCTCCTGGGAAACCGCCTGGCCCTGGGCTTTTGTGTGCTGGGAGTTTCTTGATTACTGTTTCAATTTCCCCAGCTATTATTGGTCTGTTTAAGCTTTCTCTTTCTTCCTTCTTCAGTGTTGGAAGATTATACTTTTCTAAAAATTTGTCCATTTCATCAAGATTTTCAAATTTCTTGGCATATAATTGTTCATAATAGTTTCTGATGATCATTTGTATTTCTGTGGTATCAGTTGTTATTTCTCCTCTTTCATTTCTGATATTATTAATTTGGGTCCTCTCCCTATTTTTCTTGATGAGTCTGCTTAATGGCTTGTCAATTTTATTAATCTTTTCAAAGATCCAGCTTCTGGATTGGCTGATCCTCTGAATTGTTCTTTTTGTCTCTATGTCATTCAGTTCTGCTCTAATCTTGACTATTTCCTTCCTTCTACTTGCTCTGGGATTTATTTGTTGTTGTTTCTCCAGTTCTTGAAGTTGTAGTGTTAGGTCTTTTATTTGAAATGTTTCTATCTTTTTTTAGGTAAGCCTGTATTGCTATGAACTTCCCTCTCAGGACCGCCTTTGCTGTGTCCCATAGGTTTTGCACAGTTGTCTGTTCATTTTCATTTGTTTCCAGAAATGTTTTGATTTCTTCTCTTATCTCATTCTTGACCCATTCATTGTTTAATAGTGTACTGTTCAGTCTCCATGAGTTTGCAAGTTTTTGAAGTTTCTCTTTGAGGTTGATTTAGAGTTTCAAGGCCTTGTGGTCTGAGAAAAAGTTTGGTATTATTTCAATTTTACTGAATTTGCTGAGGCTTGCTTTGTGTCCTATCATGTGGTCTATCTTTGAAAAACTGCCATGAGCATTTGAAAAGAATGTGTATTTTTCTCCTTTGGGATGTAAGGTTCTATATATGGCAGTTAAGTCTCTTTGATTCAGTGTGTCATTCAGCGCCACAATATGTTTATTAATGTTTTGTTTGGACGATCTGTCCATTTTTGAGAGTGGGGTGTTGAAATCCCCTACGATCAGTGTGTTGCTGTCTATATCTTTTTTGAAGTCATCCAACAATTTCCTTATAAACTTGGGGGCTCCTATATTGGGAGCATATAAGTTTACAATGTTGATGTCTTCTCGATAGATTCTTCCTTTAAGTATTATAAAGTGCCCCTCTGGGTCTCTCTTTATGGCCTTTGTTTTGAAATCTACTTTGTCTGATATAAGTATGGCAACCCTGGCCTTTTTCTCTTGCCCATTGGCTTGGAATATTGTTTTCCATCCCTTTACTTTCAATCTGTGTAGGTCTCTTGCTCTGAGGTGGGTCTCTTGTAGGGAGCATATGTGTGGGTCATGTTTTCCTATCCATTCAGCTACCCTGTGTCTTTTGATTGGGGCATTTAGTCCATTCACATTGAGAGATATTACTGATAGAAACTTACTCATCTTTTCTCTTTGTACCTGTGTTCCTCTCTCTCTCATTCTTTTCCTTCATCTGCTTAAACCAGTCCCCTTAGCATATGTTGGAGCGCTGGTTTGGTAGAGATGAATTCTTTTAGCTTTCTTTTGTCTGGGAAACTCCGTATTTCTCCTTCTATTTTAATGGAGAGCCTAGCTGGGTAGAGCAGCCTTGGCTGTAGGCCCTTGCTTTTCATGGCTTGGAATATTTGTTGCCATTCCCTTCTGGCTTGTAGTGTTTCTGTTGAGAAGTCAGCTCCTAGGCATATCGGGGCCCACTTGTGTGTTACTTTCTCCTTCTCCCTTGCTGCCTTGAGGATTCTCTTTGTCTTGGACATTTGCCATTTTAATGATGATGTGTCTTGGAGTGGACCTCCTTGGGTCCCTCTTGAGTGGGGTCCTCTGCGTCTCCTGGATCCATGAGAGCCTTTCTCTCCTCAAATTAGGGAAATTTTCCATCATTTCTTTTTCGAGGAGGTTCTCTATTCCTTGCTCTTCTTCTTCTCCTTCTGGTATCCCTATTATACGGATATTATTGCGTTTCAGGTTGTCCTGCATTTCCCTAAACGCTTCTTCATTCTTTTTGAGCCATTTTTCCATTTCTTGTTCTTTCTGGGAGCTTTTTCCTACCTTGTCCTCCATCTCACTGATTCGATCCTCAGCTTCATCCAGCCTGCTTTGGATTCCTTCTACTGTGTTCTTCAATTCAGAAATGGTATTCTTCATATCCTCTTGTGTCTTCTTGATAGTTTCTATGTCCTTTTCCAGGCTGATATAGTTTGCTGTAAGATCTTGATAGTTTCTCTGCAGTTTCTCATAGTTCTTTTTGAGCTGGCTGAGCTCATTGAGCTTCCTTAGAACCATTGTTTTGAATTCAGTATCTGAAAGTTTCCCTTGCCTCTATTTCCTTTAGCTCTCTCTGTGGGGAGTCCCCATTTCCACTAATTTGAGGGGAACTTCTTTTTCTTCCCATTTTTGTGAGAGTCTGTTAAGTATTTTTGTCCTTTACTTTTCTTTCTGGGCTTGGCTCTGATGATGTCAGTTGTTGACCCTATAGGGCCTTGGGTTGTTTGTTTGAGCCTTCCAGGAGTCTAATGCCTGTGTCTGACTCCTGCTTGGAGCAGCTCTGTGACCCCTTCGGTCAGGGCTGAGCTATTTTTTGGGATCTCTCTGCGCTCTCACGCGGGCTCCTTGAGCGCGTTCCCAGCGCAGCATGGTCCCCCACCTGCCTGGGCTCGCATGTGTTTGCCCCAGACCAGGGGGCTTATTCGCGACCTCCCGTACTCATCTGGCCTCCCTGGCACGCGAGCTTCGCGGCACTGGTCAGTTTAGGGTCTTCTATTGTGTGTTTTCCCCGCTTTGGGCTCTTTGGGTGCGTTGCTTGCCCTCGCCAAATGGGGACTACGGAAATGGGAGGAAATCAGCTCTAGGACTCTCCGGTTAATCCTGTTTCTGGTCTCTCCTCCAGGGACTCTGGGCAGCTCTACTTATTTTGTGGGCCGCTCTGCAATCGCGGCGGGTAGGTCAATTTACACCTGCCCTTGCCCCTCTGTGCACTCCCTCACAGGCTGTATGGGTGCCAGTCTGTGTGAGGCCTTGCCGGCAGGTGCAAGCGTTCACCAGCCCGCGTGGGTCATACACAGGCTCGCCAACCCTCGCCAGTCACTCGGCGCAAGTGTGCGCGCCTGCTCTGGGTGTTTTGGGGGTGTCTATGTGTGCTTTTCAGCTTTTGGCTCTTTGGGGGTGTGGCCTCTTCCTGCGCAATGGAGACTACGGCAAGGAGAAGGAGTCGGGACTCCCCGGTTCCTCCTCCCGTTCTTTCCCCAATGCCTCCGTTTTTAGTCTCCCCTCAGGGGCCTCTGGGCAGTTCTGTGACCCCTTCCGCCAGGGATCCAACCCCTGTGCGGACTGCGTTTCAATCGCAGGCAGTCTGGTTCATGCGCACCCCGCTTCTGCCTCTTTGGGGTCGCGCCTTTCCAGCCCACAATGGAGACTACCTAACGGGGAGGTAGTCGGGACTCCCTGGTTCCTCCTCCCGTTCTTTCCCCAACGCCTCCATCTCCAGTCACTCCTCAAGGCTCTCCCAGCCAGGCTGCACTCAGCCCCGTAGCTCAGAGGCGTACAAGCTGTGCGCGGAGCGCACAAAAGGCAGGTTAATTGATTCCCTTATGCCTGAGCGAGATGATAGCTGCAGAGTGGGAAGTGCGTTATCACCCGGGCTCCACCGGCTGCCGTGTCAGTTCTCTTCACAAAGTTTTTCCTCACCAGTCTTTTCCCAGGCACCAGCCCACCCTGCTGCCGCCTCTGCCCAGCGATCAAGGAGGGTGGCTGCCGCTGCAACTTTTGCGTTTGCCCTTTAAATGTCTTTTTGCATCCCCAGCCACCTGTGTCTGGCAGAGAGCGCCCCTAAGCTTTTTGGGGTTGCGTTTTGTCTGTATTTTCTCGGCTTTAGCTGCTGTAGTTTAGGGGTTCCTGTTTATGGTTCAGACCCCGTTCTTCTCGGGGGGACGCTAACTGGCCGTTTCAATGTCCCTCTGGTGCCAGTGCCCGTGGGCACCCAGCCCACCCTCTGGAGCCTCCACCGCGCTTCTCACCCGTTGGGATGTGTGAGAGTCGAATCCACTGTCCGCGGCACCAAGGCTCCTCTCCCACTATCGCTCCACTGCTTTCCAGGTGATTACTCCATTATTTAGTTGCAATTCCAGTTTGGTTTTGGGAGGAGGTCAGCATGACTCCCTTTCACTCCTCCGCCATCTTTTGAGGTATTTCGAGAACAGGTTTCTGAGCAGGAATGCTCTCAACCCCAGATCCCCGAGGTTTCAATACTATAAATAAAAACTTATTTCCCTCAACACTAATTTTTGGGTCTGCATCAAGGTGCCACAGCAACAAGCCCCAGTTTGCTTGGTTAAAATACAGTAAATAGTATCCAATATGAACAACAAATTAAAAATAGACTGAAAAAAATTAGCAGAGCCTCAGGAACCTGTTGGACTGTAACAAAATTTCTCTTTATGCTCATTTTTTAGTTTTTATTTTTTTATTTTTAAATCTTGTTTATTCTATTACAGTTTTCTCAGTTTTTCCCCCTTGGCCCTCTTCCACCATCCCACCCTGCCCCCCTCTCCCACAGTCAACAGAGTGTTGTCCATGTCCATGGGTCATTCATACATGTTCTTTTTCTAGTCCTTTCCCCTCCTTCCCCCATTGTCCTCTTTTCCCATACCTTCTAGTCAATTTCAGTCTTGTCCATGTTTCCATGCCTGTGGTTTATGTTGCTTGTTAGTTTATTTTGTTGAATAGTTTCCACTTATAGGTAAGATCATATGGTCTTTGTCTTTCACCAACTGGCTTATTTCACTTAGCATAACATTTTCCAGTTCCATCCATGTTGTTGCAAAAGGTAGGACTTCCTTCTTTCTTTTTTTTCTAAAGAGAGATTGATTTTATTTTTTTAAATGTCAAAATTATTATAAAATGTTAAAAATATTTAAATCCACTATAAAGTCTCAGCAATTAAAACAACATGACACCAGGACAGAAATAATCAAGTAGATCAAAGAAATCAAATGAACATTCTACAAAAAATCATATATATCTTTCTAACAATGTAATATATGATTAAATTGACAGTTCAAATCAATGGGTAACATAAGGCTTATTCAACAAATAAGGTGCATGGATCACTACTATGTGAAATAAAACAAATATAGAGCCCTATTCCACACATTATACAAAAAAATATTCAGGTGAGTTAAATTCAATATGTAAAATCTAAGGAGTTTCAGGAGAAAATACAAAATAATACTTTTCTTACCCTGAAGTAAAATGTTCAAACCCAAAAGCTATAAAGTAAAATATTGACAATATGGCTGTATTAAAAATTTAAGACTACCTAGTAATATACATGTAAAAAAGTTAAAGGACAAGCAATAGAGTAGGAAAGTATTTGAAAAAACATCTAAAAAAAAGGGTTAATAGTTTGGGGGTTATTTAGGGGAAATAATCTACAAACATTTAATCAATAACCGGATAAAGAATACCAAAAACTCATGTAAAGCTTTTTAAAAATAATAGAAATAGCTAAGAAATATACAAAAACAGGTTTAGTTTCAAAATAATAAAATAACAACTAAAATAACACATCATTGTCACAATCAGATTAATAAGTATTAAAACTATTGGTAATACCAAGTGTTGGTGACTATGAAAGGAACTGGGTAATCATAGACTCTTCTCCATCTTCTTAAAGAAGTCCCTTTAGCATGTTTTTCAATGTTGATTTGGTGGAGGTGTATTCTTTTAGCCTTCTTTTGTCTGGGAGACTCCTTCTTTCCCCTTCTATTTTAATTGAGCGCCTTGCTGGGTAGAGCAGTCTTGGTTACAGGCCTTTGCTTTTCATGACTTGGAACATTTCTTGCCATTCCCTTCTGGCTTGCAGGGTTTCTGCTGAGAAGTCAGGGCTAGCCATATTGGGGCCCCCTGATATGTTATTACCTTTTTCTCCCTTGCTGCCTTTAGGATTCTCTGTTTGTCTTTGATATTTGCCATTTTAATGATGATGCGTCTTGGAGTGGGCCTCATTGGGTTCCTCTTGAGTGGGGCCCTCTGTGCTTCCTGGACTTGCATGACTTTTTCTCTCCTCCAATTAGGGAAGTTTTCCATCATTACTTTTCAAACAGGTTCTCTATCCCTTGCTCCTCTACTTCTCCTTTTGATATCCCTATTACACAGATATTATTATGTTTCAGATTGTCCTGCATTTCCCTAAATGCCTCTTCATTCTTTTTGAGTCTTTTTTCATTTTCTTGCTCTTTCTGGGAGCTTTTTTCCTACCTTGTTCTTCAGGTCACTGATTCAATCCTCTGCTTCATCTAGCCTGCTCTTGATTCTTTTTACTCTGTTCTTCAAATCAGAAATTGTATTCTTTGTTTCCTCTTGTGTCTTATTGATAGTTTCTATGTCCTTTTTCATGTTGATAATGTTTGCATTAAGTTCCTCATAGTTTCCCTGTAGTTTTTGGTAATTCTCTCTGAGCTCACAGAGCTTATTGAGCTTCCTTAGAACTATTGTTTTCAACCCAGTATCAGATAGTTTACTTGCTTCTATTTGATTTAGTTCTCTTTCTGGTGATTCATCCTTCCATTTGATTGGGGGGTGTTTCTTTGCCTTCCTATTGTTTATGAGACTCTTCCCTATTGCTTCTGGTTCTTAAATTGATCTGTCTTGATTTTCTGACTTTGTGGTGTGAACTTCTATGGTAGGAGACAATGATTTTTCCTTTCTGGATCTGCCTCTGATGTCAGATGTTGATTCTGTCTGAACTTAGTCAGTCTGTTTGAGACTTCCAGGAATCCACTGTCTGTGGCTATCTCCGTCAGCTATTATTCTAGTCACTCTGCACTCAGCAGTCTGGCTTAGGCACCACAGGGAGGGAGAGAGTCCCTCCTGGTGGTGGGGTTACTGTGTTCTCTCAAGCTGTTGCCACTCAGGAGAGTAGTCTGCCTGAGCCAGATGGCTTCTGCCTTATCGGGGAGGAATCAGCACTGGAATCTTGCCAGCTACTCTCTCCATTCTCTCCCCAAAGCCTCCAAATCCAGTCTCTCCTCATGTGTCTCTAGACCACTCTGCGCCCCCCTTAGCCAGGGATCTACTATCTGTGGCTGCCACTCTGTACTTAGCAGCCAGGCTTTAGCACTACCAGGTCAGGGCTGAGTCCATCTGGGGTGGGGTTATTGTGTCCTCTTACACTATTGCTGCTCAGAGAAGTGGTCTTCTTTAGCAAGATGGCAGCTGCCATATGGAGGAAGAGTCATCACTGGGATCCCACTGGCCACTCTCTCAGTTCTCTCCCCAAAGTCGCCTTCTCCTGTGTCTCTTTAGGTACCTCTAGCCCACTCTGCCCCTACCTTTGCCAGAGACCAGGGTAAGTGGCTGCAAATAAAAATATATGCATTTGCACTTTAAATGGCTCTTTGTGTCTCCAGCTGCCTGTTTCTGGCAGAGAAGAACCCTGCCACTTTTCCTGACTGGCTGTTAACTGTGTACTTTTTGGGCTCTGGTGCTGTAGGCTAAAGATCCCTGCTTATGGTTTAGACCCCACTCTTCTTAGGGGGATCCAACTGTCCATTTTCAATATCCATCTAGTGTGGCCAGCTGTGCACACCCTGCCCACCTTCTCAAGTCTCTACCACGCTCCTTACCAGTTAGGTTGTGCTAAAGCCGATTCTTCTGTCTGTCCGAGGTTATAAGGCCCCTCTTGCTTTTGTTCAGTTGCTTGTTCCAGGTGATTTCTGCACAATTTAGTTGTAATTCCAAATTAGTCCTGGGAGGAGGTCAGCGTGACTTCCACTCACTCTTCCGCCATCTTGATTTCCCCCCAAAACTTCTAACATTTGTGTCATAGGAGTGCTGGAAAGAAAGCAAGAGGTACTGGGATGAAACTGTACTCAAGGAAATAATGGCTGAAAACTTCCCAAATCTGGCAAAAACAAACAAACAAACAAACAAACAAACCCTCATAAACCTATCAAGAATCCACACAAGCCCCATACAGTATAATCCAAAAGAAATCCATGCCAAGATATATCATAATTAAACTCCTGAAAACTATGTTAAAGAAAACACCTTGAAAATAGCAAGAGAGATATGATACTTTAAGTATAGGAGAGGGAAAAGTTGAATGACAGCATATTTCTTTCGTTGTTGTTGTTGCTTTAGATCTTTTTTTTTTTTTTACTTTTTTTTTGCCTTTTTATTTTTGTTCAAGTAAAATCGTCTCCATTTTCCCACCACCACTTTCCCCTGCTCCACCCACCCCACCTGTCACCCTCAATCCTTCTCCCCATTGGCTTTGTTTATGGGTCTTTTATACATGTTCCTTGCTGGCCTTTCGCCTTCCTTCCTTCGTTATCCCCCTTCCCTCTCCCCTCTGCTTACTGTAAGTGTGTTCTTTATTTCAAAGTATCTAGTTACATTTTCCTTGCTTGTTTGTTTTGCTGATTAGGTTCCACTTATATATGAGATCATATGGTATTTGCTTTTCACTGCCTGGCTTATTTCAGTTAGCATAATGCTCTCGAGTTCCATCCATGCTGTCACGAAGAGTTCCTTCTTTCTTTCTGCTGCATAGTTGAATGAAATCATATTTCTTAAAAAAAGCCATGGAAACCAAAAGGAAGTTGCACAACAGTTTTCAAGTGCTGGGAAAACAAACAAAAAAAAACTGCCAATGCAATATCCTATATTCAGGAAAATTCTTTTTCAGAAATTAAGTGGGGGATTAAGGCATTCTCAGATACAGAAAAACTGAGAGATTTTTGTTACCAGTAGACCTATCCTAAAAGAGTGACTAAAGGAAAGTTTTCTAGACAGAAAGGAAATGATAGAAGAGGAAATATTGGGCACCCATGAGGAATAAAGCACAATAGAAAAGAGTTAAAGCAACCATTATAATAGTCTGATGTGGTTCTAAGTGTATGTGGAGGAAATATTTGACATAAATGAGGAGTGATAAAGTTGTGTAAAAGGAAGTAAGCTTTTTTTACTTTCCTCAAACTGGTAAATATTGACAACTGAAGATCCTATAAATTATATATACATAATTTATATATGTAAATATAGACATATATTCTTATATATTTATAATGTAATATCTAGAGCAACCACTTAAAAATCTATACAAAAAGATGCACTAAGGCACTGCAGGTGAGTCAAAATGGATGTTCAATATCATTTGCCATCTGGAAAGTGCAAAATTAAAACCACACTGAGATACTGTTACAAACTTGTCAGAATAAATAAAGTAAAAAATGGTGACAACACCAATGCTAGGGAGGATGCAGAGAAACTGAATCACTCATACATTGTTGATGGAAACATAAAATGGTACAGACATTCTGGAAAATAGTTTGTCAATTTCTTTAAAAGCTCAACATTGAAGTATCATAGAACCCAGCAATTGCAGTCTTGGCAATTATCCCACAGAAATAAAAACATATGTCCATACAAAACCTATACACAAATATTATAGCAGTTTTATTCATAATAGCCTAAAACTGGAAATGACCCAGATATCCTTCAACAAGTGAATGGTTAAACAAACTGATACAACTATATCATGAAATATTATTCATCAATTAAAGGAGAAATCTATCAAGGCACACAATAAGGCTGAATGAATCCCCAGAGAATTATACTAAGTGAAAACTGCCAATCCCATTTATGATTGGTTTTATATGTATTATTTCATTTATATAACTTCCTTGAAATTACAAAATTATAGAAATGAGAACAAATTGGTGGTTGCCTGGGTTAAGTAGGGGTTGGGAAAAGAGGAAAGCAGATGTGGCTATAAAAGCACATTATGAGGGATCTGTGTGGTGATTTTTTTTTTTCCTGTTTCAAGGGTACAATTTAATGATTTTTAATATATTCACATAGTTGTGCAACTATCATCACAATAAATTTTAGAGCATGTTTTTCAGCCTGAAAAGAAACTTCATGTTCATTAGCAGTCATTTCTTATTCTTCCTGCAGCACCAGCTGTACGTGACCAATAATCTACTTTCCGTGTCTATGGATTTGTCTGTTCTAGACATTTCATATGAATGGACTTGTAGAATATGTGGTCTATTTTGACTGTCTTCTTTAGCATAATGTTTTTATGATTCATCCATGTTGTAGCATATATCAATACTTCTTTCCTTTCTATGGATGAATAACATTCTATTGCATTCTTTCCTTGTGGGTTGGCCTTCCAATATGGCTTTTATGGGGAACTGATCCATAGAAAGATTTTCACATTATCTTTTCACCTGGTTGTCCCCACCACTCATGCTTCTAACTCAGAATTTGAGGGGAGGGCCTACATTTCCTGGATCTCTAGTGTTCAGTCCAATTTCTTTTAGTCTTCATTGTTTTTTTTTTCCAATATTTTTTTCCTGCTGCTATCCATTACCACTCTAGAATCTTTCAGAAATAAGAGCAGTAGCTGGGAGGGAATTCGAGGTCTGGAGGTAACAGTTACAGTGCTCAGAGGACGGCACATGAGGGATCCAGAATCAAGTGACTTTAGCCAAGATGAGTGTTTTTAAGGCAGACAGCTCAGTACAAGTATTTAAAAACATTTAACTCTCTTTACACCTAGATTCAGGTTCTTGTTCAGGATTCCATAGCTACTTCACTTTTGCTTGTGGTCAAGCCTACATATGACACAGTAGTAGAAACTAAGCAAGAAAGACTGGCTCAAGGCAAACCAATGGGATGGGATGTTTCTTATGCAGCAATGGGAGGATTAACCGGCTTCAGTTCACTGGCAGAAGGCTGCATGCAGTTAGATAACAGTGGAATTGGTAAATGATGATACAGAAATGTGAGCTTGTCATACTGTGTTTGTGTATGTTAACAATAGTGGAGTCTTATGTTTGTTTGACACTTTATATTCTTCTTGTTTTTTTCAGAAAATATTCTCTTATTTGACTTTTATTTTTTAAATGGTTTAATTGACACTATACAATAGATGGTCATTACAGAAAATTGAGAAATCATAAGAAAAAAGATTATTCCCTTTCCCAATACTTGCACCCAAATCCCAACCCATAATATCCATTAGCTTTTTTTTTTTTTCCTATGGATATTCGATCGTTCCAGTACTGTTTGTATTCTTGTTCCTTTGTATGTAATGTAATGTATGTTTTTTCTTCTGACTTCTTTTGAGATTTTTCTCTTTGGTTTTCAATGGTTTGACTATGATGTGGCTAATCATGTACCTATTCTGCTTGAGGTTCACTGAGCTCCTTAGTTCTGTACGTCCTGATTTTCATCAAACTTTAGGAAAATTTCATCCTTTATTTCTTAATATATTTTTCTGTCTCATTCTTATGCTCTTCTCCATCAGACTACAATTGTATTCATATTATACTATTTGATATCTCATAGGTCCCTGCAGTTGTGTTCATTTTTTAAAATTTTATTTATTTATTTATTTACTTATTTTTTAAAAAGATTTTCTTTATTTTTAGAGAAGGGAAGGGGGGAAGAAAGAGAGGGAGAGAAACATCAATGCATGGTTGCCTCCTGAGCACTCCCCACTGGAGATCTGGCCCACAACCCAAGCATGTGCCCCAACTAGGAATTGAACTGGTGACCCTTTGGTTCGCAGTCTGGCATTCAATTCACTGAGACACACTAGCCAGGGCTGAAGTTCTGTTAATTAAAAAAAAAACTTTTTTTCTCTGTTCTTTACCTTGGATGAATTCTGTTCATTTCTCTTTAGAGTTACTGAACCTGTCTTCTGCCTTTTCCAAAGTACTATTAAGCCCATTGAGAAAATCATTAATTTAAATAATTGTTCCTTTTGTTTTTAGAGTTTCACTTGATTCCTTTGGATAGTTTTCATTCCTATGCTTAGATTCCCTATCTGTTCATTCATCACTATCATATTTGACCTTTATCCTTAGAATATATTCTTTCATAGTTGCTTTAAAGTCTTTCCTAAATCCCACATTTGGACCATCTCTGAGTTAGTTTCAGTTCACTGTTTATTTCACAATTTCATGGTTCCTTATATGTATAGTAATTTTTTACTGTATACTTGACATCTCAGATGATATCTTTCCCAGCTTATTCATAGCCCAAACTCAGCCAAAAACTTTCAGGGGACTCCATCTGGACTTTTATGTTAAATTGTGTTCCCTTCCAATTCATATGATGAAGTCCTAACTACCAGTACCTAAGACTAATTCTGTACCATAATTTGGTTTGTGTATCTGGTCATATGGCCAACAAGCTTAATTCTTTAGTTTTTCCAGCAATTCTGTGAGTTACCCAATATTCTTCCTATAAATTTCTTTATATAAAGGCCCCAAATGTTGCACTCATCTTTCTGAGTCCGTGTTTCTACAGATTGTGCCCCAATAACCCTATTATCTTAGTAGATTTTTAATATTTTTTAATGTTTTAACTAGATTTTTTTCTCCTTAGTGCAATATCTAATTATCCACTATCAAAAATGGAAGTCCCAGCTTTTCAATTCTAATTTCTCTATCATGGTACAGAATTAGTCTGGTGAGAAACATCTCTTGGCACCACTGAGAAGTAGACCTTGTAGTTTGTCCACTAATATCACCATTGATAGCTGCTGGCACCAATAGTACAACTGCACCAGGAAATGAGGTGTTGTGGAAGATTCTCTGATGGCCCCACTTCTCTTCATCATGAGCAATGACCCAGAATTTAATGGCCTAAACCTCAGTCATATACTGTGTCCTAGATTCAAAAGGAAGCTAAGAGAGTGAATAGCTGGTGCTTGCAGCTTCTTCAAACTTGAGAAGGGAGTTAAGAGGAGCAGCCAAAAAGAGATATCCACAAAGACTCAAGTCAAGATTGTGTAGCCATGGGCCTGGATGGCAGCAGCCACTCCCATCCATGCATTTCTATTCCATGGACTGAGAATCTTTCCACTTGTTCATGGGGATCATACAAAGAAGCTGTCCTCTTTAAATTCCCTCTCCCCACACATTTCCTATTACATCTGAAGGTATGTGTGCCTCTTGGGATTAGGAAGCTGACTTTCCTCAAGTCTTAATACAGAGCTCCGTGCCTATAACATGAATCCTAGCCCATGTCCTTGCTCTTGTACCTTTAGTACATGCAGTGCTTTCCTAGGGCTTGTCTCTAGTATCAAGGGCTGAAATCAGGAGCTTCTCTTATTTATACAGCATCAAGTCCTAGTGCTATAAGCAGAACCATTGTCTTTCATGAAGGTTTGGAGAGTTGCAGAGCAGGGCAGACAGTTGTGGTAAATGATTGTGGCCAACTCTGTAGCTTTGGTGTTTACTGTGATGGTTATGCTATTACATGATTTCTTGGCATTCAACATCTTCATTAATATACATGTGTGCTTCCCTGAGGAAATGAAGGAACGTGTTCTCCGTGTATGTACTCACATTTCTTTATTTAGCCTGGCACCTGCCTTCTTCCCCAGTGTGTCAGTTTAGCATCTGTGCTGTTCTCTTGCAACTCTCTAGAGCTTACAATTCTTAGAGGAAATGATTTATTTATCTTTAGGAAGATTTTCCTATTTCTCCTTAACTATCTTTTAGGGCTATACTCTTGCATCACAGGTTGGTGAGCTATGCTACCAACTCCAGCAAATGAGGCCACTGAGTGCCCCTCCACTCAGCAGAGGGAGGTGTCCCTAGGCTAAAGTGACTTCTGCTTCCATGGACCCTCTGATGCCAAGCCCACACCAGTTCCGAGGATGACTCATCTGCAAGGGTTCTTGTCACCCTGCACTGGGTAATGGTTTATGCCATCTTGTCACTCTGCACTGGGTAATGGTTTATGCCACCCTGCACTGGGTAATTCCGAGCATGAGGGAAGTTATAACTGGAACATTCCTGGGTGGTTGCTGTTCACAAGGCCCTAAGAGAGCTGACCTTCAGATTTCAGGAATTATAAGGAGGGGATGAGACTGTCTCTAAGAAGCCCTGAGCCACGGGACTTCCTGCATAAACTACTGGCCTACCAGCTGGGTGATGAACATGCGGGGCCATCACTTACAAGCATCCACTGGGGGCTGGGAACAAGTTGTCAGGCTGGCCACTTGTTCAAGTCCTTATCAATGGAGGTGGCTCAGAGGGGACAGCCTTGAGTGATTGTGAAGCTAGGCTACAGAGTCAGCCATACCTACAGTTGCATCCTTACTTTCACCACCTACTTGCCTTCTGACTTTGCGCAGGTTGTCTCCCTTCTCTCAGTCTCTATCTCTTCCTCTGGAAAACAGAAGCAATCAATGGGAGTGTCCACCAAGTCCCTAGGGCAGCACTCAGCTCATTGTAGGTTTTTAATAATCAAAACTCATTGTTATAACAATAACACTGTACTTGAAGCTTGGAATTGGAGCCCCAACTACCTCAATAATTATGAGCAAATTACTGCTCCTTTACTTTGCCTCAACAGAAAGGAGAAACAGAACATGCCCCACCTCCCTCTTTAGAGCTCAGTGAGTTGAAAATGAAATAATGAACATGAAAAGGCTTTGATTCTTCTCAAGTGTTACCCAAGTGGGAAAGAGGATTGTCCAGGGGTTAAGTTAGGAAGACAATTGGACAGAGTGGAAAGAAAGATACAGTCATACTGTGTCAAGGTGGCAAAAATGATCACAACTGAAGTAAACAGATGCCATCATGCTGGCTGGGAGGACACTAAGGGAGAGGTGCTAAGAAGTCAAGTGTTTTGTTTTGTTTTTTTTCTTCAACAACATGAGCCCTTCCCTCTCCCAGCAAGTGCTCATTACCTCCGTATCCACTCATGGGTGCAAGGATATCACGTTCTGGGCTGACAGATAGAAGACTTCACTTGGCCCCTGGCATTCTAGTCAATTTGTGTTCTACCTCTCAGGGTTGTCCTTTTATTCATCTGCAAACTCAGGAGAGTAGGACCCACCATTCTGTGTCGATAAGGGCTTAAGCAACATTGTGAATGTGAAAGCACCTTTGGGTCCATAGGGCATTTTATAGAAATGTACGGTTTTTTTCCTAGTATGCACCTCCATTAACATAAAATATAAATGGGAGGTTGATTTAAACCCAGCTAATGTTTTGCACTCACACAGACCCTGCTGTGCCCTGCTTATCCAGGAATATGTCTCCTCTGTGTTGCAGACCTGGAAAAGAGAATTTGTACTATAGGCAGGGTGTGAGGCGTGTATATGTGCATGCACATGCACTCAAATGTATAAGCTTGCTAGGGCTACCTTAACAAAGTACCACATACTGGGGAGCTTAAACAACAGAAATATATTGTCTCCTAATTCTGGAGGTTGGATGTCTAAGATCAAGGTGTAGGCATGATTGGCTCATTCTGAGCTCTCTGAGGGAAAATCTGTTCTATACCTGTCCCCTAGCTTCTGGTGTTTTGCTGGCAATCTTTGTCATTCCTGCTTATAGAAGCATCCCTCCAACTTCTGCCTTCACCTTCACAAGGCCATCTTCTCTTTGACTATATGTCTGTGTCCAAATTCCCCCTGCTTATAAGGATACCAGTCATATTAGATTTGGGACCCATCTACTCCACTATGACCTCATCTTCACTTACCTAATTCCATCCACAGTGACCTCATTTCCAAAGGTCACATTCTGAGATATGTAGATCAGAACTTCAAGCTGTGTGTGTGGTGGTAGATACAATTCAACCCATAGCAGTATGTGCGTGTTTTGATGAACACTATCTTCAAAGGGTACTCAAGTTCTTATTTTACAAACCATTGGGGCCTTTTCACTCTTCTAACTCTTCAGTGTTTTCTCATCCCCACTGCCCTAGCTCTGGCACAGATGAAATGAAGTCTGGGCTCCATCCAGGAGTCAGGCAGCTGAGAGAGAGGAGGCATGTAGAGGGCCGGAGGACTGTCAAGTCTCATAGCCCTGCACACCTGCTTGCCTAGATCAGAACAGGGCTCTTGACTCTCTGAGCTAATTCTATTCTGTCTCCTCTGTGCTTCTGTGGCCTGACCATCTCATGAAGGAGCAATTTTCAGCTCCTTGACCTCTGCATCCCTGCTGGACCTGGTCTGTTTCATGCCTACTCTAAAAATATGTTCCTGTTGAAGATGGTTGGCGTGACCCCTTTGCCTCTGAGGTCTCTGGCACAGGTTCCCCCAGGGCAGGTCTGGATCTATATGACTATGTCATCTGTAGGATAGAGCTTTTGGGCATACATGGACTTCCTTTTCTCTGTCTGTGCAACCCAGCCATGGGGCAGGATTAGCAATGATGCAGTACTGTTTTCCCACCCCCACCCTCACCATATCTGATCACTTCTTGATCCAGAAACTTTCCTACTGACAATGCTGGTCAGAATTTGGCCCCATTGTTCCTGTTGTCTGGCTACCAAGAAGCTCAGATCCAAGTGATCTCAACGATCTCACCTTTGGGTGTCAGAAAATGACCCCTCTTCTTTCTCTGAAAGCTTATGACTTCTCTCCCAAAGAATTAGTTCCATTACCTTATTTAATCTGTGTTTCTATTATAAGTCACCTCAGATCTTTAGAGAACTATGTGTAAAATGGTGTTTTTCTTACTGTAACTTGGGTGAAAAAAATAAAGGTAGTTCCTTGAATTTATTTATAAATGAGATGGATGACCAAGCAGGAAGGGTCTTCACAGGATGTGGTTAGTCTGTTGGAAAGGGCCCCAATTATAGAATCTAAACACGAGGGATTAATTCCCAGCTACGCGACTGACAAGCTATATAAAACCAAGCAGATCACTGTATCTCCCCAAGTCTCAATTTTCTGCTCTATCAAATGGACCAATGATCTTGCTCTTCCCCCTTCAGGGGGCTCTTCTGGATCCAGATAAGACAAAAAATTAAAAGCCAACATTTTGTATTCTGTAATGTGTGACAAGCACAGTTCTAAACACTATACACACACACACACACACACACACACACACACACACACACACACATAATTTCATTGAATTCATAACAATCCTAAGAGATAGATTCGATTATCATTCCCATTTTGCAGAAGAGGGAACTGAAGCACAGAGATTAAAAGACCTGCCACAGCTCATACCATGAGTAAGTTTCTAACTCAAAGGATCTGACTCCTGATTACCTGCTGTTACCCACTGCACATCCTGCTCCTCACAGTGCAAATGAAAATTCAAGAGATGGTGAGAGATTTTGTAAATGATCAGGTACAATCCAAATTCAAAGGATGCTGCCTGTATTTTCATTTATTCTGGGACTCATCTTTCCCATCCCAAAAGTGTAGAGGTCAGATCAGCCTCAAGTTTCCTTAGGTCTCTTACCCTCAACAAGATCTTAGTCTATGTGTCTTTCAGGATATGCGAAAATAACAGAGATAGACAAATGTGTTATTTCTCATACTTCTGAAATGATCATATTTGTTACCAGGGTGAAGTGATACTCATGTTAGAAGTTGGCAGACTGTATTTTTGGCTGCGTGATTTGACAAAAATAGCTTGGTGCCAGCTAGAACATTCTAGATGTATGTAAGGCCCAGTCCCCAGTGACCTATCAAAAGCCTTGGTTCCTCCAACCTATAAGCATGTGTTGCTATCAGAGAATAGAAGCTTGCACCATCTCAGCATTCATACCAAACCTCTTGAGGATACCAGATCTTTCTGGCTTGCTTCAGAAGGCCAGTGGTTGCCTGCACAGACTCTCCATCTGGAAAAGAACATGCAGGGAAAGACAGATCCCTAGAAGTGTCTATCTTTAGCTGTCCAATGGGAGTGCCTGAAAAGAGTGCTCATTTCTTAAAAAGCTGTCCTTTTTAAGGAAAGAATTGAGATGAAAGACCTTTTGGGTACATCTTCAATATCTCCTAGAGCTCAAAGCACGGCCAGGTTTCCTGGCCACTGCCCTCCTCCTCACCATGTATTCAGCCCCATCTATAGGTTGCTGCATGTCAAGACTCTTAAACCTTCCAAAATCACTTGCACATAGGATTTAGCATGTTGTCACATGGACATCTCAGTCATGAGGCTCTAGGCCAGACCATCAGCATGCCACTCAGGAATCAGAACCCAGTAGGCAGAGATTTTGGTGCTAAGCACTAGCAGAGAGGTTATGATGGGAGACAGGGCAGGAAGAGAGGCAGAGTCTGGGCCTGGGACCCAATTCTTGAACTTGCTCCTTGCTCCCCTGACTACTTGATAATGGGTGCCTGGTGTCAGTCCACCTGTGTCTCTCCAGTGCAGGGGCACAATCTGCTGGGATCCCACTCTGCCTCTACCTACCTCTGTGCCCCTGAAAAGTGGAGCTCCACAGTTATCTTCTCTTGAGAAGGATTCTCTGGAGGTTCCACAGCAGATAGGATGACAAAGCACTGAATTCACCTCCAGGTAATAGCCCAGCTCCAGTGCAGAAGCCATATGTCTATGGTCCCCTTTTGTTGCTTGCAAAGACTGCTGGTCCCTGTATTGCAAAAGAGGAACGTTGCAGTAGAAGTGAGAGCTTCAGGGCACTTTCCTTCAGTGCTCAGGAGGTGCAGGAGGCTGGTAGACCAGCAGTTCAGTGGTATCACTTCTCTGACAATGGCTGCTCAGCTGTGGCAGCATCCTCCTGAGCCGAGAACGCAGCCATAAAAGCAGCCTCTGTTTGGCTCTTCTTCCCTGGTAATTTTGCAGGGCTATGAATTCTCATGACTTCTCCCCAAGAAACCTGACAGAATGAGCCATTCAAATGTCTTCCTGATTTTCCACTGTCCATTATGTCCCAACACAACTTGGACTGTGTTACTCCCTTTCTCAAATCATTCCATGGCCCCCACACCCTAGAGGCTGTAATACACAGGCTTCTGTGATCTGTGTTGAGTTAGTGTGCCCAGCCTCCTGTCTCATGATATAATCTACTCCCTATGGCCTACTTGAGATTCTCTAGTGTCATCCTCTCCTTCTTTCTACCCTGCCCTGGCCCAAACTGCCCTTTTCTTTCTAGGTCTGAGGCAGCCTACCCTTCTCCCTTATGCTTGTAAGAAACACTCCTTTGCCCTGGCTGAGATGTCTCAATTAGTTGAAGCATTATCCCATAAACCAAAAGGTCATGGGTTTGATTCCCAATCAGGGCATGTGCCTAGGATCAGGGTGCATACAAGAGGCAACCGATTAATGTTTTTCTCTCACATCAATGCTTCTCTCCCTCTCTTTCTCCCTCACTTCCCTTCACTCTAAAAATAAATAAAGTCTTTTAAGAAAGAAAAGAAGGAAGGAAGGAAGGAAGGAAGGAAGGAAGGAAGGAAGGAAGGAAGGAAGGAAGGAAGGAAGGAAGGAAGGAAAGAAGGAAGGAAGGAAAGAAGGAAAGAAGGAAGGAAGAAAGGGAGGACCACAGATTTTTTTTAAGCCAAAAAATGTTTTAAAGTGCTGTTGTGTATCAAGATGAACTGAAATTACTTGCTAGTATTTAAAAATTTGAGAGAAAATAAAGATAAGTCTTGACCATTGATGCCTTACAGTTAAGAGCTGTTGTCTGCAGGGATTTGGGCAAGGGAGGGGTACAGGAAAGAAATGGTGTTTCCGTGGAAAGCTGTTGATTCACAACACATATGTTTTAGCCAAGTGGAACCCTCTGGCCCTGTGGGGCAAACAGCTGCCTGCTCAGAGGCAGCTGGCAGATCTCTGATGTAGAGTGGATGCTAAGTTGTCCAGCAGCTTCCATTTATGGGGCCTTCAATTTTTCAAAATAAGAGCAGTTGGGGCAGGGTCAGGGGGTGACATGAGAGATGGAAGATGGTCTGGGAGGAACTAAATAGGTAAATGGGCAAAGAGAGCTACTTAGAACTCAGTTTCTTCTCAATAGTCCTGGATACTGCCAAAAGAGAATGAAGTGATTCTTTTTGCAGTTTCAACTTGGGATAAAGCATATCAGACATGACTTTGAATGAACAACAGCCTTTTCTATTTTTCTCATTCCATCCTCCCTATATGAACACATGCACATATTCCACCCCCATCTCAGACTCACTTTCAGAATGAGACATGTCTCACTGAGGTGAAGAGCACATGGCATCTCTCTCTGTATTATTTCTTACAACTGCACGTGAATCTACTATTACCTAAAAATAAAAAAGCTTAATTTTTAAAAAGAGACATGAAAGGAAGTAGTTTCCTGGCTGGGGATACCTTAGGTCAATCTCTTTCTTCTCTGGGCTTTAGTTTCCTTCTTTATAAAATGGGACTATTGGACTAGCTGATATCTGAGGGCCATTCCAGGTTTGCCATGCCAAAACACTGACCACTGAGGACCAGGGAGGGCCCAGGGCAACAGCTCTTCTGGGGGCAGCTACAGGTTGGTCCGATGACAAACTGCACCTCCACTTCAATGTGAGGGAAGAGGCAGCATAGCTGCCAGTCATTCAGCCTGTCAGCAAAAGAGCTGAGTTTGGGGATGTAACCTTGGTGCAATAATCAAAATCAGATAATCAAATTAGTACAATACTATTAACTGAACTACAGACATTAGGACTGCAGTTTTATTTTACTGTTTTTTTTCTTTTTCTTTTTTTATCTTTATCCAAGGACATGCTTATTGACTTTAGAGAGAAGATAAGGGAGGAAGAGAAGAAGGGAGAGAAAGATTGATGGGAGAGAGAAACATCAACTGGTTGCCCCTCACACACATTCTGACCAAGGACCATACCTGCAACGTAGGCATGTGCCCTGTCTGGGAATCAAACCCACAACCCTTCAGTCTATGGGATGACACTCCCTCCAAAGCAGCCACAATGGCCAGGGCTATTTTGCTGTTTTACCTATGAGGAAACTGAGGCTCAGTAAAGTGAAGTAAGTTTACCCCTTGGATAGTTATAGGTCCCCAATGTGGAGGGGTCATGCACCAGCTGTTTTCTCCTGGAACTTGTACCCCACTTCATCCTTAGTGACACAAGGAAGCCCAGAAAGGTGGGAGATGAATAGGAAAGACACACTGAAAGGTGGGATAGTATTATCCAGAACCAGAGCTGTCCTTTGGCCATACTGGGGGCCAGGGCTTCACCTCAGGGATAAGCTCCCTGATCCCCATGAGTGTGCATGCTGATGGGAGCCCTAGTGCAGCAAGCTCTTCTCCTGTCTTTCCCACAAAGATTGCTTAATCTGTTGCCTCCCTTTTACCTGGGGGATGGCTGCCTGGGATTGATTTATATGGGAAAATATGTTCAACCTGGCCAGGTCTATTGCAAGTGGCAGAGTGGTATGCCTTTTAAGCCCTCTGTTGAGGGAGGAAAATAGGGAGGCCTCACATTCCCTGTCACAACCAAGTATCTTTTAAAGCAGAGAAACCACCATGGGACTACTGATTTTGCAGTGGAGGTGGAGCTGGTGTTTGGTGAGGATCTCTGAGACTGCTCTGTCTTCCCAGCCATATGCAGAGTGACTAGGGGATGCCTTATGGGAAGGTACTTGAGCTCCAGGCTGCTCAAAGGCGTCCCAGGGAGAGTATCTTCCATTTTTCCCTGAGAATAGACAGATGGGGAGCTCCATCAGTACCAGGATAGCCATGGCGTGACTCCTAGGAAGTAGTGGCCACCCTACTGCCCTCAGAGGCCTCAGGACTGGGGTGTATGGCAGGGGACTGGATACTCCCTTCCAGTGGAGACCGCATCCTCTGGGACCCAAGGAGGTAGGATAATGAAGGCTTGCCTTTGACCAAGGACCCTTTTCTCTGCATAGTCAAAATAGCTAATAACAATCCAACTTCTCCCCAAAAAGCAGCAGACTCCATACAGGCCAGCATAATGTCATCCATCCCTAGGGGATCCCCACACATTCAGGCTATTTTTGTAATCAACAGTAAAAGCCCCTACATTAGTCATGCCATGCATAGAACTCTGTCTCATTTCACTCTTGACTCCTCGCTCATGAATGAAACAAATGAAAGATGGCCCTGGAGAGAATTTCTCAATTGGGCTTCTTCAGTGGGCAGAGCTCAACACTCCATTAGCCCCCGCCTCAATCACTGGCTCCCTCATTCATTTCAGGACTATTTCCTGTCCCTCAGTTTGTGGCAGGAGCTGGGGACCAAGGTTTGAGCTCTGACCTTAAGGAACCCATCATCTATGGGGAGACTGGCCTTAAAATAATCTTAGTCTACTGTGCTGAGTGCTGGGATGGGACAAGGGTCCCAAAAGAAGGCTGTCTCACTTGGCCTGAGAAATGTGACTTTGAAGAGTGCTTGGAAGAAGTGGCACTTTGCCAGTTCAGGAGGTTGTGTGTAACTGTATTTGGGAAAGATGGGGTATGGTATAGTGAAAGTCAAATGATTCTGGGAGGGTGGAGGACAGTAAAGTTAGTGGGTCTGGGCCTGAGGCTTGGTGGGTGATAGTGCAGAGCCAGCTCAGGCAGGGCTAGGTCAGCCCCACTAAGGACCTGGGCCTGAGCCCTCCTCCTGGAGCTCCTCACACATTTTGCATTATCTCTAGGATAACAGCACTGAATGAATGTGAGGGAGGGAGAACTGCCCTAGACCTGTGCTTTCTAAACACTGCAAAACCTGGTAACCCCTGGTTTCCAGGGGCAGTCCCAACAAATCTCAAGCTGCTTAAGAGGCTGCTGAATGCCTTCCAGCTCATGGAGTTTTTTCTAGATTGGGAGGCTCAAGTCTCGACTGAGGCAGTCTGCTCCTAGTTTAAGAGTCCTGAGTCCACAATGGGGCTTTTAAAAGCAAAGCATCTTGCTCAAGAGCAAATATCCCATCAGTTCCTGGGAGCTACATAATAAACTGTTTATGTTAAGAAAGAAAAGTTCAACAGAAGTCTGTTGATTATGGATGTTCAAAATACGACACACTGTTCATGTTAAAAAAGAAAAAGCCAATAAGATTGTTGACTATGAATCCTCAAGAAATAATACCTGAAGTATCATCTCTTGTCAAGATGTAGACTGTGAGGGACAAATGGCTAAGAGCAAGGGCTACACTACCCCAACTGTGATGATGGCTATCCCTGCCCCAGGCCTGGCTCACCACCTATTTGTCCAATAGTACAGCAGGTCAGACCACTGCAAGCAAAGCCCCTGCAAGGAGACTCACTGTGAACATCCATCTCTCCTCACTCTGGCTATATCTGATAGAAACTATTTTAATTGCAACCCAAACCTGGCAAGAATCTTATACAGTACTGTGCCCTTTGCTCTCTGCTCACTCAGTATTTTTGATGGCAATACCCAGGAAGAAAGTGCATCTTTGAGATATTCTCTGTAATGTTTCTGTAATGTTTGCATGTCATCTAACAACAAAGGCAGGTACTAGTTGTAACGGGTACAGTTCGTTCATTGATCACCTATGGTGTGCAAAGAACTCAACTACAGTACTGACAATATCCCTAAGGGTTGTGATTTTAAAAATAATTAAAAGTAATTCAAATAAATGAATATATTAAAATTAGACATCATTTTTTAAAACTTGCAAAACAGTACAGAGAGTTCATGTATGAGGTCTACCTGGAAAGTATCCAGCCACATAATATGAAAAATAGAGACATTTATTGAAGATACAAAATACAAGAAACATTGTACATAGGACAATGATACTTCAGTCCCCTTCAAAGCAGGCACCTTGGGACCTCACACAGTTCTCCCAATTACCATCAGCTGCCCCAACATATTTTCCCTGAATCTCATTAATGGTCTGAAATCTCTTCCTTTTCAAAGGTGATTTTAGGAGAGAGAAGATGGTGACAATGTAGGTGGGAGCTGAGCCCACTTGCTCATGCACCCCACTGAGAAACTTAGCCAATCTTCCAAAACACAAAGAGAACAGCCAACAGAATCTCAGCTGATATGAAGTTTGGAAGCCAAAGTGTACAGAGGATGCTTCAAAACTGGAGGTAAGGTGGTTTTATCAGACCACAGGGAAGGTCCCTGGGCCTGGTGTCAGAGACCGCCACTGCCCTGGGAACAGAGGAGGAGAACCAGATCAGTGACAGTAGCCTAGCAGCCTCCTCCCCTCCCAGGGCAGGGAAGTCCCAGATCTGTGTCAGGAGATACCTGGACGTATAAAGCAGCTGGGGTGGAGGGCGAGGCAACAAGCAACACACAGCCAGTGGTGTACCCAGACTGTGGCGGAGGTCGCCAGGCAGGACAGTGCCAGAGAATTTGGGGGAACCTGGTGACACCTGGAGCTGGAAGAAGAGGTGGGCCACAGCTGGCTGTGACCCAGATAGACTGTGGACTTGCCAGAGAGTTGGATGATGTCAAAAGCTGGGCGGTGGCTTGGTGTGGCAGCAGTGCACAAAGAGACTTTTTTCAAAAGGGGAACTGAGGCACACCAGGCAGGCAGTTGTGAGCACATTGGCCCAGCCAAAAAAGAAGGGGGAGTGTGGGCACGATTTGCTCCCACTCAGGGTGCCTCATGGACTGATCAAAGGGGTGCAAAACAAGGTGGATTCTCAGCGCTGGCCTGGCACAAATGCATAGAGTGGACAGTGCCGGCCGCACAGTGTTCTGAGGGTGTGGTCTGGAAACTGGGAACCAGTGATTATTGTAACCCAGACTGAGCCCACATCCTGGTGGAACCACAGGAAAGGAAAAAATGGAGCTGAGCCCCACCCTCTGCCTACAAAAGATCTGCAAAACGGGCTAGGCAGGCTTAAAATCAGCAGGAGTCTTTTTTGTTTTTTTCCAAGAGTAAGACAGTAAGACCTGGAGCTGAGAGAAAACCAGACAGATCCAGAAAAAAAGTCAAAAGGTGAACACCAACAGCTGAGATAAAGTTTACTCTGCTCTTCATCAGAACTTGCATACTTTTTAAATTTCTCTTGCTTCTTTCCATTTATTTAGGTTTTTTGTTTTGTTTGTTTTTGTTTGTTTTGTTTTTTTTATTCACCCTTTCATATTGCATTTTAATTTTTCTTCTTTCACTTCACTTATATTTCAAGTAACATACTACTCTTGGTCTTTACTTTTTGTTCTTTTTATTCAAATTATATATTTTTGTACTATTGTTATTCCAAATCCCACACAGCACCCTTCCCTGGCCTTAATTCATTTCACCATCTTCCTGAGCTTTAGTACTGTTGTGTTTAACCTTATTTTCTCTCACACTACACCAAGTTACTGTCCTTCACGCTCACTATTTCTCCTCCATCTAACCTTGGATAAGTGATTTTCTTTTTTAAGTCAGCTTACAATTTTTCCCCTCTAATAAGAGCGTCATTTCTTTTCCACTTTTTATAAACAGTGGCTAGTAGTGTGAAATACCACAGTTTTTGCTATACTTCTCCAAAGGGACTCCTATTTGTTCACTACTTGTTTGTACTTTAAATCCCTTAGAATAATCTCCCTCTGTCTTTCTCCATTTTGTCTTCCAACTGCCCCTGATCAGTTGAGTGAGGAATTTTACTTCATTGTTTTCTCTCTCCCTTTTCCATGCCCTCAACCTGGGCTTTATGCCTTAGTCTTATTAGGTTGCTTCCCCTACCCTCTCAAAATCATTTTTCTTTACTAGAGACATCTTATATTCACTTTCACTTTTCTACAATATTCGTATTCCTGTTCCACCTTTATTAAACTTCATTCAGCTGTCATTGCTATTGACATTGCTGTGGTTTTTCTGCAATTCTGCTCCTGTTGGTCCAGTACATTCTTAATTTTACTTCAAACTTCATAGTATACCCTTCCCTTTTCTTACCACATTGTTCCCAGCACTCTTTCATGTATTAGTTACATTTTAAATTTTGTTCTCTCCCTTTCTTTGCCTCAACTCTATCCCAAATCTTATCAATTCTCCTCTCTCTTACCACTCAGTAACATTTCCCCCCCTTTTAGTCATCTCATATTCCCTTTGTCATATCTTATAATATCTGCAATCTCTCTTCACCTTTATTAATCTTAGTTCAATTGCAGTCGAGATTGATGATGTAGTAGGGGAGTTCTTTTTGCTGGCGTAGGTTGGTTTTCTGGTAATACTGCTTCATTAGCCAACACCTGTACAACAGCATACAAGACAAGATGGGAATTGTAACTACCAGTAAGCCCGCTGGAGGGGAGAACCCACTAACAAAGGAGCCACTAACAAGTAAAGCCCAAGTACAACAAGAGAGCCCACACAAACGGAAGAAAACAACACAAGTATCCAGACAAGGAGATCAAAGACACTGCACCACTGAGTCCCAGAGAACCCCTACCACAGAAGTTCACCTCATGAAGACACCTGGCAAAGCAAAGCATCCAGATTTGCAAAAACAAACAAAAGTATCACCTACAATGGGGAGACAAAGTAAGAACTCCCAATCAAGAGGAATGGAAGATTCCCCAGTAAAAGAGCTAAAGGAAATGGAGGTAAGCAAGCAGACATAGATTTGAAAAGAATAGTTATAAGGATGCTCAAGGAGCTGAGTAACAACTACGGGAACTGAGTGGGAATTACAATTGCATGAAAAAGGAAAGAAAAACTATAAACAAGAACTAGGAATAAATGATGAATACAATATCTGGAATAAAAAAATACACAAGAAGGAATTACAAGCAAGCCGGATGAAGCCGAGGGCCAAATTAGTGAGCTAAAAGAAAAAGTAGAAAGACTCAGGCATAGAAGCAGCATGAAAAAAGATTTAAAAAATATGAAGATAGATTAAGGGAACTGCAGGCCAACATGAAAAGCACAATATTCGAATCATAGGACTACTAGAAGGAGAAGAAAAGGAACAAGGGACAGAAAATCTGTTTGAAAAAACAATGACAGAAAACAACCCTAACCTGGAGAGGGGAAAAGCCATGCAAGTTCAGGAAGCACAGAGAGTCCCAATCAAAATTAACCGAAAGAGGACTATTCTAAGAAACATCACAACTAAAATGCCAAATTTTAAAGACAAAGAGAGAATCTGAAAGGAAGTAAGGGAGAAACAGGAAGTAACATACAAGGGAGCTCCAATAAGGCTAGCAGCTGACTTCTCAACAGAAACACTACAAGCCAAAAGGGAATGGCTAGAAAATATTTCAAATAATGAAAATCAAAGGCCTGCAACCAAGAATACACTACCCAGCAAGGCTCTCAATTAAAATGGAAGGCGAAATAAGGTGTTACCCAGACAAAAGAAGGCTAAAAGAATACACCTCCACCAAACCAGCACTACAAGATATGCTAAAGGGACTGCTCTAAGAAGATGAAGGAAACGAGTGAGACAGAGAGGGCATGGATAAGAAAACATGTCCCACATATAATGCTGCCTATAAGAGACTCACCTCAGAACAAAGGACCTACACAGACTGAAAGTAAAGGGATGGAAAAAAGTATTCCAAGCAAATGGAGAGGAAAAAAAAGCAGGGGTAGCAATATTTATACAAAATAGATTTCAAAACAAAAGCCATGAAAACAGACACAGAAGAACACTTCATAATACTCAAAGGAAAAATCCATCAAGAATACATAAACATTATAAACATATATGCACCCAACATAGGGGCTCCAAAATATATAAGAAAAATCTTGGAGGACTTCAAGAAAGATATAGACAGCAACACACTCACAGTAGGAGGTTTTAACACACGACTGTCAACAATGGATAGATCTTCCAAACAAAACATCAACAAGGATATTGCAGCACTGAACGATGCCTTGGATTAACTGGATTTAAGTGCTTTATATATATATACTTTCATCCCAAAGAAGAAAATACACATTCTTTCCAAATGCATGTGGAATATTTTCAAAGGCAGACTACATGATAGGATACAAAACAAGCCTTAACAAATTCAAGAAAATTGAAATCATATCAAGCATTTTCGTGGAACAAAATAGCTTGAAAGTAGAAACCAACTTCAAGGAAAAAACCCAAAAACATTTAAATTCATGGAGATTGAATACCATGCTAATAAAAGAAATCAAAAAGTTTCTGGAAACAAATGAAAATGAACACACAAGAGCCCAAAACATACAGGACACAGAGAAGGCAGTCCTGAGAGGGAAGTTCATAACAATACAGGCCTACCTAAAAAAGAAACATTTCAACTAAACAGCCTAACGCTTCATCTACAAGAACCGTAAGAACAACAAACAAAGCCCAGAGGGAGGAGAAGGAAAGAAATAAGCAACTTCAGAGCACAATTGACATAGAGACTAAAAGAAAAATTCAAAGGATCAATAAACCCAGGAGCTGATCCTTTAAAAATATTTTAAAAAATCAACACGCCTTTAGGCAGACTCATCAAAAAAAAAAAAAAAGAGAGAGAGAGAGAGAGATAGGACCCAAATAAGTAAAATCAGAAATAAGAGAGGAGAGATTACAACTAATACCACAGAAATACAAAGGACTGTAAGAAATTAGTGGAAACAACTATATGCCAAGAAATTTGAAAACCTGGGTGTAATGGACAAATTTCAAGAAAAATATAACCTTCCAACACTTAATGAAGAAAAAGCAGAAATCCTGAACAAACTGATAACAGCTGGTGAAATCAAAGCAATAGTCAAAAAACTCCTGACACACAAAAGCCGTGATTCAGATGGTTTCACAGGAGAATTTTACCAAAACTTTAAAGAAGAGCTAACCCTGATACTTCTCAGACTATCGAAATATATCCAAGAAGAAGGAAGGCTTCCAAACTCTTTTTCAGAGGCCAGCATCATCCTAATCCCAAAACCAAATAAAGATACAACAAAGAAAACTACCAGTCACTATAGCTGATGAACATAGACGCAAAAATCCTCAACAAAATATTGGCAAACCACATCCAGCAATACATTAAAAAGATCATCAACCATGATCAAGTGGGATTCATCCCAGGGATTGAAGGATGGTGCAATGTTCACAAATCAATAAACATAATACATCACATAAACAAAAGAAAAGACAAAAAGCACATGATCATATCAATAGATGCAGAAAAATCATTTGATAAGGTACAATACCCATTTATGATAAAAAAAAAAACAACAATCAGCAAAGTGGGAGGAGAGGGAGCATACCTCAACGTAATAAAGGCCATATACAAGAAACCTACAGCCAAAATTACACTTGATGGGAAAAAATTAAAAAACGTTCCCTTAAGATCAGGCACAAAGTCTCCACTTACACCACTTCTATTCAACATAGTATTGGAAGTCCTAAGCACAGCGATCAGATGAGAAAAAGAAATAAAAGTCATCCAGATTGGAAAGCAGGAAGTAAAACTGTCATTATTTGTGGATGACATGACAGTGTACATAGAAATACTTATAGACTCCAACAAAAAAACCACTCAAACTAATAACTGAATTTGACAAAACAGCGGGATACAAAGTCAATATTCAGAAATCAAAGGCATTTTTGTACACCAACAATGAAATATCAGAATCAGAAATCAGCCCTGGCTGGAGTGATTCAGTAGATTGAGTGCCAGCCTGAGAACCAAAGTGTCACAGGTTCTATTCCCAGTTGGGGAACATGTCTGGGTTGTGGGCTGGGTCCCCAGTCGAGGGTGCAAAGAAAAACCGTACATTGATGTTTCTGTCTCTCTATTTCTCCCTCCCCTAACTTCTGTCTAAAAATAAATAAATAAAATTTTTAAAAAAAATTTAAAAATCAGAAATAAGAAAAAAGAAACACATTTGCTATAGCAACAACAACAAAAAAAGTACCTACGAATAAACCTAACCAAGGAGGTAAAAGAACTGTACTCAGAAAACTAAAAAGAAAGAAATTAAGGAAGACATAAATAACTAGAAGTATATACTGTGTTGATGGATTGGAAGAATTAATAACATCAAAATGTCCATACTACCCAAAGCAATTTATATGTCAATGCAATCCCTATTAAAATACCAATGACATATTACAAAGATATAGAACAAACATTTCAAAAATTTATATGGAACGATAAACAACCCTAGATAGCTGCAGCAATTTTTAGAAAGAAGATTATTACACCTAATTTGTGGAGAAATCACCTGGAACAAACAACCGAACAATAGCAAGAGAGGAGCCTTTTAACCTCGGACAGACAGAAGAATCAGCTTTAGCACAACCTAACTGGTAAGGAATGTGGTAGAGACTCGAGAAGGCAGGTGTGGCATCCATGCGCAGGAGCATCAGAAAGATATTGAAAGGGCCAGTTGGATCCCCTAAGAGTGGGCTCTAAACTGTAAGCGGGGATCTCCAGGCTACAGCACCAGAGCCCAAAAAGTACACAGATAACAGCCAGCTGCGAGAAGCAGCAAGGTTGCTCTCTGCCAGAGATAGGTGGCTAGAGACGCAAGGAGCTCTTTAAAGGGCCAACGCCAAAAGTTTTGTTTGCAGCCACTTACTCTGGTCTCTGACAAAGGCAGGGCAGAGTGGGCTAGAGACACCTGAGGAGAGACTGGTAAAGGAGGTTTTGGGGAGAGAACAAAGAGAGTAGCCAGTGGGATCTCGGTGCTGACTCATCCCCAATGCAGCAGCAACCATCTTCCTCAGGCATTCCACTCCCATGAGTGGCAACAGTGTGAGAGGATACAATAGCTCAGTCCCCTTGAGGTTCTTCCTAGGCCAGGTAGTGCTAAACCTGACAGCTTTGAACAGAGTGGCAGCCACAGATAATAGGTCCTTGGCTAAAGGCACAGAATGATCTAAAGACACTTGAGGAGAGACTGGAGATGGAGGCTTTTGGGAGAGAACTAAAAGAGTGGCTAGCAGGATCCCAGTGCTGACTCCTCCCCTATAAGGCAGGAGCCATCTGGCTTAGGCAGACCACTGTACTGAGTGGCAGCAGTGTGAGAGTACCCATTAACCCCACCCACAGGAGGGACTCTGCCCTGCCTTACGTTGTCTCTAAGCCAGCCTGTTGAGTGCAGAGTGGCTAGATTAACAGCTTTAGGAGACGGCGACAGACAGTAGATTCCTGGAAGTCTTGAACAGACTGCCTAAGGTCAGACAGGGACAACATCTGACATCATCAGAGGCAGATCCAGAAAGAAAAGAACAGCAGTCTCCTACCATAGAAGTACACACAACAAAGTCAAGAAATCAAGACAGATCAATTTAAGAAGCAGAAGCAAAAAAGAATCATCTCACAAATAATGGGAAGACAAAGAAACATGCCCCAGTAGAAGGGAAAGGAGGAATCCCCATAAAGAGAACTAAATGAAATAGAGGCAAGTAAACTATCAGATACTGAGTTCAAAACAACAGTTCTAAAGAAGCTCAATGAACTCAGTGAGCTCAGCAAGAACTACAAAAAACTACAGGGAAACTACGAAGAACATACTGCAAACTATATCAGCATGAAAGAAGACACAGGAACTATCAGAAGACACAAGAGGAAATGAAGAATACAATTTCTGAATTGAAGAACACAGTAGAAGGAATCAAAAGCAGGCTAGATGAAGCAGAGGAACAAATCAGGGAGCTGGAGGATAAGGTAGAAAAAAGTTCCCAAAAAGAGCAAGAAAATGAAAAAAAGACTCAAAAAGAATGAAGAAGCATTTAGGGAAATGCAGGACAACCTGAAACATAATAATATCGATATAACAGGGATATCAGAAGGAGAAGAGCAGCAAGGGGTAGAGAACCTGTTTGAAAAAGTAATGATGGAAAACTCCCCAAATTGGAGGAGAAAAAAAGTCACACAAGTCCAGGAAGCACGGAGGGTCCCATTCAAGAGGAACCCAATGAGGACCACTCCATGACACATCATTGTTAAAATGGCAATTATCAAAGACAAACAAAGAATCCTAAAGGCAGCAAGGGAGAAAGAAGTAGTAACATACAAGGGAGCACCAATACAGCTAGCAGCAGACTTCTCAACAGAAACAGTACAAGCCAGAAGGGAATGGCAAAAATATACCAGGTAAAGAAAAGCAAAGGCCTACAACCAAGACTGCTTTACCCAGCAAACCTCTCAATTAAAATGAAAGGAAAAATTAGGAGCTTCTCAAACAAAAAAAAAAAAAAAAGGTAAAAGAATACACTTCCAGCAAACCAGCATTTCAAGATATGCTAAAGGGACTGCTTTAAGATGAAAAAAAAAATGAGTCTGTGAATACCCAGTTTCTTTCACAGTCACCAATACTTGATATTGCCAATATTTTTAATACTTATTCATCTGATTGTGACAATGATGTGTTATTTTAGTTGGTACCATATTCCTTGTTGAAACTAAACCTGTTTTTTTATATTTCTTGCCTATTTCTATTATTTCTAAAAATGTTTAAATGACTTTTTGGTATTCTTTATTCATTTTGTGATTCAATGTTTGCAGAATTTTTTCCCTAAAAAATAAAAAATAACTATTAACCCTTTTGTAAATGTGTTGCAAATACTTTCCTATTCTATTACTTGTCTTTTAACTTTACATGAGCATTACTGCATAGTCTTAAATGTTTAATATAGTCATATTGTCAATATTTGACTTTATAGCTTCCGGGCTTGATTGTGTTCCTTCAGGGTAAGAAAAATATTATTTTGTATTTTTGCCTAAAACTCCTTTGATTTTACATACTGAATTTTAACTCACGTGAATATATGTTGTATAATGTGTAAAACAGGGCTCTATATTTGTTTTATTTCAAGTAATAGTGATCCATACACCTTATATGTTGAATAAGCCTTATTTTCCCCATTGATTCGAAATATCAATTTAATAATATATTACATTGTTAGAAAGATATATACCTTTGTTTCTAGAATGATCATTTTATTTCATTGATCTACTTGATTATTTCTGTGCATCTGTCATGATTGCTGAGACTTTATAATGGATTTAATTTTTTAAATATTTTATAATGGACCTTGACATTAAAAAAATAAATAAATAAAATCAATCTGCATTAACAAGATGAAAGAAAAAAGGAACTCCTACCTTTTGTGACAACATGGACTGAACTGGAGAATATTATGCTAAGTAAAATAAGCTAGTGGGTGAAAGACAAATGCCATATGATCTCACCTATAAGTGGAATCTATTCTACAAAATAAATTAAGAAACAAAATAAACCCCAGACAAGAAAACATGGAGCAGACTGAAAGAGAACAGAGGGGATGGGAAAGAGGACAACATTGGAAAGGAGAAGGAACTAAACAAAGAACATGTATGAATGAACCATGGACATGGACAATGGTGTGGGAATTGACGTGCGTGAGGGAGGTGGGGTGGGATGGTTGGAAGAGGGCAAATAGGGAAAAATGGGGACAACTGTAATAGAATAAACATGATTTAAAAAAAGAGAGAGAGCTGCAAAGATATCTTTTGGGTAAGGAATTTAAAAACATATTACATAGTTTGTGGGATATATATGTTCTGTGAAGTACAAGTTTGGCCTCATTTACCACAATAAGAATTGCAGTCTCATAAGAACTTCATCAACTATTTTTCCCAAATCAGAAAAATAATTAATTTAAATATGGAAATAAATACAACTTGTATTTAAAAAAAATGGGAAGTAAAGTTTCAACAAAAACAAAAAAGTAGAAAGAAGATCATAGTAGGAGGGACCAAATTACCTGACATCAAACTATATTACAAGGCCACTGTAATCAAACAGTCTGGTACTGTCATAAGAACAGCACATATGTCAATGGAATAGAGTAGAGAGCCCAGAAATAAACCAATGTGCCTATGCCCAATTAATATTTGAAAAAGGGGGCAGAAGCATAAAATGGAGTAATAGGAGCCTCTTCAACAAATGGTATTGGGAGATCTGGACAGCTACATGCAAAAAAATGAAATGTGACAACCAACTTACACCATACACGATAATAAACTCAAGATGGAGAAAAGACTTAAATATAAGTTGTGACACCATAAGGAGAACATAGGCAGGGAACTCTCAGATATTCCATGCAGCAATATTTTCACCAATATGTCCCCTAGAGCAAGGGACATAAAGGAAAGAATAAATAAATGGGACTTCATCAAAATAAGGAGCTTCTGATGGCTAAAGAAAACATAATGAAATGGAACCAACAGTATGGGAAAATATATTTGCCAATGATACCTCAGACAAGATCTCCAAAATATATAAAGAACTCACATGACTCCACTCCAGGAAGACAAACAATCCAATTAAAAAATGGGCAAAGGACCTTAACAGACTCTTCTCCAGGGAAGACATACACATAGCCCAGAGACATATGAAAGGATGCTCAGCATCACTAGCCATCAGAGAAATGCAAATTAAAACCACAATGAGATACCACATCACACAGGTCAGAATGGCCATCACAAACAAATCAACAAACAACGGGTGCTAGTGAGGTTGTGGGGAAAAGGGAACACTAGGACACTGTTGGTGAGAATGCAGACTGGTGCAGCCATTGTGGAAAACAGTTTGGAATTTCCTCAAAAAGCTAAAAACGGACCTGCCTTTTGACCCAGTGATTCCACTGCTGGGGTTATACCCTAAGGATCCTCAAACACCAATTCAAAAGTACCTATGCACCCCAATGTTCATCACAGCACAATTTACAATAGCCACGTATTGGAAGCATCCTAAGTGTCCATCAATAAATAGTAGATCAAAAAACTTTGGTACATTTACACAATGGAATATTATGCAGGAGAAAGAAAGAAGGAGTTCATACCCTTCACGACAGCATGGAAGGAACTGGAGAGCATTATAGTAAGCGAAATAAGTCAGGCAGTGAAAAACAAACACCATATGATTTCACTTATAAGTGGAACCTAATCAACAAAACAAACTAGCGAGCAAAGTATAACAGGAGACATGGAAATAAAGAACAAACTGACAGTAACCAGAGGAGAGGGGGAGGGGGATAACACAGGAAAGAAGGGGAAGTGTCATCTAGGAACATGTATAAAGGACCCATGGACAAAGACAATGGGAGACTAAGAATTGAATGTGGGAAGTGAGGGTGGGTAGGGCAGAGGGATTAATAGGGGGAAAATGGTGACAAGTGTAACTGAACAACAATTTTTTTTTAAAGTGATTTAGTTTTTGAAAAGCCAGAAGTTGCACGGTGCCAAATCCGGGCTGTATGGGGGCTGAGTCACCTGGGTGATTTGATGTTTCACCAAAAAACTCTGCAGGAGATGTAATTCATGAGCTGGCGCATTGTCGTGATGAAGCTGCCAATCACCAGTTGTTCATAGCTGCGGCCTTCTGATTCATCAGAATAGTTTCCATGGAGGAATGTTTAAGCTTAACACAAAATTTAATGCAGATTCAAGTGAAGTCGTCATTGTTCATGCATGCACATTCCAGTCCACTCTCCTTGGCTGCCAGGTTACATCGATGTCAAACAAACCTTTCTCATATTAACAATGGCTGGACTTTTTCCAGACAGACTTCATATACCTCTTGCCCAGCTGCCCTAAAGTTAACATCTTAAGTAACTTTGGTACAAAACAAGTAATCAAAATTGAGATAACACTGTTAACTAAACTACAGACCTGATGATTTCTATTTTATTTTGCTATGTTACAGATGAGGAAACTGAGGCTCAGGGAAGTGAAGTGACTTTACCTTAGGCTCCACTTCCAGGAAATAGAGGACCTGGGATTCAAACTGAGAGTTTTCTGCACATTCTTTCCACTTTAGCACATTGCTCCAACCAGTCACAATTGGTGGTTGTACATGTTGTTGGTATTTAAATACCGTTGACCAATATATCAGTATAAAAAATTAATCTGCTATAACAAATTACTGTACATTTGGTGGCTTATAACAACATACACTTATTATCTTACAGTTTCAGGAGTCAGAAGTCCAAAATACACATAAATTGCACTGGGCTAAAATTAAGATGTGGGCAAGATTGTGCTCTTGTTGGAAGACATAAGGACATACCATTTTCTTACCTTTTCCAGCTTCTAGAATCCACTGATTCATTGACTTATGGTCCTGTCCTCCATCTTTAAAGCTAGAAAGGCATCACTAACCTCTGCTTCTATCATCATATCACCTTCTCTGACTCCTGGACCCTTGTGACGATATTGAGCCCATCCAGATAATCTAGGATCATCACTATTTTTTAAGACCTTCAAGTTCATCGCATCTGCACAGTTACCTTTGTCATATAAGGTAACAAAGTCACAGGTTCTGGGAATTAGGATGGGGGCATCTTGGTGGGGGCCATTATTTAGCCTACCTGAGCCAAACATGAACTCAAGGAGGAGGATGTCAAGGAAACAAAACATCTCTCATATGTGTTTTAGGCTGGTCACTGAGGTATGTTGGAACCTTTGGTAGCATAGGCTGGCAAAAGAGGAATAAAGAAGAAATTTATTTTGTGACTGCTAATGACATTACTTCTTTATGAAAAGAGTACTGAAGCCCAAATTTGTTAACTGAAAAGAAAATGAGAAAGCAAGCAAGAAAGTGAATTTCCACCATAGCAGTGAGTGTACCCAGGTAGAGAGAGCAGTGGGACACAGAGAAGAGTGGAACACCAAGGGTAGCCCACCCCCATATTTTAGTAAATCCACCCAAAAGACTATCAGCTCTGTGTGGTCACCAGCATGACCCCACTGGGACACAGGCCCCAGACCAGTCTGACATCTACAAAGCCATGGTGTCCAAAGTTTCCACTGTGGCTGGGAACCCCAAGGCTGTTCCAGGCTTTTGGAACCCTTTGGAGTCTGTTTTGGTTCTTATCACATGTCACAAGGTAGGCCCAGTCCACCTTGCTGAAGGGCCTGGTACGGAGTCTGTCACCCACATCCTGAGACTGGATCAAATAGAAATCACTGCTGCATGGAACCCTGGGAGGCCACTGGACAGCCCTTGGGCAAGATGGCTTGCAGAGATCCATGGAAACTCAGCCTCATACTGGGAGCTACAGACCCAAAAAGCGGCAATTAGCCACAGAGCTGGCTCTGGCCCAGGAACCAAACAATGTCAGCATCCCAGGGAGGACAGCCTTACAGCCCCTTGCCTTTAGCCTCCCACCCCTGGCAGGCATTCCCTGGCATTCCCATAGTAGTCCAGTCTTGGCTTGAACCCCCCCCATGTTGAGAAAATATCTCTTTTCTGAGATGTGTGATTGGAAACAGGCCCCTCTCTGGCTCCAGCTTCCATCAGCTAGCTAGCAAAGGACCCCTCAAATCACTCAGATAAAATACACTCCCTCTTCCTTCACATGAAAGGTCTTTGGTTGTTTGAAGTCAGTTTCTCTACCTGTCCCCTTGCTGCTCCCTGCCCCACCAAATTCATTTATACATTTTCTGAGCTGATGCAGTGAGGCAAACAGGGAGAGGACCAATCCAGGAAAAACCTTCAGGGGTTTAGGGGTGGTGAATGGATAAGCAGGTATGGGAGATGTCTCTAAATCCATACCTTGCAATCAAATTACAGGCCCTGCCCTGACTGGCATCTAGACATATAATGAGCTTCCTTCACTTGCTTTCTTTTCCCTCATATCCTCCCCCTTTTACAGAGGTGCATATTGTTAGAATCCACTGATTGCAGTAGAACTGACAATTAAGAAAGGAGAAATTGCCAGCCCTAGCTCAAGAGCCATCTTCTCCAACACTTTGAGGCAAACAGATGATCAAACCCCACAACATGGCTTGAGGCACATTTAGATTAAGGCAAGGAAATCTCCAATACTTTCTTATCCCTGAAAGGCTGGCAGGCCTGAGAGGTACAGTCTGGCCTCTGCCTTCTGGGTACAGTCTGCTTGATTTTCCCAGCAATCTGACGTTGGGATCATTGGGTGTGGCACTCCAAGCTTTAACTGTGCCAAGTGCCTGCTTGACCCAAGTGTGAGCTGGTACCCTGTATGGTCTTTCAAATCACCACATGATCAAGAGAGCTGACTCCCATCAGCTTCATGGAAGCAATTACCAGGCAGGGCATACCAAACAGAGCAACTTGACCCTGGAAGTGAGTCTCACATCTTGGAGTCTTCATCCAAGATTTGCCTGCAGTTAGAGTGCGCAGAAAGCTACATGTAGGGACCATTGCTTAAACAGTCAGAAAAACATGAAGGGATCAGTATGGTGCTGCCTTCATGTTTCTGTTGGAGAAGGGGCATTCAGTTGGGCTGTTGATCTCTGGAGATAGTCAGAAAATGTGTGTTGAACTGACCTGATTCTCTCAGTCTCAGTAGGCCCATTTGTGGAATCAGGGCAGTGGGATGGTTGAGTTAGGTGATTCCAAATGTTAGAGGCCCTATAACTAGAGCCATGTTTACAAAGGGCATACCCTTTTCTGTGAGTATGTTCTGCCTGGTCAGGTAACTAACAGCTCAGTTACCAGGCCTGAAGCCCCAAGGCCCAGGCCTTGGAATCACTGTTGTTGAAGGAGCCAGCCTTAGGTACCCTGCTGCACCTTCTCTTTTGCATTCTCTTTTCACAATAATGTAGCTAAAACTATATTAGAATGATTTTCTCAGTTTAGGAGAGTGAGAACTCTATATCCAAATGCCTGAGAAGTCTATTTTTATGCCAGTGAAGACTTCTGTGGAAATTCACAGGGGAACCTTATAACGCCCACAGGAGGAATAGGAGGGTGGTTGTAAAGATCCAGATTTCCGTACCAGGTTAAGCATTCTGCTTAAAAGCACATGTGTCTGTGTGTGTGTCCATCCTCAGCCAGGCCCCAGGATCATTGGACCTGTAGATAAAAATGCTAAAGCTCTGCTGTACATGTGCAGGTGACATTGGGTTTTCATGTGGGAATTAGACACTGGCTTGAAGGACAGCCCTCTTCAGCTCTCAAGGAAGAGACCCCTTGTTCATTGTGGGGAATGCAATAGGTGCTGTGGTGTATAGTGACATTCATCAAGTTGCTTCTGTTCTCAAAGCCTCAGTTTCTCCAACTGTAAAATAATGGAGGACAAGTAATATATGAGGCCCCACAGCTAGGATAATCTGGGCGTTCATTATTTAAGGTTTGTTCTTTAATCATCTCTCCCCTGACCCCTGACTGCATGCCCCTCAGTGAAGTGGTCAAATGAGGCCACATAGAACTCTATTTCCAGAAATACCTGCTAGGCCCCAGGTATTCTCTACTGAAGAGTCCCAGCTTGTGGTCCCAGAGGCTCAGAGCAAAACAGGAGCCTGGGCCAAAAGTACAGCTTCTGATCACTGCTGCTCACATTAGCCCAGGGTGGGCCTTCAAAACAGGTGAAAGCATCACTCCTTTTGAATGACTTAATGACTGCCAGGCTCTGGAGAAAGGGACAGTCCCTCAGTAGCCACAGCGTGGGTCTCACCTAGGGCCCAGCGGGCATCAAACAGTTAGCAGGATCAAGAGTAACACAGGACCAGAGACAGAAACTTCCCTTTTGGGAGGGTTTGCTCTTTAGCCAGGATGACATTTCCCAAGAACACCAGGTCCTGGTAAACCATTTCTAGAAATGGAGTTGTATGTGGCCTCATTTGGTCACTTTTCCTAGAGGACATTTGTCCCTATTTGAGCTCTAGTTGGCAAGTCTGTAGTCTCTTAGAATAATCTCCAAGATGCTGCCACATCTACCAGTGTGTCCTATGAGCTGGAACCAGTAACCTCTGTCCCCTAATGAAGCTGACCTAAGACATGGCAGACTCCTTCCCCTGCATTATGTCATTTAATATTCACAGCACTGCGAAGGATGGAAGATAATCATTCCCCTGCTACAGAAGAGAAACTGAGGCAGATGTTCAGTAGCAGAGCTGGGGTTTGAGTCCCAATCTGTGGGGTTCCCCTCACAGGAGCTCTGCTCCCACTGCCTCTTGGCTAGCCTGAGGGACTATCCCAGGAATATGGATACCCTGTTTTTATCCCCCGTTCTGATTTTCCCAAGTTTGCCAAGCTCTTGGTCTTCACAGAGAGCACCCCTCTGGGCTCCTCACACTGAGGGTGGGGTGGGCATAGGTATGCCCCAGCATCTAAATAATGATACCTTGCAGCTCTGCCAATATCCAGTACTGAGGGACAAGGCTGGGAGCCTGGTCAGCCTCTGGCAGTGAGGCTTAGGAAGGAGGCAAAGCAATGGTATGGTGGTGAAGGAATGGGAGGAGGAAAGTCATAGTCAGTGTGAAGGAGGGAACCAGCCCTTTAAGAATGGCAATGGGAGGGGAAAAGATAGGGTCCAGAGACGATACTTAAGGAAGCAGAATCTGCAGAGGTTGGAAATAACTGGCTGTGGAAGCAAAATAAATGGGAGATGTCTGAGGTGACTCCCGTTTCTGACTCAGGACATTGGGTGGCTGGTAGTGCTAATTTGTAAGAAAGGGAACCCAGAAGGACTCATATTTGGAGGTGGGCCCAATTTTTGAAAGTTTGTAGAGTTTGAGGTGCCAGTAGAGCACCCAAGTGGAGGTGCCCTTTAGGCAGTTGGGTATCCAGGACTGAGGTTCAGGGCAGAGGGGAGGTCCAGGCTGGAGATGTCAATTTGGAGACCATTGGCTTCCAGGCTTGAGCTGTCCAATATGGTGACTACTAGCCACATGTGACTATTCAAGTTTAAACTAATTTTAGTTTTTAAAAAACTGAATATAGAGTTTCTGTTTGGGATGATTAAAAAGTTCTGGAAATAGCTCTTGCCAGATTGCTTAGCTGGTTAGAGTGTCATCCCATACACCAAAAGATTGCAGGTTCAATCCCCAGTCAGACCATATACCTAGACTGCAGGTTCAATCCCTGCTTGAGGCACATATGGGAGGCAACAAATCAATCTCTCTCTCTCTCTCTCTCTCTCTCTCTCTCTCTCTCTCTCTCTCTCTTTCTCTACCCCCTCCTCCTTTCCTGTCTCTCTAAATCAATAAACATATCCTCAGGTGAATTTTTTTTAATTAAAATAAAAAGGTCAGGAAATATATGATGATTGCACAACATTTGAATGTAATTAGTGTCATTGAATTCTACACAATAAATGACTAAAATGACAAAATTTATATATATACATTTTATATATATACATTACCACAATTTTGAAATAGAAAAAAAGATTAATTATGATTAAAAATTCAGGCACTCACGCAGCCATATATACCTAGTAGCTCAATAGCTACATGTGACTCATCACGGCTATTCTGGACAGTACAGATATAAAGTATTTCCATCATCACATAAATTTCCATTGAACAGCACCCCTGTAGACAGTAACTAGAGCCCTGGGAGTTGCTCAGGTTACTGGGGAGTGTGGAGAGAGAAGATAAAGAAAGAGGGCTGGGGCAGCCCTGTGAGAAGCTCAGCTTTTGAGTTAGGACAGCAGAAGAGGAGATTGCAATGGGGACCAGGGAGATAAATGCTAATGGGAGCTATACAAAGTGCTAAGGGAACCCAGGAGACAGCAACCAAGCATATTACAGAGAATATGCAAGACTTACTATTTCCTCAAAATATTTAATGCTTTCCTACCCACTCCACCCCCCAGTTCTGTCCTCATGGTGTGCCTTCTGTTGAGAACACTCCTATTGCCACCCCCACCCCTGTCCAAAGGCTGCCCAGAGTGTAAGGCCCCATACAGCCCCTCTTCACATGGCTATAAATCCAGAACCTCCCAGAGAGAAATAGAACTGGGCACTGGTGGGTTTTTCAGGTTTATTAGAAAGACTTTTTACAGGTTAAGACCTGAAGAAGGGTTTGTACAAAGGAATCAGCTCTGTACCTTGTGGATGTGTTGGATTCTATTCAAATCTGGGAACACCAGACTTCTGGAACCCATCAAGGAAGACCTGCAGAGTGGCTTTGGGGCCAGGCATGAGGCTCAGAGAGAACAGGAAGGGCTGAAATGGGGCTGGGGGAGAGTTCTGCAGGCAATGGTAGAGAAAAGTGGAGCACAGCAAATACATACCGACTGGGATGGCTGAGTACAGCCCTGGGCAAGGCTGCACACATTAGCAGTGCTCTTCCAGCTGCCTACAGCTGAGGGTGGAAGGGGCTAGGACTGGAGGATATCCCAGCTGTCCTATGTATAGGTACATCCTTTACGTGCATTTGGTGCTCAGCAATAGTGAAGTGCGGCCAGTGGCCCCACGTGGAAGCATTTTGGGCTGCACTGACCCAGGTTATGTTTCTTAGTAGCACTGCGTTAAGCATGGAGACAGCCTGGTCCTGCACATACATGAACCTCTGCTCCACTAAGACGCAGCCTCTGCCCCCTGGTAGAGGCATAAATAAGCCCACATCCAGCTCCTTGTTGAGCTGGGCTCAAAGTAGGCATGGACTGAGCCTCCAGCTGACACCCTGGTTCAGGTGCAATTAGCCAGTGACCCCTTGCAGACCTCCTTCTGGTGTGCCAATCCAGGTAGTAATTCCTTGAAAAGCTGTACTCCTTAGGTGAGATGGACGCTGTCAGTGGCCTCTTGCAGAAACTCTTTATGCTTCTCTCACTCAGGCTACAATTCCTTGAAGAGCTCCTCTTGGTGTGGACACAGGGTGAGTCTCCAAAATGATCCACAGTTAAGTGCAACCACCCTTCTCTTGTAATAGCTAGTTCTGAGCTTATCCAAGTGCTGGCCAAAGAGGCAGACATGCTGGCAGGTAGAGCCTGGTGTTGTCAATGAACACTTGGGAGTCCACAGTGCAAAGTGTTGCTCCATGCCGATTCAGCTTGGAGCCACAGTCTAAGGCTGCATATCCACCAGCAGCCCTGGCTTACCCATATACTGGCTGTAATTGGGTGCTGAGGGGATTTTTGTGCTGATCCAGGTGGCACTGTCCAGTGGGGCCATGAACACTGTTGATATCAACTGTGCCTTCACTGGATAGCCTTGTATATTTATGTAGGTAGGGACTTGGCCTATGCTGGACCAGGTAAAAGTTCCCCCTGAAGCTTCATTTTCTGTGGAAGCTGTGTGGTTCTAGGTAGACACTGCCTAGTTCTCTACAGAAGCCACCTCATTCTGAGTAGACATAGCCTCATTCTCTGCAGGCACAACTTTACTTTGGAGGGACTCAACTTCATCCCAGGCAGACATGGTCCTGTCTTGGGTAGATCCAGCCCCATCCAAAGAATGAGCCACCTTGTCCTGGGAAGCCATGGGATGGTTCTGTGAAGAACCAGCTTGTGTGTCCACACAGAGCTCTGGCTTATATAGAACACAATTTCTGTCCACTTGCAGAGCATCTGTCTACACAACTGGCATCCTCTTATGGAATCTCTTCCTGTGTAGATATAGCTGGAATTCCTTGTAAACAAGGTTTGCACCTGGAATAGAGCCACCTCCACTGTGGTTGTGGCCTATCTCAACTTGCTGAGGCTCATCTTGTGCAAATGTTTTATGTGCCTCTCCACTGAACCCCTTTGTAGGCATATACCTGTGCCTCTTTTTGAAGCTTCACTCAGTGCTGACCCACCCAATACCACCATACAGATCTGTACACCACAGAGAACCCCCAGAGGTCCTGAGAACTGCATTAACAGGTGCTGTAAACTCTACCACTTGGCACCACCTCATTCCAGGATTGACCAGGCATCAGTGCTTTGCAGGGCAGTGGTCCATGAAGTGCCAGCCTGTGTAACCCAGAAGAGCTACAGTCACTCGTGTTGGAGCTGCCTGTGTCTCTAGGGTTCTCACTGTTCTGCATTTGTTCTGTCTGCTTCTTCTGGCAGATCTGGGCTCTGTGTAGATGCAGGCTATATCTGCCTGCTGGGCTGGGCTCGATGTAGATGCAGCCTGTATCTCTTTGCAGAGTCTTGTCCTTTGGGGACACAGCCCTCTTTTCCTTGGGGAGTCTCCTCCTGTGTTGACACCATCTGCATCTCTTTAGAGAGCCTCATTCCATGCAGATGAAACCTGCATCTCCTGGTAGTGTCGTAGTATGTAGATGCAGCCCTCACCCTCACTTGGAGGCTCAAGCCTGTGTAGATATGGTCTTGTGGAGTGGGGCTACCTGTGGATCCAGGCTGATGCTGGCTGACTGCCTTTCCTGCTCTCCCGTGTCACTCAGGGGGCCTGGTCCCTGCAACTCAGGCTCCATCCAACCAGGCTGCTCTCTTTGCTGCAACATCGCATCATGCTGCTGTGGGCTCAACTCAGCACTGAGGCCTTAGTACCTGCTCAGGGCATCTGCCCACTTACGGCCTGGGTTTGGTGGTAGCACAGCCTGCCTGCATCTCTGCTCTGTCTGACTAGGCTGGAGATTCTGGCCTCCAAAGGCTTCCAAGAGTGCCAGCAAGGGTTGTGGGGTAGAGAGGAAACTGGACAGCTGAGAGGACCAGGGAGCACTGAGAGAGGTAGGAGGCCAGCAAGCAGGAGACAGAGTAGAGGAGCAGGAGCCAAGCAGAGAGGTGAGGAGGAGAGCTAGGAGGAAAGCCAGCCAGCTAGGAGGAGGAGCCAGCTGGTAACCAGGGGAGCCAAGAGTGCACACATTGGCTGAACAGGGTGTCATTATACAATGAGAAAGGAGATGGCAAAAATCCCCTGCAACTCCCTAATTGCCTTCAGCCCTGGTCAGAATGAAGCCTGGAGTGTTCCAAGTGAGTGGCTTCAATTTCTGAGTCTGCCTACCTCCAGTACAGATTTAAGGCAGCCTTGGAGAGTTGTTCAGAAGGAGTAGACCTCATCTGAACTGTTGCCCTAATCAGGTCATCTGGAGGCCTCTGAGTCTAGAAGAAGGACCCTGCAGAGAACAGAGCAGGTGGTAGCTGCGATCATCAGACAGAGTGCCAGGGAGCTGAAAACCACAGGTATTCAGAACCCATAGCATTACCAGAAGGGGGCCTGAGTGGGTCTGCCTAGGGCCAGCTGTAGTGTGTGGGTCCTTGGCTTCATGTAGGAAAGATTTCACGACACAAGTCCAGGTGACTATGAGGATACATTTATTAAAGCTGGGGACAGTGAAACAAGGAAGGGCTTAGCATACAAGAAGCAACAGGAGAGTCTAAGCTAGGTGGCCTTAGTTCATTAGGAAGTCAGAGAAAAGAGCAATTTGGGAACAGGTTCAGGGGATTAGCCTGGGACAAGCTTCCAGCTGCCCATTGCCTTAGAGTTTAGGGAATGCTTGCCTGTGGGGAAAGAAGTGGGGGAAGAAGGGAAAGGGAAGAAGAGGGAGAATGAGCTGGATTCTTTTTCTTGAGGTTTTTCTCTCTCCCTTGCAGGTAAGAACCTTAGGGGAGATCTCAGGGGAGGGTTTCAGCAGAATATTCATCAGTTCTCCAAGTGTGCTCTTTTAGGGTCATGGTCTCTGTTGATTGGCCAATGGCAAGGCAAGGGGTCTTTAATCATTATAATGAGCCCTGACCTCACCCACCTGTTTTGCTGCTTTTCTGGGCCTGGAGCTGAAATACAACCGAGGTATAGATGTTACCTCCAGGGAGGAAAGGCCAGGAAAGAAGAGGTTACCCTGGGGGTGAGTTCCTTGTTTCCCCAGTTTTGTCCCTTGACAGGTACTTGGGGCCTTCCATCCTGGTGACCAAATCTGCACCTGGCTGTAAATTGCTCAGCTATTGGTTCAGCTATATGTCTCAGTTTCCCTATTCCACTTGTCAAGGAATTTTCTTAGCTTCTCACTATTCTGTCTCAATAGTATATTGTGTGAGTAGTATGTGAAGGACCAAGTCCATATTATCATCAGGCTGTTTCCAGAAGTCCATAAAAACTGAGGGAGCCGTGAGAGCAGGGTCAAAGCTGAGGATAAGGGAGGAACTAATACCAAGAAAAACATATCAGGGTGCAGCCTCCATGCAGCTGGGCCAGAGTCGACAAGAATGAGGAGGAGGCATAGGGCAACGGCTGAGCCTTGCCTCAGATAAACATCCTGACCAGAGAAAGACAGAGTAGGGGGGCCCAGTAACAGCCTTGAACCCAATCAGCAGAAAAGAAGCTGCCTAAAGTAGCCTATCGCTAACTGCCACTTCTCGCCCTTGTATCCTGCTTGCTTGCTCCGCTTATGTATAAAAACCCTAGTGCCTTAGCAGCGGCGCGCCCTTCGTAGGTGGAGGGTCTGCCCCTGCGCAGGTTCATTTGGCCAACTAATAAAGCGCTTGCGAAAAGTCCTGTGTCCTGGAGTAATTCGAACAGCGGGGAACGTAACAAAAACCACCCAATAAATTGCCCCAGGCCTTAACTGAAGTATATTCCTGACACTCAACTGTTACCATCCCCCATCAACAGATATATTAATTTGCCTTTGAATCACTGCCTCCATGGGTTCCCTGTCTATGTATAGAGCAGGAAGATACCCCCTTCCCCTTTGGGTGAATCTTGGGGGTGGCCATCTTTCTCTGTATTATGTGACAATTTAGGTTACCCACTCAGGGTAAAGTTGTCCCTTGCCTGTTTCAATCACGTCCTTGGGACTAGAACAAGCCTCTCCAGGGCAAAGTGAATCAGCTATAATCTCCTCAAGGGCTCAAGAAAGTGAATATTCAGTGGTTGTTGGTCCCTGACTAATGCTCACTAAAGTCCAAAAACCCAGAGATAGTCCAAACTTCTCATTCCCCAAGTTGGGTAACCAAGGCCCAAGGAGGTCATGTCTTCAGTCTTCAGCAGGGTTGACTCTAAGTCTCTTGATTAACAGTCTTGTCTTCTCCCCACCCCATCCACTCTACCTGCCTTTTGGGGATGTAGCTTTCCTCAGCTTATCACTCTTAAAATAACATTGACAAGAACTCAGATTTCACAGCGCAGCAAATGTGGCAGTGAAGGGTGGCTGAACAGGGGCATCTCTAGCTTATGGGGGTTAGCCTATAACTGTAAGGCCCATAGCCAGCAGCTACAGGCCTGACAGGTGTGGATCCATGTGCCAATGGCAGTGGGGACATTGATCCTAGGGATTTCTGAATCATTGGAATGGACTCTAGTAGCAGAGCAGGCTTTATTCCTTTGATAAGCAAAGGTGCTGTATAGGGGTGGCCATGGGGAGCTACCAGGCATGTATAAAAGCACCTCTCAAGTTTGAGTGCCTAGGACATTTCCAGAGTATCTTGGGAACTTCTACCAGCCAGTTGTCAAAGTGCCTTTTAATTTAACTGAGTGCAGAACTGGGGGACTGGAATGTCCTCTGGAGCTGGAGCTATGGCTCTAGCAGGAAAACTTAATGTAAGCTTATTTGCTCTTCCGAAGCCCAAGCAGTCTATGCAGAGAAATCCACCAAGCAAAGACTGAGGCCCTTAGGGCACTGGGTAGACAATCCTATCATGACCTTGCCATCTCCTAGGAAAGGGGAGTTATGGGACCAAATAGCCTAGAGAAAAGTCCAAGCTTCAGTGGCAGCTCCTGAGCTGCACACAAAGTGTGTGAGCCAAGAGACACAGTATCAGTATTTTTATCCACGTCATTGTCATCATCACAACCTCCCTAACAACTACCTGCCATTGAGTGCCTCCTGTGTACTGAGGATGTTATAAGCATTCACTCCTACATCGATTCTCACAACTACCCTTTGAGATGGATATTATAATTTGCTCCATTTTTTAAATGAGAAAAGCGAGGCTCAGAGAGGTAAAGTTACCAGTACCTCATGGCTGGGAAGCAAGTTGTAATGAAGTGAATATGACCTGGCTCTTGTTCTCAAGATATTGCCAGCCACACCTAGAGACAGGGTGTGTCAAAATTAAATTAATGCTTCCTCCAAGGGGTTCATAAGAACCCCCATTTACTGAGTATCTATGATGCTCCAAGTACTTTACATACATTTTTCCATTTAATCCTCACAATAGCTCCCATGAAGATGCTACTGTTATATCCATTTTAGGGGTCAGAAAATTTAGACTCCTGGAAGTTAAATGACTTGACCAAGTTATCACAGCTAATAAAACAGTCCTGAGAATTGAACCACTAAACCAGTGGTTTACAAACTATTTGGCCTCAGACCCCTTGTACTCTTAAAACTTATTAAGGATAAATCCGCAGAGACAGAAAGTAGATTAGTGGTTGCCAGGGACTGGGAAGAAGACAGCAAGGGGAGTGATTGCTTAGTGGGTAGGGAGTTTCCTTCTGGGGTGAAGAAAATGTTTTGGAACTAAATAGAGGTTATAACTGCACAATATTGTGAATGTACGAAATGCCAAAGAATTGTGTGATTTTAAATGATTAATTTTATGTCATTTGAATTTCACCTCAATAAAAAAAAAAAAAAGGAGAATATAATGAAGTAAATCAGCAACAACCAAAAAATTGTTGAGGAACCCGAAGAGTTTTTCTTTATGTGACTTATATCTCTTTATGTTAACCATATTAGAAACAAAATTGTTAAAATGTTTACTTATCTATTAATAGTGAAATTAAAATAATAAACTCATTTCATATAAATATAAATATTTTCATTAATATGTAATTTATATTTGTGTGTAATTAATATTTTCCAAAACAAAAACTTATATTGAAAAGAGTTGCATTATTGCCCTGGATGGTGTGGCTCAGTGGATTGAGTGTGAACCAAAGGGTCACTGGTTTGATTCCCAGTCAGGGCACATGCCTGGGTTGTGATCCAGGTTCCCAGTAGGGAACATGTGACAGGCAACCACACACTGATGTTTCTCTCCCTCTTTTTCTTCCTCTTTCTGAAAATAAATAAATAAAATCTTTTTAAAAAATAGTTGTATTATTTTACATTTTTTCCAATTTTTCCCAATATCCAACTTCATAGAAGACAGCTAGATTCTCACATCCAATTCTCTATTTACAATAGTTATGATATCTTGTTATGGTTGAACTATAGGAAGGAAATTCAGCCTCACACACATATGTAATTGAAAGAGAGAAGGATATTTTAATAGACTTTTTATACAATTATGGACATTATTCTTTGGTATTACATTAAAACTTGACCATGTTTGTTTGTTATAGGTTAAGTGCATGGTGGAATGTGTGTCAGTGAAGTTTCCATACTAGGTTCCATTAAACTTCACAGGACTTTCTTGTCCTTTGACTAGAGCTCTCACCCATTTGTGGTTAGATAATATCATGCATTGGTCACTTGGAAAATATCAATGTCTTGGCTGAGGCAAAGGTTCCATATGTTGATACATTTCATTCTATAACATCAGAAAACCCACATTATTTCCTATAAGCACCCATCTTATTGGAAAAGTCTTTAAATATTGGGAAGCTGTCAAGCTCACAGCAGTGGATCCCACCTTTTCCAAATTCTAATATTTGCTTTAAAACTGAAATTTTATCATTGGCAAAAAAATGATGTCACATGTTTCCCTTGAAGTAATGGGCTCACTTCATTCATTTATGAGAAAACACCTGCCAAATACCCAAATCTGAGTAGCATTAGTGATTTTTTTCAAGTCAATATGATGTATGAAAAATCGGAGGGGGGAGGAGTCAGGGGAAGGTGGTGGGGGGAAGGCAGAGACAAATGTATTTGAAAAAATAAAGAAAATAAATTAAAAATGAAAAAGAAAAAGAAAAATCAGCCAGTTCAGCTCACAACTCAAATAATCGCAAAATGCTTTGCCTTGAGTTAACCATTGCACTATGATTTCCAGCAGAATTGCTTGAAGCAGATTTCCCATTCAAAGGTCAATATTTAATAAAGTTGATTATACTGCCTAACTAACAACATTCCTAATTTGTTTTCAAATGATTATAAATTATTTTATTAGTACATTTGCACAAGTTTATAAAAACATTCATAATATATATTTTTTTATTTTTAAATCATGTTTATTCTATTACAGTTGTCTCAATAGAGACCCTATTTGCCCCCCTCCACCCATCCCACCCCACCCCTCCTCCCACAGTCAATTCCCACACTGTTGTCCATGTCCATGGGTCATTCATAGATGTCCTTTGTTTAGTCCCTTCTCCTTCTTTCCACCATTGTCCTCCTTCCCCAACCACTCTGGTCATGTTCAGTCTGCTCCATGTTTCCATGACTGTGGTTTCTTTTGTTCGTTAGTTTATTTTGTTGAATAGATTCCACTTATAGGTGAGATCACATGGTATTTGTCTTTCACAGACTGGCTTATTTCACTTAGCATAATATTCTCCAGTTCCAACCATGCTGTCACAAAAGGTAGGAGTTTTTTCTTTCTTCCTTTCTTTCTCTTTCTTTCTTTCTTTCTTTCTTCTTTTTTAATGCAGATTGGTTTTATTTATTTTTTAAATGAGAAGATCAATTATAAAATATTAAAAAATTTAAAATCACTATAAAGTCTCAGCAATTAAACCAACATGACACCAGCACAGAAAAGATCAAGTAGATCAAGGAAATGTAATGAGAATTCTAGAAAAACAGTATATCTCTGTCTAACAATGTAATATATGATTAAATTGATATTTTAAATCCATGGGGAAAATAAGGCTTATTCAACAGATAAGGTGTATGGACCACTATTACTTGAAATAAAACAAATATAGAGCCCAATATCACACATTATACAAAAAACATTCAGGTGAGTTAAAGTTCAATATGTAAAATCTAAGGAGATTTTGGAGAAAATGCAAAACAATATTCTTCTCACCCTGAAGTAACATATTCAAACCCAGAAGCTGTAAAGTAAAATATTGATGTTACCGAGAAAAAGGACCCATTGGGGGGGTGGCCAGATGCTATTACCGAAACAACGACACCCTCCTTCCCCGGCGTCCCTCAGTTGTGGGTTCTTTGCCTGCCACCCTTGGAATTATGGTTCTGAATGGCAGAGTTTGGTGAAAAAGAAAATTAAGTATTTATTCAAAAGTTTTACAGGTTTGATTAATGGTTAAATGTCACCCTTAAACCTCAAATTCCCTTCAAAACAACCACCAGCACACACACCGTCCTGCCTTCCCCTCTTTGCTCAGGTAGGCCAGTCAGGGGTACCGTCCTTCAGAAGAAAAAGAACAGAAGTCCGGGGCTCAGCTAGGCAGGCCTCTCGTGGGTCTTCGCACCATCCACTGCCTCGCCACGATCTCCAGCTCTTAATCCATAACCATGTGGCAACTTCTCCTGGCCCACTAGCAAGAGTCCTTTCTCTCCTCCTTCTTCCCACGTGGTCTTCACACTGTTCCCCAGAGTCTGTGTCCCTTTTTCTCTCCTGCAGGCCCCTGTCTTCCCAGTTACCTCACTCTCTCCCAGTTACATTCTCTATTAAGTCTTTTAAACCTTCCTGATTAGCTTTGGTGATATGACAAATAATCCTCTTTGCAAATGAGGAACAAAGCTATCCTGTTATTGACATGCAAACTGACTTCTCAATGGCCCTGCCCAAGGCTCCCATCCCCCTGGGCGGCCCGCCCTGGGGTGGCGAGAATATATTTTTGTTGGACATCCCAATCTCTGGACCCTGTTACAAAATACCCTTTGCGGGGAGTGGGGGGGCCCTTTCCGTGCCCCGATACATTGACAGTATGACTATATTAAACATTTAAGACTATATAGTAATATACATATAAAAAAGTTAAAGGACAAGTAATAGAATAGGAAAGTATTTGCAACACATCTATAAAAGGGTTAATAGTCTTTGGGGTTTTTCCAGGGAAAAAACTACAAACCTTTAATCAAAAAATGGATAAAGAACACCAAAAAGTCAAGGAGAGGGAAAGATGGCGGAGGAGTGAATGGGAATCACACTGACCTCCTCCCAAGACCAAACTGGAATTGCGACTGAAGAGTGGAGTAATCACCTGGAAAACAATGGAACGATAGTGGGAGAGGAGCCTTGGAGCCGAGGACACTGGATTTGACTCTGACCCAACGGGTGAGAAGTGCGGTGGAGGCTCGAGAGAGTGGTCTGGGTGCCCATGGGCACTAGCACCAGAGGGACATTGAAACGGCCAGTTAGCTTCCCCCGAGAAGGACAGGGTCTGAATCATAAACAGAGACATCTAAACTACAGCAGCTAAAACCAAGAAAACACAGACAAAACGCAACACCGAAAAGCTTAGGGGTGCTCTCTGCCAGAGACAGGTGGCTGGGGATGCAAAGACACATTTAAAGGGCTAATGCAAAAATTGCAGTGGCAGCCACCCTCCTTGATCTCTGAGTATTGGCGGCAGCACAGTGAGCTGGTGCCTGGGAAAAGACTGGTGAGGAAAACTTTTTGAAGGGAACTGAGACGGTGGCCGGTGGAGCCCCCGTGATAATGTTACGGAAAGCCAGACTCAAGACACGATTCAGGGAACGGAGTAAGCCTTTATTCACACGCGCGGGCTCAGAGGAGGCAGTCTCCAAATTCTGAGCCCCGAATCGGGGTTAGATAGGGGTTTATAAGCCCTAGCATTCCGGCGGGAAACGGATGGGCAGAAGGGATTAGCATTCAGGTGGGAGATTGATGTGCTACCCCAGGCGGGGGAAGGGATGTGAAAAAGGGCTACAGAAGCACATAAGCAATGATTAACAGTTAACCTGGGAGGGGTTCTCTGGCTAGGCTGCTCCTCCCAAGTCATCTTGCCCTTATCATTCCCCCCTTTGATGCTAGACGAGATTGGCCTGAGTCTTAGCATCATCACATAAGCCACGGTGGTCACTCTGTTGGGGTTGGGTCGGGAGTCTTTGGTATCGGTGATGCTGGAGAAGCAGCACTCGAGCAGCGGCTTGTCTGGTGACCGCGGTCTCTAGGTTATTAATGAGGGTGCGCAGCAGCCAGGGTCCTAGACTTATTCCTAAGAGGAGTAATATCAGGGAGCCTAGGAATGGAGCCAGCCAGCGGAGCCAGATTTGGGTATCTAAGCTCCATGTCCCTTGCCCTGACTCTCGGTAGCGTTTCGCACCATCTTTCAGCTCCTTAACCTTCTGGGTTAAGATTCCAGCCTAGGAATAGGCAAGTCCCCCCTTTTTCTGCTGTGAGGAGATCTAGGGCTCGCCTATTCTGCAGGGATCATGCCTTGGTTGCCGACTAAGATGGTTGGTCACTACTCTGGGGTGGGATCAGGTATCTGGTTCCTCGGGTAGAAGGCCCACTGTCCTTCAGTTCTCTTCAGCCGGACTGTGGGGGCTCCCTTCGAGGTGGAGGTTCGGTGGCTCCGAAGTCCTGGCTCGTCTGGATCTGCTGCTGCCTTGGCTCGAGTGTAGTGGATCCAGGGGGTTATTCCTGTAACTTTAAGGGCAGCAGGGGTGGTTAATAGTACTAGATGTGGGCCCGTCCAAATGGGTTGGAGTGGCTCCTTTTTCCAATCCTTTACCCATACATACTGGCCTGGACGGAAGGGGTGTGCTGGCCTCCCTCGGGGTTTGGGTTCCTGGCCCAACTGGGACCCGTCGATCCTGTCTAGGGTCTTACCCAACTGTTGTAAGTACTGGGTCTGCTGTAACTCCCCCTTCTGTCGAAGGTCATTGGGACTTCCTATTCTAGTTATAGGTGGGGGTCTTCCAAAAACTAACTCATAGGGAGTATACCCCGAGGGGTTCGGGGCATTCCTAACCCGTAGCAGGGCTAGTGGTAACAGGTCTGTCCATGGCAGGCCGGTTTCTTGATGGAACTTAGCTAGGGTTTCCTTGAGAGTTCGGTTCATTCGTTCCACTTTACCGGAGCTTTGGGGCCGATAGGCCGTGTGTAGCTTCCAGTCGATGCCCAGGAGCCGGGAGACCTCCTGAAGCACCTGGGCGATGAACGCCGGGCCATTGTCACTACCAATGGTGAGTGGGAGCCCATATCTGGGTATAATTTCCCTGAGTAGGATTCGGGTTACTTCCCGAGCTTTCTCAGTTTTGGTGGGGAAGGCTTCTACCCAACCCGAAAAGGTGCAGATCAGGACCAGGAGATACTTAAATCCTCGGCTGGTCTTGACTTCTGTAAAGTCAATCTGGAGGTCCTCGAAGGGCTGGGACCCCTTGTGTTGGACTCCCGGTGGGGCCCCTTGATGCGGGGCTGCATTGTTCCTTGCGCAGGTAACGCATTGAGCCAAGGCTGTTGAGCACAGGGTTGACGGGTTGGGGAAGTAGAAATACCTTTTGAGCAAGTTTTCCAGGGAGGTCTTACCCAGGTGGGTCAGATGGTGGCAGTTTCTGACTAAATTCCTGGCCTGGCTCTGGGGCACATATACGCGCCCATCAGGTAACCTCCACGTTCCCTCGGGGGGTTTCTTGTCCTCCGGCCTGTTGGGCCCATTTCATTTCTGCTGGCTCATAGTCCCGACGGTTAATGGGGTTCCCCAGCAGGGGTCCGAGAAGGGAGGGCTGTACTTCTGCCATCTCACCACATACTGCGGCAGCCTTTGCTGTCGAGTCCGCCTTCTGGTTTCCGCGGGCTGGTATGGTGTCTTGTTTGGAATGGCCTTTGCAGTGGATGACGGACACCGCAGTTGGGGCCCAAACTGCTTCGAGGAGACGCAGGATTTCTGTCTTGTTTTTGATTTCCTTTCCTTCTGCTGTCAGCAGCCCGCGTTCTCGGTAGATGGCCCCGTGGAAGTGCAGGGTGGCGTAGGCGTACTTGGAGTCAGTGTAGATATTGACTTTCCGGTCCCGGGCCAACTCCAGTGCTCTTATTAAGGCCCAGAGTTCCGCTCTCTGGGCCGACCATCCAGAGGGCAAGGCTTTAGCTTCTACCACCTGGTCAAGCGTGGTTACTGCGTACCCTGCCACTCGGACCCCTTCTCTCGTATAACTGCTGTCGTCTGTGAAATAGGTCACGTCAGCATTGGGCAGAGGCTGGTCCCGCAGGCCCGGTCGGCTGGCATAGACCTCCTCAGTAACCTCTAGGCAGCAGTGGTCTGGGTTCCCTAGTTCGGTCGGCAGGAAGGTTGCAGGGTTTAATCTTTTTACAGTCTTTACCTGGACCCGAGGATTCTCTTGGAGTATGCCCTGATATTGTGTCAGTCTGGGGTTGGACAGCCATCGGTGTCCCTGTCCTGCCAGGAGGCTATGGATGCTATGGGGAACGAATAGAGTGGTCTCCTGCCCCAAAGTTAATTTGTCCGCTTCTTGTAGCAGGGATACCGCGGCTGCAACTGCCCTCAAGCAAGGGGGCCACCCGGCCGCGACGTTATCCAGTTGTTTAGACAGGTAAGCCACTGGGCGCTCCCAAGGTCCGGCTGATTGAGTTCAGACACCCAGAGCAACCTTGTCCTTCTCATGCACGTGTAGATAGAAGGGCCGGCTGGGGTCTGGTAGGCCCAGAGCTGGGGCTTTACTAAGGAGGTCCTTTATTTGAGCAAAGGCCTGTTCCTGTTCTTTTCCCCATGCCAGGGGTAAGGTGTCTGGCCCACGCAGGGCCTGGTAGAGTGGCCTTGCTCTGGCTGCGAACCCCGGGATCCAAACTCTGCAAAAGCCAGCTGCTCCCAGGAACTCACGTAATTGTCTTCGTCCGCTCGGGGCCGGGAAGTGGGTAATGACCATTTTCCGGTCTGTATTTAGGGATCTTTTGCCTTGGGAAATTAGGAACCCTAAATATTTGACTTCTTGTTGGCAGATTTGTGCCTTTTTCCGTGAGACTCGGTACCCTTGTTGGGTTAGCAGTTTTAGGAGCGCTCTTGTCCCCTCTAGGCATCGGCTCTGGTCGGGGGCAGCTAAGAGGAGGTCATCAACATATTGGAGTAGAGTTAAATCCTTTCCCTCGTCTGAGAAAGATTGCAGGTCCCGGGCTAGCGCTTCGCCGAATAACGTGGGGGAGTTCTTAAATCCCTGTGGCAACCGGGTCCATGTCAGCTGTGTCTTTACCGCCGTATGCGGGTCTTCCCATTCAAAGGCAAAGATAGGTTGGCTGGCTGGAGGTACCGGGATGCAGAAGAAGGCGTCCTTTAAGTCTAGGCATGTGTACCAGGCGGCAGTTGGCGGGAGTCGGCTCAGTAGGGTGTATGGGTTCGGGACCACCGGGTGCAGTGTGACGACGGCTTCGTTTACCACCCGGAGGTCCTGCACTGGACGGTACCCTGTTCCATCAGGTTTCTTGATTGGCAGGAGCGGGGTATTCCACGTTGATTGACAGGGGACCAATATACCCTCTTGGACGTGCTTTCGGATGACCTCCGATATTCCTAGGCGGGCCTCCCTTGAGATAGGGTACTGTCGCTGGCGGCACGGTTTAGCCCCCGGTTTGAGTTCAATTATTACTGGGACCTGGTTTCTGGCTAGTCCAGGGGGATTGTCCTCGGCCCAGACCGTGGGGAATTCCTGCAGCAGGTTGTCTCTAGCCTCAGGTCTCGGGCCATGGTCACCAGATTCCCCAGAATACAACTGGTATTCTTCCTCTCGTGGCAAAATGAGGGCCATGAGCCTAGGGCCGTCCACTGGCAGCGAGGCCTCCCCTGACTGCTGGAAGGTGATTCGAGCTCCCAGCTTCGATAAGAGGTCTCGCCCTAACAGTGGGACAGGGCATTCAGGTAGGTATAAGAACTCATGTCTAATCCGGTGGCCTCCCAGATCAACAATTCGGGCCTGGCAGAAGCGTTTTGGGCTACTTGGCTGACCAGTGGCCCCTACGATGGTGACTTCTCGTCCGGACGGGGGGAGCTACAGGGGTGGTGACGACCGAGTGCTCTGCCCCGGTATCTACCAAGAAAGAGAGAGTCTGGCCCCCAACAATCGCTTCGACCATGGGCTCATGGGGGCCTAGATTCAGGGAGCCCGGTCTTCCTCATTCTGAGTCTAGGCCCGCCAGGCTAAGGATGGTGGGCACCGGCTCAGAGGGCGCCGGACCAGCCTTCTTTTTCCGGTGCGGGCATTCTCTTTTCCAATGTCCTCTTTCCTTACAATAGGCACATTGGTCTCTCTCTACCTTGGCGTGCCCTTTCTGGTCTTTCGGTCCCCCTTTGCCTTTTGCTGCCGGCTGACTGAGGGCGGCTGCTAGCAGTGCGGCCTTTTTCTCTAATCTTTTCTGGGCTGCCTTCTCAGCGGCCTCCTCCCGGTTATTGTAGACTTTCTTTGCTACCTCAACCAGCTGACTGATGTTCATGCCTGCAAAGCCCTCTAGCTTCTGGAGCTTTTTGTGGATGTCAGGGGCCGATTAGGAGACAAAAGCAGTGTTTACCATTAGCCGTGTATCTGGGCTTTCTGGGTCGAAGGGGGTGTATATCCGGTAGTCCTCTAGGAGCCTTTCTAAGAAGTCCCCGGGACATTCATCTGGCCGTTGGACAACACTGGCCACCTTTGACATATTGGTCGGTTTTCTGGCCCCAGCTCTGACCCCCTGGAGGATGGCTTCCCTGTACCGGTCCAGGGCTGCTCTTCCCTGTTCGGTGTTGTGATCCCAGTCGGGTTGGGTCTCTGGGGCTGCCACCTGAGCGTACTGGGCTGGGTCTATTGTGCCCACTGGAGCGTTGGCTTCTAGATATCTCTGGGCCTCCTGGAAGACTCTGCGCCTCTCTTCCGTATTAAAAAGGGTTAGGAGCAATTGGCGGCAATCGTGCCACGTTGGCCGGTGAGTTTGCATAATGGACTCCATTAGGTCTATGAGTGCCTGGGGCTTCTCCGAATATGAGGGTGTGTGGTGTTTCCAGTTCAAGAGGTCAGTCGTGGTAAAGGGCTGATAGTAAAACACGACCGGTCCCGGGTATAAGGTCCCATCAGGCCCCGTTCATGGCGGGCCCTGGGTCTCCCGCAGTGGCATCTGGAGGCACTGGTGGTGTCTTAAGCCGGGGGCGATAGGAGATTCTGGGGGCGCTGTTGCCTCGGGCTGCGGGGGCGAGACTGAAGGGGGCGGTGTTTCAGGCGCCTCTGCCTGACCTCCCAAGTTCCTAGCTGGGTAAGGGGGAGGCTGCACCGGGGGGTCTTCTGGGCTCCCCTGGCTCGCCCTCCCGTAGCGCCTAGGTGACGCGGTTTGACCCCCGCACCCTTCCGGAGCCAGTCGGGCATCTCTTGCGCTACCTCCTGCCACTTTTCTATGTAGAAGAATTGGTTTGGGTGTCCTGGACTTCCTGTGACTATGAGATGGACAGCCCTAATTATGTCTAGGTCAAGGGTTCCTTCAGGAGGCCAGCCTACCCCGAACGTGGGCCACTCAGCGGAACAGAATATTTCTAATTGCCCCGGATCCATATCGGGCTGCTGGCCCCGGAACCGGTCGAAATGCCTTAACATGCAATCTAAGACGGTAGACTGTCTGCCCCCCATGATCCCTCCCGAAACGGCGCAGACAAACGGGGGCAGCAGGGATACTTTCATTTTCGCCTGCCTGGCCTCTCCTCTCACGAGGGACTTGGGTCTGTCTTAGCTAAGGCTGCCCGAGTAGAGTCCGGGTTAGCTTCCCAGCCGTTATGCCGTATGACAGACCGAGGACCCGCAGGTTAGGGCTCACTCAGACTCCGTAGGCTCGGGGGAACACCGCTGGCCTGTGGAGCCACACAGTCAGTCACTCACTCAATCACACAGAGGTTAACACTTTCCCTCCCAACAGGGAAACCGTGCCAGAGGCCGGTTGGCCTGAAAGGTGATCAGCCTCTCCTTCCACCACTTATAGGTGGGTCTGATTCGGGTCTGGTCCCCGGGGCACTTACCAATCTGGCGCCTTCAGGTAGGCTTGGGTCCGCTCCCCGAGTGCCCGGGTTATGGAACGGCCTGAGGTCGGGGCCAAGGGGAGCCCAGCCCCTCGGGACCCGAAATCACTGGGGCACGTGCTTCCCTCTGGAGTCCGGGCTCGCCCGGCCGTCCCCAGCCGTCTTCACCGGAGGCAAACAGCCTGCTCGTGTGAGTCGTTTCCCAGTCAGGGAACCAAATGTTACGGAAAGCCAGACTCAAGACACGATTCAGGGAACGGAGTAAGCCTTTATTCACACGCGCGGGCTCAGAGGAGGCAGTCTCCAAATTCTGAGCCCCGAATCGGGGTTAGATAGGGGTTTATAAGCCCTAGCATTCCGGCAGGAAACGGATGGGCAGAAGGGATTAGCATTCAGGTGGGAGATTGATGTGCTACCCCAGGCGGGGGAAGGGATGTGAAAATGGGCTATAGAAGCAGATAAGCAATGATTAACAGTTAACCTGGGAGGGGTTCTCTGGCTAGGCTGCTCCTCCCAAGTCATCTTGCCCTTATCATTAACGCACCTCCCACTCTGCAGCTTCCATCTCACTCAGGCATAAGGGAATCAGTTAACCTGCCTTGCGCTCTGCACACAGCTTGTGCGTGTGTGAGCTGGGGGGCTAAGTGCAGACTGGCTGGGAGAGCCTTGAGGAGAGACTGGAGACGGAGGCGATGAGGAAACAATGGGAGGAGGAACCGGAGAGCCCCGACTCCTTCTCCTTGCCATACTCTCCATTGTGAGGGAAGAGGCCACACCCCCAAAGAGCCAAAAGCCGAAAAGCACACATAGACACCCCAAAACCACCCAGTGCAGGCGTGCACACTTGCGCCGAGTGACCAGCGAGGGTTCCCGAGTGTGTGTGTGACCCGCCGGCTGGCGAACGCTTCCAACGACAGGCAAGGCCTCCCGCGGATTGGCAGTGATATTGCCTGTGAGGGAGTGCACAGAGCGGCAAGGGCAGGCATAAATTGACCCGCCCTGCCCGCGATTGCAGAGCGGATCACAAAATTAGTAGATCCTGGGCCGAAGGGGTCACAGAGCTGCCCAGAGACCCTGGAGGAGAGACCGGAGACAGGATTAACCGGAGAGTCCTGGAGCTGACTTCCTCCCATTTCCGTAGTCCTCCTTTGGCGAGGGCAAGCAACGCACCCAAAGACCCAAAAGGGGGGAAAACACACAAGAAAAGACCCTAAACTGACCAGTGCAGGGGAACTCGCCGGCCAGGGGGGCCAGACAAGTGCGGGAGGTCGCCAATAAGCTTCCTGGGCTGGGGCAAGGACGGGAGAGCCCAGGCGGGCCGGGGTATCCTGCCCGGCCGGGAGCGAGATCAAGGAGGTGGCGTGAGAATGCAGAGAGATCCCAAAAAATAGCCCAGCCCAGACCGAAGGGGTCACAGAGCTGCCGCAAGCAGGAGTCAGACACAGACAGTAGATTCCTGGAAGACTCAAACAAACGACCCAAAGTCATACAGGGTCAAAAACTGACATCATCAGAGGCAGGCCCAGAAAGTAAAGGGAAAAACAAACAAATAAATAAATAAAAAGACCCACCTACAACCATAGAAGTTTAATCCACAGAGTCAGGAAATCTAGACAGCCCAATTGAAGCAGAAGCAAAAATAAATAAATAAATAAGTAAATTACTTAACAGACTCTCACAAAAATGGGAAGAAAAAGAAGTTCCCCCAAAATGAGTGGAAAAGGGGACTCCCCACAGAGAGAGCTAAATGAAATAAGACCAAGGGAACTATCAGGTACTGAATTCAAAACAGTGGTTCTAAGGAAGATCAATGAGCTCAGCCAGCTCAAAGATAACTATGAGAAACTGCAGAGAAACTATCAGGATCTTACAACAAACTATATCAACCGGGAAAAGGGTAGAGAAACTATCAAGAAGACACAAGAGGATATGAAGAACACCAATTCTGAATTGAAGAACACAGTAGAAGGAATCCAAAGCAAGCTGAATGAAGCCGAGGATCGAATCAGTGAGATGGAGGATAAGGTAGAAAAAAAGCTCCCAGAAAGAACAAGAAATGGAAAAAAGACTCAGAAAGCATGAAGAGGCATTTAGGGAAATGCAGGGCAACCTGAAAGGCAAAATATCCGTATAATAGGGATACCAGAATGAGAAGAGGAGCAAGGGATAGAGAATCTCCTCGAAAAAGTAATGATGGAAAATTTCCCCAATTTGAGGAGAGAAAGGCTTTCATGGATCCAGGAGGCACAGAGGACCCCACTCAAGAGGGACTCAAAGAGGTCGACTCCAAGACACATCATCATTAAAATGGCAACTATCAAAGACAAAGAGAGAATCCTCAAGGCAGCAAGGGAGAAGGAGAAAGTAACATACAAGGGGGCCCCGATACGCCTAGGAGCTGACTTCTCAACAGAAACATTACAAGCCAGAAGGGAATGGCAACAAATATTCCAAGTCATGAAAAGCAAGGGCCTACAGCCAAGGCTCCTCTACCAAGCAACACTCTCAATTAAAATAGAAGGGGAAATACAGAGTTTCCCAGACAAGAGAAGGCTAAAAGAATACATCCCTACCAAACCATCCATCCAAGATATGCTAAGGGGACTGGTTTAAGAAGATGAAGGGAAAAAATGAGAGAGAGAGGAACACAGGTACAAAGAGAAAAGATGAGTAAGTTTCTATCAGTAATATCTCTCAATGTGAATGGACTAAATGCCCCAATCAAAAGATACAGGGTAGCTGAATGGATAAGAAAACATGACCCACACATATGCTGCCTCCAAGAGACCCACCTCAGAGCAAGAGACCTAGACAGATTGAAAGTACCGGGATGGAAAAAAAATATTCCAAGCCAATGGGCAAGAGAAAAACGCCGGGGTTGCCATACTTGTATCAGACAAAGTAGATTTCAAAACAAAGGCCATAAAAAGAGACCCAGAGGGGCACTTTATAATACTTAAAGGAAGAATCTATCAAGAAGACATAAACATTGTAAACATGTGCACCCATCAGAGGGGCACCCACATATATAAGGAAAATCTTGGATGACTTCAAAAAAGATATAGACAGCAACACACTGACATTAACGTATTTTAACACCCCACTGTCAAAAATGGACAGATCTTCCAAACAAAACATCAACAAGGATATTGTGGAGCTGAATGACGCACTGAGTCAAATAGAATTAACTGACTTATAGAGAACCTTACATCCCAAAGAAGCAAAATACACATACTTTTCAAATGTGCACAGAAGTTTTTCAAAGACAGACCACATAATAGGACACAGAGCAAGCCTCAGCAAATTCAGGAAAACTGAGATAATACCAAACGTCTTCTCAGACCACAAGGCCTTGAAACTGGAAATCAACCTCAAAGAGAAACTTCAAAAACTTGCAAACTCATGGAGACTGAACAGTACACTATTAAACAATGAATGGGTCAATAATGAGATAAGAGAAGAAATCAAAACATTTCTGGAAACAAGTGAAAATGAACAGACAACAGTCCAAAACCTATGGGACACAGCAAAGGCGGTCCTGAGAGGGAAGTTCATAGCAATACAGGCTTACCTTAAAAAGATAGAAACATTTCAAATAAAAGACCTAACACTACAACTTCAAGAATTGGAAAAACTACAACAAATAAATCCCAGAGGGAGTACAAGGAAGGAATTAGTCAAGATAGAGCAGAACTGAATGACATAGGGACAAAAAGAACAATTCAGAGGATCAACCAATCCAGAAGCTGGTTCTTTGAAAAGATAAATAAAATTGACAAGCCTTTAACCAGACTCATCAAGAGAAAAGGCAGAGGACCCAAATTAATACTATCAGAAATGAAAGAGGAGAAATAACAACTGATACCACAGAAATACAAAGGATTGTCAGAAAACTATGAACAATTATATGCCAAGTAATTTGAGAACCTGGGTGAAATGGACAAATTTCTAGAAAAGTATAATCTTCCAACACTGAAGGAGGAAGAAACAGGAAGCTTGAACAGACTGATAACAGCTGGGGAAATTGAAGCAGTCATCAAGAAACTCCCGGCACACAAAAGCCCAGGGCCAGACGGTTTCACAAGGGAATTTTACAAAACATTTAAGGAAGAGCTAACCCCTGTCCTTCTCAGACTATTACAAAAAATCCAAGAGGAGGGAAGACTCCCAGACTCTTTCTATGAGGCCAGCATCACCCTAATTCCAAAACCAGATAAGACCCTACAAAGAAAGAAAAGTACAGGCCAATTTCGCTGATGAACCTAGACGCTAAATTCCTCAACAAAATGTTGGCAAACCACATCCAGCAATACATTCGAAAGATTATCCACCACAATCAAGTGGGATTCATCCCAGGGATGCAGGGATGGTTCAATATACGCAAGTCAATAAACGTGGTACATCACATAAATAAAAGAAAAGACAAAAACCACATGATCATCTCGATAGATGCAGAAAAAGCATTTGACAAGGTACAGCACCCATTTATGATCAAAACACTCAGCAAACTGGGAATAAATGGGGCATTCCTCAATGTAATAAAGGCCATATATCAAAAACCTACAGCTAACATCATACTCAATGGGAAAAAACTGAAAGCTTTCCCACTAAGATTGGGAACACGACAAGGATGTCTGCTTTCACCGCTTCTTTTCAACATCGTATTGGAAGTCCTAGCCACAGCGGTCAGACAAGAGAAAGAGATAAAAGGCATCCAAATAGGAAAGGAGGAAGTAAAGCTATCATTGTTTGCCGATGACATGATAGTGTACATAGAGAACCCTGTAGACTCTACCAAAAAACTCCTCAACCTAATAAGTGAATTTGGCAAAACAGCAGGATTCAAAGTCAACATTCAGAAATCAAAGGCATTTCTGTACACCAGCAATGCAATAGAAGAAGAAGAAATTAGAAAAAAAATACCATTCGATATAGCAAGAAGAAAAGTAAAGTTCCTAGGCATAAATTTAACCAAAGACGTAAAAGACCTGTACGCAGAAAACTATACAACACTGAAGAAAGAAATTAAGGAAGACACAAATAAATAGAAGCATATACCGTACTCATGGATTGGAAGAATGAATATCATTAAAATGTCCATATTACCCAAAGCAATTTATAGATTCAACACAATCTCAATTAAGGTACCAATGACATATTTCACAGAAATAGAACAGACTTTTCAAAAATTTATATGGAACCACAAACGACCCCGAATAGCTGCAGCGATTTTGAGAAAGAAACACAAAGTAGGAGGGATCACTATACCGGACATCAAACTCTACTACAAAGACACTATACTCAAAACAATCTGGTACTGGCACAAGAACAGATCTATAGACCAGTGGAACAGAATAGAAAGCCCAGAAATAAGCCCAGGTCTATATGGGCGTCTAATATTTGACAAAGGGGGCAGAAGCATAAAATGGAGCAATAGTAACCTCTTCAACAAATGGTGTTGGGAGAGCTGGACGGCTACATGCAAAAAATTGAAATTGGATCATCAGCTGACACCATACACAAAAATAAACTCAAGATGGATAAAAGACTTAAATATAAGTCGCAACACCATCAAAGTCCTAGAGGAGAACATTGGCAGGAAACTCTCAGATATCCCACACAGCAATTTTTTCACCAATATGTCTCCTAAAGCAAGGGACATAAAGGAAAGAATAAACAAGTGGGACCTCATCAAAATAAGAAGCTTCTGCATGGCTAAAGAAAACATCAGCAAAATGAAAAGGAAGCCAATTGTTTGGGAAAATATATTCACTAATGATACATCAGATAGAGGTTTGATCTCCAAGATATATAAAGAACCACTCGACTCCACTCCAAGAAGACAAACGACCCAATCAAAAAATGGGCCAAGGACCTGGGCAGATGCTTTTCCAAGGAGGAGTTACAGAGGGCCCAGAGACATTTGAAAGGATGCTCAGAATCACTAGCTGTCAGAGAAATGCAGGTCAAAACCACCATGAGGTACCACCTCACACTTGTCAGAATGGCCATCATAAACCGATCAACAAACAACAGGTGCTGGCGAGGCTTGGAGAAAAGCGAACTCTCGTCCACTGTTGGTGGGAATGCAGACTGGTGCAGCCATTGTGGAAAGCAGTGTGGAATTTCCTCAAAAAGCTGAAAATGGAACTGCATTTTGATTCAGTGATCCCCCTGCTGGGACTATACCCTAAGAATACCAAAATGCCAATACAAAAGAACCTATGCACCCCAATGTTCATAGCAGCACAATTTACAATAGCCAAGTGTTGGAAGCAACCTAAATGCCCATCAGTAGATGATTGGATCAAAAATTGTGGTACATATACACACTGGAATACTAGGCAGCAGAAAGGAAAAAAGAACTATTAAACTTCGCGACAGCATGGATGGAACTGGAGAGTATTATGCTAAGCGAAATAAGCCAGGGGGCGAAAGACAAATACCATATGATCTCACCTATAAGTGGAAACTAACCAACAATACAAAGAGGCAAGGAAAAGAAGACCAGCAGCACTAAAAGGAAAAGAAATTAACAGAGACAAGAGGGAAGGGGGGTCAGGGAAAAGGAAGGGAAGGGGAAGTCAAGGAACATATAGCAAGGACTCATGGACAAAACCAAAGGGGAAGAGCTGAGGGAGGGAAGGAGGGAGGGGGCAAGGGAAAGTGGTGGGGGGTAGGCAGAGACTAATGTATTTGATACAATAAATTTAAAAAAAAAGAACCAAAAAGTCATTAAAGGCTTTTTGAAAATAATAGAAATAGGCAAGAAATATACAAAAACAAGTTTTGTTTCAACAAATAATAAAGGGACAAGTAAAATAACACATCATTCTCCCAATCAGACTAATAAGTATTTAAAGTATTGGTCATATCAAGTATTGGTGATGGGAAAGGAACTGGGTATTCACAGACTATTTTTCTTCTCTTCTTAAAGCATTCCCTATAGCAAATCTTGCAATGCTGGTTTGGCGGATGTGTATTCTCTTAACCTTTTCTTGCCTAGGACCTTCCTTGTTTAACCTTCCATTTTAATTGAGAGCCTGCTGGGTAGAGCAGTCTTGGTTGTAGGCCTTTGTTTTTCATGACTTGGAATATTTCTTGACATTCCCTTCTGGCTTGCAGTGATAAGGGCAAGATGACTTAAGAGGAGCAGCCTAGCCAGAGACCCCCTCCCAGGTTAACTGTTAATCATTGCTTATCTGTTTCTGTAGCCCGTTTTCACATCCCTTCCCCCGACTGGGTAGCACATCAATCTCCCTCCTGAATGCTAATCCCTTCCCCCACCTGGGAAGCCCATCCGTTTCCCGCCGGAATGCTAGGGCTTATAAACCCCTATCTAACCCCGATTCGGGGCTCAGAATTTGGAGACTGCCTCCTCTGAGCCCGAGTGTGTGAATAAAGGCTTACTCCGTTCCCTGAATCGTGTCTTGAGTCTAGCTTTCCGTAACTGGACCAGATTGTCTGATTAGATATTCGACTCTCTGTGACTTTGGGCAAATTAGTTAACCCCTGAGAGACTCTCCTGCTTCTCTACCTCCTATAGCTGTCCTTGGCTTATGAGTTGAACTAGAAGGAGCAGAGTCTCTATTGGGTCCTGGGATTTGGGGCCTAGGGCTTGACCCTACTCTGCCTTTCTTCCTGGGGATATCTGTCTTGCCATCTCACCCTTGCCCAGTTAATAGTAGCCACACCCTTGGATTACAGCCCACAAATTTTCCTTCCATGAAGAGAACGGAGCAGTATCTAACATCTACAAGGTTCCTGAGGGCAGGCCAAAGCCAGGCAGGTGCAGGTTACTAAGTACAGGGAACCCAATTTGTGCAAATCCCCCCTCAACACACATACATACACACAATCAGCCTTGTCACTCTCTCCAGGAGTCCTTTTCTTCTGGCTCTCCCCAGTCTTATTTCCTAAACAATAAAACTCTTTTTGGTGTTCTCTCATCTTTTGTGTGCCCCCTGGGTACCAGCTGAAAATGACGCTCTAGAACGCTGCATCAGCAAGACTGCCCCTATGTTTGGGAGTGCATGCTCCTTCCAGGCCTTCCTCTTGGTTCATCTTGATGTAATTACTTTCACCAGGGTGCATACTTAGCACTCAAGGGTTCACCTAGGGCCACCAACTAGCAGGTCTAGTGGTGTTTCTCTTCTGCCAGGAAGTACGAGAAGAGTGCTACAGAGTCTTTGAATGAGATGCTCTTAGGGCCCAGGCTTTTTGCAAAGCCTCTCAATTAAGTCATTGCAATCCTAAGGCAGATATGTATCACATTATTTCACAGAGAAACAGACTGAGCCTCGGACAGGATGGACAGCTTGCCCAAGGGGGTACAGGGTGTAGAGATGGTCTGGGAATCCAGAGCCCTGCCACTCAGTGCCTTAGGATTGTGCTAGCACCTCCTCTGGGCACACAGCTAAGAGAAAAATAGTTCTCTTCCCTGCTCTAAACAGACACCAGCAGACACTTCTCCCAAGAAGTTATATAAAGGATCAACAAATATATGAAAAGATGCTCAACTTCACAAACTATTGGGAAAATACAAATCAAGACTTCATGTCCTGACTGGTGAGGCCCATTTGGTTAGGTGTCACCCCACAAACAAAGGGTCATCTGTCCAATTACCAGCTACGGCACATGCCTGGGTTGGGGGCTCGGTCCCCAGTTGGAGCACATGTGAGAGGCAATTGGTCGATGGCCCTTTCTCACATCGATGTTTCTCTCACTGTCTTTCTCCCTCCCTTCCCCTCTCTCTAAAAATAAGTAAATAAAATCTTTTTTAAAAAACCTCAAAACCTACAATGAGGCCCTGACCAGGAAGCTCAGTTGGTTAGAGTGTCATCCCACTATTCCAAGGTTGTGGTTTCGATACCTGGTCAGGACACATATAAGACTCAACTAATGAACACATAAATAATTGGATCAACAAATTGATGCTTCTCTCTCTCTCGCTCTCTGTCTCTCTAAATAAATAAATAAAAATACCATGAGATATCACCTCACACCTCTTAATGTACCTATTATCCACAAGACAAGTAATAACTAGTGTTTGAAAGGTTGTAGAGAAAAAGTAACCCTCATTCACTGGTGGGAATGTAAACTGGTACAGGTACTATGGAAAACAATATGGAGATCCCTCAAAAATTAAGACTAGAGTTAACACATGACCCAGCAACCCTTTTCTGGGTATGTAACTGAAATTCTCAAAACATTTGTTTGCAAAGATATGTGTACCCCTTTGTTCATTGCAGCATTATTCACTGTGGCCAAGACGTGGGAACAACCAAAATGTCCTTTAATATATTATTGAATAAAGAAGATGTGGTACATACATACAATGGAATATTAGAAAGCTATAAAAAATGAAAAACTACCATTTGCAACAACATGGATGGATCTTAAGAATATTGGGCTAAGCAAAATAAACAGAAGGAAAAATTTGAGAACCATATGATTTCACTCATTTGTAAGATATAAAACTGAAAGTAACAAATGAACAAACAAGAAAAATAAACAAACAAAAATACATAGACACAGACAACAGTATAGTGATTATCAGAAAGAAAGAGGAGTGGGGCGAGGTAGTAAAGGGTAAAAGAAATCAGTCATATGTATGGTGATAGAAGGAGTTTTGACTTTGGATGGTGAACACACAACGCAATATACAGACGGTGTATTATAGAATTGTACACTTGAAACCTATGTAATCTTATTAACCAATGTCACCCCAATAAATTTAATTAAAAATAAATAAAAATAAAGTAATTATGAGTTCCAGGAAAAACAAAAAGTTGTGTCAGTAAGGAAAAGTATTTGTGATAATTCATGGCTCAGTTACAAATAATGGCTACTTAGCCACCATACTGTAAACACTGAATAATGGTCTAACCAAAATCATGATATGCCACTATTGTAAGAATATAAAGATACGAAGTGTCCTTGTATGAGGTGGGGGACAGGGTGTGTGGTAGGTAAGTCCACAGACAATGCCAAAAACTTAAAAGTCAAGAAGTAGCAATAAGATAATGTTATTTAGAGAACCAAGATAAGTGCCAAAAGAATTAGGTGAAAGAATTGAAAGCTCTTGCCTCTAGGGAATGGGGAATTGTAGGGAAGGAGGGGGAAAGTATTGTTTTTCATAGTAAAATTTGTAGAACTATTTAACTCTGTAAACTATGATAATGTATAACTTTGATAAAAATAAAAGTAAATTAAAATGTCTTTAAAAATAAATTTAACAGATGGGCAAATAAGCATGGTGGAAACCCAAAATCCAGCCTCATGCCATTAAAGCTGTCTCAAATGGGAAGGCAATATCTTCAGGTACGTACTGCTAAATGTGGGAAACCTGAGGAGGAGAGACTCTGAATTGAGGGGCAGGGTTCTCCTCCCATTTCTAGACATTCCCCAAGTGCTACATCCTTGAGCTCCCAAAGCTCTGCTACCAGAGTCCCCTGATACCAAGCTAGGTTGGCCTCCTTAGTTACACAAACCCAATCCCCTACCCCAATCCCTACCACCTCACCACCCCAATACTCAAGGTCCTCTAGGATGTGGCCATGACCATCTCTTCCATCTCATATTCTAGAACCTTCCTTTTTCTTTCACAGTGCTACTCCCACCAGGCTTCATACATTTCCCTGCACCTTTGCCCTCATCCTCCCATGCCAGAGCTATAAGCTGCCATCTCCTCTCCAATACATCTCCCAGTGTATTGCTGAAAGCCTAAGACCCTACCACCCTGGATTTCCTGGAATGTTCATCAGGAGGAGTTTTGCCATTTCCCTCTCCCTGTCCAGCACCCTTAGTATGCGTCTTGGTATTATAGCTCTTGTCATAGAATATGTGGCTTAGGGGAAAAGTGTGTTGCAGTTGGCTGGTCTATCTACCATAGAAGACTAGGATCTGCATTCAGGCAGCAACCAACTTGACCTGGATCAGTATATGCCACTGCTGGGTACCCTCAGGCCTTGGCCCAGAGTAGGTTCTCAAGGAAGAGAAAGTAAGCTGACCTTTCTTTCAAGGAACTTCTTGGAACTTACTCAGCGGATACTGCAATAGACAGACATTCTAGAATCCTAGAACCAAAAGTCTTGGTCAGTGGACAGGGTTTTCACAGCGGTTCATGCAGTCTTCGAGTCAGGTTGCACATCAGGGGCACTGGGGTTGCTGAGTAAAATGCAGATTTCCAGGGCCCTATGCCAGGGCTATGAAATCAGAATCTCCATGTAGATGAAGAGCCAGCTGCATTTTTTAAAATTACTCTATAGGTGGTTCTGATATATTGAGGAGATTGGGGAGGCCAGGGTCCTGGCTTTCACGGTCACCACAGATTGGGACTGGAACTCTGGTTCTTGGCTCCCACAGTGGGGCTCTCTTCTGTGTGTCAAGGCTGGGGAGCTACATCCACGAGTCACTTGCTGACAACAGCCATCCTGCCTTGAGGGCAGGAGTCATAACAGACCCCAGCTGACAATGATCAACCTCAAAGATATCAACAGGAGAAGTTTGGAGATGCTTTGCATGTGCTGTTGTCCGAGGCAGGACGGTCTGGGCCCCTTGGACAGGGCTGCTGTCTCTTGGCATGAAGCCTGCTCATCCTTTAGTTCTTCTTTCCAGTTTTCTGTCTGCTGCTTTGGAACCAAACATACTGTTTTCCCAGGAGTCAACTAGGAGCCCGAGCAATGGCAGTGCCATGTTTTCAGGAAACCGCAAGGAGCAGGAAGCCCATCACTCAGATGAGATTCATCAAGGGGCAGTGCATGAGGGCTTTTGCACATATAGACAGGGGTCCACATGATCTGATGTGCCGTTGGACAAATGGAGAAGGATGAGTATGTAGCCTTCGGGGGTAGACCAGGTGAAAAGGGCCATTTCAGGCAGAGAGAGCTTTGTGTGTGCAGGCTCTGCAGCACATGAAGAAGGAGGAGATTGATATGGCAGGCACCCAGACTGAAAGTGCAGGATGAGAGGGGCATGCAGTGGGGCTCAGGGAGGCTACCATATGGGAAGGGAAGGCCCTTTGAAACCCTAATAGGGATGCTTTATTTGATCTTAAGAATAATGGGGATGGCCAAAAACATATGAAAAGATGTTCAACATCATTAGTCATTTGAGAAATGCAAATCAAAACCACAATGAGCCCTGGATGAGTGGCTCAGTTGGTTTGAGTGTTGCCCTGTACAAATGTTGAGGGTTTGATTCAAGGTCAGGGCACACACCTAGGTTGTGGGTTTGATCCTTCTTTGGTGTGTGTACAGGGGGCAAGAGTTTCTCTCAATGCTTCTTTCTCACATAGTTCTCTCTCTCTCTCTCTCTCTCTCTCTCTCTCTCTCTCTCTCTCTCCCCCTCCTTATTCTCTCTCTAAAATCAATAAAAATTTAAAAAATCAAGATGGCGGAGGAGTCAATGGAAATCACACCAACCTACTCCCAGAACCAATCTGGAATTACAACTAAATTGTGGAGAAATAACCTAGAACAAACAACCGAACAATAGCAAGAGAGGAGCCTTACAATCTCGGATAGACAGAAGAATCAGGTTTAGCACAACGTAACTGGTAAGGAGTGCAGTAGCGACTCAAAAGTGTGAGTGGGGTATGCAGCACCAGAAGGATATTGAAATGGCCAGTTGGATCCCCCTGAGAAGAGTGGGGTCTAAACCATAAGCAGGGATCTCCATCTACAGCACCAGAGCCAAAAAGTACACAGAACAACAAGCTATGAAAAGCAGCAGTGTTGCTCTCTGCCAAAAACAGGCAGCAGGAGATGCAAGAACCTTTTAAAGGGCTAACACATAAATTTGTATTTGCAGCCACTTACCCTGGTCTTTGGCAAAGGCGGAGGCAGAATGGGCTAGAGATGCTGGAGGAGAGACTGGGGAAGGAGTCCTTGGGGAGAGAACTAAGAGAGTAGCTGGCAGGAACCCGGGCAGCATCCATCTTGCTCAGGCAGACCACACCCCTGAGCATCAACAGCATGAGAGGACACAATAGCTCTGCCCCCAAGAGGGGCTCTGCCCTGGCCTGGTAGTGTGTAAGCCTGACTGCTGAGTGCAGAGTGACTAGATTAACAACTGAAGGAGACAACCACAGACAGTAGATTCCTGGAAGTCTCTAAAAGACTGCCTAAGGTCCGATGGGGTCAAATTCTGACATCATCAGAGGCAGACCAAGATAAAAAAAAAAATCAGTCTCCTACCATAGAAGTTCACACCACAAAGTCAGGAGATCAAGACAGATCAACTTAAGAAGAAGTAAAAAAAAAAAAGCATCTCACAAATAATGGGAAGACAAAGAAACATACCCCAATTGATGGGGAAGGAGGAATCCCCACAAACAGAACTAAATGAAATAGAGGCAAGTAAAATATCAGAGACTGGGCTCAAAACAGTGACTCCAAAGAAGCTCAATGAGCTCACTGAGCTCAGAGAGAATTACAAAAAGCTGCAGGGAAACTGTGAGGAACTTACTGCAAACTATATCAGCATGAAAAAGGACATAGAAACTATCAATAAGAGACAAGAGGAAATGAAGAACACAATTTCTGAATTGAATACAGTAGAAGGAATCAAAAGCAGGCTAGATGAAGCTGAGCACCAAATCACCGAGCTGGGGGACAAGGTAGGGAAACCTCCCAGGAAGAGCAAGAAAAAGAAAAGAGACTCAAAAAAAATGAAGAGGCATTTTGAGGAATGCAGGACAACCTAAAACATAATAATATCCTTATAATAGGGATACCAGAAGGAGAAGAGGATGATGTAGGGATAGAGAACCTGTTTGAAAAAGTCATGATGGAAAACTTCCCTAATTGGACTAGAGAAAAAGTCACACAAGTCCAGGAAGCACAGAGGGTCCCATTCAAGAGGAATCCAATGAGGCCCACTCCAAGACACATCATCATTAAATGGCAAATATCAAAGACAAACAGAGAATCCTAAAGCAAGCAGGGGAGAAAGACGTAGTAAGATATAAGGGAGCCCCGATATGGCTAGCATCTGACTTCTCAACAGAAACACTGCAGACCAGAAGGGAATGGCAAGAAATATTCCAAGGCATGAAAAGCAAAGGGCTGCAACCAAGACTGCTTTACCCAGCAAGGCTCTCAATTAAAATAGAAGGGGAAAGAAGGGGTTTCCCAGACAAAAGAAAGCTAAAAGAATACACCCCCACCAAACCAGCATTGTAAAATATGCTAAGGGAATGCCTTAAGATGAAGAAAACGTTTCTATAAATACCCAGTTCCTTTCAGAGTTGCCAATACTTGATATTACCAATATTTTTAATACTCATTAATCTGATTTTGACAGTGATGTTATTTTAATTGTTCCTTTACTATTTGTTGAAACTAAACCTGTTTTTGTATATTTCTTGCCTATTTCTATTATTTTGAAAAAAGCTTTAAATGACTTTTTGGTATTCTTTAGTCATTTATTGATATAAGGTTTGTAGAACTTTTTTCCAAAGCAAACAAACAGACAAACATAAAACCTATTAACCATGTTTTAGATGTCTTGTAAATACTCTCCTATTCTATTCCTTGTCCTTTAACTTTTTTTATGTGTATATTACTATATAGTCTTAAATGTTTAATATAGTTGTATTGTCAATATTTACTTTATAGCTTCTGAGGTTGAATATTTTACTTCAGGTGATGAAAAATATTAGGTCTATTTTCTTCTAAAACTCCTTAGATTCTACATATTGATTTTTAACTCACCTGAATATTTGTTGTATAATGTGTTAAATAGGGCTCTATATTTGTTTTACTTCAAGTAATAGTGGTCCATGCACCTTATTTGTAGATTAAGCCTTATTTTCCCCATTGATTGAAATATCAACTTAATCATATATATATTAATCAGATATATACATTTGTCTCTAGAATGTTCATTATATTTCATTGATCTACTTGATTATTTCTGTGCTGGTGTCATGTTGGTTTAATTGCTGAGGCTTTTTAATGGTTTTAAATTTTTTAAATATTTTATAATTAACTTTGACATTTAAAAAAATAAATAAAATCAATCTACATTTAAGAAAGAAGAAAGAGAGAGAGATGGAACTCCTACTTTTTGCGACAACATGGATGGAAGTGGAGAATATTAAGCTAAGGGAAATAATGCAGTTGATGAGAGACAATTACCATATGATCTCACCTATAAGTAGAGTCTGTTCAACCAAATAAACTAGTGAACAAAATAAACCACAGACACGGAAACATGGAGCAGACTGAAAGTGACCAGAGTGGAGGAGGAAAGAGGACTATGGTGGAAAGAAGGGGAAGAACATGTATGCATGATCCATGGACATGGACAACAGAGTGGGAATTGACTGTGGGAGTGGGAGGTGGGGGTGGGATGGGTGGAGGGAGGAAAAGGGGAAAAATTGAGACAACTGTAATAGAATTAACATGATTTATAAATAAAAAAGAACAAAAAAGAAAAAAAAAGAAGATGAAGAAAAATAGTCTGTGAATACCCAGTTCCTTTCACAGTCACCAATACTTGATATTACCAGTATTTTTAATACTTATTAATCTGATTGTGAGGATGATGTGTTATTTTAATTGTTACTTGATTATTTGTTGGAACTAAACCTGTTTTTATATATTTCTTGCCTATTTCTATTATTTTTAAAAAGCTTTCAATAACTTTTTGGTGTTCTTTATCCATTTTTGACTAAATGTTTGTAGAATTTTTTCCATAGGAAAAAACCAAACTATTAACCTGTTTTTAGATATGTTGCAAATACTTTCCCATTCTATTACTTGTCCTTTAACTTTTTTTATATGTATATTACTATAAAGACTTAACAGTTTAATATAGTCATATTGTCAATATTTTACTTTATAGCTTCTGGGTTTGAATTTGTTACTTCAGGATAAGAAAAATAAGGTTGTGTATTTTCTCGTAAAACTCCTTAGATTCTACATATTGATTTTTAACTCATGTGAATATTTTTTGTATAATGTATGGAATAGGGCTCTATATTTTTTTTATTTAAAGTAATAGTGGCCCATGCACCTTATTTGTTGAATAGGCCTTATTTTCCCCATTGATTTGAAATATGAATTTAATCATATATTACATTGTTAGACAGATATACACCTTTTTTTTGTAGAATGCTCATTTTATTTCATTGATCTACTTGATCTTTCCTGTGCTTGTGTCATGTTGTTTTAATTGCTGAGACTTTATAGTGGTTTTAAGTTTTTAAATATTTTATAATAGATCTTGGCATTTAAACAAATAAATAAATAAATAAAATCTATCTGCATTTAAAAAGGAAGAAACAAACAAACAAACAAATTCCTACCTTTTGCAGCAACATGGATGGAACTGGAGAATATTATGCTATATGAAATATGCCAGTCGGTGAAAGACAAATACCATTTGATCTCACCTATAAGTGGAATCTAGTCAACAAAATAACCTAATGAGCAAAATAAACCGCAGTCATGGAAACATGGAGCGTCAGACTGAAAGTGGCCAGAGGGGATGGGGAAGGAGAACAATGGTGGAAAGAAGGAGAAGGGACTAAACAAAGAACATGTATGAATGACCCATGGATATGGACATGGACAACAGTGTGGGACTTGACCATAGGAGGGGGGGCAGGGTGTTAAGGGTGGAGGAGGGCAAAGGGGGAAAAACAGAGACAACTGTAATAGAATAAACATGGTTTTTAAAAAACAAATTAAAAAATAAAATAAAAATGAATAAATCATTAAAAAATATCCCTGCATGAGGATTTTACAAAAACACACTATGAGCCCTGGCTGATGTGGCTCAGTAGATTAGATGCCATCCTGTGAACTGAGAAGTTTCTGGGTCAATTCCCAGTCAGGGCACAGGCCTGGGTTGCAGGCTGGGTCCCTGCTTGGGGCCCTGGTGAAGGCAACCAACTGATGTTTTTTTCTCACATTGATGTTTCTCTCCCTCTCTTTCTCCCTCCCTTTTCCTTTCTGAAAATACATAATAAAACCTTTAAAAAACAGACACACACACAATGAGATACCACCTTAAAGCCACTAGTACTAAAAAAGAAAAAAAAAAAAAGGAAGTGCTAGTGAGAATGTAGAAAAATTGAAATCTCCCACATTGCTTGTGAGAATATAAAATGGTACATCCTCTGTGGAATACAGTTTAATTTTTCCTCAAAACATTAAATACGAAGTTACCATATGACACAGCAATTCCAGTCTTGTAATGCAACAGGTGTTCAAACAACTAATGCTCATACCAGCATTATTCATAATAGCCAAGAAGTAGAAATAACCCAAATGCCCATCAGCTGATGAATGGGTAAATAAAATGCAGCATGTCCATATAATGGAATTTTATTCAGCCTTTAAAAAGAATGAAGTACAGATACATGCCACAATGAGAATGAACTGTGAAAATATCATGCTAAGCGGAAAGAAGCCAGTCACAAAAGACCAACCACAAAGTATATGATTCCATTTAGATTAAATGTACAGAAGAGGCAAATCCATTGAGACAGAAATCAGGTTAATGTTTGCCAGAGGCTAAGAGAAGAGCAGATGGAAAGTGACTGCATGATGACACAGGGTTTCTTTTGGAGGTAATGACAAGACAGAGGTGATTGTTGCATAACTTCATTAATGTAACTAATTCTACTAAGTTGTACCGCTAAAATGTTAAATGGAGAATTTCATCACACACACACACACACACATTAACCACAATTTTAAAAAGTGGGTGGAGAACAAAAGGAAAGCCAGCTGATATCCAGAAGCAACAGGTGGGAGGCTGGAGTGAAGGATTTGCATGTTTCCTGCCAATTCTGAGCACTTTGTTTTCTATGGACTTCTCTCTAACTTCGAGCACTCCTGGGCTCTTGGAACCTGCTCATCATGGTCTGTACATGGTTTCATCCCACTAGGGTTTAATGAGACAGTATGTGGAAAGCCTTAGCACATAGTACGTGTAGAGTCCATGCTCATTCCCTTCCCTGGTACAAGGAAAGGGCAGCTCTGAAGAGTGAAGTGATCTGCTCATGGCCATGTAGCTAAGAAGTGACAAAGCTGAGACTCTCCTGAATGACTGCCTAGCTTCTTATCCCAACTTCAACCCTCCAAGCCATCATTTCCTTATACATAAAATGCTGCTACTAACAACAGTCTTGTACCTCCAGGCCAATCAGACTGAGCCAATAACCCCTGCGGTCTCTCTGCCCTAGAGCCAGGAAGCAGTTTTCTCTCAGAGGACTAGGCCCTGTTCTGGCTCACTTCATTCAGTAAGGTGGGAAGGGCTGTAATTCCTATGACTTCCAAGAAACTTCCAGATGGGTAAGCTTCATTCAATTCAACAGCAGGAAACACAAAATATGTTCTTATTTAATGGCTCCTGTTGTTGGTCTGGGGGAGATGGAAAGCACTTAGAGCACAAATTAGAGCCACAGGCAGGCTCTTTTTCTGAAAAGTGTTAACAAAAATGTTAACTTTTGCATCTATTGTGAATTTGTTCCAAGTTTATTAAACTATCAATAGAATATGGTTGTAGAAGTGTAACGGGGTGTAGGCTTAACAGGGTGTAGACTGAGAGGCCCCAGAACCCACCAAAGCCTAGATAGGGGTCTGAAAAAGCTGCAGCACAAGGATTAAGAGTTCTTTTGCATATCAATAACAGCAGGCTAGCTTTATAGCCTGCGTGGAGCCAGGGAGATGGGTGTGAGTTTGACCCATGATGTAACTGGGAGGCAGCTGCCTAGTATCAGCACCTGCGCAAGAGCTTGGAGATGATTCGCTCCATGCTATGGGGCCATGCCTGCCTGGAATAACTATGTCAGCTAAGAAAGGCAGAGAATATAGGAGCGAAAACAGGGGTAGCCGATCTTGGGAGGAGTCAGAAATGGGATTAGAGAGGTGGCTCCAGGCTGGAATTTAAACAAAAAGGCAGGTTGCCTTGTAGTACAATGCAGAACAATGTGAGACCATGCAGGAAGAAAAGGACTGAAAGGACTCTCGCCAGCAGGCCATGAGGAAGTCCCATATGGTTTGGGATTAAGAACTGGAGTTCTCGGTTACACAGCTGATGGTGCTGGGAACCTTGGAAGACCTGCCCAGCCAAGCATGGATTACTGGGAGAAACCAGGAGAAGTGTGCTGCCGACTTCTGTTTTTTACTTCTGGAGTGCGGTACCTCTGATTGGCATGCTCTAGCCAATCAGAGAATGGCTTGACTTGGCAAAGGAGGGGAACACGACTGTGTAGTGCAAGTGCATCTTCGTTTCTAAAGGGAGTGAGATTTAGCAGTAGAATTCCACCATTTTTCTGAATTTGTATGACTTTTAATTAAATAGTTCCTTTCTTGTTTTACCAAACTCTGGCATTAAGAGCCACAATTCCTAACACAGCAGCAGGCAAAGAAGACCCATAGTACAAACAGATCCCGGGGGAGGGGGTTGTTTCTGCAACAGAAGGGCAAATTATGAGAATACAGGGAAACCCTGAAGGTCTCTTCCTCAGCACTTTTCCCCTACTGGTCCCTTCTGCTATATGCCCTTCACTCCCTCTGACTTCCTCACTCCCCTCCAGCCTGGTGCCTCAACTCTTGGTCTCTAAAATGGGTTTCATGTGAAGATGAATGAGTGTGGCTTAAGCCTAGTGTTCAGCTTATAATAAGTGCCCAGTAAGGTTAGCTATAATTACAATAATTTTAAATAATAAAAAGCAGTGTTGGTCATTCCCATGGACCTCTTTCTTTCTCACATAACTGGTCATCTATATTGTAAGATTTTATCTTTTTCCAAGGGACTCAGTAGACTTATTATTTTAATTGTTCAAATACATTTGTCTCCATTTTCCCACCACAACTTTCCCCTGCCCAAACCACCCCCACCTCCCTCCCTCAATCCTTCCCAACTTTGACTTTGTCCATGGGTCCTTTGTACATGTTCCTTGACTTGGCCCTTCTCCTTCTTTTCCCATTACCCCCATCCCTCTTCCCTCCTTGTTACTGTCAATTTGTTTTTTCTTTAAATGTTTCTGGTTATATTTGTCTTGCTTATTTGTTTTGTTGATTAGGTCCCACTTCAATAGACTTATGTTTAATGATAAAGGAAAAAAGCAGAGGGGTGGAAGACGGCAGAGGAGTGAGTGGAAGTCAAGCGGACCTCCTCCCAAGACCAAACTGGAATCGTGACTAAAATGTAGAGAAATCACCTGGAAAACAATGGAACAATAGAGGGAGAGGAGCTTCGGAGCCTTGGAGCCTCAGACAGATAGTGTAATCGACTTTCACATGTGCCAACAGGTAAGAAGTGCGGTGGAGGCTCACGAGGGTGGGCTGGGCGCCCACGGCCACCAGCACCAGAGGGACATTGAAATGATCAGTTGGATCCCCTTGAGAAGAACAGGGTCTGAATCATAATCAGGGACCCCTAGAGTACAGCATCTGAACCCAGAAAAGCACACAGACAAAAATGAAACTGCAAAAAGCTTAGTGGCAGTCTCTGCCAGAGACAGGTGGCTGGAGACTCAGAGACGTTTAAAGGGCCAACACAAAAATTTGCAGTGGCAGCTGCCTTCCTTGGTCGCTGGGTAGAGGTGGGAGCAAAGTGGGCTGATGCCTGAGGAAAGATTGGTGAGGAAAGCTTTGTGAAGAGATCTGAGACTATGGCCAGCAAAGCCCTGGTGATACCTCACCTCCCACACTGCAGCTACCATCTCACTCGGGCATAAGGGAATCAATAATCTTGCTTCTGTGTGCTCCATCCAAAGCTTACGCTCACGTGGCTGGGGTGTTGAGTGCAGTACAGCCAGGAGAAATAGAGGACTCCTGGCCAAAGGAGACACATAGCTGCATAGAGACACTTGAGAAGAGACTGGAGATAGAGGCATTGAGGAAAGAACTGGAGGAGTAGCCAGGGATGCCCGGAGCCAACTCCTTCCCCATTCTGTAGTCCCCATTTTACGCAGGCAGACCACACATCAAAGAGGCAGCAGTAGGGAAAGGAAATAATAACCCTGCTGTCAGGGCAGTCCGGCCTGGAGAGGAGTTGCATATGGGCCTTGATGCTGAGTGCAGAGCTGCCTGCAGAGATAGTAGACCCTGGGCTAAAGGGGACACAGAGCTTCCTAGAGACCCTTGAGGAGAGACTGGAGGAAAAGGCATTGGGGAGAGAACTAAGGGAGTAGCAGGGGGGAATCCCGGTGCTGACTCCTTCCCTATTCCATGGTCTTCATCTTGCTTAGGCAGACTACTCCCCTGAGTGACAGCAGCCTGTAAGGACATGATAGTCCCTCCCTCAGGAGGCACTGCCCACACCAATGGTGCCTAAACCTGGCAGCTGAGGGCAGAGTTCCTAAATTAAAAATTGCAGGAGACAGGCACAGACAGTAGATACCTGGAAGGCTCAAAAAAAGGGCCTACGGTCAGACAGGTCACACAGAAAGAAAAATAATAAATAAATAAATAAATAAATAAATAAATAAATAAATAAATAAATAAATAACGCCTGCCTCCTACCATAGAAGTTCAATTCACAAAGTCAGGAAATCAAGTCTGATCTTGAGGCAGAAGAAAAAAAAGACTTAAAAAAAATGGGTAGGAAAAGAAATACCCCCAAATGAGGGAAAAGGAGGAATACTCACAAAGGGAGGTAAATAAAATAGAGGCAGCTGAACTATCAGATACTGAATTCAAAACGATGGTTCTAAGGAAGCTCAATTAGCTCAGCCAGCTAAAAGAGAACTATGAGAAACTGCAGGGAAACTATCAGGAACTTACTGCAAACTATATCAACATGGAAAAAGACATAGAAACTATTGATAAGACACATGAGAATATCAAGAATACCATTTCTAAATTGAAGAACACAGCAGAAGGAATCAGATGCAGATTAGATGAAGCAGAGGATCGAATCAGCGAGCTGGAAGACAAGGCAAAAAAATGCTCCAAGAAAGAACAAGAAATGGAAAAAATACTCGAAAAGAATGAAGAGGCATTTAGGGAAATGCAGGACAACCTGAAACGCAATAATATCTGCATAATAGGGATACCAGAAGGAGAAGAAGAGGAGCAAGGAATAGAGAACCTCTTTGAAAAAGTTCTGATGGAAAAATTCCCCAATTTGAGGAGAGAAAGGCTCTCATGGATCCAGGAGGCACAGAGGGCCCCACTCAAGAAGGACCCAAGGAGGTCCACTCCAAGACATATCATCATAAAAATAGCAACTATCAAAGACAAAGAAAGAATCCTCAAGGCAGCAAGGGAGAAGGAGAAAGTAACATACAAGGGGGCCCCGATATGCCTAGGAGCTGACGACTCAACAGAAACACTACAAGCCAGAAGGGAATGGCAACAAATATTCCAAGTCATGAAAAGCAAGGGCCTAAAACCAAGGCTGCTCCACCCAGCAAGGCTCTCAATTAAAATAGAAGGGGAAAGAAGGAGTTTCCCAGACAAAAGAAGGCTAAAAGAATACATCTCTACCAAACCAGCACTACAAGAAACGCTAAAGGGACTGGTTTAAGAAGATGAAGGAAACGAGTGAGAAAGAGAAAAACACAGGTACAAAGATAAAAAATGAGTAAGTTTCTATCAGTAATAACTGTCAATGTAAATGGTCTAAATGCCCCAATCAAAAGACACAGGGTAGCTGAATGGATAAAAAAACATGACCCACACATATGCTGCCTCCAAGAGACCCCCCTCAGAGCAAAAGACCTAGACAGATTGAAAGTAATGGGATGGAAAAAAATATTCCAAGCAAATGGGCAAGAGAAGAAAGCAGGGGTTCCCATACTTATATCAGACAAAATAGATTTCCAAACAAAGGCCATAAAAAGAGACCCAGAGGGACAATTTATAATACTTAAAGGAAGAATCTATCAAGAAGACATAAACATTGTAAACTTATGTGCACCCAACAGAGGGGCACCCAAATATATAAGGAAACTCTTGGATGACTTCAAAAAAGATATAGACAGCAACGCACTGATAGTAGCGTATTTTAACACCCCACTGTCAAAAATGGACAGATCTTCCAAACAAAACATCAACAAGGATATTGTGGAGCTGAATGATGCACTGAGTCAAATAGACTTAACTGATTTATATAGAACCTTACATCCCAAAGAAGCAAAATACACATACTTTTCAAATGCTCATGGCAGTTTTTCAAAGATGGACCACATGATAGGACACAGAACAAGCCTCAGCAAATTCAGGAAAATTGAGATAATACCAAACGTCTTCTCAGACCACAAGGACTTGAAACTGGAAATCAACCTCAAAGAGAAACTTCAAAAACTTTAAACTCATGGAGACGGAACAGTAGACTATTAAACAATGAATGGGTCAATAATGAGATAAGAGAAGAAATCAAAACATTTCTGGAAACAAATGAAAATGAATGAACCTAAAACAGTCCAAAACGTATGGGACACAGCAATGGCAGTCCTGAGAGGGAATTTCATATCAATACAGGCTTACCTAAAAAAGACAGGAACATTTCAAATAAAAGACCTAACACTACAACTTCAAGAACTGGAGAAACAACAACAAATACATCCCAGAGCAAGTAGAAGGAAGGAAATGAACAAGATTAGAAAAGAACTGTATGACATAGAGATGAAAAGAACAATTCAAAGGATCAACCAATCCAGAAGCTGGTTCTTTGAAAAGATAAATAAAATCGACAGAGCTTTAAGTAGATTCATGAAGAAAAGAAGAGAGAGGACCCAAATAAATAATTCCAGATATGAAAGAGGAGAAATAACAACTGATACCACAGAAATACAAAGGATTGTAAGAAACTACTATGAACAATTATATGCCAAGTAATTTGAAAACCTGGGTAAAATGGACAAATTTCTAGAAAAGTATAATCTCCCAACACTGAAAGAGGAAGAAACAGAAAGCTCAAACAGACCGATAACAGATGGGGAAATTGAAGCAGTAATCAAGAATCTCCCAGCACACAAAAGCCCAGGGCTAGACGGTTTCACAGGAGAATTTTACAAAACATTTAAGGAAGAGCTAACCCCTGTCCTTCTCAGACTATTTCAAAAAATCCAAGAGGAGGGAAGACTCCCAGACTCTTTTGATGAGGCCTGCATCACCATAATCCCAAAACCAGATAAAGACCCTACAAAGAAAGAAAACTACAGGCCAATTTTGCAGTTGAACCTAGATGCTCAAATCCTCAACAAAATATTGGCAAACCGCATCCAGAAATACATTAAGAAGATTATCCACCATGATCAAGTGGGATTCATCCCAGGGATACAGAGATGGTTAAATATATGCAAGTCAATAAACGTAATAGATTACATAAATAAAAGACAAAAACCACATGATCATCTCGATAGACACAGAAAAAGCATTTGATAAGGTACAGCACACATTTATGATCAAAACACTCAGCAAAATGGGAATAAATGGGGCATTCCTCAATGTAATAAAGGCCGTGTATGAAAAACCTACAGCCAACATCATACTCAACAGGCAAAAACTGAAAGCTTTCCCACTAAGATCGGGAATATGACAAGGATGTCCGCTTTCACCGCTTCTTTTCAACATCGTATTGGAAGTCCTAGGCACAGCAGTCAGACAAGAAAAAGAAATAAAAGGCATCCAAATAGGAAAGGAGGAAGTAAAGCTATCATTGTTTGCAGATGACATGATAGTGTACATAGAAAATCCTGTAACACTCCACCAAAAAACTCCTCAACCTAGTGAGTTTAGAAACAGCAGGATACAATGTCAATATTCAGAAATTAAAGGCATTTTTGTACACCAGCAATTAAATAGAAGAAGAAGAAATCAGAAAAAAAATAACATTCGATATAGCAACAAGAAAAATAAAGTACCTAGGAAAAAATTTAACCAAGGAGATAAAAGACCTGTACGCAGAAAACTATACAACATTGAAGTAAGAAATTAAGAAAGACACAAATCAATGGAAGAATATACCGTGCTCATAGATTGGAAGAATTAATATCACCAAAATGTCCATACTACCCAAAGTAATTTATAGATTCAATGCAATCCCTATTAAGATACCAATGACGTATTTCGCAGATATAGAACAGACATTTCAAAAATTTATATGGAACCATAAACGACCGTGGATAGCCGCAGCAATTTTGAGAAAGAAAAACAGTCGGAGGGATCACAATACTGGACACCAAACTATATTACAATGCCACTATAATCAAAACAATCTGGTACTAGCACAAGAACAGACCCATAGACCAGCAGAACAGAATAGAAAGCCCAGAAATAAGGCCAGGTCTATATGGTCAATTAATATTTGACAAAGGAGGCAGAAGTATAACGTGGAATAAAAATACCCTCTTCAACAAATGCTGTTGGGAGAGCTGGACAGCTACATGCAAAAAATTGAAGTTTGATTATCAGCTGACAACATACACAAACATAAACTCAAGATGGAAAAAAGACTTAAATATAAGTCGCAACACCATAAACGTCCTAGAGGAGAACAGTGGCAGGGAACTCTCAGATATCCCATGCAGCAATTTTTTCACTGATATGTCTCCTAAAGCAAGGGACATAAAGGAAAGAATAAACAGATGGGACCTCATCAAAATAAGAAGCTTCTGCATGGCTAAAGAAAACATCAGCAAAATGAAAAAAGAGCCAACCATATTAGAAAATATATTTGCTAATGATATATCAGACAGAGGTTTGATCTCCAAAGTATATAGTGAACTCACACGACTCCACTCCAAGAAGACAAACAATCCAATTAAAAAGATGGGCAAAGGACCTGGGCAGACACTTCTCCAAGGAAGAGATACAGAAGGCCTAGAGACATATGAAAAGATGCTCAGCATCACTAGCCATCAGAGAAATGCAAATTAAAGCCACAATGAGATAGCACCTCACACCGGTCAGAATGGCCATCATAAACAGATCAACACACAACAGGTGCTGGCGAGACTGGAGAAAAGGGAACCCTAGTACACTGTTGGAGGCAATGAAGACTGGTGCAGCCACTGTGGAAAACAGTGTGGAATTTCCTCAGAAAGCTAAAAATGGAACTGCCTTTTGATCCAGTTATTCCCCTGCTGGGACTAATCCCTAAGAACCCCAAAACACCAATTCCAAAAAACCTATGCACCCCAATGTTCATAGCAGCACAATTTACAATAGCCAAGTGTTGGAAGCAACCTGAATGCCCATCAGTAGATGAGTGGATCAAGAAACTATGGTACATTTACGCAATGGAATACTATGCAGCAGAAAGAAAAAAAGAACTACTACAGTTCTCGACAGCATGGATGGAACTAGAGAGCATTAATGCTAAGCGAAATAAGCCAGGGGGCGAAAGACAAATACCATATGATCTCACCTATAAGTGTAACCTAAACAACAAACCAAAGATGCAAGGAAAATATGATCAGCAACACCAAAAGAAAAAAGAAACCAACAGAGTCAAGAGAGAAGGAGGGAGGGGGGTGCTGGGAAAGGGAAGGCAAGGATCAAGTCAAGGAACATGTAGAAAGGACTCGTGGACAAAGCCAAAGTGAGGAAGGACGGAGGGAGAGAGTTGGTGGAAGGGGCAGGGGAAAGTGGTGGAGGGAAGGCAGAGACAAATGTATTTGAACACAAAAAATAATAAATTAATTTTTAAAAAAGACAGGAATGAGAAGAAAGTAGGGTCAAGGGATATTGGGAAATCACAAGGACTGCCAACAGCTGTTTTAGAGAGGAAATAAGCAAAGGAACTTGACAACTTATATTAAAAGCTTATTTAATGTTCATGAACACAGAACTAATGAGTAAAAGCTGATTTGAATTCATTGAGAGAACCAGGCTATGGCACAATTTATGAGAGTATATTAAAAAATGATGCCCTGCTCTCATATCTTTTGCATCATAATAAACATATTCAAATCATTGAAAAAAATAAAATAAAATTGGAATCCCCCCCCCAAAAAAAAAGAAAAGAAAAAAAGCAGCCAATCTACCCTTTTCTTTGGGCTGACTCTGCTATTCCATGGGAGAAGGTTGCACCCTCAAGGCCTGGACACTCTCTGAGCTCCTCCCAGTTCTGGCATGTGTCTCAGGATTATATGCAGGTGAGCCCAAGACCTCCTTGGGGCTGACTTCTCCATTAGGCTCAACAGGCACTAGGGCCATGATATTTTCAAAGGTTCATTGAAATATTTTAATTCCTTTTAAAATCAGAATAAAAATTAATTTTTAGAGGAGATAAAATATTTTAATATATACTATTAGTGTGAATTAATATATGTTAATATGAATTATTGTATTCATCTTTATACCACCACAATCAAAATATATTTCTTTTTAATTGAGGAAGAGGCCCACAAAGGCAAAAGTGCCCAGGGTCCATTGACATCTTAAGCAGTGAAAGTGTCTTATGTGGACATATACTCCACCCTTTCCCAAGGTGCTTTTCCACTTGTCATCTCATTTCTGATTCTGATCACTACCACCAGCTTCCAAAGGTGGCCAGGATGGTGAATTTTCCCCCATTTTCCACAAAAAAGACTGAGTTTTGGAAATATACCCATTTCACCACACTTTCCTGCCAGGGAGACCTCAGGCTGAGGAACCTCTACACTTAAGAGGAAATCCTCCTCCACCTTCTTTCAATCTTTGCCTGAAATCTTCCCCAGCTACCTCCAGGTCACTGGGAAGAGAGCTGAAGTGTTGGAAGAGTGCAGCTAAATGTTAACCATTAATTCTTGTTAGAACAATGGTTGCCCATACCTCCATAGAGCCGTGAAGCTGTGGTCAAGGGGTTATAATCAGTGCCTTAGGAATATCCACAGGGTTATCACCTGGCTCAGAATTCCACAGAAAAGCAGAACCAATAGGAGATTAGATAGACAGACAGAGATGGATGGATAGAGAAATAGACAGATTTATTTTAAGAAACTGGATCACACAATTATAGGGCCTGACATGTCACAAATCAATATGGCAGGTCAGCCTGCTGGTAAGTCAGGAAATGTTTGATGATGCAGTCTGGAGACGGTCGTCTTTAGGAAACCTCATTGTTTGCTCTGAAGGGCTTCAACTAATGTGAGGCTCACCCCACATTGTCGAGGGTTAATAGTATTCTTTTCTATTAGACAACAGAATGTAGATATTAACCACAACTACAAAATACCTTCACAGAAACACTCAAATCAGTGTTTGATTGAATAACTGGGGACTATATTCTGACCATCACGTTACCCATGCCACATTGGCTGAGGTCAGCCCTCACTGGCTTGTTTGACCACTTGAGTCTTCTGTAATTGTTCTTTAGCCTCCCCCAACCAAGAGGACCCAAGTCAGGTCCTCAGCTAGGAAGGACCTTGAACCCCAGAGCTCAATATCTGACTCTTTAGGTAGACAAAGTGACACACTTACCCAGGGCTCCTCAGCCCAGATTATGACCACTTACTGCCAGCACCTGCCCTGTTACAGCAGTTGTAAACAATGAAAAAACATGAGCACTGTCACTGGCCTGCTTCAGGGGAGTACTGGCTTCCTAGATTCTGCAGTCTTGGGTGTTGTGAGATAGGACCAGTCAAGAGGATTCTGCTTTAGGGTCTTGGGTTCTTCACTCTTGGTCGGGGAGAGTGAATGTCTTTGCCGTCCCAGAATGGGGGAAACAACACCCCTCCAGAAGTCTACATTCAAAGGAAGCCACTTAGAGGTAGGATATCAGCCCAAACCTCTAAAACCCTTGGGGATCCTAGGGCTTGGTGTGTGGCTGGATGCACTTGAAGCATCTAGAACTGTTCAGACTGCTACTTGTGACCCACATATAGTTGTCCTAAAATTAAGTTAGCAAGTCTTTCTTTAAGAGATTTTGTTTATTTATTTTTAGAGAGAGGGGAAGACAGGGAAAAAAGGGAGAGAAACATCAATGTGAGAGAGAAACATCAGTTAGTTGCTTCTTGTATGCACCCCAACCGGGGACTGATCCTATAACCTAGGCGTGCGCCCTGACCAGGAACTGAGCCAGTGACCTTTCATTTTCAGGATAATGCCCATCCAATTGGCCACACCGATCAGGGCAAGTTAACAAGTCTTGACTAGCATATATTTGAAAACATGTAACAAAGTAAAAATAAGATAATAGAAAATACAGTTATACCTTTGATACTCTTCGACTTCAGAACTCATCAAACCCTCTACTCATCATATTTTGGTAAGAAAAACTTTCAGCACTTGGTGCTTGCTGGGGACTCATCACACTTACTAGAACTTGCATGAGTCATGATGCCACCGAGCAAGAGAAAATGCTTCATCATTCAGTACTCATCAGTTTCAGTACTTGTAACGAGTCCCAGAACAAATTAACAATGAGTACCAAGATACCACTGTATCTAAGTGCATTGTTTTAGTCCATGTGGGCTATTATAACAAAAATACCATAGAATGAATGGCTTAAACAATAAACATTTATGTTTCATAGTTCTAGAAGCTAGGAAGTCCAAGATCAAGGCGCCAACAGATTAGGTATCTGGCGACATTCATAGATGGCCATATTTTAGCTGTATCCTCACATGGTGAAGGGAATAAAGAAGCTCTGTGGGGTCTTTTTTAAAAAGAAACTAATCTCATCTATGATAATCCCACCCTCATGACCTAATCTCCTCCCAAAGGTCCCACCTCCTAATACCATCAATCTTGGAGATTAAAATTTCACCATACGAATTTTGGGAGATGCAAACATTCAGTCTATAACATTCTCCTCCTGGCCCCCACCCCCGCCAAATTCATGTCCTTCTTCTATGGAAAATATATTCATTCTATCAAATAACTCCCAAACTCTTAATTCATTCCAGCATCAACTATAAAGCCTAAATCCAAAGTCCCACCTAATATCATCTAAATCTAAATCACCTATAAGTGAGACTCAAGGCAGGATTCATCCTAACATATAAATGTTCCAGGGGTTCCAGACTCTCACAAACACTTGTTAATTTTAGCCATTCTGGTGGGTAAGTAGTGGATCTCATTGTGGTTTTCATGTGTATTTCTCCAATTATTAGAAATAAAACTGCATTTCATACATTTATTAACCATTTGGATTTCCTCGCTTGTAAATCACCCATTCTTTTGCCAAGTTTTGTATTGGTCATCTGTCTTTTTGTTAATAACTTGTAGGACTTTTTAAAATGTATTTGGGGGACTTCCAGTCAAGATGGAGGTGTAGATAGACACACTTCACCTCCTTGCACAACAACAGAAAGAATTACAACTAGATCTCCAAACAAGTAACACCCAGAACCATCAGAAAATCAAGCTGTATGGAAGTCCAACAACCAAGGATTTAATGAAGCCACATTTATCCAGATGGGTAGGAAGGGCAGAGCCACTGAGATGGGTGGAGAGGTGCAGATATGCTGTGTGGCCGCATGCGGTGGATAAAAATCAGGAGGGAGAATAATCAACTCAAAAATCCATTGGAGAGTAAAATCACGAGTGAGTGAGCACATACACAGATGAGAGCACAGGGGAGCGGGGTGCACAGGGTGGGCAAGAGCCTACCTGCTTACAGGGCACTGGGAAGCAGGCAGCCCAAGCTTTCCAAGAAGAGCAACTGCTGCTACTGCAGCCCAAACCAGCACTTTTGGCTGCACAGAGTCACAGCAGATGCAGATCAGCGCAAGAGCAGTAAGCACCCATGGAGGAGAGTGATGGCCAAAGAGGTGCTGGCTCCAGAAACAGCACAGTGGAAACAGGACAGCACCCTGACACCACCCTGTGGTATAGTATAGCTGTGGGGTTCTTCCCAATGACAACCAGGTGATCCAGAGAAGCTTTATCTAAAACTGTCAGAAGCTCTCACAGGTGGTGGCCGGCCCTGATGCCGAGAGACTCTGTGATTTTGGGGGAGGGACAGTGCATGGAGAATAGGCCCACAGGGCTCAGTGCTGCAGTGTGTGAGGGGCCACACAGAAGCTCTTTTGAAAGAGGAGTTGAGGCAAGACCCAAGACTTGGCGGGGACCCAGGACACACATGTGCATGCGCGCGGGTGCAGCAGCTCTCCCAACAGAGAACCCAAAGGAATAGAGGCACATTGAAGTACTATGGGTCCCACCCAGCAGAAATGTTGAGCTCGGGGGTGTTCAGAGTGCAAAAATCAGGACCTATCCTCCTGAGAGAGAGCAGCAAGCTCGGGGATGGAAGGCCAGGAGCTGAAAGCCTGAGATTTGCTGCAGCCAGCCAGATCCTCTCACAGACAGGTGAGCCCATCCCTCACCTGGTGGATTACAGGCTCTGCAGATCAGTGAAGCCAGGCTCAAGAGAATCGTGGTGGGTGCATTTCCACAGGGGAAATAAGAAAAATCTCTGAAAGGGCGCTTAACCAGATATTACAAGCTACACAGTTCCTCAGGCCCTGATCTACTAAACCCAGTAGAGCAGAGAGATTAGAGACAGGCATAAAAAATGGGGTTTAGGGCCCCACCCAGCCTCAGCTTCTAGACAGAGCTTCTGTCTGGGCCCAGCAGGAAAGAGCTGCCCCTTTTACAGAGATTGGTCCTGCACAGGAAACAGTCAGCAAATTCATCAGAAACCATACATTATTGAAAAGAAACTGGGACAGACGAAGACGTGTGGTGAGGGGGCAAGGAAACACTCCCACCATCTTCCCTGAAGACTGAATAAGTGTCCCAAGGGTCAGAATCAGGATTACCACCTACCCAATCGCTCCGAAGGACCCCTCTGGAGGCAAGTAGAAAGTACTGACATCCTCCTGAGTCATGAACGGAACCACTCCTGGGCCCAGGGCTGCTGGAAACCCAGCAGCGTAGAATAATAGGGCCAGCCTAATCTGAAGGCGACAGCCACAGACTACAGATCGCCTGCAGCCTTGAACAGGCTGCCTAAGGACAGACTGGGACACCATCTGACATCACCAGGGGCGGATCCAGAAAGAGCGACTGGATTTTACTGAGATGAATTTCACCGTGGTTGTCTTCATAATTTGTGTTATTTTCTCTCCTGCATAGCTTTTCAACATTCATTTTTTTTCCCTTCAAGTTTGTGCCTATTACATCACAAGTTTTTTTATTATTATTTATTTCAAATCTTGTATTTTCCTCCTCCCTTCTATTACTCCATTTTACCTTAATGTCTCCTCTTATTTTTGTTTTAAATTCTGTTTTCTCTCTGCTATGACTTGTTTCTATTCTACACTCTTATTATTTCTCCTGTCTTGAGCTTCTCAAAACTATTTTTCTTGTGACTATTTATCTCACATTCTTTTTCCTGTACTTAAATACCCTTATTCTCTTTCCACCTTTATCAACCTTTGCTTGTTGCTTTTGGGTATCGTGGTTTTTGTTGCACTTCTTCAATTTTATTTCTACATCTTCACTATCTTTGTATTTCAAATCTCAAATTTTGCAGATGACATGACAGCATACATAGAAAACCCTATAAGCTCCATCAAAAAACTATTCAACCTAATAAGTGAATTTGGCAAAATAGCAGGATAAAAAGTCAATGTTCAGAAATTGAAGGCAGTTTTGTACACCAACAAGGAAATATCAGAAACAGAAATCAGGAAAAAATCTCAGTTGCTATAGCAACAAGAAAAATAAAGTACTTAGGAATAAAGCTAACGAAAGATGTAAAAGACCTCTATGCAGAAAACTACAGAACACTGAAGAAATAAATTAAGGAAGACACAAATAAATGGAAGCATATACCGTGTTCATAGATTGGAAGAATTAACATCATCAAAATGTCCATACTACCGAAAGCGATTGATAGATTTGACACAATCCCTATTAAAATACCAGTGACATATTTCACAGATCTAGAACAAATATTTCAAAAATTTATATGGACTCAGAAATGACCCCAAATTGCTTCAGAAATCTTGAGAAACAGGAACAAAGTAGGAGGGATCACAATACCTGACATCAAACTATATTACAAGACCACTGTAATCAGAAGAGTCCAGTATTGGCATGAGAACAGACAAATAGATCAATGGAACAGACTAGAGAGCCTGGAAATAAACCCATGTATCCATGGTCAATTAATATTTGACAAAGGGGACAGGAGCATACAATGGAGTAAAAGTAGCTTCTTCAATAAATGGGGTTCAGAGATCTGGACAGGTACATGCAAAAAATGAAAATAGACCACCAACTTACACCATACACCAGAATAAACTCAAAATGGATGAGACCTAAATATAAGTTATGACACCATAAAAGTCCTAAAGGAAAGAATAGGTAGTAAAGTTTCAGATGTTCCATGCAGCAGTATTTTTGCTTATATATCTCCTTGGGCGAGGAAAATAAGAGACAGAATAAACAAATGGGACCTCATCAAAATAAAAAGCCTCTGCACAGCTAAAGAAAACATCATCAAAAAGAAAACAGAAAAAACTATATAGGAAAACATTTGCCAATGATACTTCGGACAAGGGTTTTATCTCTAAAATATATTAAGAACTCATGCTACTCAGCACCAGGAAGATAACAATCCAATTAAAAAATGGGCAAAGGACCAGAACAGACACTTTTCCACAGAGGACATACAGATGTCCCAGAGACGTATGAAAGGATACTCAGCATCTCTAGTCATCAGAGAGGTGCAAATTAAAACTAAAATGAGATACCGCTTCACACTGGTCAGAATAGCCATTATGAACAAATTAACAAACAACAAATGCTGGCAAGGTAGTGGAGAAAAGGGAACCGTAGTATACTCTAGGTGGGAATGTAGACTGGTGCAGTCACTGTGGAAAACAGTGTGGAATTTCCTCAAAAAACTAAAAATGGAACTGCCTTTTTACCTGGCAATTCCACTGCTATGGTTATAACCTAATGATCCTGAAACACCTATTCAAAAGTATCTATGTACCCCTACATTCATAGAAGCTTTATTTACAATAGCCAAGTGCTGGAAACAGCCTAAGTGCCCATCAGTAAATAAGTGGATCAAAAAACTGTGGTACCTTTACACAATGGAATACTATGCAGTGGAAATAAGGAAATCTTACCTTTCCTGACAGCATAGGTGGAACTGGAGAGCATTATGCTAAGTGAAATAGGGGGTGAAAGACAAATACCATATGATCTCACCTATAAGTGGAACCTGCTTAAGAAAACAAAGAATTAGCAAAGTAGAACCAGAGGCATAGAAACAAGGAACAGAATGACAGTCACCAGATGGGAGAGAGAAGGAGAAGGGAAGAAATAATGGATAGAATCTAGTCATGGAACAAATATAGATGACCCATGGACATGGACAAGAGGGTGGGGATGGACTGTGGGAGCAGGGGCAGGTGGGGTAGTGGAGAGCAACAGGGGAAAATTGGGACAACTGCAATAGAACAACAAGAAGAGGACTTCAAGATGGTAGAGGAGTAAATGGAAGTCACAGTTACCTCCTCCCAGAACCAATCTGGAATTACCACTAAACTGTGGAGAAATCACCTGCAAAACAACTGAACAATAGTGAGAGAGGAGCCTTAAAACCTCGGACAGACATAAGAATCAGCTTTAGCACAACCTAACTGGTAAGGAGTGTGGTAGAAGGTGGGATGGGTGCCCATGGATGGCAGCACCAGAAGGATGTTGAAATGGCCAGTCAGATAGCCCTGAGAAGAGTGGGGTCTGAACAATAGGCGGGGATTTCCAGCCTACATCACCAGAGCCCAAAAAGTGAGTAGATAACAACCACCAGCGAAAAATAGCAGTGTTGTTCTCTGCCAGAGACTGCAGCTGGAGACAGAAAGAGCTCTTCACAGGGCCAGTGCATAAATTTGTATTGGCAGCCACCTACCTTGGGTTCTGGCAGACGAAGGGGCAGAGTGGGTTGGAGCCGCATGAGGAGAGCCTAGGGAAGGAGCCTTTGGGGAGAGAATTGAGAGTGGCCAGTGGGGTCCCGGTGCCGATTTATCCCAATCTGGCAGCTGTCATCTTGCTCAGGCAGACGACTCCCCTGAGCGGCAGCCACCTGAGAAGACACAATAGCCCCTCTCCCAGGAGGCTCTGCCCCAGACTGGTGGTGCACAAGCCTGACTGCTGAGTACAGAGCAGCAGTCACAGATAGTAGATCTGTGGCTAAAGGGGGCACAGAGTGGTCTAAAGAGGCATAAGAAGAATCTGGAGATGGAGGTATTGGGGAGAGAACTGAGGGAGCAGCCAGCAGGATCCTGGTGCCTACTCATCCCCCATATTGCAGCAGCCATCTTACTCAGGCAGAGCACTCTCCTGAGCAGTAGCAGGAGAGGACACAATAGCCCTGCCCCCAGGAGGGACTCAGGCCTGGCCTGGTAGTGCTAAAACCTGACTGCTGAGTGCAGAGTGACCTGATTAACAACTGGAGGAGACAGTTACAGACAGTAGATTCCTGGAAGTCTCAAACAGACTGCCTAAGGTCAGACAGGTTCAACTACTGACATCCTCAGAGACAGATCCAGAAAGGAAATAAAGAATGGTTTCCTACTATAGAAGTTCACACCACAAAGTCAGAAAGTCAAGACAGAGCAATTTAAGAAACAGAAGCAAAAAAAAAGAGTCTCAAAAATAGTGGGAAGACAAAGAAACACCCCACAACCGAAGGGAAAAGATGAATCCCCACAAAGAGAACTCAATGAAATAGAAGCAAGTAAACTATAAGATATTGAGTTCAAAACAATGGTTCTAAGGAAGCTCAGGAAGCTCAGTGAATTCAAAGACAATTAGGAAAAACTACAGGGAAACTATGAGGAACTTACTACAAACTATATCAGCATGAAAAAGGACATAGAAACTATCAATAAGAGACAAGAGGAAATGAAGAATACAATTTCTGAATTGAAGAACACACTAGAAGGAATCAAGAGCAGGCTAGATGAAGCCAAGTATTGAATCAGTGAGCTGGAGGACAAGGTAGGAAAAAGCTCCCAGGAGGAGCAAGAAAATGAAAAAGATTTAAAAAGAATGAAGAGGCATTTAGGGAAATGCAGCGCAGCCTGAAACATACTAATATCCATATAATAGGGATACCAGAAGGAGAAGAAGAGGACGAAGGGATAGAGAACCTGTTTGAAAAAGTAAAAATAGAAAACTTCCATAATTTGAGGACAGAAAAAGTCACACAAGACTAGAAAGCACAGAGGGTCCCATTTAAGAGGAACACATCATAATTAAAATGGCAAATGTCAGACAAAGAGAGAATCCTAAAGGAAACAAGGGAGAAAGAGATAGTAATGCATAAGAGAGCCCTGATACGGCTAACAACTGATTTTTCAACAGAAACGCTACAAGCCAGAAGGGAATGACAAGAAATATTCCAAGTCATGAAAGGCAAAGGCCTGCAACCAAGACTGCTCTACCCAGCAAGGCTCTCAGTTAAAATGGAAGGCAAAATAAAGAGTTTCCCAGACAAAAGAAGGCTAAAAGAATACGTCTCCACCAAACCAGCACTACAAGATGTACTAAAGTGACTACTTTAAGATGAAGAAAAAGAACGAGAAGGAATGGAACGCAGATGCAAAGGGAAAAAATGAATAAGTATGTATCTATAATAACTTTAAATTCAAATGGATTAAATGCCCCAATTTAAAGACAGAATAGCTGAATGGGTAAGAAAACATAACTCACACATATGAAGCCTACAAGAGACCCACCTCAGAACAAAGGACCTACAGAGACTGAAAGTAAAAGGATGGAAAAATATATTCCAAGCAAATGGAGAGGAAAAGCAGGGGTAGCAATACTTATATGAGACAAATTAGATTTAAAAACAAAAGTGATAAAAAGAGACACAGAAGGACACTACATAATACTCAGAGGAAGAATCCATCAAGAAGACACAAACATTGTAAACCTATATGTACCCAACATAGAAGCACCCAAATATGTAAGGAAAATCTTACAGGACTTTAAGACAGATATAGACAGCAACACACTGATAGTAGGGAATTTTAACACTGTACTCTCACAAATGGATAAATCTTCCAAACAAAACATCAACAAGGATATTGTGGAACTGAATGATACATTACATCAAATGGCCTTAACTGACATATATAGAACCTTTCATCCCAAAGAAACAAAATACACATTCTTTTCAAAAGCACATGGAACATTTTCAAAGATAGACCACATGATAAGACACAAAAGAAGCCTCAACAAATTCAAGAAAATTGAAATTCTATCAAGCATTTTGTCAGACCAAAAGAGTTTGAAACTAGAAACCAACCTCAAGGAAAAAATGAAACAACATTCAAACTCATGGATTAAATAACATGCTATTAAACAACGAATGGGTCAATAGTAAGATGAAAGAAGAAATCAAGAAGTGTATGGAAAAAATGAAAATGAACACACAACATTCCAAAACCTATGGGACTCAGAGAAAGCAGCCCTGAGAGGGAAGTTCATAGTAATAGAGGCCTACCTTTAAAAAGAGAGAAACATTTCAAAAAGATGACTTAACCATCCAGCTTCTAGAACAGGAGAAACAACAACAAACAAAGCCCAAAGAGAGTAGAGGAAATGAAATAATCAAGATCAGAGCAGAATTGAATGACATAGAGACTAAAAAAGAATTCAAAGGATCAACAAATCAAGGAGCTGGTTCTTTGAAAAGATAAACAAAATAGACAAGCTTTTAAGTAGACTCATCAAGGAAAAAAGAGAGAGGACTCAAATAATATCAGAAATGAAAGAGGAGAAATAATAACTGATGCCACAGAAATACAACGGACTGTAAGAAATTACTATGAACAATTATATGCCAAGAAATTTGAAATCTGCAAAGAAATGGACAAATTTTGAAAAATATAATCTTCCAGCTCTGAATGGAGAAGAACCAGAATGTCTGATCATACAGAAAACAGCTGGTGAAATTGAAGCAGTAACCAAAAAACTCCCGGCACACAAAAGCTGTGGACTGGACGGTTTCACAGGAGAATTTTATAAAACATTTAAGTAAGAGCTAACCCCTATGCTTCTCAGATTCTCCCAAAATATCCAAGAAGAGGGAAGACTCCTGAATGCTTTTTATGAGGCCAGCATCACCCTAATCCCCAAATCACATGAATACACAACAAAAAAAGAAAACTACAGGCCAATATCACTGATGAATATTGATGATGAAATCCTCAACAAAATACTGGCAAGCTGCATCCAGCAAAACATTAAAACAATCATCCATCATGATCAAGTGGGATTCATCCCAGGGATGTAGGGATGGTTCAATATTCACAAATCAATAAATGTAATACATCACAAAAACAAAAGGAAAGACAAAAACCACATGATCATCTCAATAGATGTGGAAAAAACATTTGATAAGGTACAACACTCATTTATGATAAAAACAGCAAAGTTGGAATAGAGGGGTATACCTCAATATACTAAAGGCCATATAAGAAAAACCTAAAGCCAACATCATACTCAATAGGCAAAAACTAAAAGCTTTCCCACTGAGATCGGGAACAAGACAAGGAGGTCTACTTTCACCACTTATATTCAACATAGTATTGGAAGCCATAGTGATCAGACAAGAAAAAGAAATAAAAGGCATCCAAATAGGAAAGGAGGAAGTAAAACTATCATTGTTTGCAGATGATATGATAGTGTACATCTTACAGAAAACCCTATAAGCTCCAACCAAAAACTACTTTACCTAATAAGTGAATTTGGCACAACAGCAGGATACAAAGTCAATATTCAGAAATCGAAGGCATGTTTGTATACCAACAGTGAAATATCAGATTAAAAATTATGAAAAAAATCCCATTTGCTATAGCAACAAGAAAAATAAAGTACCTAGGAATAAACGTAACCGAAGAGGTAAAAGACCTTTACACAGAAAACTGCGGAACACTGAAGAAAGAAGTTAAGGAAGACACAAATAAATGGAAGCAGATACCTTGTTCATGGATTGGAAGAATTAACATCATCAAAATGTCCATACTACCAAAAGCAATTTATAGATTCAACGCAATCTGTATTAAAATACCAATGACATATTTCACAGACATAGAATAAACATTTAAAAACTTTATATGGAATCATAAATGACCCTGAATAACTGCAGCAATTTTGAGAAAGAAAAACAAAGTAGGAGGGATCACAATACCTGACATTAAACTATATTACAAGGCCCCTGTAATCTAAACAATCTGGTACTGCCATAAGGACAGACATATAGATCAACAGAACAGAATAAAGAGCCCAGAAATAAACCCATGTTTCTATGGTCATTAATGTTTGACAAAGGGGGCAGAGCATAAAATGGAATAAAAGGAGCCTCTCCAACAAATGGTATTGAGATAGCTCGATGGCTACATGCACAAAATTGAAATTTAACCACCAACTTACACCATACTCAAAAATGAACTCAAGGTGGATAAAAGACTTAAATGTAAGTCACAACACCATCAAAGTCCTAAAGGAGAACATAGGCAGGAAACTCTCAGATATCCCACGCAGCAATATTTTCACTGATATGTCCCCTAGAGCAAGGGACATAAAGGAAAAAATAAACAAATGGGACTTAATCAAAATAAGAAGCTTCCGCATAGCTAAAGAAAACATGAGCAAAATGAAAAGGCAACCAACCGTATGGGAAAATATATTTGCCAATGATACTTCAGACATAAGTTTGAGCTCCAAAATATGTAAAGAACTCACACGACTCCACTCCAGGAAGATGAGCCATCCAATTAAAAAATGGGCAAAGGACCTGAATAGACACTTCTCCAAGGAGGATATACACAGGGTCCAAAGACATATGAAAGGATGTTCAGCACCACTAGCCATCAGAGAAATGCAAATTAAAACCACAAATGAATGGTCAGCATAAACAAGTCAACAAACAATGGATGCTGGCAAGGTTGTGGAGAAAAGGGAACCCTAGTACACTGTTGGTAGGAATGCAGACTGGTGCAGCCACTGTGAAAAAAAGTTTGGAATTTCCTCAAAAAGCTAAAAATGGAACTCCCTTTTGACCCAGTGATTCCACTGCTGATATTATATGCTAACAATCCCAAAATACAAATTCAAAAAACCTATGCACCCCAATGTTCATAGCAGCACAATTTACAATAGCCAAGTTCTGAAAGCAACCTAAGTGCCCATCAGTAAATGTGTGAATCAAGAAACTATGGTACGTTTACACAATGGAATACTACGCAGCAGAAAGAAAGAAAGATCCCCTACACTTTGCAACAGCATAAATGGAACTGTAGAGCATTATTCTAAGTGAAATAAGCCAGGCAGTGAAAGACAAATACCATATGCTCTCACCTATAAGTGGAACCTAATCAGCAAAACAAACAAGCAAGGAAAATATAACCATCAAGATTGAAAGAAAAAAAGAAACTGACAGTAACAAGAGGGGAGGAGGGAGGGGGGTAACGGGGAAAGGAATAGGAAGGGTCATATCAAGGAACATGTATAAATGACTCCTGGACAAAGCCAAAGTGGGGAAGGATTGAAGGAGGGAGTTGGGGGTGTGTTGGACACAAGAAAGTGGTGGCGGGTAAATGGTGACAAATGTATTAGAACAATAAAAATAAATTTTAAAAAATTTAAATAAATAAAAGAAATTGTTTTCATGTAAAAAAAAGCAACAATAAAAAGTGAAAAATCCTCCCCATCCAAAATTATATTTTAACATTTTTGCTTTTGTATAGAAATATAAGTGACTTGGGAAAATAGTCAGCTTTGCTGAACTCTCCTATTCATTCTGGATTATTTGAGTTTTCTACATACACAACCAAAAAATCTGTTATTAGATACCGCTATGAATCTTGTCTAGGTTTTTAATATATTCAAGGTTATTTTTCTTTTTTATGCTACTTAGTACCTATATAGTACACTGTCAAATATAAGTGAAAGTTGGCATTTTGTCCTGATCTACATAGACAAGTAATGTTTTTTCTTTTTCTTTTTAATTTGTAGAGTAGGGCAGATAATTTTTACATTTATGTTATTACCATCTTTCTCACTTCAACTTATTATTTGGTGGGTAAATATTTTTGATTTTGAGTAAGTTAAAAGTGCATATGTGACCACGCTGTCCCATGTTTATTGTGCTGTTGTTATTATTAAATATGATGGGTTATGTGATGTGTTTAGAAGTTTCAGTACTAAGTACTTAATGAGTGTTGATTTTTTTATTGGTATCAATATATTCCATATTGTTATTGACCCAGAATATCAAACATAAAATTACCAATCCAAAAACAAAAAAATCAGGAAGGATACCATGGGAGCAAATGATTTTAGCACCAGGCCAGACTGTGCAGCCAAGTGTTCCAGTGGTGGGAAGGTTAATCTCCACAACTTCTGTCTGTAAAAACCAGTAAGGGCCCTGGCTAGTGTGGCTCAGTGGATTGAGGGCTGGACTACGAACCAAGGAGTCACCAGTTCAATTCCCGGTCAGGGCACCTACCTGGTTTGCAGGCCAGGTCCCCAGTGGGGGGTGCTCGAGAGGCAACCACATATTGATGCTTCTCTCCCTTTCTTTCTCCCTCCTTTCCTCTCTCTGAAAGTAAATAAATAAAATCTTGGAAAAAAAATGATTTATTTAAAACCAGTGAGGGTTGGGGCTGCAGAAGAAACTGCCTGATTTTCAGGAGACTCTATTTAAAGGGCCCACACTGTCTTAGAAAGTCCTTGAACCCACCCACTCTGGGATTCAACATCAGGGCAACAGATGGAAGAGCACCAGTCACATATGAGAGGTGAGTGAAGTGACTGGATATAGAGTGAGTGCCCAGCAAATCTCCAGAAGCCAGGTAGTGTCATTGTCCCTCTCCAAACCCTCCCCCTACACAGAGCCACAAAGTGGTGAAGCAGGTTGCCCTGCCCTGGTGATTACCTAAGATTCCACCCCATACAATTTTTAGGTGCCTTTTCTATAATAGGCCATGCTACTAAGACAGGGACTCAAAGCAGCTCTACCTAATACACAGAAACAAACACAGTGAGGCTGCTAAATTGAGGAGGCAAAGAAATATGGCTCCAATGAAAGAATAGAACAAAACCTCAGAAAAAGAGCTAAAGAAAACAGAGATAACCAACTTATAGGACGCAGAGCTCAAAATACTGGTGATCAGGATGCTCAAAGAACTCAATGAGTATGGCAACAACAGGAAGGAAGAAATGAATTGAGATAAAGAAAAATGTACAGAGAACCATCAGTGGAGGGAAGGAAGCTGGGATTCAAATCAATGATTTGGAACATAAGGAAGAGAGAAGCATTCAACCAGATAGCAAGAAGAAAAAAGATTTTTTAAAAAACAGGATAGGGTAAAGACCCTCTGGGACATCTCCAAATGTACCAACATCCAGATCATAGGAGTGCCAGAAGGAGAAGAGGGAGAGCAAGAAATTGAAATTGTATTTGAAAAAATAATGTCAGCAAGCTTCCCCAATTTGGTGAAGGAAATAGACATACAAGTCCAGGAAGCTCAGAGAGTCCCAAACAAGTGGGAACCAAAGAGGGCCACACCAAGACACATCATAATTAAAATGCCAAAGGTTAAAGAGAAAGAAAGAATCTTAAAAGTAGCAAGAGAAAAAAAGAGAGTTACCCACAAAGGAGTTCCCATAAGACTATCAGCTGATTTCTCAAAAGAAATTTTGCAGTCAAGAAGGGACTGGAAAGAAGTATTTAGAGTGATGAAAAACAAGGACCTGCAACCTAGATTACTCTATCAGCAAAGCTATCATTTTGAATGGAAGGTCAGGTAAAGTGCTTCCCAGACAAGGTAAAGCTAAAGGAGTTCACCATCGCAATGCCATTATTACATAAAATTTTAAAGGGACTTATTTAAGAAAAAGAAGATCAAAACTATGAACATTAAAATGGCAACAATTCACAACTATTGACAACTGAATCTAAAAAAAAACCAAATTAAGCAAATAAACATATCAGAAACAGAATCATAGATATGGAGATCACTTGGAGGGTTATCAGCTGTGAAGAGAAGGGGGAGAACAGGGAGGGGGAAGTGCAAGGATTAAGAAGCATAATTGGTAAGTACAAAATAGGCGGGGGGGGGTGTTAAGAACAGTGTAGAAAATGGAGAAGCCAAGGAACTTTTATGCACAACCCATGCTCATGAATTAAGGAGTGGGGAGGGGATTGCTGGAGGGAAGGGGGCTACCAGCAGGTGGGGCAAAGGGGGAAAATTGAGACAACTCTAATAGCATAATGAGTAAAACGGTTTTAAAAATGTATTTGGAATATAAGCCCTTTGTCAGTTTTATGTTTTCCAGATCCCTGACCTCAAACTAGATGCAAAATATAGAAAAGTAAGACAGACAGCAAAACTTGAATCATGATAGTTTATAGGTTAAAAATAAAACAGTATTTTTCTTAATGAAGGCCCGTAAGTCCTGGCTTCCTCTCATTTATCTGCTTTTCTTTAAAAAAAAAAAATGGGTTAGGGTTAAGGTTAGGGTCCTGGATAAAGGAGGTAGTGGTGGAAACAGAAAGGAAAGGATGCAGTGAAGAGACATTCAAAAGAGAAAGCTGAATCAATGGCACTCCATTATGAGTCAGTGGAATATGAAGGGTGTTGGAGACTGAAAAATGATTCCAAGCTTTCCAGTCCAGAAACTGAGAAAGTCAGTTCCATCTGGGACTGACTCTAGTTTGATGAAAGAGGCTCTTACAGTAGTTGGGTGAGTGTGTTTTCTGCCACTCAATTCTGAAAGTTCAGTTCATGTTCCAGAGAATTAATCAGATTAGTCCTGATTGCACGCAGATTTGCTCAGCCAGACTGTTGAACAGTGACATGTCGTCTATGACTTTGTTCTTTTGAGATTTGAAGTATGACTTTGAGCTGCATTCAGTCCCCCTTGGGCATTGTTGGCTGGATCTGCTTTGCAGTCTGAATCCAGTTGGATCATAGGACATCTTAAAACACACAATTTGATAGTAAGCAACTGCCTTTACATTGGTTAAAAAAACAAAAGCAACAAAAAGATAGTGAGCAAAACTAAAGGAAAACTAAGAAAAAAAAAAACGCAACAGCTAAACCTAGGCCAATTCACGGAAAACCATAAAACATATATAAAGGGTACATTGAATTCTTGTAAATACTTGTAAATGCCATTTTTTTCCCGTTGGACTAGTATGTTTAAAGGCATGTAGCAACCTTCCTCTCAATCACCTACTGCTGCTAATATGTACCAAATTATTCAGGAAATGGAAAAGCCAAATAACTTATATGCATGACCCATGGGCATGAACTAAGGGGGGGTATGGCTGGCGGAAAGTGGGATACCAGTGGAGAGGGTCAAAGGGGAAAAAACTGGGCAACTGTAATAGCATAATCAATAAAATGTACTTTTTAAAAAGAGGCCATTCACATTTTAGGTCATAAAATAATTCCCATAATCACTTAAACATGAAAAAAATTAAGATTTAGGATAAAATTCACTTAGTTATGATATGAAAATCTTTGGCAAATAGTTAAACAGAATTTGGCAATGTAATAACCAGTTAATTCCAGGACATATTGAATAAAGAATGGGTTATAGAAAGAATTGGTATTTACTCTTTTTTCTGCTATATGAAAATACAAACGCCTCTCATTTTGAGTACTAGTGATATTTGCGGAAGAAATCAAAGGTGCTGTGTGATTATGTCTTGGGCATGAGGGGCTGAGTCAGTAAGGTTAGGCCCTTGGAGACATCTTCCCCTGTACGACTGAGTCCACAGTCAAATGTGGCTCAAGTGTGGCATAGGCCATGGAATTGAGATCTTGAGTTTTTGCAGCCACCTCTCATTTGTTCTGTGGTATGAGAGCCAATGATGATTTTTCTCCTGGTTCTCTGAAAGCCTATGTTCAAGCCACCCAACCTCCAACATAGAAATCTTGTTTCAGAAAAGCCAAAACACACAAGTGTTCTGAACCTAGATACTCATTCCTGACACCCATTTACTCATTCATCCATCCACTCACTTATCTATCCACTCTCTGTTACTCATTTACTCACTCATTTCACAAATATTATCTTGAGTGTTTTCTGTAGGTCTGGTGCTGAGGGGGCTGCAGAACAGAACAGGCCTTGGACTTACTCCCACGGAGCTCACCCCCTAGTGATCATGAAACAAAAGTGCAAACAAAGTAACCACATCACAGGGCAGAGGAAAATAGGGCAAAGGAGAGTGCAGAAGGAAAAGTTAACTTCACCTCTAAAATACTCCATCATTTACTTCTCTCTTTTATGCCTCTCTTCCCCACTACAATATTAGCTTTGTAAGAGCAGAGGTTTTCCTCCCTTGTTCACTGCTGTATCTCCTGTGCCTAGAACAGTGTCTGGTTCATGATGGGTGCCTGGGAAAATATTGTGATATAAATGAGTAAATTGTAGAGGAAAGAAGCAGAACATTCATGGAGGTCTCTTTGAAAATGCTCCGCAGAGGAGAGAATCCTGAAGGTGGGCCTTGACAAAAGAAAAGGGTTTTGGTAGACAACCAGAATTGAATAGCATCTTAGTCTGAAGGAACAGCTGGAGCTGGGAGGGTGGGAGATTGAATGGTGTGTTCAGGGAACATAATTGTCAAGCATAGAGGAATGTAGAACACCAGGTAAAAAAGGTGCCAGATAAGGCTGAGACCAAATCACCGGGAGAATTCAAAGCCAGGTGATGGTGCTGTAAGTGTTTTCATGTAAGTGTTGGGGTCTCTAGAAAAAGAAATTTGACATCCATTTACTGAACAGCCTAGCTGCCTGGTGGAGCCAAGGCCTGTACCTTGGGAGACTGCAGAAGAGCTCTGATACCTTTTACCAAAGACCTAGTGAATACCTACTATATCTGTGAGAAAAGACAAACATGGTGAACAGAACTAGTAGCAGAAGCTATAGAATAAAGGTCCCTATCAGGGAGAGAAGTAGCGGGTAAACCTCAAGCTGAACCTCCCAGTTCAAGGGGCTGTCCTCTCCATGATGGGCCAGCTAACCCTAAAGGCCCTTGCAGTCCTGATATTCTGGGATTCTAATTATAGAAGTGAAAGTTTCATTCCAGGTAGCTGGGGAAATCCCTGGGTTCAATTTCACTTCCCAGGACTTGTGGTTCAGCTGGCACTGAGGCAGTTAAAAAGGAATGAACTGGAAATCCAGAAAGCTTGCATGAGCCTAATTGTTTCTTGTATGACTTATTTGGTTCTAGATGTTAGCAGCTCTTTCAAGGGCCAGAACGGCAGCCATTTCACAAACAAGGGTCTGGTGTTTCATTTCCGATCTTTTCTTTTTTGCATTGTTAAGAGGACATGTCCTATAGGCTAAAAAGAAATCAAAGACCATGTTCCTTCCAAACTTCACTTCCCAAAAAGCAAATAAGAAAGACAGCTGTGGTCCAATGGACTCTGGCACCATAAACAAGTCTCAGTTTTCACAGAAGTCAATTCCACAGGCAGCTGAGAAGGAAGCCCCCAATTCCAAAAAGCTCAGCTGGGCTGCCCTTTTTGGGTGTAAGCAAGTGGGGTCCATGGGACGTTTGTGGCATTAGGCCTCATTCCTAACACTGCAGCTGACCAGTCAAACAACTATTACTAGAAAATCACCAGAAGTAGTCATGAGAAACAGAATAAATACACACTTTAAATGAGCTCTAATTTGTGATTTCTATAGTTTCAATTCCACTGCCTGAGAAGTGTACTGTAGCATGGTCCAAGCTAGATGCCAACACTAGGGAGGCCTAGCAAAGCCAATCGATGTATTTAAGATTGATATTCAAAGTGTCCCATCAGTGCAGAGGGATAAGATGTGAGAGGGTAGGAGGAGAAGGATAAGGCCAAGACCCAGCAGGGGATCAGGCTTAGTGCTGGTGCTGGTGGTGCCACTTCTAGATGGGGATCAGAGATTGGATCTGAGGTGGAAGGCAAAAGATCCAGCTGCAGAGTTCTATAAGAGGGAGGAGCTCATGGATCGTCCTGGGGTTGAAGCCAGAAAGGAGTTTGGAAGACAGTTCTGAGCTCTAGACAGAGGTTTGCAGACTCCCTCCTTCAAGCATCATCTCAGTGGTCTTTTGTGAAGAGGGGGAAGGAAGGCCTGAACTTCATGGTTGGCCATGGTAGGGTGGAGGAGCTTAAGGAATAGCCAGATGGACATGTCCAGCATGCTGTTGGATATACAATTCTAGTGCTCAGGAGAGAGGGAGGGCTGATAAGGTTGTGTTGGGAGCCCAAGGAAGTGATGGCTCTCTCTCTCACCCTCAGTCTTTCCTTTGTCACCATGGCCCCCAGGTTTTTTGTTCAACCAAAACTCTCTGGATCACTGGAACCCTGTGTCTGGGGCTTCAGGTCCTTCCGCTGCCCTGGAGAAGTCCTGGGGCCCCACGGCCTGCTCCTAGGGGGACCCAGGGACCCCTGACAAGCCAGCTTCTTCCTGTCTTAGTGCCCGTATCCTTAGACTCATCCTATGCAGATCTCTCCCTAAAGCCTGTCCTCTGTCCTGTGGCTCCTGCTTCTTGCTGGCTTCCCTCGGATGGCCAGGTGAGAGCTTGGTGGGAAGGAAAGGTCTGGACTGCAGGCTGTATCTCTGCAGTGCATTCCTACCATGTTGGGGACGTAGCTGAGCTGTCTCTGTGATATTGTAGTATGGGATTCTGCCACTAGAGCCACTGCTGTTTACATAAAAAAACACTGAGTGCCATCACCAAGCTTGGACCTGCCCATGGGTCAGCAACCAATGTGGCCTGCTGTACTTTGCAGAGAGAACCAGCACCTAGGGAGGCTGGGAAAGCCATTGGCCTGCAAATGACAGTGTCCTAATGCATGGGGGAGAGCAAGCCCTCTGACAGCCTGAGAAAAAAGGTGGAAAGGAGGAAAGAAGGGAGAGAGGGAAGGAGGAAGGGAAGGAGGCAGGGAGGGAGGCAGAGAGGGAAAGAGGGAGGGAGGGAAGTGGTCACTCATGGCTTCCATGGACACCCATTGTAAATGCCCCATCAGCCAGGTTTAGGACCAACTCTAGGCCAGGGTAACTGCTTCTGAGATGAGTCCTGAGTTCTTGGGGACCATGTGCCTGGTGGATTTCACTTCAGCGGGTGACTAGAATTACCATAGCAGACCATGAGTCCCCAAAGAAAAAATCTCACCACAGCCCCTGCATTATCCCTGTTATTCCTGGTGATATTTGATGTCACTTGCTGGGTCCTCCAGAGCCTATGGGAGCCTGGAGAGGTCCTGCTGAAAGTCCTGGCCAAGGACACAGGGACCCCAGGTAGGCCCTGACTTGTATGTGATCTTGTATGTCCACTGTGGATCTAGTATCTCTGTCATCAGCTTGGATCTGTGGTCTGGCTGACCTGAAGAGCCTTGCCTGTCCCGCCCACAGGCTCCTAAGGACTGACCAGCCCAGGGCTCCAGTTGCACAAAGGCCCTCTGGGCCACGTGGGTCAGCACTGGCTGCCTGCTGCACAGGGATGGGATATCATGCCAGCCTTGGGCCCCTCTGTCCCTACCCCTTCAGTCCTATCTCAACTCAAGGGATAGGGTGCTCTCCCACTACCAGAATGATAAAGAGTATTGTCTCCAGCTTGTCCTCCCTCCCCACTAGGACAGCACCAGTGTGGGCACACCTCAGGGAGAGCCCAAACCCCTCCTGCACCACTGAGTGTGGGCTCCTGGGGCAGAGGGCTGATCTGTGAGCAGACAGTGTCTTTTGCTTGGGCGGTGGCTGCTTGTTTTCTGTCTCTTGGCCATATTATTTTTAGTCTACTTTGCCAGCTCTCTTCCGGCCTTGGCAGAACACGAGCATGCCCAGGGAAACTGGTGGGCACATTAGCAAGGCGGCCGCCCAACAAGTCCATCGAGGGTCTGGTAGGTCAGTGGAGAAATTGTTTGCTTGGCTCCATCTATTTATTAGTGTGCTCAGAAACTGCTATTTATATTTTAATCCTCCAGGGACAGCCACGAATCTCTGGATAAAAAGAGATGGTATATTTCCAGCCTTGAAAATAAGAAATAATCAGTAGTCACAGGCCTCTCCAAGACTGCCAGGGGTGGGAGGCTGGGGGCTGCGGGGTAGCCCTGAGAGGCCTGAAGAGTAGGTATGGGACAGCTTGTAAGGTCTGTGTTCTCTCATGTTAACTGAGCTGTTGGTAGTGAGGATCAAGATAAGCCAAAAACCAGAAAAATCCTGTGAAAAACATAGCTGGGCAATCACAAAAGCGTTTCACACCTCAAGAAACAGGAACTCCTCTTCACCCCTACCTCAGCAGTTATAGAAGGTAAAGTGGCCAAGCTGTGGTCAGAGCCAGGGCAGCGATCCTTTCCCTTTACTCAGGAAGGTAGTATTCCCAGGGCTAGAAGCCCACTCTCCCCTGGGCCCCAGCCCCTGGAAGCATCCCTGTGCAGTGGACCACCCTGGCACAGCTCTCTCTGTGCAGCTGCCAAACAAAGGCTGCTCAGTCTCTGAACCTCAGAGGCCCCTATGGAGTTGGTACAGGAAGGGGGAATAAATAAGCCTCTCGGTGAGGGAGGGCCATTCCAGCTCAAATCCATCTAGATCTTGTCACTGCCTTCCCAGTGGGGCTGACAGGTGGGAGTGAGGCTAGGGGTGGGCAGCAGAGATTGGGAAGGGGACGGCAGACTCCTGACCTCCATCCAGCTCAGACTTAGGGACATCATCAAGGGTCTAAAGCTAGTTTGTTTGTTTGTTTTTTATTTTTTTATTTTTAAATATTTTATTTATTTTTAGAGAGGGGGAAGGGAGGGAGAAAAAGAGGGAGATAAACATCAATGTGTGGTTGCCTCTTGTGTGCCTCCCACCAGGGACCTGGCCCATAAACCAGGCATGTGTCCTAACTGGGAATCAAACCAGTGACCCTTTGGTTTGCAGGCCTGCACTCAATCCACTGAGCCACACCAGCCAGGGAACAGTTTGTTTGTTTGTTTAAAGCAAACTAGAAACTTCCAAATATTCAGCTGTTTCCACTGCAAGCTGTTTGTATCTTACATGCCCTTGTATTTAGTCTACTATAATGGCAATGTTTGGGGACCCTTATCAATAAGCATGTTTAAAATTTGCAGCGGCCTGCTTGTGGTTTTAGGTGCACTGGCTGCCATCTCTGCAGCTGACTACTGGGAGAGAGTTTAAGGACATATGTAGACATAACTGAGTTCTTCCTGGAGCAAGACTAGCTCGCAGAACTTAACTGGAGAAAAGCAACCCAAACCTGGCATGCCTCCCGGGAGAGCTCTTTGCCTTGCTAATGGGACCCAGCAATATGCATTTCAATTCCCGGAGGGGGGTTTTGAGAAAGTCTGACAATTTTAATGGTCTTGCTTGCTCAGCCTACTCCATCTAGACTGATGGCCGCTGGGAGGGAAGGAAGCCCTGAACTGCCCTCCAGGCCCATCCTGCCCTGGTGCCTGATTAAAGCTCAGGTTTAGTGCAATTAACATCTCCAGCCCATACTTTATGGCTAAATCTCCATACATTACAATCTAAAGGCAAACATTTGCATTTGATAGCTCTAATTATATATAGAATCAGTTTATTGTTTACATCTTAATTATTATTTTTGAATAGCTTTGTTTCAGAAAATCAAAGCCTGCTGAGTATTACAAACTGCAACTTATTTTCTTGCTTTTTTTAATGTAAATTATCTGATTAATCCATGTAATCTGGACATTTTATGTTTAAACCTTTCACACTCATAAAACAAACTGAATGAAAATGTTGCTAATTTGTATAGACGCTTTTTTTTTCTTTTCTTTTTTTCTTTCATCAGATATGTCAGCAAATACATGGTGAGAACAGGAAGCTTGTGAAACAAGAAAATGAATACAATTCCAAGCAGAGGTATGTTAAAGGACCTTTCCTGCCCTAGGAAGCTGTTAGTGCCTTAGAGGGGCACGTTTCTTCCTTCAGCCTTCATTTCTGAAAGCACTTGCCTAAGGTGATTCTTTCAACCCAGCACAGTTGGGTGAGGGCCCAGCAGCCAGGCAACTCCAGGTACAGGTCACACGCACAGCAGAATCAGCACCTGCCTGTCCCAAGCCTTCTTTCTCCTTGTCATAGCTTGCTGACAACCGCCTTGTGAGGCTGCCTTTCTTCTCAGCATCCCTGCCTTCATGGTCTGGTGAGCCAAGATAGGGCTTGTCTAAGGCCCCTCTGCTGGCACATGAAGAAGTCAGGAGGTGATCTGAGATCTACCTGACTCCAGATCTTTGGCTTTTGGGCTCTGAGGCTCAAGGAAAATCCCCTAGAACCTCAGTCTTGAACTTCAAAGACTTTGGACACCTCCAAGGTGAGAGAGGGCATTGGAGGCAGAGGAGGGCTGCAGAACACCAGGGCATCTAGGCTCATCTCTGGGCTTTACAAACACATCTTAATTTGGCAACCTGCGCTAACCTTCCCTTCCTCCTGAGCCCCAGCCCTGTCAGTCCTCATGCTCTGCGTTGGCTGGTGACCCAAATCCCAAGAAACAAAGAGGCTACTTAGGTGCAATATCTCTAATAAATAAAGAAAAGAAATTTACTTGCCAGATTATTGAAGGCAATTTGTCAAAGCCATTTCTCCTTAGCCAGCACATTGGCTTGGGGGCCTGTAAGGAACTTGAGCGGTCTCAAAGGCCTGTCTTCAGAACCCCTTCTAGGAACTGTACATGTAAGGAAGACATGTGAGCAAATTACAAATTATCACCTTGGGCAGAGGGCAAAGACACCTCTGGACAGAATATAGGGAAAACTCCTGGGAACAGGCTTATTTTATTAGACTCTCCCCACACTCCCAGACCAACCTTGTCACCAGGGGACTGAAGATGAGGAAGTAGTCAGATGGGACTGGAGACTCCTTGGACATCTCCTAGCTGCCTAGGCTCCTACCTGTCCCCTGCTGGCGAGTGTCTGCAGAACCACTGCTTGCAATTCCCTGTTGCCACCAATGCCACCACTGCCTGCCTGTGTGCACTGCCTTGGCTAAGAGTCTTTGATCAGGGTCCAGTTTGAGTAGATGCTGCACTGGAAGAAGGCTATGTCTTCTCCAGTTTGGCTTAGAAACCAGTTGTGATGGAAGAGAATAATCACAGGGCTGGGCCTCATTTCCTTATCTGCCATTGTCACCTTTCTGCTCCAATATCAAAACGTTTTGCAGACTATACATAATAGCAACTGGTGATACTCTTATAATCAGTCGATCAAGAAACACAAAAGGACAGTTATATGAATATGGAAGACATATTCATCTACAGACAGTGCTTGGTATATGCATGGATGAGTGAACTCCCACAATATCGCCTTCATTTATTCAGTCAGTCAATATTTACTGAGTACCCAGTACATGCTTGGCCTTCGTTGGATGCTGGGGCTACAACAATGAGTGAGACATGCACTCAACTTCTGTGAGTGCACAGTATACTAGGAGATGCAGATGGGGAACCACGCATGGCCTTCGAGGGAGTCAACATCACTGGGCTGAAATCAAGGTATCAGAAGGGCTGAAGGCTTGAAGGAAAGATTCTTCCTTACCTTTTCTCTTCCAGCTTCTGGTGGCACCAAGTGTTCCTTGGCTTTTGGCTGTGTCCCTCCAATCTCTGCCTCCATCTTCACATGCCTTTCTCCTTTGCATTTCTCCTCTTCTTAGGACACTTGTCATTGGATTTAGGGCCAACTTGGGTAATCCAGACTGATCTGATCTTGAAATGCTTACCATGATTGTACCTACAAAGACCTTTTTTTGAAATAAGGTCACATTCCCAGGTTCCAGGTGGACATGTCTTTTTATTCACTCTACTGCCATATGAACATTAAAAGCATTGGGAAGCGACCAAGGAAGCGGTGAAGGCCAGGCACGGGAGGCTGTGGTGGCTGCCCCAGTGGCATCCCCGAGAGCTGCAGATCTGAGTTTGGACAAAGACATGGCCACTGGACCCTGAGGCACCAGAGCTGGGGCTCAGCCCGAGACACCTTCACCAGCTGCAACTAAAGCAATGTTTCCACAAAGCAGGCATTCAGGTTCCTCACACTGGCTCATCACACCTACTGCAGCAACTGAAATTCACCACCTTGGACTCCTGCGACCACATCAAAGACAAGTTTTATCTGCTGCATGCTCAGTGCCACAGCCTGAAGCTCAAATGTGACTAACTGGCCAGCAAGAAATCGGAGATGCAGTGTCATTATGTGATGTACTAGAGATGTCCAATGGCTTGAATACTGAGATTCACAAGCAGGCTGAAATTGTGAAGAGGCTGAATGGGATCTGTGCCCAGGTCCTTCCCTACTTTTCCGAAGAGCACCAGCAGCAAGCCTTGAGAGTCATTGAGAGAACTAAGCGAGTCATGGCTCCAGACCTGAACTCCATCATTTGACAGCAGTTCCATGCCCATCAGCTGTTCCAGATGTAGGTTATTGCCCTATCCTTGACTCCACTACCCGTGGTGTGGCAGCCGCCTCCACTGCCAGCAGTCAGCACAGGCACCAGCCTCCTCTCGCTGTCTGCACTGGGTTCCCAGTTCTACCTCTTCAAGGAAGGCAATAACAAACATCACGGTGACACCCACCAGGAGGATGATGGCAAGAAGTACAATGATGACAAGAAGTTGGATTAGCAGGTGGCCAGGATGTGGAGGGAGGGTCGGGGGACAAAGAGGAGACCAGACACAGGGAGGGAGAGATATTCACCACAAAACAGTATAGCTCTGGATTGGCTAAACTCCCGGTAGTATTTACGTAGCTCCTGGTGAGGCAAGAGGTAGTCAGGAAGGAGGAAACTCCAGAGGTGCCCCAGGGCTAAGATAAAGAACATGGATAAAGGGCAGAGACCCTGTTCTAAAACTGGTAGTTCCTGCTTTCTGGAAAAACATCAAATCCTAGTGAATCAGGAATATACCTGTGCAGAAGATGCTACCTGACCCCTGCTTCATTATAATAGCATTATAATAAATTAGCATTGTGGGACCCCTCTTCCTGATAGCCAGTCAAGGAAATCATGGGAGACTCACCCTAAAGGAATAAAAGCCCTCTAGCCCCTGAGGTCGGGGCTATTAGGCTCTGATCTGCTCTGCTCTTCTCTGTTCCGCTCTGCTCAGATGTTGGCCTGCTCCCATGTTCTGTGTGGCTTAATAAATCTGCTTTCTCTTGCTTTCTGCTGTAACCTCTGTGTGTTCAGCTCAATTTTTTGTCCACAGTCACCAAGAACCTGGTTACCTGTGCCCACCTGTGACACTGGGGCCTTAACCCTGCTTCTGTGTCACCCCTCAGCCTCGTTCTGGCTCCTGGCCTTTCTCCTCCTCTCCCCTGCAGCCTGAATGGAGGAACCTGTTTGTAGCAGAGATAAGGGAAGCTAGGGCCTGGAGATGAAAATGAGAGGCCAGGTCAAAAGGGAGGAAAAACCTCAAGAAGTCTAACATGCTCTGCACTTTCACATTTCACAGACATATAACTGACAGTCTGCCCGCTGGGCCCCCTCAGGGAACACCCAGCTTCCCATCCTGACACTGCTTGCAATCACAATGCTAGTTGCCCCTTCCTGCCCTGGGTACCTCTTTCTCTCTCCACCTCCCACCCATTTGCCTCTGCTAGTTCCAGATACTCATGTCCACATGGACCTCTGTACTGTCCCAGCCAAAATGAGCAGGGTAGGGGTGGGAAACCCAAGATTCCCCTTCTCTCTTCCCTGGATAAATATGAATGTACTCAAGTTTTCTTGTTTTATTTTGTTTTTTTTTTCCAGTATACTAGCTTGTCTTTTAATAAAGGAGATGAATTATTTTTTTTAAAAAAAGACAGAAAAATATCTTTTAAAAAAAGGAACACCCACACCTTTTAGACTATCAGCTTTTGTTGTGTAAGTGGTTTAAATTCTACAGAGAAGTGAAAATGCTGTATTGAGGGTGGGCTTAGCTGTGCCTTTCAAATAAAGATGTGAGAAGTTAAAAAAAAAAAAAGCATTGGGAAGCACACAGTTTCCACTACTCAGTCTTCTTAGAGCTTGCTGCTACTGCTTGACCCAGCCCTCTTGCCACACAGCTGTTGTGGTATGAGCAATCCATATGTCACCTGAATTTTTCTGAGGTAAGAAGGCTGCCCCACGACCACAGGAACCCTGAGATAACAGATCTGAGGGGACCGTCGTTGACTCCTACAATGATGCCAACTTGAATTTTTTTGTTACTGGAATGTGCATTTCCTCTGATTTGATTATTTCTCTCTTCCAACCACACCTTAGCAAAAAGAAAAAAAAAAACAAAAGTAAAAAGGAGAGAAAAAAGAAAAACATTCCATGCAGAGAATAGATGTATATTCCTCCATTCAGCCACCAGATGTGTTTTCCCAAAGATCAGCTTGGCTCCACCTTTGCTGACAAGCCTTTGATGGCAAGTCTGGTATCTGTAATATGCTTCTGAACTGCTTGGTGTGGCACTCAGGGTCAAATGGACCCACACTACCTTTGTAGCTCTCTTTTCCCCATCCCCCACCCATCCTCACACATATCTGTATCCCAGCCTGGCCCTTTTCTCACAGAATATCCTGCCCTCCTCTACCTTTGTTACGGAAAGCCAGACTCAAGACACGATTCAGGGAACGGAGTAAGCCTTTATTCACACGCGCGGGCTCAGAGGAGGCAGTCTCCAAATTCTGAGCCCCGAATCGGGGTTAGATAGGGGTTTATAAGCCCTAGCATTCCGGCGGGAAACGGATGGGCAGAAGGGATTAGCATTCAGGTGGGAGATTGATGTGCTACCCCAGGCGGGGGAAGGGATGTGAAAACGGGCTACAGAAGCACATAAGCAATGATTAACAGTTAACCTGGGAGGGGTTCTCTGGCTAGGCTGCTCCTCCCAAGTCATCTTGCCCTTATCATTCCCCCCTTTGATGCTAGACGAGATTGGCCTGAGTCTTAGCATCATCACATAAGCCACGGTGGTCACTCTGTTGAGGTTGGGTCGGGAGTCTTTGGTATCGGTGATGCTGGAGGAGCAGCACTCGAGCAGCGGCTTGTCTGGTGACCGCGGTCTCTAGGTTATTAATGAGGGTGCGCAGCAGCCAGGGTCCTAGACTTATTCCTAAGAGGAGTAATATCAGGGGGCCTAGGAATGGAGCCAGCCAGCGGAGCCAGATTTGGGTATCTAAGCTCCATGTCCCTTGCCCAGACTCTCGGTAGCGCTTCGCACCATCTTTCAGCTCCTTAACCTTCTGGGTTAAGATTCCAGATTGGTTAACAAAATAGCAACACTCCTCTCCTAGGAATGGCAAGTCCCCCCTTTTTCTGCTGTGAGGAGATCTAGGGCTCGCCTATTCTGCAGGGATACTTCAGCCAAGGAGTTTATCTGCTGCTGGAGGGTGGCAAGTGAGTCTGCTATTTGATCCATATCCTGGCTAAGGTGGGTTGATAGCTTGTGGTATGTGGTGGCCGACAGACCCAGGGCTCCTGCGCTGGTTCCTATGCCTATAGCTAGGCCCGCTCCTATTGCAATAGCTGCTCCTGCTGCTCTTTTCACCCGGTAAGGCTCCTGGTGTTGGAGCGCCTGCTGGACTTCTCCCGCGGTTCGGATTGTGACACTTGGGACTAGGAACACTTTAGTGCATCGCCCATCCCAGTCCTTTGGCACACACCGATAAGCTGAGTGCCCGCAAAGCAGGAACAGGCCAGGTTCAGTGCATAAAGGTGCACTGTTGGATAATAGGGTGGTCTCCTGGCAGAAATTGGCTTTCAGGATTCCAACCTGGAGTTCACCTGTCGTATTCGGCTGCAGGCATGTAAGGTTAGTATATTCAGAACTCAGAAACACCCTCTCTGTTAGAGGGCCAATGGTTATAGTCAGGTTCTCGGGGGTTGGATTATTAGTCTCATTCCAATTCGGGGGAACTGGCACTCCTACATATCCTTGCTCTTCTAGGGGTAGGCAAATCCAGCAGTTCTGGGGTGAGTTTCTAATAGTTTGGTAAGCTGAGAATATGGCAGATACTAAATGCTTTACCTGGGTATCTGGGTTCACCATGGCCCTGGCCCTCGAAAAGGAGGTAAGGTTAATTCTCTGGTAGGTTGGCTCCTCCTGGTTAAATCGGTGGGCCACCTCTTTAACAGCCTTCAGCCTTACCTTTTCAAACTCTGATTGGGACAGGCTACTTAGCTGTATGTGAGAATTCCAGCAGACCTGTCGGCCGGGGGTGCCGTGCGGTTTGCACTTCCGACTCTGGTACCCTAAGGTGCCTCCCAATACTCCAGTGTTGTACTGGCGCCCCCTCCAGAGGCAAGATTTTATGGAGCTGGCCTTTATGCATCCTGAAGGCATATCAGTGCTAGAGACGAAGGCCCGGGCGGGAAAAGGATAGTGGATTACCCCCCCTCCTATTGGGATTCGCTCAGCAGGGGCTCCACACTGACATGTTGGGAGGGTAACTGAGGCAGAGTAGGTCAAGCAAAGCAAACCAGATACCCAAACAGGCAACACAAACATAGATACATGACCCCGAGGGCTACGCGCTCCGCCTGGCTCCATTCAGAGGGTGTCGTGGCTACCAGTCTGATACCGAAGATGATTCCAGAGAGGCTGGCGATGATCAGATAACCACTGGGACAACGGTCCATGCCTTGGTTGCCGACTGAGATGGTTGGTCACTACTCTGGGGTGGGATCAGGTCTCTGGTTCCTCGGGTAGAAGGCCCACTGTCCTTCAGTTCTCTTCAGCCGGACTGTGGGGGCTCCCTTCGAGGTGGAGGTTCGGTGGCTCCGAAGTCCTGGCTCGTCTGGATCTGCTGCTGCCTTGGCTCGAGTGTAGTGGATCCAGGGGGTTATTCCTGTAACTTTAAGGGCAGCAGGGGTGGTTAATAGTACTAGATGTGGGCCCGTCCAAATGGGTTGGAGTGGCTCCTTTTTCCAATCCTTTACCCATACATACTGGCCTGGACGGAAGGGGTGTGCTGGCCTCCCTCGGGGTTTGGGTTCCTGGCCCAACTGGGACCCGTCGATCCTGTCTAGGGTCTTACCCAACTGTTGTAAGTACTGGGTCTGCTGTAACTCCCCCTTCTGTCGAAGGTCATTGGGACTTCCTATTCTAGTTATAGGTGGGGGTCTTCCAAAAACTAACTCATAGGGAGTATACCCCGAGGGGTTCGGGGCATTCCTAACCCGTAGCAGGGCTAGTGGTAACAGGTCTGTCCATGGCAGGCCGGTTTCTTGATGGAACTTAGCTAGGGTTTCCTTGAGAGTTCGGTTCATTCGTTCCACTTTACCGGAGCTTTGGGGCCGATAGGCCGTGTGTAGCTTCCAGTCGATGCCCAGGAGCCGGGCGACCTCCTGAAGCACCTGGGCGATGAACGCCGGGCCATTGTCACTACCAATGGTGAGTGGGAGCCCATATCTGGGTATAATTTCCCTGAGTAGGATTCGGGTTACTTCCCGAGCTTTCTCAGTTTTGGTGGGGAAGGCTTCTACCCAACCCGAAAAGGTGCAGATCAGGACCAGGAGATACTTAAATCCTCGGCTGGTCTTGACTTCTGTAAAGTCAATCTGGAGGTCCTCGAAGGGCTGGGACCCCTTGTGTTGGACTCCCGGTGGGGCCCCTTGATGCGGGGCTGCATTGTTCCTTGCGCAGGTAACGCATTGAGCCAAGGCTGTTGAGCACAGGGTTGACGGGTTGGGGAAGTAGAAATACCTTTTGAGCAAGTTTTCCAGGGAGGTCTTACCCAGGTGGGTCAGATGGTGGCAGTTTCTGACTAAATTCCTGGCCTGGCTCTGGGGCACATATACGCGCCCATCAGGTAACCTCCACGTTCCCTCGGGGGTTTCTTGTCCTCCGGCCTGTTGGGCCCATTTCATTTCTGCTGGCTCATAGTCCCGACGGTTAATGGGGTTCCCCAGCAGGGGTCCGAGAAGGGAGGGCTGTACTTCTGCCATCTCACCACATACTGCGGCAGCCTTTGCTGTCGAGTCCGCCTTCTGGTTTCCGCGGGCTGGTATGGTGTCTTGTTTGGAATGGCCTTTGCAGTGGATGACGGACACCGCAGTTGGGGCCCAAACTGCTTCGAGGAGACGCAGGATTTCTGTCTTGTTTTTGATTTCCTTTCCTTCTGCTGTCAGCAGCCCGCGTTCTCGGTAGATGGCCCCGTGGAAGTGCAGGGTGGCGTAGGCGTACTTGGAGTCAGTGTAGATATTGACTTTCCGGTCCCGGGCCAACTCCAGTGCTCTTATTAAGGCCCAGAGTTCCGCTCTCTGGGCCGACCATCCAGAGGGCAAGGCTTTAGCTTCTACCACCTGGTCAAGCGTGGTTACTGCGTACCCTGCCACTCGGACCCCTTCTCTCGTATAACTGCTGTCGTCTGTGAAATAGGTCACGTCAGCATTGGGCAGAGGCTGGTCCCGCAGGCCCGGTCGGCTGGCATAGACCTCCTCAGTAACCTCTAGGCAGCAGTGGTCTGGGTTCCCTAGTTCGGTCGGCAGGAAGGTTGCAGGGTTTAATCTTTTTACAGTCTTTACCTGGACCCGAGGATTCTCTTGGAGTATGCCCTGATATTGTGTCAGTCTGGGGTTGGACAGCCATCGGTGTCCCTGTCCTGCCAGGAGGCTATGGATGCTATGGGGAACGAATAGAGTGGTCTCCTGCCCCAAAGTTAATTTGTCCGCTTCTTGTAGCAGGGATACCGCGGCTGCAACTGCCCTCAAGCAAGGGGGCCACCCGGCCGCGACGTTATCCAGTTGTTTAGACAGGTAAGCCACTGGGCGCTCCCAAGGTCCGGCTGATTGAGTTCAGACACCCAGAGCAACCTTGTCCTTCTCATGCACGTGTAGATAGAAGGGCCGGCTGGGGTCTGGTAGGCCCAGAGCTGGGGCTTTACTAAGGAGGTCCTTTATTTGAGCAAAGGCCTGTTCCTGTTCTTTTCCCCATGCCAGGGGTAAGGTGTCTGGCCCACGCAGGGCCTGGTAGAGTGGCCTTGCTCTGGCTGCGAACCCCGGGATCCAAACTCTGCAAAAGCCAGCTGCTCCCAGGAACTCACGTAATTGTCTTCGTCCGCTCGGGGCCGGGAAGTGGGTAATGACCATTTTCCGGTCTGTATTTAGGGATCTTTTGCCTTGGGAAATTAGGAACCCTAAATATTTGACTTCTTGTTGGCAGATTTGTGCCTTTTTCCGTGAGACTCGGTACCCTTGTTGGGTTAGCAGTTTTAGGAGCGCTCTTGTCCCCTCTAGGCATCGGCTCTGGTCGGGGGCAGCTAAGAGGAGGTCATCAACATATTGGAGTAGAGTTAAATCCTTTCCCTCGTCTGAGAAAGATTGCAGGTCCCGGGCTAGCGCTTCGCCGAATAACGTGGGGGAGTTCTTAAATCCCTGTGGCAACCGGGTCCATGTCAGCTGTGTCTTTACCGCCGTATGCGGGTCTTCCCATTCAAAGGCAAAGATAGGTTGGCTGGCTGGAGGTACCGGGATGCAGAAGAAGGCGTCCTTTAAGTCTAGGCATGTGTACCAGGCGGCAGTTGGCGGGAGTCGGCTCAGTAGGGTGTATGGGTTCGGGACCACCGGGTGCAGTGTGACGACGGCTTCGTTTACCACCCGGAGGTCCTGCACTGGACGGTACCCTGTTCCATCAGGTTTCTTGATTGGCAGGAGCGGGGTATTCCACGTTGATTGACAGGGGACCAATATACCCTCTTGGACGTGCTTTCGGATGACCTCCGATATTCCTAGGCGGGCCTCCCTTGAGATAGGGTACTGTCGCTGGCGGCACGGTTTAGCCCCCGGTTTGAGTTCAATTATTACTGGGACCTGGTTTCTGGCTAGTCCAGGGGGATTGTCCTCGGCCCAGACCGTGGGGAATTCCTGCAGCAGGTTGTCTCTAGCCTCAGGTCTCGGGCCATGGTCACCAGATTCCCCAGAATACAACTGGTATTCTTCCTCTCGTGGCAAAATGAGGGCCATGAGCCTAGGGCCGTCCACTGGCAGCGAGGCCTCCCCTGACTGCTGGAAGGTGATTCGAGCTCCCAGCTTCGATAAGAGGTCTCGCCCTAACAGTGGGACAGGGCATTCAGGTAGGTATAAGAACTCATGTCTAATCCGGTGGCCTCCCAGATCAACAATTCGGGCCTGGCAGAAGCGTTTTGGGCTACTTGGCTGACCAGTGGCCCCTACGATGGTGACTTCTCGTCCGGACGGGGGAGCTACAGGGGTGGTGACGACCGAGTGCTCTGCCCCGGTATCTACCAAGAAAGAGAGAGTCTGGCCCCCAACAATCGCTTCGACCATGGGCTCATGGGGGCCTAGATTCAGGGAGCCCGGTCTTCCTCATTCTGAGTCTAGGCCCGCCAGGCTAAGGATGGTGGGCACCGGCTCAGAGGGCGCCGGACCAGCCTTCTTTTTCCGGTGCGGGCATTCTCTTTTCCAATGTCCTCTTTCCTTACAATAGGCACATTGGTCTCTCTCTACCTTGGCGTGCCCTTTCTGGTCTTTCGGTCCCCCTTTTGCCTTTTGCTGCCGGCTGACTGAGGCGGCTGCTAGCAGTGCGGCCTTTTTCTCTAATCTTTTCTGGGCTGCCTTCTCAGCGGCCTCCTCCCGGTTATTGTAGACTTTCTTTGCTACCTCAACCAGCTGACTGATGTTCATGCCTGCAAAGCCCTCTAGCTTCTGGAGCTTTTTGTGGATGTCAGGGGCCGATTAGGAGACAAAAGCAGTGTTTACCATTAGCCGTGTATCTGGGCTTTCTGGGTCGAAGGGGGTGTATATCCGGTAGTCCTCTAGGAGCCTTTCTAAGAAGTCCCCGGGACATTCATCTGGCCGTTGGACAACACTGGCCACCTTTGACATATTGGTCGGTTTTCTGGCCCCAGCTCTGACCCCCTGGAGGATGGCTTCCCTGTACCGGTCCAGGGCTGCTCTTCCCTGTTCGGTGTTGTGATCCCAGTCGGGTTGGGTCTCTGGGGCTGCCACCTGAGCGTACTGGGCTGGGTCTATTGTGCCCACTGGAGCGTTGGCTTCTAGATATCTCTGGGCCTCCTGGAAGACTCTGCGCCTCTCTTCCGTATTAAAAAGGGTTAGGAGCAATTGGCGGCAATCGTGCCACGTTGGCCGGTGAGTTTGCATAATGGACTCCATTAGGTCTATGAGTGCCTGGGGCTTCTCCGAATATGAGGGTGTGTGGTGTTTCCAGTTCAAGAGGTCAGTCGTGGTAAAGGGCTGATAGTAAAACACGACCGGTCCCGGGTATAAGGTCCCATCAGGCCCCGTTCATGGCGGGCCCTGGGTCTCCCGCAGTGGCATCTGGAGGGACTGGTGGTGTCTTAAGCCGGGGGCGATAGGAGATTCTGGGGGCGCTGTTGCCTCGGGCTGCGGGGGCGAGACTGAAGGGGGCGGTGTTTCAGGCGCCTCTGCCTGACCTCCCAAGTTCCTAGCTGGGTAAGGGGGAGGCTGCACCGGGGGGTCTTCCTCTGGCGGGCCTTGATAGATAGGGGGGTCTCGCCACTGGTTTGGCAACTAGGATGCGGGTTACATCCCTTTCCTTTGATCGGGAGCAACAGTTCCGGGCTCCCCTGGCTCGCCCTCCCGTAGCGCCTAGGTGACGCGGTTTGACCCCCGCACCCTTCCGGAGCCAGTCGGGCATCTCTTGCGCTAGCTCCTGCCACTTTTCTATGTAGAGGAATTGGTTTGGGTGTCCTGGACTTCCTGTGACTATGAGATGGACAGCCCTAATTATGTCTAGGTCAAGGGTTCCCTCAGGAGGCCAGCCTACCCCGAACCTGGGCCACTCAGAGGAACAGAAAATTTCTAATTGCCCCGGATCCATATCGGGCTGCTGGCCCCGGAACCGGTCGAAATTCCTTAACATGCAATCTAAGACGGTAGACTGTCTGCCCCCCATGATCCCTCCCGAAACGGCGCAGACAAACGGGAGCAGCAGGGATACTTTCACTTTCGCCCGCCTGGCCTCTCCTCTCGCGAGGGACTTGGGTCTGTCTTAGCTAAGGCTGCCCGAGTAGAGTCCGGGTTAGCTTCCCAGCCGTTATGCCGTATGACAGACCGAGGACCCGCAGGTTAGGGCTCACTCAGACTCCGTAGGCTCGTAGGCTCGGGGGAACACCGCTGGCCTGTGGAGCCACACAGTCAGTCACTCACTCAATCACACAGAGGTTAACACTTTCCCTCCCGACAGGGAAACCGTGCCAGAGGCCGGTCGGCCTGAGAGGTGATCAGCCTCTCCTTCCACCACTTATAGGTGGGTCTGATTCGGGTCTGGTCCCCGGGGCACTTACCAATCTGGCACCTTCAGGTAGGCTTGGGTCCGCTCCCCGAGTGCCCGGGTTATGGAACGGCCTGAGGTCAGGGCCAAGGGGAGCCCAGCCCCTCGGGACCCGAAATCACCGGGGCACGTGCTTCCCTCTGGAGTCCGGGCTCGCCCTGCCGACCCCAGCTGTCTTCACCGGAGGCAAACAGCCTGCCCGTGTGAGTCGTTTCCCGGTCAGGGAACCAAATGTTACGGAAAGCCAGACTCAAGACACGATTCAGGGAACGGAGTAAGCCTTTATTCACACGCGCGGGCTCAGAGGAGGCAGTCTCCAAATTCTGAGCCCCGAATCGGGGTTAGATGGGGGTTTATAAGCCCTAGCATTCCAGCGAGAGATTGATGTGCTACCCAGGCGGTGGAAGGGATGTAAAAATGGGCTACAGAAGCAGATAAGCAATGATTAACAGTTAACCTGGGAGGGGGTCTCTGGCTAGGCTGCTCCTCTTAAATCATCTTGCCCTTATCACCTTCAGTCTTTTTCTCCCTTCTTCCTTACCTAGGATTCTTTTCCACACATGTCCACCTTCTTTCCATCTTCCCAGGCTTACCTCAAACCCCACCAATTCCTAGTAGCCTTCTCAGCCTGGCAAAGCTGAAAATGACACCCTCCTTCTGCTCTAATCCTTTCTCCAGGATCCATATCAAGATCAAGGTTGGCCTGTTGGCAAACTCACTTAACCAGGTGTCTCTTTTTCCCTCCAGGGGATGGAAATGAATTTGCCCTGGAGTCCCTGACACCTTGCACATGACAAGAAATACAATGGATTTTTGTTTAATGGAATTGAAGGGATGTGTACATATTATTGCTTCCTTCCTTGCTTAGTTCACAAGGAAATTAACCAATTCCATAAGGGGGGAAAAGGGAAGGAAAACCAGCTGGTAAAGAAGAGGTCCCGAGGCACCCGGCATAGCAGATGGCATCTAAAGATTCTGACTCTTGCCCTGGCCTCTCCTGCTATCTTTTTCCTGAAGGGTATCCCTGAGGTCCAGAGTCTCTCAGGCATCCTCCTTGCCTACTCTTTGAAGGCCTGCAGTTGTCTGGCTGTAGATACTTGGGGTTCATTATGTCAATACCTGAGATAAGTGCAGATACTGTTCAGATTGCCTCAGCCTTTGCAGATGTTCCTCCACATCCCCTTCCTGCTTTATCCTTGCTCCTTCCTTTAGCCAAGGCCAGACCTGTTCCTTTCTGCTCCTCTGGCTGTTGGGAGTATAAGCTTTACCCCTAAGCCCACAGCTAGCTATACATTATACCCAAACCCTAACTAAACAACATCCTTGGAGTCTGTCCTGAGATCTTCCATGATTTACTGGTCCTTGTCAGTAAGTATTGCCCTCCAGGCACCAAACCACCCCACGTTCATCCTACCTAGAGACAGAGACTTGCTGTCTTTGTTCACAGCTTTTTCACACCCCCTCAGGCTCTTCACACTTGTTCCCATGGGAGTGTCAGCCCAAGGATTCCATCCTGCCTTCATTATGGCGGGAGAGGGAACAAAGCATGAACTCTCATATCAGCCTGGGGAGTCCTGTCTCAGCTCTGCCTTTTACTAGCTTGTGACCTGCTCTGAGCCTGAGTTCCCAATGAACTCATTCATTTACTTATTCAGTAAAAAAGAAAAAAAATCTTTATGGAACATGTACTGGGGGCCAGGCTTACTATGTGCTAGCTATTGCTGGAATGCAGTCATGTAAAGAACAGAATCCCTGCCCTGTGGAAGGTCCCAGCTTGGTCCCAGCTGAGGTGCTAGCCATGCACATAAGCATGATAGGAAAAAAAACAAGGATATAATGTGAGGTTGTGCTGTGCTCTGATGTGACTGTTGCGCTCCTAAACATTCCCCCTCTCAATCATTATATTATAAAAACACAGCAAAGGGCTAGGGCTTGAGAATTTTGGACTTGTAATAAAAAGTTATTTTTTCTGCAGTGACTTTAATAAGAAAGATTTAAAAATAGCTGTTGCTTTATTCAGCTATTGCAAGCTAAAATAATCAGTTGCTCTAAATGTCCTAAGCAGCCAGTGAGGCCAAAGTCAAGGTTCTCAACCATCCAAATACTGTGTGTCTTCAATTTTAAGACAGTGTGATTGATAAGATGCAAACAATTTAATGATGGTTTTTCAAGAAGAAATGAAGAATCAAAATTGCATTGAAGGTACCCACAGAGAGCAGTGAGCATCAGCATTAACATGTGAGAAAGCATGTAGCTCAGAAACGCCTCTTTGCAGCCTGACTCCCAACCACCAGAGGCCTGAGGTGCAGCCAGCTACTCTGCTAGCACAGCCTGCTTCATCCATCAATCACAGGCAACACTTCCCTTCCACCCCAACCCCTGTAGCTTCATTCCCAACTCCCATGATGTCATCACCAAGACTAAGCTATGTAGGTAATGCAACAGGACCATCCTGGTAATGCTTTTCTGTCCCATGGGAGTCCCATCAGGAGAAACGCTTGCATGCAACGGGGACACAAGGGAAAAGAGTAGCCATGCCAGTCCCTGGGATGAGTCCAAAGCCTAGACTGCAGTGGCAGGGAAGCTATCAGCATGAGACAAACATTTAGGAAGTGAATTGATAGGATTTGTTGTTGAGAGGCTGTGAAGAGAAAAAAAAATTAGGGGGTTCAGTGGCATGCCCAGGTTTCTGGCTGATTACTGAGACACATGCACCAGGAGAGAAAAAAACAATGTCCAGAAGTCCCACCTCAGGGCTGGATCCATCAGAGGACTGACTGTGCATTAGGCTCCCACTTTCCTCTGGGGCCACCTCTGTGGTATTTGCAGAGGGACTGAGGAGAGGTTCCAATCCTGAGGGGCCAGCTCCAGTGCCACCTCCTCCAAGTCTCTCTCCTGAACTCTCAGAGACCTTGTGCCCTTTGTGCTTCTCTTAGAACTTTGATCCTGCACTTCAGCATCTTTAGTGTGCACTTTATACAGACTTCTGGCAAGGCTTCCCAGCAGTCCTGCTGTGACTTCCACCTGTGGGGTGGGGGTGCGGAGAGGCTTGTAGTTTCACTGCTGAGGTTCCAACCCTTGGTTCCATTTCCTCCTGTGCAGGCGGACTGAGGGAAGGTCTTTCTTCCTATGGTACAACTGTGAAATGGAGTAATGGGGTCGTGCTCAGAGAGCCTGAAGAAGGTGCCAACCTGGCCATTGGTAGATATTCAGTAAGTGGTAGCTTTGCTGCTGCTAGTGGTTTCTTATCCTTTCTTCCTTTCATTCTTTTTTTTTCCCTTCTCTTTTTTGCTGGTATTGTTGCTGTGCTGTATGTGTTGATCTCCTGTGGCTGCCATAACAAATCACTACAAACTCGGTGGCTTAAAAAAAACCCAGAAATTTATATGTATATATGTATGTATGTGTGCATGTATTCTCTCACAGTTCTGCAGGCTAGAGTTTGAAATCAAAATGTAGCAGGGCCACCTCCCTCAGAGGGTTCTAGAGTAGAATTCTCCTTTGCCTTTTCCAGCTTCTGGTGGCCCCAGGCATTCCTTGGCTTATGGCTATATCACTCCAATCTGTGCCTCCATCTTCACATCACCTTCTCCACTGTGTGTTTCAAATCTCTTTCTGCTGATCTCTTATAAGACACCTGTCATTGGATTTAGGGCCCACTTGGATAATCCAGAATATCTCATCTCCAGACCTTTAATTTCTATATCTACAAAGACCCTTTTTCAAATAAAGTCATATTCATAGGTTCTAGATGAACATATCTTTTGGGGGCCAGCATTCAAAACACTACAGTATGAATATTAGGATTTCCCATCAACCTCAGGATCACAGGCCACGCCACCTGTATTTTCTCTCAGCTGGGCCCTTGTAGGGTATTCCAAGAGCTAAATTCCAATAGCCATAACTGGAGGCAAGACCACAGCTTATATCAAATTTCCAGAACTCAAAGAGAAGATGTTCCTGGAGATTAGGTGACTCAACTCCATCATTAGCTTGGCAGGGGAAAAGGAGGCCTCCAGAAGAGATCCTGGCGGAGGTCCAGACTCTTCCCTCAGTTTCTTTTCTTTTTTTTTAAATTTAGAGCAAATATATTCTCTCTTTTTTTAGATTTTATTTATTTATTTTCAGAGAGAGGAGGAGGGAGAAAGAGAGGGAGAGAAACATCGATGTGTGAGAGAGACATCAATTGGTTGCCTCTCTCATGCCACCAACTGGGGAATTGGCCTGCAACCCAGGCATGTACCCAGACTGGGAATTGAACCATCAATTCTTTGGTTCTTAGTCCAGTACTCGATCCACTGAGCTACACCAGCTGGGGAACTTCCCTCAGTTTTTTTTTAAATTGATTTTAGGGAGAGAAAGGAAAAAGAGAGAAAGGGAGAAACATCAATTTGTTGTTCCACTTATTGATGCATTCACTGGTTGATTTCTGTATGTGCTCTGACCAGGGATCGGACCCTTGGCATATCAGGGCGATGCTCTAACCAACAGAGCTACCCAACTAGGGCACTTTCAACAGGTTTGAAAGGCATTTGCTGTGTGCCTGGCCAGTATGTTACCAGGACACAGTGTTAAGTAAAGCCTCCTGGGCTTCTCCCAGCAGCCACAGGTATCTCTTAGCTCCAGCTCCTGCTCCTATACTGGGGGCTGCCCAGACTTCCCTAAGAGGATGCAAAGGGGCTCTCTTATTGCCCACCAGAGACACACACCAGCAGGAGGCAGTGGGCCCTGATGCACAGAGGGTCCCCACATTGGTTCTGGAACTAAAGTCCTTGTTTTGAGCCCTGATAACAAGTCTGTCACTTCAGGTCACTTCATTGAGGTAAAATGGCAGCAAGGAGCCTGATCAGGGTATGAAACATAAACAGAGAGGGAAGTGGAAATTTTTCAAAACCTGTAGAGGTTCCTGCTGGAGGCATTCATAGAAATGTCAGGCCTCTCCTCACACCCGTGTGGTCTTGGGGCTGGAACTGATCTGTCCCCTATGCCAGATGTGAAAAACTAATGCCCTCATGCTGGGAAAAACAAGGACTGGGGAGAAAGTTCAAACGGGAGAGAGAGCCCATGCAAAGCCTAGCCCCCGCTCACATGTTTCTGAGCTGCCAATGATGGAACAGAAGACCATGATCTTTCACCAAAGGGAGGAGGGGACAACCCAGTGACCAATTTCAGTGATTAGCTGCAAGAAGAGAGCCCTTTATTCCAGGCGTGTATATGCTTTTTAATTTCTTCTTGTGGGCTCCTGAGGGGGCCCAGTAACCATGCAATTGGTATTCTTCTCCAGCCTCAGGGGATGCAGGCACTCTGTGGGAGATAGCTCCAGGTGGTACAGAGTGCCACCTGCACTCGCAGCTTCCTGATTAATTGCTTTGCACAAACTCCTTGAGCTGAGGGAAGGGAGGCAGCAGACCAAGGGGGGATGCTCCATAGTCCAGGTGGGACTTTCTCCCCAGCTGGAGGCAGCGGCAGTGAGGTCTGAGTTGACTGTGGCACCTTCCCAGTTTTGTGCAAAACAAAATGAAAAGGTACTTTTGGTGACAGAGGGACATGTACCCCTAAAGCAATTGAAGACACAGGAGTTACCAAGCAGGCCAATTAGAGGGTGGTGATTTGCATTACAAGAGGACCCTTTGCTTCATAAAAGGAGTTCTCCCAGGGACTGCAGTAGATGGAGCTCTGGGGCAAAGAAGGGAGGGAGGAAGGTAGATTCCATTTACAAAACAGTGATTTGCCCACAGCTCATCTGCAGGATGCTCTGTTGTGTAAACCCAATGCATTTGTGCTGACTTTTGACCTGCCTCCTAGCCCCAAGATTTGTTGTATTGCCAAAGACACCAGCCATCTTTCTCCCAGCTCACAAGCACACATCCCTTCTTTACCATGCCCTGGTAGTTTCTTAAAGGCAGAACATGTAGCTGCTCCCCAGGCTGGCACCTGGCTTTGAAGATGAACACAGTGGCCTAATGCCCTAGTCCCAGGAAGGAAAGGGTAATGAAGGAGGTGGAGGAGTGGGGAGGCAAGACCTGAGTTCCTGTCCTGCTGAACCATCAGCAAGTTTCCTGTTCTATTCTTGCTTTGGGGCAAAGTAGCCACATTTATAGAACAAAGAAGGGTTGACACAGTAATCTCTGAAGATTTGGAGGCTCTGGGGATGCCCTTGACCTATGAAATAGAATAAAGACATTGCCTTGGATAATGTCCAGAATAATGGTGATGGGGAAAACAAAATATGTTTGTGAAAGTACTTTAGAAATTGTACATTTTACAGATGCTGGAGATGTGGAAGGAGGGAAAGTGGCCAGTTTCCCTATAAAGGGGGTATTTTAAAAGTCACCTGTCATACAATCCAAGTGTTCAGAAGGTCTGAAATATACTCAGAGAGTATATGTGTGTCCACTGCTGAGATATTTCAAGAACTAGCTTGGCAAGGTCCATGATGTTTCCATTCTAATCAATCCTCAGTGGAAGTAAACTCTTTCTCCTACATTGTAAAATTTAGAGAAAAGCAGATTCCCAAAATGCAAAGTTTAAGTTTCACAGAATTTAACTGGATCTTAGTTTGGAATCTAAGAAAATTACACAGAAGTGCCCATTAGAAATAGTCTTGAAATTAAAACTAATTTGTCTTTCTTTTCCAGTAGCACATTAATTAATTAATTAATTTATTTATTTTTAATCGTTGACACTATTATAGATGTCCCCATTCCCTCCACTTTGTCGGTCTCCACCTATGCCCTGCCCCCTTCCCTCTGGCCCTCACCACTGTTGTCTTATGTCTATGAATTATGCATATGAAGGTATTAGCCAAAAAACTTGTCCAGGCTCTGGAGCTTGCAAAGCAAAGGTGCTGGGTTTTCTTGAGAGGGAGAGGTGAGAAGGTGGACTGTGACAGTGGAGTGAAAGCAGTCCCTATATAACTTTGTGGTGCTGGTGGCTGGAGGCTCCTGAATTTTTATCCTTTCCAAACCTTACCATTGCTTAAATTGAGAAGCAATCTTTGTCCCCCACAACTTGTAGACACTTTAAGGATTCAAAGTGGTTTTTTAAAGTTCTGAAATCCCAGCTTCAATTGAAGAGCTATTCTCAGAGCTAGAAATCCTGAAGGACTTAAAATAACCAGGAAATAAAAGCAACAGCGGAAGAGCAAGAACAGAGAAAAAGAAGCTCAGAGAAAGAGAGACAGAGGAGAAGAATGACAACATTTCCTAGTAATTTTAATTTCCACATCACAAAGAAACACTAAGTTCTCAACCATTATACTTTCTAGTGCTGCCTACTATGAGACTGACCACAGGAAGCAACGTTGAGGAGGGAAGAATGTAGAACTCATGGTTCCTCACATTGGCCTGACCTGGAGGTCACAAAGGAAGGAGGCACTCCCTGAAAGTTGCCAACAGTCTCCTTTCTCTGAGGGGAATGGCTGATTTTCACCCCCACTAGAGGGTAAGTGCTGCCCTAAACTCCCTCCTGGACTGTACTTAACTCAGTGCCACAGAAACCTGGAATCTGATAGAGGCCACCTCAGGTTGGCAGGGACACCTAGGATTCAGTGTAGGAGACAGTGACTGAATCCAGAAGTCATCGGTGCAGTCTCAGTCAGCAGGATTCTCATCTACTCAGCAATGGAATGACAGTCGCAGCAGCTCAGGCTGTGGCCTCCATGCTTCTATGCCCTTCCTTGAAGCAGTCAGATAAGTCAAGTGACAACCCTCAAGCATGGGACTTCAAGCTGGTGGCTCTCAGCAGCCTTCTGCTCCTGAACCATTATCATCTCCTCCTGAAGTCCTCCCATCCTCCATTCCTGCAGCACAGGAGCACCAACCCAGTGAGCTGCTTAAGAGTTCATGATATTTCAAAACAAACAAACAAACAAACCAAGTGGACCAGCCAATGTGAACATACCACTTATTATTCACATTACAGGGGAAAGCACCAATGGCAGCAAGTCGGTACAAGAGAGGCTGCACCTCCTCCACACTGAGGTTTGTTATAAGGGGTCCTGTAACCAAGCAAACCAGAACTCATTCATGTGGCACCTTGATGTATGACCCAATAATTAGTGTTGAGGGAAATAGGTTTTTAGTTACAGGATTCCAACCATGAGGAGGGAGCTGAAAGCATGTCTGCTTGGAGCCCTGTTCTCCCACAAGACCCAGCACTTCCCTTGCTCCCCACCAGGCTATAAGCCAAAAATATGTCCAGAGGTTCCCCATATCCTTCTCTGTCTTTAAGATGGCTGCACAAACATTTTTCCATCCTCTCTGGAAGGCACACCTGTGGGTTTCAGAGTCACCATCCTCTTTCAGCAGCTTTCTCCTTCAGGATCTAAGGTACATTGTCCTCAACCTCCATGTAATAGTCCTAGAAAGCATGTGCTATGTTACACGGGATCATGGTGGGGTCCAGGGAGGCACACGTCCCAAGAGAGTAGCCTCTCCATATATTTTTCAGAGAAGCAGAAGTCATCATTCCCTGGTCACAGTTCAGCATTCTAGGCACCTCTCACGAATCCGTGTTTGGTTCAGCAGATTCCTGCACAGCTCCATCAGCTTTTCGAGCTCTCTCCTTCCATCCTTTCTTCAGCCTGCATGGCTTCCTTCCTTACTACCCCAAGATGCATGGCTGAATATCTTTAATTCATGGCTCCTTCCTCATGGCTGCCTTCTCAGAGGAGCAGATGTAGCTCCCCCCTCACTACAGGTAGCATGACTGAATCTCCCTCCAGCTCTCACCGACTGTCTTTGTTTTAAATGCTGACCTGGAGCTTCAATGTAATCTCATATCTGGCCCCTCCTCAGTGCACTACTTTTGCCAGTTCCCCAATATATTTTACCCTCTTTTGGTTGCCATCTTTAATCAGGGCAAGCATCTCTTGTGACACATGGACATCCAGGGTGGGCCACATCCCCTGTCTAAGTCACGAGTCCCTGAATGCTCCCAAAGTTTCTTACAACTTTGCCTTGTGTGGCAGCACAGCTATCAACTAGCTATCAATTTGTCATTGTTATGAAAAGTATTTTAACCTGTATCATCCCCTTTCTCCATCCCCCAACCATGGACTGTGGAGAATATGCTTTGCTATTTTGGGAGACCCTCCTGTTCTACACCCTGTTTCAGTCCCCAACAAAGGCAGCATGGGTCCAGGTTGTACAAACGTGCATGTGGCCCAGAGCTACATTACATCAGTGTGTATGAGCAAATGGAAAAGGTCAAGAAGCAGTCATAGGAAAATAAGCCTCTCTCAAAGTGGGATAAGGAGGGAGTTGCAATCCATTCCCAAAACAATGCACATTTCTTCTGGCCAGCATACATCTGACTAGCCCTCAGTCATGGGATGGGGAAGAGACATGTATTGATCCCTCACTCCTCCCCAACACTGCTCTTCTACCTCACATTCTTCACCTTAATTTTTCTGATAGGCAACCTGTGTGATGAGTATGTTGGCACATTGCATCCATATACCACAGATACAGTACACCCTAAGTTGACACCCTAAGACTGAAAGTACAGTATGGAATCCAAAGAGACCCAGGAGGAGGGAATGTCACTAATAGCCTATAGTAGTCAGTACCATAGTAGTCTTAAACAGGGTTGCTGTCATCCACCCCATGAGTTGCACAGTTTCATTTGTAGTCCCATTTATGTGTTCAATACATGTGAGTATGGGCTGTTATACTTCCACCTGTAATACTAACAGCCACCCACACCATCCCAAACTGCATACATGAGCTATGGCTTGGTGCAATTAGTCTTTTCTCTTATAGAAAACACCTTCTCATGTCTCTGTTTAAAGATGGTGTCAGAAGTTTTCCAGCCTTGCAGCCAGTCCCAACATGTCTTATTTGCAGGGTGAATCCACCATGGCAGGCTGGCAGAAGCCAAGGTTGAGAATTCTGTGCAGACCCAACAGTCTGAGCAGTTGTTCTCATCAGCCAACATTACCACCATATAGAGGAAGGGATTGCTTCCACAGAATCCAGCCAGACGACCCCCAAGAATTTGACAGGGAAACCAGGTAAACAAGATCACAGTATACATTCTATGAAAACAGAAAGAGCACAAAGGCTAATAAATACAGCAAATCATAAGCCAGTTTCTGAGTCTCAGAAGTGTCAGATGAGAAGACTTCCAATTGCAAGGCTTTTGCTGTAATGAAATCAAGCAGGAACAATCTGATAGATCCTCTTTACAGTTTAAATTTCTCTGGTGATAGCATCAGGTGCTCAGGTAAATACTGTAAGGTGGATACTGCATTAGCAACTCTCAATAATTCCAAATAAAAGAATGAATGAATAATGAAACACTACTACGAAAGAAAACTGAAAAAATTCAGGATCCAGTCTAGTTCACAGGTGAAAAATAAAATTTTAGTGACAATTCACTGAATAACAGTCCACTTTCCATAACTGTGAATAAAAGATTTTATTGAAACATAATTTCTCTGCTAAAATCACCCTCATTTTTATGAAAGAGCGAAATCAAGACAAATTCATTTATTGCATTAAGTTGAGTTTCAATTTGGCCTGATTACCTGCGTAAACACAACAGGAATGGCAATAGATCATATAGGCTCTTTAAGACTGCTTTGCTGGAACTTACACAAGGAGCCTTCAGGTTGAGTTTCAGTCAGGCCACACACATTTGCCATCAGGCTTTGCTGGCAGCAAGTACCTATATTCCTCAAGTCCTTGAAAGTCCCATCGAGTCTTTGCCATCTTTCAGGAAAGCAACTGTTACTTACCTGGAAAGACTGCCATGAACCATATGACCAAACACAGGCCATTTCTTCAGCCCAAAAAGTGGGCTTTTATTAGCTTTAAAAGTCAATCTCAGTTCCTCAAGCCTTTCTGGTAACAACCAGAGTTCAGGCATACCTCCTTCAGGCATAACATTCCAGTCAAAGTCTTGGTTAATACAATCACAATTAGAGAGATCTGGCCAAGATGGAAGTGTAGGCAGAGATATTTTGCTTCCTCACACAACCAAAAGAAGGATAACAACCAATTTAAAAACAAAAGACAACCATAATTGCCAGAAAATCAAAGTGCATGGAAGTCCAACAACCAGGGAGTTAAAGAAACATTCATCCACACTGGTAGGAGGGGCAGAGATGGGGGCTGAGAGGATGCACAGCAAGGCGGCTGGCAGACCAGGGCAGGCAGTCCCATTTTCATGTGCAGATAAACTGGGAAGAACAACAGGGGAGCAAGTCAGACCACGAAACAAAGGGTTTCAGTGCAGGAAACTAAAGACTCAAAACCCCTGGATATAAAAATCTGTAGGGGTTGCAGTGGCAGGAGAAACTCCCAGTCTCACAGGAGAGTCCACTGGGAAGACCCACAGGGGTCCTAGAATATACACAAACCCACTCACCTGTGAATCAGCACCAGAGAGGGCACAATCTGCTTGTGGGTGGTGGAGGAAGTGACAGAAAGTGGGGCAAGAGCCAAGCAAGCGGCACTCTTCCATCTATGCTCCTCCCCCATAGGCAGTGCCACAACACAGCAAAGAGGGTTGCCCTGCCCTGGTGAATACCTAAGTCTCCACCCCTTACAATGTAACAGGTATACCAAGACAGAGAAATATGGACCAAATGAAACAACAGATCAAAACTCAAAAAAAAGACCTAAGCGATTAGGAGATAGCCAACCTATCAGATTCAGAGTCCAAATGACTGTAATCACAGGATACTCACAGAATTGATTGGGTACAGACAGAAAATGAAGGAAGAAATGAAGGCTATGCAAAATGAAATGAAGGGAAATATACAGGGAACCAACAGTGTAGGGAAGGAAACCGGGACTCAAATCAATGATTTGGAACAAAAGGAAGAAATAAACATTCACCCAGAACAGAATGAATAAACAAGAACTCAAAAAAACAAGGAGAGGCTTAGGAACCTCTGGGACAACTTTAAATGCTCCATCATCCAAAGCATAGGGGTTCCAGAAGGAGAAGAGGAACAGTAAGAAATTGAAAACTTATTTGAAAAAATAATGTAGGAAAACTTTCTCAATCTGGCCAAGGAAATAGACTTCCAGGAAGTCCAGGAGACCCAGAGAGTCCCAAAAAAAATTGGACCCAAGGAGGAATACACCAAGATATGTCATAATTACATTGCCCAAGATTAAAGATAAGGAGAGAATCTTAAAAGCAGCAAGAGAAAAGGAGAGAGTTACCTGCAAAGGAGTTCCCATAAGGCTATCAGCTGATTTCTCAAAAGAAACCTTACAGGCAAGAAGGGACTGGAAAGAAGTATTTGAAATCATAACAGGCAAGGACCTACATCCAAGATAACTCTATCCAGCAAAGCTATCATTTAAAATGGAAGGGCAGATAAAGTGCTTCTCAGATAAGGTAAAGCTAAAGGAGTTCATCATCACTAAGCCCTTATTATATGAAATGTTAAAGGGACTTATCTAAGAAATAAAAGAAGATCAAAAACTATGAACAGTAAAATGTCAGCAAACTCACAACTATCAACAGCTGAATCTAAAAAAAAAAAAACTAAAGAAACAACTAGAACAGGAACAGAAGCACAGAAATGGTGATCACATGGAGGAGGGTTATCAGTGGAGAAGGGTGGAGGAGAATGAAGGAAAAAGGTACAGGAAATAAGAACCATTATAGGTAGGCACAAAATAGGCAGGGCAGGGTTAAAAATAGTACAGGAAATGGAGAAGCCAAAGAACTTACATGTATGACCCATAAGCATGAACTAAAGGGGGAATGTTGAAGAAATGTGGATATTGGGCAGAGTTGAACAAAGGGCAAAAATTGGGACAACTGTAATAGCATAATCAATAAAATATACTTTAAAAAAAGAACATTCGAATTACTAATTTCTGTAGACAAAGCACAAGATTTTTCTAATTTGCTTTTGACAACTTTCAAGAAGACTGGAAAGAGGATGGAAGGTCCTAAATACCAAGCAACAAGATCTGTGAGACTCTCAGTGAAGTCTTCAAAGACTGTGAATGAGTGGTGGAAATAAAGAAAGTCTTATCTTCAATCCAAGAAATCAGCAGCAGGAAGAAGCCTGGGTAGGGCTGCTTTGGCCTCCTCAAACATCAGAAACTCAGTGACAAAAGATAAATGTTTCAGATAAAGGACTGTGCATTATAGTAATGAAAACAAACAACTCTAGGTCCCACCCAAGTCAAAGAATGTCACCAGGAGAAATTAGGTGGAGGAAGGGGTACTGGAGCCTGACTGAGGTTTTTTCTTTAAAAATTTAATCACAACCTTCACAAAACTTTCTGCAACTTTCACAGACTTTCTTATCCATTCAGAAATAACCATCTTTAGAATAACTCACTTTCAATCTTTGTCCTTCAAAATTGCATTTCCATGCCTTATGTCTTCTGTTATTAAAACCATACAATTTCTTTCTAACTTAAACACAAGTAATTAGCATTTTTGAGATTGAAAAATTCATGAATATATTTCATAAATCTTACCTCATATACTAGACCTTTGGCAAAACTACTGTAATTAGTCTAAAATGCAACCTAAGCCATTTTTTTCCAAAACAAAAACAAAATCTAAAACAAAGGCAAAACTTCAGGAAGAGCTAGGACTAGACTTAGAATCTTACCTCCTTATTTTTCTCTCAAATTTAAGCTCACCCTCTAACCGCCATACCTTTGCTTCGGCTACTTCTTTTTTTCCCCCATGAAGATCCTCTGCAAGACCTGCAGGAACATTGGGGTCATCCCCCCAATACTTGTGCAACATTCTGGGATCTTCCCCCACTATTTCCAGGGTTATCCCTGGCCTCCCCAACCTGGTATGTTATCACATGTAGTCCACCCAACAGGGGTATTTTTTGGAATATCCTCTTCATGATGCCAATTGTAACAGAAGCTCCAAAGCATGGAGCTACTTAAGTGTTCATGAATTCCAGAAAAAAAAATGTGGTAGGCTAGCCAATGTGGAAGTGCCGTTTATTGCTCACATTACAGGGGAATGCACCAATGGTGGCAGGTCGATGTGAGAGAGACTGCACTTCCTCCACTCTGAGACTGATTATAAGGGGTCCCAGACAAAGGCAGCATGGGTCCAGGTTGCACAAACCTATGTGTGACCCAGAGCTACATTACATCACTGTGCACATGCAGATGGAAAATGTCAAGTAGCAGTCACAGGACAAGAAGCTGCTCACAAAAGGAGATAAGGAAGGACTTACAATCCATTCCCAAAACAATACACATTCCTTCTGGCAAGGGACCCTCTGACGAGCCTTTCTCAGTGATGTCAGGGGGAAGAGCTATGTATTGACCCCCCCAATTCCCACCCATGCAGGCCCTGGGAAGATTTTGCCAAGAGCAGTCTTCTCTCTTCTACCTCTCGCTTGGTGATGAGAAGGCAGTCCTCTGTTCCAGCTTTTGCCACTAGCCACCTTTTTGAGTTTTCTATGGTTTCTGTAACAAATTACCACTAATTTAGTGGCTTAAAACAATGTAATTTTACTCTCCTACAGTTCTGGAGGGCATAAGCCTCAAGTCAATCTCACAAGGCTAAAATCAAGTTACCAACAGAGCTGGTTGCTATTGGAGACTCTGAGGGGAGAATTTGTTTCTTTGCCCTTTCCAGTTTCTACTGCCACATGCATTCCTTGGCTCTTGGCTCCTTCCTTCATCTTCAAGTATATCAGTTCAATCTCTGCTCCTGATATCACACTGCCTTCTCTTTTGTCTGTGTCAAATCCCCCTCTGTCTCCCTCTTAGAAGGAGACTTGCCATGGTATTTAGGGCCCATCCAGAAAATCCAGGATCATCTCTTCTTCTCAAGATCCTAAATTTAATCATATCTGCAAAGTCTCTTTTACAATAAAACACTTACAGGTTCCAGGGACTAGGACATGGATATCTTTGGGAGTCAGTATTCAGCCTCCCACCTCAAGTATGGGTCTTTGGGAAACCAAGTCACCACGCCTATCTCAACCTTAGCTTCTTCATTTTACAAAAGGGATGAGGATTCTGCCTTGCTGACCTCTTGAACTTAATAGGAAGTTCCAGGGAGATTGTAGATGTCATAGCATTTTGTAGGTTACAGAGTGAAAACCTTCACTAGTGAGGCTGGTTCTTATTGCCCTTCATAAGAAGCCAAAGTCCCCTCAGTTCAGTTACCCACAGCCCAGAAATTCTGCCTCCAAGGTCTCCTTCAGCATGTCTTGATAAATGCTCTCCAAGTTGAACTTGTCCCTAAGCGGACTCTCTCCTCACATCCTGTCCCAGTGAGTGACGCTGGAAGGTGGAATGTCCCTAGGTGGATGGAAGCCATTCTGGCTTTGATCCCAGGCACAGGCCAGTGATCATCTCAATTGCCCAATATTTCTGTTCCCTCTTGGCTGTGTGGTGGTTCCAGTGAGATCCATGTGTATGTAAATAGGGTTATCAGTTCTCAGCACAGTCCTTGAGACAGAGGAAATAGCCTATAGTGATTTTTTTCTGAGTAGTAGTTAAAGTAGTCTGTGCTTGCCACCCTTTCGCTACCCCTGGAACCATCATTTACTTCTTCCTCTGCAAGATATCATAAGATCACAACAAATAGCCTTGGAATTGGTGCCATTCCACCCTTCCAGTTGCTTCTCACAGTCACTTTGATGGATCAGGCCCCACTGTCAGCGTCAGTTGACCGGCCTGCCAGGGGGCAGGTCATCGTTTTTGTTCAGAAGCCGATAGGAAGTAGGCAAGGGATAGCAAAGCTCCAAAGAGAGAGATTGACAAAATCACCTAGGCTCAAGGACCATGAAGAATACCAGCAAGCTTTCAAAGGGAATCAGTTGTCTCTCTACCCAAACCCTAGAAAGTCACATGTGCTACTACCTTGGTGATGGTGGGGATGTTGAGCTTCATCTAAGCCTGTGAGAAACTGACAACAGAAAGGGCTTTTCTGAACATGGCCTTCTCACACCCTCATCAAGCCAGTATGGAGACTGGATCCATGGGAATCAGAGGGTGAGGGAGAACTGTGGGGGGAACTTGGTTATTATTCCCCAAGACAGCCAGGCTGGAAGCTTTCCAGTCCTGGTCTGTGACCTCTTTCTGAGGTTGCCTTGACACTATCAGAGAATACTACCATTTCCAGCCAGCTTTGCTGCTGGGGTTGCCCTACAACCCTAAAAAGGGGCAACACAATGACACACTTTCCATTTTACAGATGGTGGTTTGGAGTGAGAGGGAATTAAGTTGCCCGGGATGCACACACTATAACCCAGCAGCTCGCTGCCCCCTGCCCAAACCTAAATCTTTGGATCATAGTCTAGTACTTGATGAAGTACTCCTTGTTTCTTCTAATGCAGAAGGCCACACAGCAGTGTTGGCTAAGCATTATTGATTTACTCTCCTTGTGCATGCATTCTGAACACAATTCCACTCTAGAGCAGACCCACCATTTCAAAGGCTCACTCTACATGACGTGCCAAATTACCTTGATGTATGAATTAAGCATTCTATTTCTTGAACAGAAACTTGAATATACCTTTTGCATATTTGTTAGCTTATTTATATTGTTTTTTTTTCTTTGTGAACTGTGTAAGGTATCTTGGCACCACTTAAAGACCCTGAGTTGGTAGGTGGACACATTAATCTCTGTGGCTTGCTCCTAATGCAGATAAGGATTCTGGAAATAAAAGAACTCACTTCTCTCAATATTTGGAAGTGGGGAGGCTGCCCTCTCCCAGAAAAAGCTCATGCATCAATGTATAGACACCTTGTTGGGAGCAGGATACCTGGTCCAGAACTTTATCTGAAGTGGGGGGCGGGGTGCAGAGTTCAGTAATGTAATAACAGGAAAACACAATACTGATGATTCTAGAATAGCGGTTTACACAATGTGATCCAGGAACCCATGAGGGTCCCTAAGACCCATTTTTGGGGCCCACAAGATCACAATAATGCCAAGATGTGTTTGTCTTTTATTTCCTTCTCTCACAACTGCACAGTGATTTTATTTTCTAAAGACAACACAACATGTTGTTACAGAACCAGCCAATGGTGCTCTGGAACAGTCATGTGGTTTGATTGCTCACCCCCTATAAGCATGACTTCCAAGGCAAGAGTTTGGTGAAAAAGGAAAGGGGTTGTTTATTTAAAGGTTATATAGATTTAGAATAATGGCACATTTCTGCCATTAAGTTCTGCTCCTTTTGAAAACACCCAAAACACATAGTTCTGACTTCCTCTGCCAAATCAGGCCAGTTTCAGAATACACCATTCAGAGATACTGCTTTTTAGAAAAGCAGAAATCTGCAGCTCAGTTATTCCCAGTCACAGTTCAGCTTCAAGCATTTTTCACAAGTCTGGGTGGCCAGGCAGGTCCCCGCAGCACGGCCAGCTCTGCTACTGACTTCTGCAGGCAAACTTCCAGGCAGACTTCCTAACATTGTGGCAGCCTTCTCTGCAGACCTCATGGCTGATTGACCTTCCAACCTCCAGTTCCAATTTTAAATGCTCGGTTTAGAACTTCCTGTGTGATCTAACATCTGGCTCTTCCTATGGTGCTTCAGTCCCATTTCTGTCAGCTTCCTATTGTCTTTGACCCTCTTTTGGCTGCCATCTTTATTCAGGGCAAGAGTTTCCAGTGACGCACAAGCATCCAAGCAGGGCATCGCCCCTGCACCTCAAGCTCACGCAGGCACTGTATAAGCTTCATCCCTACCTATATCACTGGTCACCACACATTCTCACAGTCACACACACAATTCTGCAGCTTCTGAGATCTTCCTTTGAGGAAGGCATGGGCTGTTAATATGCCTTTGTTGTGCAATGTGTCTTAAATGCTGCACTTTCTGCTCTGTGGGCACCTCTCCTGCCTCTTCTTGCTCCCCTGCAGGATTTGGAGGTGATGATGGGGCTCCCCAGCCCTCAGGGAACCCATGCTCTCTACCCTGTTACAATGTGACGTCACAACGGATTGAATGCAGGAGCATGTTTAAAAATCCAGCTGTCCTCTATTAAACCTAACATTAAAAGGTTTTGAAAAAGTGTACAACAATGTCACTCTTCTCACTGATCATTTGTCTTTTGAAAATATAGTTATTTATGTTAACATGCAATGGGTTTATTATTGTTATTTTAAAATGAATTAATAAATATTTTAAATTTTTCTCAGTTTAAATTCCTAAAACTATAAATATCAATAGATAGAGCCTATATAACAAAGCACTCTTTGGGGTCCTTAATAATTGTTAAGAATGTAAAAGGACCCTGAGCCAAAAAGCTTCAGAATTGCCGTCCTAGAAATTGGGTACCCTCTCATTGGACATTCAGGGACACAGTGTGGGGCTTGAAATTGCCCAAGATCATCCAGTGATTTATTGACAGAAACAGGTCTTCAATTCAGGTCTTCTGAAGACGCAAGTCTCATTTTCCAGACCTTTTTTTTTTTTTTTTTTTTTTTTTTTGTCAAAAGCTTCAGGGACTTGGCTCAGGGGCAAAGGCCTAAATGAACCAACGGTAACATACTTTCCCCAGCTACTAAATACTTGCACCACCAATGGGTTTCAGCTCTTTACCCACAAGAGTATTTTACCCACCTACCATCTTGAAGTATTATGGTGCGGGGGAGAAACTCATCTAGGTCATGCAACAAGACAGTGGTCCAACAGAACCAGGATCTAGGCTTTAAAACAACTGCAGTTGTATTGGAGACTCTTGCCTGCAGAAAGACCCTCTCAGGGCCAAAAAAAAAAAAGTGTTAAAATTGACCAGGATCATTAAACTCTGCAGCCTCTTGAAAAAGCTGAGTACCCTTACCTCTGCCCTCTCCCCAATTCTCTCTGTCCAGGAGAGGTTTCAGTTCCATCTTACCTCACTGCTCTGAATTGCTCCTGAATTCTAGGAGTGGAAGCTTATCAAACACATCCACCTACACAGAATATCTCATGGTGCAAGAGTGTCTGAAATTTGCACACACCAGGTAAGTCTCTTAAATGCCTTTGTTCCACACCACCACCATATAACCTGTATGCACAGATTGCTAAAAAGAGCTGCTTCCATGCTCCATGGGTCCTTCAATTAAACTCCATTTAATTTTAATAGCACTGGTGCCTTGTGTTCTAGACATCACACTATCGGAATTGCAGAATTGACATGTACTTTCTCTATGAATTGTCACCAAAAGATGAAAGGGGAGGGGTTAAAACTTGGGTACCACTGATGGTTTCTGCTAGTAATGAAACAGCAGCCAAGTACTCATTAAATATTGTAGCTTTTACACAGCTTGGCATTTGAGCGTTTTTGCTGGTGCTTTTCCAGCCCATTTGCAAATTGAGAAGGGAGCTGTAAGTCTTCCTTTGCCATAGACTTCGGTGGCATCCTGACCCCCAGTTTTCAGTTTACCAGCCTTGGCGGTAGGTCAGGTAGAGCTCAGCATTGCAGGAAGGACTGCCTGAAGGGAAAAAGGAGAGCACACTCTGGAAGAGAAGAGACCCGATTTCTCTACTCCCCCTGATATATATCATTAACTATTAATTGAGAATAATTGTTTTTGTGGATTTGTTACAATTGCCTTCTACAACTGGCTTCCTCAGTGCACTTCTAATTATGCATGTGTGCTCTGAGGCACATTAGTGAATGCCAATCAATTTATTTCCAATTTACATAATCATGGAGGGCTGTTGATAACACAGACATGCTTTAGAGTCAATGCATTAGCATTTGCTTCCAGATTATTTTATACACTGACTTGACAAGTCCATTCTTATCATAAATATACTTAATGTTTTGCATCCCAGGACAAAGCAGGGAAAATAGTCCCATCTCTGCAGAGGTCATTTATCTCACATGATATTTCAAGGTTGATGCTCTCATGTGCTTAGAGGTTTCTTTTTTCTTATGTTTAAAAAACAAAACATATATAACTTCCAAAGCTGACAGAAGAAGAGACGGAATATTTGAGTAGCCCGATATTTATTAAACAAACTGAATATTAGTTAAAAGCCATCCTACAAAGACACCATAGATTCAGATGAATTTATTTGAGAATTCTTCCAAATAGTTAAGAAAGAAATAACACTAACCTTATATAAGTTCCTGCAGAGGATAGAAAAAAGGGGAACACTTCGTTTTCTGATGAGGCTACAATAACCCTGATTCCAAAACCTGACAAGATATTACAATAAGGGAACATTATAGACCAATTTCTGTCATGAACATAGTTTCACAAAGCCTTAACAAAATATTAGCTGATCAAATCCAGTATATATATATATATATATATATATATATATATACACACACACACACACACACACACACACTTACGTATATATACACACATATTATTTATTAATATATTTGTTTTTATACATATATAATATATACATATAGCTATACTCCCATTTAACTTCCATTCATATATATGCCCATAGATATATATTTATATATACTTATCACCCATTTGTGTGTTTGTGTGTGTCTGTGTGTGTGTGTGTGTGGAGATAGGGAGAGAAAGAATACTTCACATTCACATTCCTCCTGATGTTTCTTTTTTAATTTTATTTTTGTCATGTTTATTCTATTACAGTTGTCTCAATTTTCTGCCATTGCCCTCCTCCACCATCCCACCCCACACCCCTCTCCCACAGTCAATTCCCATTCTGTTTCCCATGTCCATGGGGCATTCAGACATGTTTTTGGTTTAGTTCCTTCTCCTTCTTTCTACCATTGTCCACCTTCCCCATCCCCTCTGGTCACTTTCAGTCTGCTCCATGTTTCCTTGCCTGTGGTTTATTTTGTTCGTTAATTTATTTTGTTGAATAGACTCCATTATAGGTGAGATCATATGGTATTTGTCTTTCACCCACTTGCCTATTTCACTCAGCACAATACCACTTCCACCTATGTTGTTGTAAAAGGCAGGAGTTCCTTATTTTTCTCTTTCTTTCCTTTTTAAATGCAGATTGGTTTTATTTATTTTTTCTAAATGTCAAGACACATTATAAAATATTAAAAAATTTAAATTCATTATAAAGTTTCAGCAATCATGACAGCTGCGCAGAAATAATCAAGTAGATCAATGAAATAAAATGAGCATTCTAGAAACAAATGTATATATCTGTCTAACAATGTAATATATGATTAAATTGATATTTCAAATCACTGGGGAAAATAGGCTTATTCGACATATAGGTACGTGGATAACTATTACTTGAAATAAAACAAATATAGAGCCCTACATCACACATTATACAACAGATATTCAGGTGATTTAAAAATCTATATGTAAAATCTAAGCAATTTTAGGAGAAAACACAAAATAATATTTTCCTTACCCTGAAGTACCATATTCAAACCCAGAAGCTATAAAGTAAAATATTGACAATATGACTATATTAAACATTTATGACTATACAGTAATATTGATGTAAAAAATGTTAAAGGATAAGTAATAGAATAGGAAAGTATTTGCAACACATCTATAAAAGGGTCAATAGCTTTTTTTAACAGAAAAAACCCTACAAACCTTTAATCACAAAATGGATAAAGAATACCAAAAAGTCATTCAAAGCTTTTTAAAAATAATAGAAGTAGGCAAGAAAATACAAAAACAGGTTAAGTTTAAAAAAATAATCAAGTAACAACTAAAATAACACATTGTTCTCACAATCAGATTAATGAGTATTAAAAATATTGGTAATATCAAGTATTGATGACTGTGAAAGGAACTGGGTATTCATAGACTCTTTTTCTTCATCTTCTTAAAGCAGAACCTTTGGCATATTTCACAATGCTACCTTGGTGGAGATGTATTCTTTCAGCCTTCTTTTGTCTGAGAAGCTCCTTATTTCACCTTCCATTTTAATTGAGAGCCTTGCAGGGTAGAGCAGTCTTGGTTGCAGGCCTTTTGCTTTTCATGACTTGGAATATTTCTTGCCATTCCTTTCTGGCTTGGGGTGTTTCTGTTGAGAAGTCAGCTGCTAGCCATATTAGGGCTCCCTGATAATGTCACTACCTCTTTCTCCCTTGCTTCCTTTAGGATTCTCTGTTTGTCTTTGATAATTGCCATTTTAATGATGATGTGTCTTGGAGTGGGCTTCATTGAGTTCCTCTTGATTGGGACCCTCTGTGCTTCCTGGACCTGTGTGCCTTTTTCTCTCCTCCAATTAGGGGAGTTTTCCATCATTACTTTTTCAAACAGGTTCTCTATCCCTTCCTCTTCTCCTTCTGGTATCCCTATTATATGGATATTACATTTTAGGTTGTCCTGCATTTCCCTCAGTGCCTCTTCATTCTTTTTAATTCTTTTTTCATTTTCTTGCTCTTTCTGGGAGCTTTTTTCTACCTTATCCTCCAGCTCGCTGATTCGATCCTCAGTTTCATCTAGCCTGCTTTTGATTCCTTCTATTGTGTTCTTGAGTGCAGAAATTGTCTTCCTCATTTCCTCTTGTCTCTAATTTAGAGTTTTCATGTCCTTTTTCATGCTGATGTAGTTTGCAGTAAGTTCCTTGTAGTTTCCCTGTTGTTTTTGGTAATTCTCTCTGAGCTCACTGAGCTCATTGAGTTTCATTAGAACCGTTGTTTTGAACTCAGTATCTGATATTTTACTCACCTCTATTTCATTTAGTTCTCTTTCTGGGTATTCCTCATTTCCCTTCAACTGGGGGGTGTTTCTCTTTCTTCCCATTATTTGTGAGACTCTTCTCTTTTGCTTCTGATTCTTAAGTTGATCTGTCTTGATTTCCTGACTTTGTGTTGTGAACTTCTATGGTAGAAGATGGCTGTTTTTCTCTTTCTGGATCTGTCTCTGATGATGTCAGATGTTGACCCTGTCTGACCTTAGGCAGTCTGTTTGAGACTTTCAGGAAACTACTGTCTGTGGCTGTCTTTTTCAGCTGTTAATCTAGTCACTCTGCACTCAGCACGCAGCTTTGAGTCACCATAGGCAGGGCTGAGTCCCTCCTGTGGGAGGCGTTATTGGGCCCTCTCACACTGCTGCTGCTCAGAGGAGTGGTCTGCCTGAGCCGGATGCCTTCTGCCTTATGAGGGAGGAGTCAGCACTGGGATCCCTCCAGCTACTTTCTCCATTCTCTCCCCAAAACCTCTGTCTCCAGTCTCTCCTCCAGTGTGTCTAGACCACTCTGCATCCCCTTTTGCCAAGAATCTACTATGTGTGGCTGCCACTCTTTACTCAGCTGTCAGGTTTTAGAACTGCTGGGCCTGGGCAGAATCCCTCCTGGGGGAGGCGATTGGACCTTATCACTTTGCTGCTGCTCAGAGGAGCGGTCTGCCTGAGCCAGATGGCTCCTGCCTTCTTGGGGATGAGTCAGCATGGGAATCCCTTAGGCTATTCCCTCTGTTCTCTCCCCAAAGCCTCCTTCCCCAGTCTCTCCTCAGGTGTCTCCAGCCCATTCTTCCCCTGCCTTTGCCAGAAACCAGGGTAAGTGGCTGCAAACAAAAATGTGTGTGTTGGCCCTTTAAACGACTCTTTGCATCTCCCGCTGCCTATCTCTCTCAGAGAGCAACCCTGCCATTTTTCGCAGCTGGCTATTATCTGTATATTTTTGGGGCTCTGGTGCTCTGGTAGGCTGAAGATCCCCACTTATGGTTTAGAGCCTTCTCTTCTCAGGGGGATCCAACTGGTTGTTTCGATATCTTTCTGGTGCTGCTACCCATAGGCACCCTACTGCCTTCTCGAGTCTCTACTGCACTCTTTTCCAGTTAGGTTGTGCTAAAGATGATTCTTCTGTCTGTCTGAGGTTATAAGGCTCCTCTCTCATTATAGTTCAGTTGTTCTTTCCAGGTGATTTCTCCACAAGTTAGCTGTAATTCTAGGTTGGTCCTGGGAGGAGGTCAGTGTGACTTCTACTCACTCCTCTGCCATCTTGATTTTCTCCATATTCCTTCTGATGTTTTCAGGAATCACCTCCTTGTACTTCTTTTCTTCTCCTCCTGTCTGCTTCTTGGAAAACACAGTCTAATTCAACAACTAACTGAAGTTTATTCCAGGAATGAGTGGGTGGTATAATATTACATAATTAATTAATGTGATTAATGATATTAATAGAGAAAAAGGAAAAAATCATACAATTATTTACATTGATGCAGAAGAGCACTTGGCAATATTCAATAGCCATCTATGATAAAACAAACACATTCAAACAAAAAATATATCTTAGTAACCCAGGAACAGAAGGAAACTTTCTAATCTGATGAAGGAAGTTACAAGAAACTACAGCAACCATCATAATAAACATAAAATATTAAAAATTTCCTCATAAATTTGGAATGAGAAAATATTGCCCATTATCACTACTTTTATCCCACTTTATACCAGAGATTTAATCTAGTTTAATAGAAAGTAAATCAGTCTGCTTTTCATAAACAACATAATTGGGTACTTAAGAAATCCAGTAGAATCTACAGATAAACTATCAGAATTGATAAAGGAGCAGGATACAAAGTCAATATATAAGAATTGTTACATTTTTATATATTAGAAACAAACAAATAGAAAGTGAAATTAGAAAAGATACCATTTATAATATCAAAAATCATCAAATACTTAAAAACAAATCCTAGAAATGAATGAAAGATGTGCAAAACTTCTACAATGAAAACAAGAAAACATTGAGACAAGTTAAGACAACCTAAATAAAAGGAAGGATATGTCATTATTAATGAGCTGGAAGACGAAATACTGTAAATATATCAATTTTCTTCACATTAATCCACAGATTCAACACAATCCCAATAAAAATACAGTCAGGCTTTAAAAAAAGTTGTTGTCATTTTTTACATTGCTAGACATCAAGAATGTTATAATAAGACAATGTGATATTAGTGCAAGTACAGTCAAAATAGTCAATTTGAAAATATAACAGATTAAAGAGTCCAGAAACAGACCCACATGTATATTGTTACCTGATTTATGAAAGACTGTCTCTTCCATAAATTATTATGGGTCAATTGAATATTATATGGAAAAAATACACAAACGCTACTATCTCATGTCATACACCCAAACCAATTCCAGATAAAGTGTAAAAGGTAAAAAGTAAATAAATAAATATTTTAGAGGAGCATAGAAGAACATCCTAATGAGTTTGTGGTAGGTAAAGATAGCTTTAAAGTAACACTAAATGTATTAACTGCATTAAAAATATAATAAATTAGGACTTCCAGCCAAGACGGAGGCGTAGGTGGATACACTTTGCCTCTTCACACAACCAAAAGAAGGACAACAAATTTAAAAACAAAAAAAATAACCAGAACTGCCAGAAAATCAAACTGTATGGAACCCAGACAACTAAGGAGTTAAAGAAGAAACATTCATTCAGACCAGTAGGAGGGGCAGAGACAGGCAGCCAGGAGGAGAGGACGCGTGGCAAGATGGCAGCTGGAGGACTGGGTGGTCCCATATTTGTATGCAGATAAACCGTAGGAACAGCTGGGAAGCAAGACACACAGCACAATCCAGGCCACTGTGGGAAAAGAAAGGTTCAAACCTCTGGAAGTAAAATCCTGTGGGGGCTGTGGTGGCAGGAAAAACTCCCAGCCTCACAGGAGTGTGCATTGGAGAGACCCACAGGATCCTAGAATGTACACAAACCCACCCACCCAGAAATCAGCACTAGAAGGGCTCAATTTGCTTGTGGGTAGTGGGGGAGGTGACTAAAAGCTGTCTGAGAACTGAGCAAGTGGCACTGTTCCCTCATGGACCCCTCCCCAATGCACAGCGTCACAACTCAGTGACCTGGGTTGCCATGCCCTGGTGAATACTTAAGGCTGCACCCCTTATGAAGTAAAAGGTGCACCAAGGCAAAGAAATATGGCCCAAATGAAAGAACAGATCAAAACTCCAAAGAAAGAACTAACTGACGAAGAGATAGCCAACCTATCAGATGCAGAGTTCAAAACACTGGTAATCAGGCCCTGGCTGGTGTGGCTCAGTGGATTAAGTGCCGGCCTGCAAACAAAAGTTTTGCCAGTTTGATTCCCAGTGCAGGGCACATTCCTGGGTTGCAGGCCAGGTCCCCAGTAGTGGGGCGCTTGAGAGGCACCCACATATTGATGTTTCCCTCCCTCTCTTTCTCCCTCCCTTCCCCTCTCTAAAAATAAATAAATAAAATCTTAAAGAAAAACACTGGTAATCAGGATGCTCACAGAAATGTCTGAGTATGGTCGCAAAATGGAAGAAAAAGTGAAGGCTATGCAAAGTGAAATAAAGAAAAATATACAGGGAACCAACAGTAAAGAGAAGGAAACCTGGACTCAAACCAACGATTTGGAGCAGAAGGAAGAGATAAACATTCAACCAGAACAGAATGAAGAAATAAAAATTCAAAAGAATGAGGAGAAGCTTAGGAACCTCTGGGACAACTTTAGATGCTCCAAAATCTGAATCATAGGGGTGCCAGAAGGAGAAGAGGAAGAACAAGAAATTGAAAACTTATTTGAACAAATAATGAAGGAGAACTTCCCCCATCTGGCCAAGGAAATAGACTTCCGGGAGATTCAGGAAACTCAGAGAGTCCCAAAGAAGTTGGACCCATGTAAGTACATGCGAGACACATCAGAATTACATTACCCAAGACTAAAGATAAGGAGAGAATCTTAAAAGCAACAAGATAAAAGAAGACAGTTACTTACAAAGGAGTTCTCATAAGGCTATCAGCTGATTTTTCCAAAGAAACCTTGCAGGCAAGAAGGAGCTGGGAAGAAGTATTCAAAGTCATGAAAGGCAAGGACCTGCATCCAAGATTACTCTATGCAGCAAAGCTATGATTTAGAATGGAAGGACAGGTAAAGTGCTCCCCAGATAAGGTAAGTTAAAGGAGTTCATTATCACCAAGCCCTTATTACATGAAATGTTAAAGGGACTTCTCTAAGATAAAGAAGAAGATAAAAAATTATGAACCATGAACAGTAAAACAGAGAGGAGGGGGAGGGGGAAGAATTGGGGAAAAGGTACCAAGAGTGAGCAACATAAATAGTTGGTACAAAATAGGCAGGGGGAGGTTAAGAATAGTGTAGGAAATGGAGAAGACAAAGAACTTATATGTACGACCCTTAGACATTAACTAAGGAAGAGAATACTGGGGGATGGGGTGGTATAGGATGGAGGGGAGTAAAGGAGAGAAAAAAATTGGACAACTGTAATAGCATAATTGATAAAATATGTATTAAAATAAAGAACAAAATAAATAAACAAACATAAATATGTAAAAAATTAGACTACATTAAAATTAAAACTTTAGGTTATCAAAAAACACTGAGTGGGAAAAGGTAGTCTTCAGAAAGGGAAAAGATATTAGCAATATACATGTTCAGGTCCTTTGCCAAATATGTTTGGAATATATATATATAAAGAATCCCTGTACATACATGATGTGGATACATTTCTGTATGTAACACTTCAATCAAACAATCTTGAAAAACCTAAAGAACACATACACACACACACATTTGGAAACTACATGCTCCCTATTCACCTCAGGCACAGTCCCTGAGGTGGTCTTTCAATTGCTAACATTCAGTGTGGTAGCCCCTCTCCTTCCTTCCCCACTCCAATCCTCATTCATTGGTATAGCTGAATAAGCTGTGTCCAGGACAACATTAGAAACAGACCATGTTTCAAGACAGGCCAGGCCCAACCTTTGAGAGTGCTTAGGCTCTCTGCTCTATGCATCCTGAATTCTGAGTCTTGGTCTGGACTTTGGCAGCAGGGCAGCTGCCTGTTTGAGGGTTGGAGGACCGTGTGAACCACGTCAGAGGTTTCCTACACATCCGCCCTGGCTTATTGATAAGAAATGTGAGGGGTGATGGCCATGGATTTGTCATTACCGAGTGGGTGGCAGCTTGAGAAGGGACATAATTCTCCCTGATGAGTCTGTCAGTCAAGTTGTGAGCAGGGTACTTGGTGTTGGCGAAAATAAAATGTATTCTTCCCTGTGTACTGGAAAGTTTCAGCAGATACACTCTAAGTGATCACAGTAATGAAATTCACACTCTTTAAATACAAGGGCTATAACTCAATTAAAAACACATCGAAGATTGATTTGGGTTTGAGAGCTCTCCCAGTTCCTGGGCTTCATTATATTTAGTGTATCTTTGCTCAGCCTCATCTGACGCAATTAAGTACTGAAGTCAATGGGTGAGGAGCTGTCATTGTCCTGATTGTTTTAAAGCCAGTTTGGGGGCACTAGGAAGATCAGGCCCAAGGGAGACAGGGGCCAGAGTACCCAGAACAGGGGACCCAGGCCCACAGTCTCCCTGCCTTGGCCTGCATCATCTTCTAAGCAGAAAATAATTCAGATTCTTCACTACCGTGAATCCAAAGCAAGGCTCTCCTTGAGCCCTCTGACTTTGGTCCCTCAGGAGAGATCTGATGTTGGGGAAGCCAATTTAATGTGAGATAGGAACTGTTTCTGTTTCCATTTTACAAGTATGGAAACCTATGAAGAAGAAAAAGGGGTAATGAGTGGCCTAGAGGGCTGCAGGATGCAAGCAACTTGGCAAATACCGTAACTACATCACTACGAAACAAATACACACCCTCCACACACACACAAGAATGTACTTTCCTTACATCCATACTTGTTCAGATATACCTGGATACAGACATACATCCACACACCCACCTGCACTTCCAACATGTACATGTACATATACACACCACCACACCATCGTGTAGATACACCCAGATATGGACACACCTACACACTCAGCTGCACTCCCAACACACATGTGCACATACATGCACTGAAATACATAACTCACACACCCAGTCAAATATACATACATATACATGTGCAGATAGACCTGGATATAGGCACACCTCCACAGACCTATACATGTCCACATCCCTCATCCCCCCAATGTGCCTCTCATATCCACACTTGTACATATATACCCAGTCACGGACATCTACACACAAATACCTATCCATACCTTCCCACATATGTATGCAAACATTGATACCTGTGCCAATACACTGATATATGAACAAACACACATATACATATCTGCATCCAACACACAAATTGTGAACTTCATATCCATACTCATGAAGATGCATTTGATGCAGTTTCACATTCATACACATATACGTATCTGCCTCACACACACACATATCTGCCTCTCACACACAGCCACACCTAGACACATAGCAGCATCTCCTCCTCACACCTATTCCCATGCAGATACTTCCAGATACAATCACACATCTACACATCCAGTCACACCCACACAACCCCATGTACTCATATGCATATACCTACAATGCATACACACATTGAAACCTGTGCAAATAAACTTAGACAAATCCACACACCCATAGACATCCACACTACATGCACACAAATCTATATACATACATATGCACATGCCTACATATATTAATACACACACAAACATTTATATATGCATACACACCCATACATAAACAGCATGTGTTCCCATACTTCCATCCCATACATGAATACACACATAAACATACATACACGTACATAAGCAAGCACACACATCCACATGTATAATGCACACACAGCATATACACATATGTACACACATACACATATATCCATATAGATACATACATATACATGAACACAAACACAGAACAAATATGTATGTTTGTGTGGAGGGTATATGTACATATCCAAATGTTATAACAGTCACACTCACACACCCAGACACATGTATATAATGAACACATATGTACACACACTCATTTGCTTCTGCAATCTATCTTTTAATGTCAGGCACAATGAGCATTTTCTAGAAATCTGTGGCTTAAGGACAGTCCTGAGAAGCCAGCATAATACATGCTCCCAATTCACCTCAGCTCTAGAAATCTTAGTGATGACCTGGCAATGGCAACCAGCTGGATGAGCCTCTCCCTCCTTTCCTAGGAAAGCAGTGGGATCAGTGGTTCTTTTGGCTACCCAGCTCACCTGTCAAGCCCATGGTGCTTTCTCCAAAAGAACCCATGCTACCATTCCAGAGGGTCCTGGGAGCTTTCCTGGACCAATAATAGTAGATGGCAGGAAATCAGAAAACAACTCTAGGGACGGTGGTAGGGCTCAGATGATACAGAGCCTGTGGCCTTGCTAAGGAGCTAGGCTTTTATGCTCAGAGTAACCAGGTGCCAGCCAGAAGTTGGAAGTAGTGAAGGGGTGTGGTCAGATTTGTGTTTGTGGAAGATCCCTCTGGCTGTCCTGTGCAGAATGAGAGGTGCACAGTTTGGAAGGGAAGAGGCCAGGGTGGAAGCTGGTACAGCTATCCAGGCAGTGGAGGAAGCTTAGGCCAAAGGAGGGAGTGATGGTGGGTATGGAGCAGCAGGTGGTGAGTTGTCTAGAGAGAGTCTGACCAGGACTTAGTTATGGGTTGGCATGAGGGAGAGGGAAGGAAGAGCAAAGAATGACATCCAGATTCCTGAGTCAGGAGACTGGGTGAGGCTGTAGAGGTGGGAAGGGACTATGCCAGCAAGTTCCACTGACCATGGCAGGGGATGGGGCTTCATCTGAGGACCATGAGGAGCAACTGAAGGGTTGGAAGCTGAGGAAGAAGTTGTGTTGCATTTATAAATGTCAGAAGGTTAATGGGTAGACCTGATCAATGATAGGGAAAGTCAGGCAGGTCTCTCAGGAATGATTTGCACCACCTAGAGTGAAGGATGGAGCTATCAGGCCAGAACCAGTAGAAGCTGGTCCCTGCCTAGCACCTCAAGGCAACTCACTTGGGTAGTACAAGTAAGGTGGCTCATGCCAAGCTCTACCTGGGAGCTAGACATCTGAAATCAAAGAGGACTTTGAGGAGGTATCTGCTTCAGGCCTCTCCTCTAGCTTCTGGCAGCCTCAGGTGATCCTTAGCATGTGGATAGTATTAATCCTGTGTCCATATAATCTCACCTCTATGTGCATCTGTCTCTGTCCAAATTTCCCCCTTGGTGTATAAGGTCCTCAGTCATAGTGGATTAAGGCCTAAACTAATGACCTCCCCTTACCTTGATTATCTCTGTAAAAACCCTATTTCCAAATGAAGTCACATCCACAGTTACTGGGGGTTAAGACTCCAATATCTTTTGGGTGGGACATACCATTCATCTAGCCTCAACTATGAACAGAAGTTCGTGGGACCCCTCCTGGGTCGGGACAGCAACAGTGGAGTAAGGCTAACTGCTCGGTCCAGGCTGGGTCTGTGAACAGTGTTCTGCCTGGGACAGACCTTCTTCAACAGAGGCCTGGGACCCCAGTGCAGAACAGGTCTTCCATAAGGATAGTGTGGAGCAAGAGCAGAGGCTTCTGGGAAACACTGGGTACCAGGGGCTGACTTTTGGAGGAGAAGGGGACCCAGAAGGAGGGAGGGCTGAATGAGTGGCAGCTGGAGCCTGGGAGATATGCACTGACTTCCCTCCCTCCCTGGCCTTCTTTAAAGAGAATTAGGATACTTGTGCTGGGAATGGGTATTTCTAAGCCATTGGGCTATGGATTCAGATAGAGGGAAGCCCAGGTAGTGGCGGAACAGAGCTGGTGCATGTGAGTATATGCGTGGGTCTGTATGTCCCTATGAACCGAGGTACCATTGGGGGCATGTGCCTGCATGTATATCACCTTGTACAAGACCACGTGTGTCTGTGAGAGTGTGCCTCTATGTGTGTGCATGTGTATGGGAAGGGAGATGATCAGAGAAGATTGGCATGGGAGTTGCTACCTGAGCTGCAACTAAGCTGGGCTTAAAATTCCTCATAAAGCATCAGGTGGTCTTCTGCATCACCCTCTCAGCCACCTAATCCCTCTCCACTTATCCCAGGCCTCTGGCATTTCATCTCACCCAGATGCATCTCTTCTGCAGGCTATTGCAGCTGGCAGGAAAGCCTGCTGGGTCCCCAACCATCCATGCTTGTGGTTGCTAAGCCTTTGGCCAGCCACATTTCAGTTTGGCACATGCTAGCAGTTTATTTGTTATTTGTTGTGTCACTCATAATCCAGAAAGAGTCTGGTTGCTAAACCACACATGCTCATTGGGAATAAAGGCTACTTTGGGCCAACCAAGACCTGGGGTCTAGATGAGAAACAGTCAGCTCTGGCAGAGGTGGCTGGGGTTTCCAGAGCTGGCTGCAGGGTAACTACCAGTCTTCTGGCAGTGCAAGGCTTGCTTCCTCAGTGAGCTGAAAAAGATCCAGGCTGCCTGCCTGTCATCCCAGGCTTGAGGCAGACAGACAGAGTTAGAGAAACAAACCACAGGTCTCTCTCCTATGCTAATTCTTGTTCCTGGAAATGCAGAGAGAGGCTCAGTTCATGTCTTCTGATCACATTTTAGCATGAACAGGAGTTAAGTGGTTAGAACCACCATTAATTTTCTCTCCAATGTACGAACAATGGACTTTGCCTCTAGGTAGAATTCTTTTAAGTGTCAGTATACAGTAGGCAAGTATCACAGGGGATAGGAAGAGAGGGAAACCCTGGATGCAAGTCCCTTCTTGGGGACTTCTCACTAGTCATGGGACCTGGCTATGCCAGTTTTCCCACCCACCAACAAAGCTGTGAGTAAGAGCTATGCCACCAACTCCAGTGGCTCTTAGGAAGGTCAGATGCAAGGATGGCTGGAGAAATATTTTAGGAAACTGAGCTAACTGTAGACATAAGGACTTTTTATTGTTTGCAAAGGAAATTATGATGTTAGAAAAGTAAGTATGCAGTCCAAAGAAGCAAATATTCCTAAATTTACTGGAGGGCTCATTGGTAGACAGGCACAGGGCCCCTTACGCCTCTTCCATGTCCTGAGTAACTGAATGTCTGGGTGGTATCTGCCTTAATTTTACTGTGTGAACTGGAACATCCTAAAGAGCTGGCTCTATTGTGAATTCCATCTCCAGAGCCTTTATACCTCAGTGGCATTTCCCTTTTTCCAATGACACATTATTTATTTATTTCTAGAGACAGGGGAAGGAAGGGAGAAAGAGGGGAATAGAAACATCGATCCGTTGCTTCTCGCATGCCCCCAACTGGGGATGTGGCCCACAACCCAGGCATGTGCCTTGACTGGGAGTCAAACCAGTGACCTCTGGGTTTGCAGCCCGGTCCTCAATCCATTGAACCACACCCTCCAGGGTTCCAATGACACTTTAAAATCCCCTCACGCCCTGGGAGGGTAACTCAGTTGGTTAGAGCATTGTTGATACACTAAGGTTTGGGGTTTGATCCCCGGTCATGGCACATACAGTAATCAACCAATTAGTGGGACAAAAAGTCTCTCTCATCAACAAATAAAAATAAAAAATAAAACCCCCTTACATTACTAGAAGGCTGGAGGAAGGCATCTGTTTTGAATACTTACTTTTTGGCCCTTATTACATTTAGTACAATTATTTCCCAGGCTAGTAACAAACTTGTGACCCCGCGGCACCATTACAAATGATCACATTGCTACCTCCATTTGAAAACATCAACCTTCAAACAGTGTATGTGTTTGATTGAAATGCTCCATGTGATTCTGGTTTGTGACTGTGTGTGTACACACACAGACACACACACAGACACAAACACAGAATCGAAGGTGGTTGTTCTAGTACAATCATAATCTATTGGCAAGTAGAGCTCTCTTGGGCTGGGGTACCATGGGGAGCATCCTTTAGGGGTCCATGGTATTTTCTCCACACTTCTCATTCCTCCTGTCTTGCTATCAGGAACAATGGGACAGAGCCTCATGCTCACAGGAAATAAGACTGTGCCTTCACGACTGAGATTGTTGGGGAAGGACCCAAAGGTCAGGGTTGGGGAGTAATCTCTCCCCATCCCCAATAATAGTGGTTACCCTAGAATAGAGATTCTCAAATATTTTGGTTTCTGGATTCCTTTTACATTCTTATGAGCATCATATCTATTAATATTTAACATGCCAGGAATTAAAACTGAGATTATTTAAAAAATATTTATCTATTAATTTAAAAAAATCCATCTATGATGATTAAATTTTATGTCAGTTTCACTGTGCCATTGAGTACCCAAGCATTTGGTCGAACACTATTCTGGGTGTTTCTGTGAGGGTGAGTTTAGATGAGATTAACATTTAAACTGGTAGACTGAGTAAAGCAGTTTGCCCTCTCTAATGTTAATCACTCTTGTCCAATCTGTGGAAGGCGTGAATAAAACAAAAGACTGACCTTCTCCCAAGTAAGAGATTTCCTCCTGCCTGACTGTCTGTTACCTGGAAAACAGGCTTTTCCCTGCCTTCAAACTTGAACTGAGGCATCAATAACCACTAGTGAAAAAAAAACAGAGCTATAACCACCCATTGACAAGTGTGAAGAAGAGAGAGAAAGGAATAATTTAAAACAATCTAAAAAAAAGTAAGAAGGAGAAAAAAACTTGTAAGACTTCTTTATATGTTTTAGATACAAATCCCGCATTATATAAATGATTTCCAAGTATTTTCTCCCAGTTGGTGACTTGTCTTTGCTTCTCTTAGTAGTGTCTTTTGAAAGGTAGATCTTTTAAGTTTGAGTCTGCTGGCCTTCAGACTAGAACCACAGCATCATTTCTCCTGGTTCTCAAGACTTCAGACTCAGAGTGTAACTATGCCTATGGTCCCAGATTGCCAACTCACCCTAAGATCTTGGGATTAGTTGGCCTCCATAATCATGTGAGCCAATTCCTTATAGTAAATATCTCTCTCTCTCTCCCTCTCTCCCTCTCTCTCTCTGTATATATATATATACAGATATATAAAATATATATACACAAACATATATACATATATACAAAGAGATAGATATACATATATTAATAGATATATATCCTATTTGTTTTGTTTCTCTGGAGAACACTAACATGCCATTACATGCCAATACAAATAACATTCATTTTATGAAAAATAACTATATTCTTTTAAACAAAATTGTAATGATAAGTGATATTGTTTTACATTTTTGCAAAGTCCTAATTTCTAGCTTAATAGAAGAAAGCTTCTCCTGCGTTTAATCTCTTGTGGTATCACACATGACATAGCCTTTCAAGAGCAGAGTGGAAAAAGCAACTAACATTTTAGTATTATTATGAAAATAGTTTTAATCTCTTAGGGGCTGAAAGCTTCTTGGAGACTCCAGGTGTCCCCTCACTGCATACAGAGAAGCACTGCTCTAGAGATTATAACAAAGCCTGATGTTAACTTGTACCTTTACTCTCTTCCCGGGGAATGTAAGTACCTTAAAATACTTAAGTTCTACTTTCCCTTTTCCAATTTATATGCTACTGTACAAGTGCATTTAAATTCTATATATACTTTAAAACCCCCATAAATAGCATTCTTATTGTTTTGTAAAACCTGTGCTCATTTATGTTCACCTATAAATTCACCCTTTTATCCAGTTTTTCTAGTTGTTTTCATTGAGAAGAATGATCTGAATTATCAGAAGTAGAAATCAATAAACCTTTAAGTATGCCGTTCCTTTGACATGGAATGGCGCTTCCCCCAGTTACTATTTTTCAAAGCCATATCCTTCAAAGTCTTTTTATTTAGTCCACATTCAGAAGAGATCTATTGAGTGCCCACTATGCACCAAGTGTTGTACTAGAGTTGTGCTAATAGAACCTTCTGTGATGATGGACATGTCCCATATCTGCACTGTCTTCTAGGGTAACCACCATGTGGCTCTTGACCACTTGAAATGTGGCTGTTACAACTGAGGAACTAAATATTTAACTTTATTTATTTTAATTAATATAGATTTAGATAGACACATGTGATTAGCACCTATCAGATGGAGCAGCACCGTTTTAAACAACTGAGAGTGAAAATGAACAAATCTGGCAAAAATGCCTGTTATCATGAGGCTCGTATTCTAGTGCAGGAATATAACAATGAACTAGTCCTGGTTTAATATTGCTCCCTGTTCCTGACCTGGCCAGTGTAGCTGCTTAGGGTACTTGAATTAAGATAAAGATGTGCTGACCCTCAGGAGAATTTTGATGGAGAGGATCTGAATTATCCACTTGGGGATATATGGTAGAGCAGTGGAAGGAACATGGGCTTTTGAAGTGAAACAGTCTGGGTTATACTCCAGCCTCTGGCCACTTCCTAGCTCTGAAACTGTGGACAAAGTGCTGAATTTACATGAGCTTCAGATATCCCACTAGGAAAGTAGAGTTAATGACATCTGCAGAGTGACTGAGAACTGAATGCAGGACACACTAAAGTGGTTCAAAAGCCCATAGGCCTTCCCCTCCCCCAAGCCCATTTCATTACTTGTGACTGCAGTTCTTGCCTTGCCCCTCATCTCCCAGGCCATAAACCTGCAGGCCATTAACAAAAACAGGGAAATTCACATCGGATGCTTCAAAGGCACAAGACTGAGACACAGAGGAGATGGGGCCGCCAAAGGAATGCAAATGAAGTGGAGAGGAATGTGGCTATTTTTTTGCCTTAAATTTGCCTGAGTGTGTGAAGAGCCTGGGCATTTGCCACCTTCATACAATCTCCAAAGGCAGTGTGGAGCCAAGTGAGAGGCCAGCTCCTCCCTGCTTCTGTGTGAAGTGAACGTGGGCAAGAAGTAACTTTAAATGGATACTCTTTACTTTCTCTCTAAACAGTTGAATTTCTAGGGGAAAAATTTTTCAGCTTTTCTTATGGGTTCAGTGTTCAGCCCAGGAAATTGCTTTGTCACCTGGGGGTACAGCCCAGGTTAGTCCCGAGGCTCTGAGGGCTGCTCCTGCGCCCCTATGAGGCCTTCCTCCCTGGACCAGGGCTTCCCTTTCACAGGAAATGAAGGGAAGGGCTTCCCTTCAAGGAAAGGGAAGGCAATGAGCTAGGTAGTAGGTCATTCTTATTGTTATTTAAGTTTTCATTCCCAAGCTACTGGAGAGAGAGAGTGGTGACAAAGCATTCTGGTGTGGGGAAGAAACAAAATTTCCTCTATCTTCAAGGCTATTCTGGCTGGTCTAATAATCAAATAGACCAGAGACAGATAAGCAAGACAAAATAACCAAATTTAATACATACATACGTATGTGAACCCCACATACATGAGAGAGTCAGAGACCCCACATGCAGGAGAGTTTTAGTGATAGAAAAGAGGACTGAGGTGTATATAAGACATCCTGAGCTAGGGATGTGATAATGTACTTTGGGAGACTCAAAGGGTCCTTGCAGCATGATAAGAACAGATGTTTAGTAAATAAATGTTTTCCCTGCCATGTGGGTGAGGGAAAGGGTTATTTCTGATCATCTCTTATGGGCAAGGGCCTCTACTTCAAATTCTTCAAGGCAGGTAACAGTGGGTGGCAGAACTTTCTCCTGAGCCTGAAACTAAAGTTGCCTTTAGCTCAAAACAATCCGCATACCACAGAAGCACATCTTAGGGTGACTTGTTCTGGACCCCCACACTGGGTAGGGGAAAGTCGGGCTGTGGTAGAAAAAACCCTGCCAAAAAATTAGGAAAGCAGGCTTTAATATCAGTGAGTTAAAGAACAAGATGAATTGTTTACATTTTGTGGGGACTTGTGGCCAGACTGTCCTGTGTTCCCTCCCACCCTGCAAAACTCAGAACACCTTGTGCCTCAGCCCTGCCACTGCTCTGCTGCCATTCCACTGGTGCTGCTGCTGATGGGCCCTCTGTTGTACCTGTACTTTTGTCTGTTCTCTACCTGCTCCATGAGCTCAAGATATGGGTGTGGACAAAACACACATACTTTCTGTGTTTTCTATTTTGGTGCCCACATCTGGTGCCCAGCCCAGACACTGCCAAGAGCAGGCATGCAGTTGTTGGGGACAAACTTTCTTCAGCCACCCATCTCCTAAAAAGGAGGGCTGGGTGCTTTATCTCTTACAGAGACTTGTGTAAAGCACATGTTGCATACAAGGCATGGAGGGCTCATTGAAGTGAGGGCACAGTTGCTGACCTGATGGTTTTTAGACTGGAAGAAAGGCCTCCAAATCTCAGCATGGTGTGTAGCAGGCAGAGTAAAGAAACCCCAAGCCTGGAAGTGCTGGGAAGGAAGAGTCTAAATCTGCTTTATTTCCTGCTGGATCCCCAGTACAAAGTAAGAACTCAGTAAACACTTGCAAAGGCAGGCAAAATCCCAAACAAAGATTAAGAAGTAGGGTTCCAACAAGGTGAAGATTGAAGGAGGATATTCCCAGCCTTCCTCCTGCTCTTCAGCTCACTCCTTGCCCAGTGCCCCATGCAGCCTTCACCACACCCCTCTTTCAAATTCAGCTGAATGGACTCCCTCTAGAAGCCACACACACAGAGACACATACACACAGCTGTGGGCTCCGGACACACCTAACAGTCAGGATGCCATTAGACACACCTACAGGACTTTACCATCCTTCCATCATTTCACGTTCCTCCAGAGCCTCACATAGCCTCATACTCAGTCTACCAGGCCTAATCTAATAAACCTAATTTCCCCGTGAGGGAACTGAGGCTTAGACCTGATCATGCAACTAGAAAATGAGGGGCTGGGATTTCAACCCATGTTTGGCTAAGTCCAGAGCAGTGAGGTGGGTGGAAAAGTCTGAAGAAGCCTAGCACCCACTCCTTCTTACTGCTCATCAATATTAGCCTTCCAGTCACTTCCTCAGATAAGAAGTCAAATAACCCAGTTCTCTCCTCTCCTCCTGAAAAATGAGATTATGTGACACCCTGGACTGCAGGGGCCAACTATGGAGCTAAACATCTTGAAGTCATACACTGAGCAGAGGGAAGATCACATCTTTGGGAGACAGAAAGCTGGGATGTAATTCTGGCTTCTCTTCCTCCTAGTCTCGGGCAAGCTATTCTCTGTTTCAGAATATTCCTAGCCTCAGCTTTGTTCATGATTCCTGCTCCCTTGGGAATGATGAAATTGTTTTATAAGTTTTTAGGTTCTTTAAGATCAGAAGCTAGATCATGCTTCAGACAAATGCACAGAGAGCTCTGGGTACCCTCTGCCAGCTGGCACACTTGTTTAGGTGCTGCTGACTTGAAACTCCACAACTAGAAACAAATTTGCCCACTCAACTCTCTTGTTGAAACCCACTGTTAGCCATCAGGTCTATGGTGAAACTCAGGCTGGTTTCGGGGTGTCTAAGGTAGGGCCCTAGGGCAAGGGCAGTCCAGCCACGGAACTAAACCCAGTATCCTAGGCAGCTGCCTTATCTAGAATCAGGATGCTCTGGGACAGCATTTCCTGGAGGAGGAGTCTTTTCACCTCCCCAGGGACATCTGGGCTCCAAAACCTGGGAGTGCACAGGACATTGAAGGAGATCCAAATCTGCCATCCAAAATATGCTTTTTTGGCATAAGAATTGTTTTAGACTGGTTAATTTTAAGAAACAGCAGATTTAGGAGAGTCTTGGAAAACTAAGTAGAAGTTGCCCTTTGTAGGACACTTACATTTATAAGGGAAATCACCATCTGTAAACATGTCACTCTTTTTCCAGAAACTCTTATTGAGGCAAAACAAAGGACCTAAATCTGCATATTAGCCATACTCTACTGCACTTTTCCTGGTTATCTCCCATTACTGGATTTCCCCACTGCCAACATCTTTTTTGTCTTTAGTTGGAGATGGTACTTAAGGTGATGGCTTGGGCCACGATGGGGAATTACTCAATTTTCCCTGAGTCTCTCCCGTGTATATAGGATATATTCATGTTAATAATTCCTGTTTGTTTTTCTTCTGTTAATCTGTCTTTTATTATGGAGGGGTGGGTTTCCTTCAAGAACCTGGAAGGGTAGAGAGAAAGTAATTTTTCCTGCCCTATAGTGTATATGAGGAGCACTGGGGGCTCCAGTGTGAGTTCTAGCCAACAACTCCAGCCCCCACCCCCAACACTGCTGCTTCAGCCTCAGCTTTGTGATAAGGCAAAACCTTGACCAAAATCAAGTTTTATTCTTTTTGTCAGGTGTTGGGGCAATCTGGTTTTTCAAGCACTCATTTTATTTGTTTTGTAAATGTTTCTTTTATGGAACTTGATGTGGAGTTGATATTGGTGAGGATGCAGGGAACAGGGCATGCTAGATAAATTGAAGCAACTAGAGACCACTGGCTTGGGATCCTGGTCTGATTGTGGGGGGGCAGGGGTCAGAATGAGTTGCTTGTAGACCAGTGCCACTAAGCAAGAGGCCACTTTTTGAAAGGGGTCTAACACATCACACTTCCACGAGTCTTCTTCCTTTCAACTGTGGAATAATGAGAGTGTTTATGCTGAAATTCAGCAGCTGTTGGGCCATTTCCAGTGCTTCATGTCTCATTCCAGAAGGTCCACAGTGTGGACAAATGGGGACAGCTCCAAGCAAAGGAAAGCACTTGTTTGCCATCCTATACTTTAATCAATTAAGGGGACACTACTGTAAAGTGACTGATGTTAATTTAAGGATGTATACTGAATTGGCAGATCAGAATCTTCCACTTCCTATTTGGGGTTGCTGTAAATAAGGGGCTGACTCTATAACTGATGAGTTTGTTTGCAATTCAGTGATGTCTGGTGATAATAATTCAAAGTTTGCTTTTATCATCTCTGATTTGTATATATCACCTCTGACATCACTGCAGTGTAGACACTGAGCTGAGAAGTTCAGAAGCTTTGAGGTTGAAGGTATGAGCCTCATGAACTGATGAGATGCCAAATATTTTTCGTTTTTTGAAAGTCAGTGAAATCACTTATACAAAACATAAATGTTGCCTTTCTTTAATTGTCCTTAAGTTGCTTCACATAGCAAATTAGAGATTTTTTTAGATTTTATTTTAATTTATTTTTTCAAATACATTTGTCTCTGCCTACCCCCCACCACTTTCCCTTGCCCCCTCCCCTCTTCCCTCCCTCACCTCTTCCCCTTTGGTTTTGTCCATGAGTCCTTGCTATACGTTTCTTGACTTTCCCCTTCCCTTCTTTTTCTCCGGCCCCCCTCCCTCCTTCCCTCTTGTCTCTGTTGATTTCTTTTCCTTTCAGTGTTGCTAGTCTTATTTTCCTTGCATCTTTGTGCTGTTGCTTAGGTTCTGCTTATAGGTGAGACCATATGATATTTGTCTTTCGCCCCCTGGCTTATTTCGCTTAGCATAATGCTCTCCAGTTCCATCCATGCTGTCGCGAAGTTTAGTAGTTCTTTTTTTCTTTCTGCTGCGTAGTATTCCAGTGTGTATATGTACCATAATTTTTGGATCCAATCATCTACTAATGGGCATTTAGGTTGCTTCCAACACTTGGCTATTGTAAATTGTGCTGCTATGAACATTGGGGTGCATAGGTTCTTTTGTATTGGCGTTCTGGTGTTCTTAGGGTATAGTCCGAGCAGGGGACTCACTGGATCAAAAGGCAGTTCCATTTTCAGCTTTTTGAGGAGATTCCACACTGCTTTCCACAGTGGCTGCACCAGTCTGCATTCCCACCAACAGTGTACTAGGGTTCCCTTTTCTCCACAGCCTCGCCAGCACCTGTTGTTTGTTGATCTGTTTATGATGGCCATTCTGACCAGTGTGAGGTGGTACCTCATGGTGGTTTTGATCTGCATTTCTCTGATGGCTAGTGATGCTGAGCATCCTTTCAAATGCCTCTGGGCCCTCTGTATCTCCTCCTTGGAAAAGAGTCTGCCCAGGTCCTTGGCCCATTTTTTGATTGGATCGTTTGTCTTCTTGGAGAGGAGTTGAGTGAGTTCTTTATATATCTTGGAGATCAAACCTCTATCTGATGTATCATTTGTGAATATATTTTCCCATAGGGTTGGCTCCCTTTTCATTTTGCTGATGTTTTCTTTTGCCGTGCAGAAGCTTCTTATTTTGATGAGGTCCCACTTGTTTATTTTTTCCTTTATGTCCCTTGCTTTAGGAGACATATCAGTGAAAAAATTGCTGCATGGGATATCTGAGAGTTTCCTGTCAATGTTCTCCTCTAGGACTTTCATGGTGTTGCGACTTATATTTAAGTCTTTTATCCACCTTGAGTTTATTTTTGTGTATGGTGTCAGCTGATGATCCAATTTCAATTTTTTGCATGGAGCCGTCCAGCTCTCCCAACACCATTTGTTGAAGAGGCTACTATTGCTCCATTTTATGCTTCTGCCCCCTTTGTCCAATATTAGATGCCCATAGAGACCTGGGCTTATTTCTGGGCTTTCTATTCTGTTCCACTGGTCTATGGGTCTGTCCTTGTGCCAGTACCAGATTGTTTTGAGTATAGTGTCTTTGTAGTAGAGTTTGATGTCCGGTATAGTGATCCCTCCTACTTTGTGTTTCTTTCTCAAAATTGATGAGGCTATTCGGGGTCGTTTGTGGTTCCATATAAATTTTTGAAATGTCTGTTCTATTTCTGTGAAATATGTCATTGGTACCTTAATTGGGATTACGTTGAATCTATAAATTGCTTTGGGTAGTATGGACATTATGATGATATTAATTATTCCAATCCATGAGCACGGTAAATGCTTCCATTTATTTGTGTCTTCCTTAATTTCTTTCTTCAATGTTGTATAGTTTTCTGCGTACAGGTCTTTTACGTCTTTGGTTAAATTTATGCCTAGGAACTTTACTTTTCTTCTTGCTATATCGAATGGTATTTTTTTTCTAATTTCTTCTTCTTCTATTGCATTGCTGGTGTACAAAAATGCCTTTGATTTGTGAATGTTCACTTTGTATCCTGCTGTTTTGCCAAATTCACATATTAGGTTGAAGAGTTTTTTGGTAGAGTCTACAGTGTTCTCTATGTACACTATCATGTCATCGGCAAACAATGATAGCTTTACTTCCTCCTTTCCTATTTGGATGCCTTTTATCTCTTTCTCCTGTCTGACCGCTGTGGCTAGGACTTCCAATATGAAGTTGAAAGGAAGCGGTGAAAGCAGACATCCTTGTCGTGTTCCTGAACTTAGTGGGAAAGCTTTCAATTTTTGCCCGTTGAGTATGATATTGGCTGTAGGTTTTTCATATATGGCCTTTATCACGTTGAGGAATGCCCCATTTATTCCCATTTTGCTGAGTGTTTTGATCATAAATGGATGCTGTACCTTATTGAATGCTTCTTCTGCATCTATCGAGATGATCATGTGGTTTTTGTCTTTTCTTTTATTTCTGTGATGTATCACGTTTACTGATTTGCATATATTGAACCATCCCTGCATCCCTGGGATGAATCCCACTTGATTGTGGTGGATAATATTTTTAATGTATTGCTGGATGCGGTTTGCCAATATTTTGTTGAGGATTTTAGCATCTATGTTCATCAGCGAAATTGGCCTGTAGTTTTCTTTCTTTGGAGGGTCTTTATCTGGTTTTGGGATCAGGGTGATGCTGGCCTCATAGAAAGAGTCTGCGAGTCTTCCTTCCTCTTGGATTTTTTGGAATAGTCTGAGAAGGACAGGGGTTAGCTCTTCCTTAAATGTTTTGTAAAATTCTCCTATGAAACCGTCCGGCCCGGGGCTTTTGTGTGCTGGGAGTTTCTTGATGACTGTTTCAATTTCCCCAGCTGTTATCGGTCTGTTCAAGCTTTCTGTTTCTTCCTCATTCAGTGTTGCAAGGTTATACATTTCTAAAAATTTGTCCATTTCATCAAGATTTTCAAATTTCTTGGCATATAATTGTTCATAATAGTTTCTGATGATCATTTGTATTTCTGTGGTATCAGTTGTTATTTCTCCTCTTTCATTTCTAATATTATTAATTTGGGTCCTCTCCCTTTTTTTCTTGATGAGTCTGCTTAAAGGCTTGTCTATTTTATTTATCTTTTCAAAGAACCAGCTTCTGGATTGGTTGATGCTCTGCATTTTTCTTTTTGTCTCTATGTCATTCAGTTCTGCTCTAATCTTGACTATTTCCTTCCTTCTCCTTGCTCTGGGATTTATTTGTTGTTGTTTCTCCAGTTCTTGAAGGTGTAGTGTTAGGTCTTTTATTTGAAATGTTTCTATCTTTCTTAAGTAAGCCTGTATTGCTATGAACTTCCCTCTCAGGACCGCCTTTGCTGTGTCCCATAGGTTTTGGACTGTTGTCTGTTCATTTTCATTTGTTTCCAGAAATGTTTTTTATTTCTTCTCTTATCTCATTATTGACCGATTCATTGTTTAATAGTGTACTGTTCAGTCTCCATGAGTTTGCAAGTTTTTGAAGTTTCTCTTTGAGGTTGATTTCGAGTTTCAAGACCTTGTGGTCTGAGAAAAAGTTTGATATTATTTCAATTTTCCTGAATTTGCTGAGGCTTGCTTTGTGTCCTATCATGTGGTCTATCTTTGAAAAACTGCCATGAGCATTTGAAAAGAATGTGTATTTTTCTTCTTTGGGATGTAAGGTTCTATAAATGTCAGTTAAGTCTCTTTGATTCAGTGTGTCATTCAGCACCACAATATGTTTATTGATGTTTTGTTTGGAAGATCTGTCCATTTTTGGCAGTGGGGTGTTGAAATCCCCTACTATCAGTGTGTTGCTGTCTATATCTTTTTTGAAGTCATCCAACAATTTCCTTATAAACTTGGAGGCTCCTATATTGGGAGCATATAAGTTTACAATGTTGATGTCTTCTTGATATATTCTTCCTTTAAGTATTATAAAGTGCCCCTCTGGGTCTCTCTTTTTGGCCTTTGTTTTGAAATCTACTTTGTCTGATACAAGTATGGCAACCCCAGCCTTTTTCTCATGCCCTTTTGCTTGGCATATTTTTTCCCATCCCTTTACTTTCAATCTGTGTAGGTCTCTTGCTCTGAGGTGGGTCTCTTCTAGGCAGCATATGTGTGGGTCATGTTTTCTTTTCCATTCAGCTATCCTGTGTCTTTTGATTGGGTCATTTAGTCCATTCACATTGAGAGATATTACTGACAGAAACTTACTCATTTTTTCTCTTTGTACCTGTGTTCCTCTCTCTCTCATTCTTTTCCTTCATCTGCTTAAACCAGTCCCCTTAGCATATCTTGGAGTGCTGGTTTGGTAGAGATGCATTCTTTTAGCCTTCTCTTGTCTGGGAAACTCCGTATTTCCCCTTCTATTTTAATGGAGAGCCTAGCTGGGTAGAGCAGCCTTGGCTGTAGGCCCTTGCTTTTCATGGGTTGGAATATTTGTTGCCATTCCCTTCTGGCTTGTAGTGTTTCTGTTGAGAAGTCAGCTCCTAGGTGTATGGAGGCCCCCTTGTATGTTACTTTCTCCTCTCCCTTGCTGCCTTGAGGATTCTCTCTTTGTCTTTGACATTTGCCATTTTAATGATGATGTGTCTTGGAGTGGACCTCTTTGAGTCCCTCTTGAGTGGGGTCCTTTGTGCCTCCTGGATCCATGAGAGCCTTTCTCTCCTCAGATTGGGGAAATTTTCCATCATTACTTTTTCGAGGAGATTCTCTATCCCTTGCTCCTCTTCTTCTCCTTCTGGTATCTCTATTATACGGATATTATTTCGTTTCAGGTTGTCCTGCATTTCCCTAAATGCCTCTTCATTCTTTTTGAGCCGTTTTTCCATTTCTTGTTCTTTCTGGGAGCTTCTTTCTACCTTGTCTTCCATCTCACTGATTCGATCCTCGGCTTCATCCAGCCTGCTTTGGATTCCTTCTACTGTGTTCTTCAATTCAGAAATGGTATTCTTCATATCCTCTTGTGTCTTCTTGATAGTTTCTATGTCCTTTTCCAGGCTGATGTAGATTGCTGTAAGATCCTGATAGTTTCTCTGCAGTTTCTCATAGTTATCTTTGAGCTGGTTGAGCTCATTGAGCTTCCTTAGAACCATTGTTTTGAATTCAGTATCTGAAAGTTTCCCTTGCCTCTATTTCATTTAGCTCTCTCTGTGGGGATTCCCCTTTTCCACTCATTTGGGGGGAACTTCTTTTTCTTCCCATTTTTGTGAGAGTCTGTTAAGTATTTTTGTCCTTTACTTTTCTTTCTGGGCATGCCTCTGATGATGTCAGTTGTTGACCCTATAGGACCTTGGGTTCTTTGTTTGAGCCTTCCAGGAGTCTAATGCCTGTGTCTGACTCCTGCTTGGAGCAGCTCTGTGACCCCTTTGGTCAGGGATGGACTCTTTCTTTGGATTGCTCTGCACTCTCACGCAGGCTCCTTGAGCGCGCTCACAGCGCGGCAGGATCCCCCGCCTGCCTGGGCTCGCATGTGCTTGCCCCAGACCAGGGGGCTTATTCGCTACCTCGCGTACTCATCTGACCCCCCTGGCTGGCAAGCTCCACGGCACTGGTCATTTTAGGGTCTTCTATTGTGTATTTTCCCCGCTTTTGGCTCTTTGGGTGCGTTGCTTGCCCTCGCCAAATGGGGACTACGGAAATGGGAGGAAGTCAGCTCCAGGAATCTCTGGTTAATCCTGTCTCTGGTCTCTCCTCCAGGGACTCTGGGCAGCTCCACTCATTTTGTGGGCCGCTCCACAATCGCGGCGGGCCGGTCAATTTACGCCTGCCCTTGCCGCTCTGTGCACTCCCTTGCAGGCCATATCGGTGCCAGTCTGTGGGAGGCCTTGCCGGCCCATGCAAGCATTCGCCAGCCCGCGCGGGTCACACACAAGCTCGCCAACCCTCACTGGTCACTCGGCGCAAGTGTTCGCGCCTGCACTGGGTGTTTTTGGGGTGTCTATGTGCGCGTTTCGGCTTTTGGCTCTTTGGGGGTATGGCCTCTTCCCGCGCAATGGAGACTACGGCAAGGAGAAGGAGCCGGGACTCCCCGGTTCCTCCTGTTCTTTCCCCAACACCTCCGTTTCTAGTCTCTCCTCAGGGGTCTCTGGGCAGTTCTGTGACCCCTTCAACCAAGGATCCACCACCTGTGCGGCCTGTGTTTCAATCGCAGGCAATCTGGTTCCTGCGCGCCCCTCTTCTGCCTCTTTGGAGGCGCGCCTTTCCAGCCCACAATGGAGACTACAGAACGGAGAGGGAGTCGGGACTCCCCGGTTCCTCCTCCCATTCTTTCCCCAACGCCTCTGTCTCCAGTCTCTCCTCAAGGCTCTCCCAGCCAGTCTGCACTCAGCCCCACAGTTCACACGCGTACAAGCTGTGTGCGGAGCGCACAAAAGGCAGGTTAATTGATTCCCTTATGCCTGAGCGAGATGGTAGCTGCAGAGTGGGAGGCGCGCCATCACCCGGGCTCCAGCGGCCGCCGTGTCAGTTCTCTTCACAAAATTTTTCTCACCAGTCTTTTCCCAGGCACCAGCCCACCCCGCTGCCACCTCTACCCAGAGATCAAGAAGGGTGGCTGGCACTGCAACTTTTGCGTTGGCCCTTTAAATATCTCTTTGCATCCCCGGCCACCTGTCTCTGGCAGAGAGCGCCCCTAAGATTTTCAGGGTTGTGTTTTGTCTGTATTTTCTTGGTTTTAGCTGCTGTAGTTTAGGGGTTCCTGTTTATGATTCAGACCCCGTTCTTCTCGGGGGAAGCTAACTGGCCATTTCAATGTCCCTCTGGTGCCAGTGCCCGTGGGCACCCAGCCCACCCTCTCGAGCCTGCACCGCACTTCTCATCCGTTGGGATGTGTAAGAGTCGAATCCACTGTCTGCGGCTCCAAGGCTCCTCTCCCACTATCACTTCACTGCTTTCCAGGTGATTACTTCACTATTTAGTTGCAATTCCAGTGTGGTCTTGGGAGGAAGTCAGCGTGACTCCCATTCACTCCTCTGCCATCTTCTCAGGTTTTTCCAGTTCTGTAGGTCAGAAATCCAACATGGCTCTCCACAAATTAGAGATTTTTATTTGCCTTGGTTAAGTGGTGATGGCGAGTACCTTGTGGATCCCCTCTCATCTTGGGCTGGATGGAGAGGTCCAATTGGACTGTAACCACACCTTCCCTTGATGTGTTCATGAGTGTCCTGGCAACAAAGTAAGAAGAGTTGGGGCACTCTTTGCTGTGGGACTCCTAGGAAGGGAGAGGCAAAGACATCAAGGTGAAAGCAAAATCAGCCCAACCTGGGGCAGGCAGAAGTAGGCAGGGATCACCACAAATGTCCAGATACCAGGGCCAACCAGGAGAACCTAGGATTGGGAAAGGCTAGAGGAGAAGCCCAGTTTCCTGGGTGCCAGAGGCATTGGGGGCGTTGAAAGGAGGAGAGAAATGGCTGCTATAGAAGAAGTCAAAGGTAAGGCAGAGGGGCGCAGCTTATTCTGGTATTAAATATGGCAAAAGGAGACATGAACACTGCAATTTCTTTTTGTGTTTTCATTCTGTTTTAAAATGTCAAAGGGATTATGAAACATGTGAGTAACTAGCATGTGTAGTCAACAGCTAGATTGTCTTATTCTAATGAGTCCATGCTCTCCTTTGGATGTTTGTCCCCAAGGTCCCCCAATTTTTCTCATGTTCTGTTGGTAAATGGTGTGGAAATTATTTGCATGGGAATCTCATGGCTGGCAGCCAGAGTGATGCCATGTGTGGAGCAACTTATATTTCTGGTGTGTATGGGATAAAGGCCAAACTGGGCAAAGAGACTTCTCCCAATCCCAGCCAGCCAGTCTGGCCACACTGTTTGCTTCCTTCTGTTAATCACAGCAGAGGTGAGTCCTCACGTGCCTTGGACACAGCCACTCCTGGGGCTGGCCCAACTGAGAACGGTCTGTCACCTTGCACCTCACAGGAGCACCTGAACCATGACCTTTTCCCATCCCACCCTCTAGGGAGTGATTAGATCACAACAAACAATAAAAGAAGCAGGATTACCCTTCTCAGCTTTTTTGGAATAGTCTCTCTATTTGTCATTGCAACTTTGTTCAGAAGAATTTGACGGTCCTGAAACCGTGGGTATAGGGAAAAAAAAAAAGAGCCCTGATATAGAAGTCAAAAGTCTTGGATTCTAGTTCCTACCCTACAAGTAACTGCTGAGGAGTCTGGTTGGGGGGCGACACTCATCAAGTTAATTCCCTTTTTTGTGTTTCTGTTTCCTCATCTGTAAAATCAAAACACAATAATAATACTTACTACAGAAAGCATTGCCCTTTCTTCTTCCTGGAGTATTTGGTTAACTAATTGCTGAGGCTTGGGGATTTAATTTTTCATTTATTGGGTGAGCAAAAATGTTTGTATGTTTTTTCCCATAAGAGGGCTCTATTAGTGTTTAGTTGTCTTTAACTTCATTTGAAATGATTTTGTTAGATTGTATGGCAACAACTGTCATATTACCATGCATTTGAAAAAAAATCAAAATTGGTGAATTTTGTGTAGCCATTTTAATAGTAAAGATGGAAGAAAATATGCAACATTTTCTGCATATCATGTTTTATTATTTCGAGAAAGGTAAAAATATAACTGCAATGTAAAAATAGATTTGGGCAGTGTATGGTGAAGGCGCTGTGATTGATTGTATCAGAAGTAGTTTGCGAAGTTTTGTGCTGGAGATTTCTTGCTGGACGATCCTCCAGTTGAAGTTGATAGTGATCAAATTCAGACATTAATTAAGAAAAATCAACGTTGTACCATGCGCAAGAGAGCCGGCATACTCAAGACATCCAAATCAATAAAGCTATTGATGAAAATAAAAATGTCTTTTATTTTATGGAAAAAACCATAGACTTTTGGCCAACCCAATACTTTATGCTACACTTTTGTTCATTCAACTTTTGCCTTGCATGCAGTCATACCTTCTTGTTTCATTGCAAATCATTTTAATTCATAACATGCTGCACTTGACAGTTTCACTACACTCCCCTGGTAGGAAAACTGGTTCCCTCTTATGACCCAGCCACTTCTGGGCCACTATGAAGATGTACCTGACAGCTTGCTGCATGGAGGTGTGGTGGGGTGTGTGAAGTCTCCTGGGACAATGCAGGCACAGGTGTGAACATGATTTGCTCCCTTCCGTCTATTGGTTCTCTGGTATCTTTGGCAGGGACTTGTCTAGGAGACACTGAACTGAGCTGGGAAGACAGATCCAGTCTGCTTGACTCAAAATGAATTGCCACTAGGTCTGTAGACTTCAGACCACTCTTATCCTGTCTTGAACTTTACTTCTTTTATTGCCCACAGAGCCCACCCCACTTGTTCTGCCCTCCTTTGGGGGCCCACCACCTTCCATTATCTCCCTTGTTCCAGTGGTACTGAGTCCATTCAGAAAGACACTGCTGGCTTTATTGGGGACGCAGGGTACAACAGTGGAAAGAGGGAATCAGGGAACCCTCAGGAAGTCTTCACTGGTAGAATATATAATGATACACACACACATTGACATATGTGCAGGCATGCATGCACATGTTCATATGTGCACAGGCTCTCACACCCATTCACTTGCATACATGTGCATATACACAAGTGGACACACCTACCCATGCTCATACACACACAGGCACACATGCTTATACACACAGCCAGACTCGCCTGTGATTCTCTGGTCCTCATGAGCTGGCAGCCACTGATCCCCATACTCTAATGCACCATCCTCTGCTGCAGCCTTCCAATCTGTAAGCAAGGTGGATACGATGGCCTCCTCCACCACTGCACACCTAATACAAAAAATCCTGGCCACAGGCTTAATTATTCTCTACCTTCTCTTTATCATTTATATTGTTCTCTGTCTACCATTAAGTGGGGCCCCATAGGGTAGAATCTTGGGACTGCATAGATGGTCTGTTATCATCCCACAGCCTCACTGGACACTTGGCACTGTTGTTTCATTATTTAGTGCAACCTTGGAGCTTGGGCCCTGGGCGCTGCTGTGTGGAAGGCTCAGGACTGCACACTCAGCCTTGGCACTTATTGCCAAGTTAATTGGCTGGTAACTGTGTGCTTCTTCCCCCTCACTATTGCTTACCAAGGAAAGCCAAGAGGAGATAAAGTTCAGCCATTCCAGAACCATGGTGTCCACTTTTAGAAGTGTAGACAACATGTCCATTTGAACACCGACTCTTGGTCTTTTCCTTTTTGTAGCTTGGGCAAACATTTCTGTTTCCAAATTAAACATTTCTCCCACAGCCATTTTTGTGAAGTATATACAAGGTTGAGTTTTTGGTTTTTGTTTTGATTCTTTTTTTCTAGATTTTTTTCTTACCTCACAGCAACATCCTCCATTTTTCTGGGGCTTTGTGGAAAATGTCACTGGCAGCCTAAACACCATGAACAGGGCTGAGTTTCATTTCTGATGCTGTCACATATAGTATGATCTTAGGAAAGGCAATGGACAGGCAGTAACCACCCTCAGGGCAACTGGGGGGCTGAGCAACAGAATTCAAATGCAAGAATGCTAATAAACCATAGTTACACCTAGGTTTGGTTGATATTATTGCTCAATTATAATACTCACTTGAGGTGAAGCAATCGTGGTGGAGGCCTGGCCTTCTGGGATCCATCAGGATACACATTCCACTATCCTATAGAGTGGGCATGTTTTTTGTTGGTGAGGTAGGTCATTCTGAGCTATTGGCTCATTTGAGTTAATACCCACCCTAATGACTTCATTTTAACTTGATCACCTATGTATAGATCCTATGTACAAATGTGGCCACATTCTGATGTACTGGGGGTTATGACTCCAACATATCTTTTTTTCAGGGAAGGTGTTGGGGCAAGGGGATACAATTGAATCCATAACAGTGGCTCTCAGAACCTGGGCATCCTTAGCACAGATGGAGTCTTTCCTAACTCAGGGACGACAAACTCACTTCCTCCTCAGAGTGGCTGTGGTGTCAATTTCAACAGCAACTCCACAAAAGGGAAGGACATTACTGCCCTCTAAGCCCAAGAGGAGGCTTAGGAAGTAGCTCTGAGGAAAGCATAGAAGTTCAACAAGGAGCTGATACCTTAGATGGTAGGGGCCTCCATCTCTTCTTAGGGACCAGGAGTTGCTCAGACAAAGGGTAAGAACTCAGTCCATGACCTGGGCTGGTGTGGATCAGTGGACTCAGTGCAGCCTGTGAACCAAAAGGTTGCCAGTTCAATTCCCAGTCATGGCACATGCCTCGGTTGTGGGCCAGGTCCCCAGTTGGGGGAATGTGAGAGGCAACTGATTGATGTTTCTCTCCCTCTGTTTCTCCTTCCCTTCCCCTCTCTCTAAAACTAAATACCTGGTGTGTGGTGGCAAAAGGCCCAAGTCCCTGGATGACATGGACACTGGTTAAAGTCAAGGGTGGGCCAAGATGCAACAGTGACTGAGGTAAATAGGTATTTTCTGGGTACTCCAGGTGCTCTATAGATTGCAGTACAAGGCTGAGAGAAATGTGATCATTCTCCCAATATCTAGTACTATTTGCTAGTTACCTTTGACATTGACCAAAGTCTGGGCTTTGGGCACAGCTAGATGGGATCTCCTTGTTATCATCAGTGTCACACTGTAGTTTCTAAACTCAGGGACTTGTTGGCAACTTGTTTTCACTAAGGTAATTCCGCCTTAAGGCAGATCCTATCATAGCCTAGACATATTCTTATATAACAAGCTATCAAGTCACCCCGCCAAGAGCCCTCCACACTTGTGAGGTAAGGAACTCTGGGTGAACACCTGCCTACCTGGAGCCAACACTCAGTTTAAATGGACTAAGCTTATTTGTTGAAGCTTTGACATAATTGAACACGTGTGTTTAGAATGAAATTTAAATTAAATTTAATTTCATTAGTAATGCCTCAGGGGTAAGACATTCCAAGCTGAAGAGAAAACCAAGGTGGTTCATACCCTGTGTGAGGAATGGAATTGCTGCTTTGAGTGTTGTAGAATTGAGTGGGTTTTTTGTTAGTTGCTGGTGGCTATCTCTGGATGGTTGGTTTGTTTTGTTTTAAACTATTTTCCAAAGCAGACTGTGGAGAAGTTACTTTTTTTTAAAGATTTTTTTATTTTTATTATTTTTTATTATTTTTTTAATAAATCATGTTTATTCTACTACAGTTGTCTCAGTTTTTACCCCTTTACCCTCCTCCACCCATCCCACCCCTACCCCCTGCTCCCACAGTCAATTCCTACTCTGTTGTCCATGCCCATGGGTCATTCATGCATGTTCTTTGTCTAATCCCTTCCCCTTCTTTCACCATTGTCCTCTTTCCTCATCCCATCTGGTCACTTTAAGTCTGCTCCATGTTTCCATGCCTGTGGTTTATTTTGTTCGTTAGTTTATTTTGTTGAATAGAGTCCACTTATAGGTGAGGTCATGTGGTATTTGTCTTTCACCGAGTGATGTATTTCACTTAGCATAATATTCTCCACTTCCATACATGTTGTCGCAAAAGGTAGGAGTTCCATCTCTCTCTTTTTTTCGTTCTTTCTTTCTTTCTTAAATGCAGATTGATTTTATTTATTTTTTAAGTGTCAAAGTTAATTGTAAAATATTAAAAAATATATAGAACCATTATAATTGTCTCAGCAATTAAACCAACATGACACCAGCACAGAAATAATCAGGTCGATCAATGAAATATAATGAGCATTCTAGAGACAAACGTATATATCTGTCTAACAATGAAATGTATGATTAAGTTGATATTTCAAATCAATGGGGAAATAAGGGTTATTCAACAAATAAGGTGCATGGACCACTATTTCTTGAAATAAAACAAATATAGAGCCCTATTTCACACATTATACAAGAAATATTCAGGAGAGTCAATATGTAGAATGTACAGAGTTTTGGAAGAAAATAGACCTAACATTTTTCATGACCTGAAGTAAAATATTCAGCCTCAGAAGCTACAAAGTAAATATTGACAATATGACTATATTAAACATTTAAGACTATATAGTAATATACACATAAAAAAAGTTAAAGGACAAGGAATAGAATAGGAGAGTATTTACAAGACATCTAAAACATGGTTAATAGGTTTTATGTTTGTCTGTTTGTCTGTTTTCGAAAAAAGTTCTACAAACCTTATATCAATAAATGGATAACGAATACCAAAAAGTCATTTAAAGCTTTTTAAAAAATAATAGAAATATGCAAGAAATATACAAAAACAGGTTTAGTTTCAACAAATAGTAAAGGAACAATTAAAATAACATCACTGTCACAATCAGATTAATGAGTATTAAAAATATTGGTAATATCAAGTATTGGCAACTCTGAAAGGAACAAGGTATTCATAGAAACTTTTTCTTCATCTTAAAGCAGACCCTTTAGCATATTTCGCAGTGCTGGTTTGGTGGAGGTGTATTCTTTTAGCCTTCTTTTGTCTGGGAAACTCCTTGTTTCCCCGCCTATTTTAATTGAGAGCCTTGCTGGGTAAAGCAGCCTTGGTAGCAGGCCTTTGTTTTTCATGCCTTGGAATATTTCTTGCCATTCCCTTCTGGCTTGCAGTGCTTCTGTTGAGAAGTCAGATGCTAGCCGTTTCAGGGTTCCCTTATATGTTATGACCTCTTTCTCCCTTGCTTCCTTTAGGATTCTCTGTTTGTCTTTGATATTTGCCATTTTAATGATGATGTGTCTTGGAGTGAGCCTCATTGAGTTCTTCTTGAATAGGACCGTCTATGCTTCCTGGACTTGTATGCCTTTTTCTCTCCTCCAATTAGGGAAGTGTTCCATCATTGCTTTTTCAAACAGGTTCTCTATCCCTTCTTCCTCTTCTCCTTCTGTTATCCCTATTATATGGATATTATTATGTCTCAGGTTGTCCTGCATTTCCCTAAAAGCTCTTCATTCTTTTTGATTCTTTTTTCATTTTCTTGCTCTTTCTGGGAGCTTTTCTCTACCTTGTCTTCCAGCTCGCTGATTTGGGCCTCAGCTTCATCTATCCTGCTTTTGATTCCTTCTACTGTGTTCTTCAATTCAGAAATGGTATTCTTCATTTCCTCTTGTCTCATATTGATAGTTTCTATATCATTTTTCATGCTACTATAGTTTGCAGTAAGTTCCTCATAGTTTCCCTGTAGTTTTTGGTATTTCTCTCTGAGCTCACTGAGCTCATTGAGCTTCCTTAGAACCATTGTTTGGAACTCAATATCTGATAGTTTACTTGCCTCTATTTCACTTAGTTCTCTTTGTGGGGATTCCTCCTTTCCCTTCGAGTGGGGGATATTTCTTTTTCTTCCCATTATTTGTGAGACTCCTATTTTGCATCTGATTCTTAAGTTGATCTGTCGTGATTTCCTGACTTTGTGGTTTGGACTTCTATGGTAGGAAACCACTTTTTTTACTTTCTGGATCTGCCCCTAATGATGTCAGGTGTCATCCCTGTCTGACCTTAGGCGGTTTTGTCGAGACTTCCAGGAATCTACTGTTTGTGGATGTCTCCTTCAGCCATTAATTTAGTCACTTTGCACTCAGCAGGTCACCTTAGATAGCCTAGGGCAGGTGGAGTCCCTCCTGGGTGTGGGATTATTCGGTCCTCTCCGCCTGCTGCCGTATCGGGGTGGGGGGAGTCTTCACTGTGATCCCGCTGGCTACTCTCCATTCTCTCCCCAAAGCCTCCGTCCCCGGTCTCTCCTCAATTATATCCAGACCTCTCTGCATCCCCTTTCACCAGGGATCTGCTGTCTGTGGCTGCCACTCTGCACTCAGCAGGTGGCTTAGCACAGGGTGGGGTGGAATCTCACCTGCTGGTGGACTATTTGGTCCTTTGACCCTGGTGCTGTTCAGGGGGAGTGGTCTCTGCCTGAGCAAGATAGCTGCTGCCACATGGGGGATGAATCAGCACCAAGATCCAGCCAGCTACTCTCTCAATTCTCTTCCCAAAGCCTCCTTCCCCAGTCTCTCCTCAGGGTCTCTAGCCAACTCTGCCCCGCCTTTGCCTGAGACCAGGGTAAGTGGCTGCCAATAAAAATGTATGCACTGGTCCTTTAAACAGTTCTTTGTGTCTCTAGCTGCCTGTCTGACCGAAAGCAACCCTGCCGCTTTTCCCAGCTGGCTGTTTTCTGTGTACTTTTTGGGCTCTGGTGTTGTGGGCTAGAGATCCCCGCTTTTAGTTTAGACCCCGTTCTTCTCAGGGGGATCCAACTAGCCGTTTCAATATCCTTCTGTTACTGCCACCCGTGGGAACCCCACCCACCTTCTTGAGTCTCTACTGCACTCCTTACCAGTTAGATTGCGCTAAAGCCCATTATTCTGTCTCCGATGTTCCAAGGCTCCCCTCTTGCTATTGTTCAGTTGTTTGTTCCAGGTGATTTCTCCACAAGTTAGTTGTAATTCCAGGTTGGTGCTGGGAGGAAGTCAGTGTGACTTCCAGTTACTCCTCCGTCATCTTGAAAATCTCTAACATAAATAAATTATTTAATTAACTTTTTTTTTTACTATATACTAGGAAAAACAGAGCACCTGAGGGACTTCTTCCAGACGTACTTTTCAGGCCATGCTATTCTCTATTCTGTCCCCATCTCAGTTCTCCTAAAGATTTATTTATTTTTAGAGAGAGGAGAAGGGAGGGAGAAAGAGAGAGAGAGAAACATTGACTGGTTGTTTCTCACATGCTCCCCAACCAGTGGACCAAACCTGCAACCAAGGCATGTGCCCTGACTGGGAAGCAAACTGATGACTTTTCATTCTGTGGGACGACACCCAACCAACTGAGCCACACTTGTCAGTATGTGGAGAGGTTACTTTTGACTAAAAATATTTTTTAAGGGAAAATTGCTTTTGCCATAAGTCTGTACCCTGCTTCCACCCAGTTGCCATGTTAGCAGCCAGTACCCATGAAGAGATGGACATTCAGGTACAGGGGGATCAAGAGACCAAGTGATCCCAGAGGATATTCCCAGCTCTGATGTTCCCAAATTATATGAATCAAAGATCAGTTTTTGGGGAAAAATATTTGAAAATCATGAATTTAATCAGGGAATTATCCAGAATATATAAGGAACTCAACAATAATAAGACAAATAAGCCACAAAGAAATGGGAAGACAATATGAATACACACTTCTACAAATAAGATATACACATGGCTGATGAGCACACGAAAAGATACTCAACATCACTAATCATGCCAAATGCAAATCAAATTGACAATGAGAGGACACTTCGCAGACACTAGATTGGCTATAATTTAAGAAAAAGGAAAATAAGTGGCATGATGGTATGGTGAAATTGGGGCCTTCATATATTGCCAGTGGGAATAGAAAATGGTGTAGACACATTGGGAAATAGTCTGGAAGATCCTCAAAAAATTAAACATAGAGTGACCATATGGCCCAGCAATTCTGCTCCTACAGTACCTAGCCAAAAGAACTGAAAACATGTGTCCAAGCAAAAGGTTGTACACAAATGTTCAGAGCATCATTCTTCATAACAGCAAAAAAGTGGAACCAACTAAAATTTCCATCAGTGAATGCATGTATAAACAAAATGTGTTTTATCTGCCCTTGCTGGTGTGGCTCAGCAGACAGAGTGCTGGCCTGCGAACCAAACGGTCGCTGGGCTATTTCCCAGTCAGGGCACATGCCTGGGTTGCAGGCTGGGTCCTCAGTGGGGGGCACTCAAGAGGCAACTACACATTGATGTTTCTCTCCCTTTCTCCCTCCCTTCCCCTCTCTCTAAAAATAAATAAATAAAATCTTTTAAAAATGTGGTATATTCATATTACATACAAAATGGATGAACCTTAAATATATTAAGTGAAAGAAGCCAATCTCAGAAGGCCACATATTGTATGATCTCATTTATCTGACTTGTCAACAGTAGGTAAATCCATAGAGATGTAAAGCAAATTAGTGGTTAACTCGTGGGAGGATGGGTAAATAGCTGCTAATGGCTATAGAGTTTCTTTTTGGGGTGATGGAAATATTCTGGGATTAGATAGTGGTTATCATTGCACAACCTCGTATTATTAAAAACTACATTTTCAAAGGGTGAATTTTATGGTACATGAATTATATCCCAATTTTTAAAAATACAGTAAATAGTCCTGGCTCAGTTGGTTAAAGTGTTCCAATAAGCCAAAGTTGTATGTTTGATCCCTGTTCAGGGCACATATAAGAATCAACTGATGAATGCATAAATAAGTAGATCAACAAATCACTGTTTCTCTCTTTCTCTCAAATCAATAAATAAAAATTTTAAAAATATAATAAAGTTAAAAAAATTGGTACTCCTCACTGTCTATCAAAGAAATGTATGTTAGCTATTAACATTGGTGAAATCTGGCATCTGTGCCCTTTAGCCTCTGTTCTTTCTACCTTCTAAAACTTGCTAAGGCCTATTTGACCTTGATCTTTATGATGAGCTACAAGCAGTGGCAAGGATAACATATAAGACTGAGATTTAATTCTCCTTTTTCAAGGAGGCCCAGTGCTGAAAGAAACATGTCTCAAAAGAATTTTATAGAGACTCCCTAACATCATGGTTGAGAATATGTGTTCTGGATCTAAATAGTCTGGGGTTGGAATTTCAGTGTCCTACTTTATGGTTGTGTGACTTGGGCAAGTGACTTAACCTCTCTGAGTCACCACATCTTCTTGTATAAAATCAGTAATGTCAGCACCCACCACCCCAATGTTGTTGTGAGTATTAAATGCATATAAAGCCTCTAGCACAGTGCATGATGTATGATTAGTATTTTATAAATGGTCCAGATTACTGGATTGAGGAAATGGTACTACAGTGGGCAGTAAACCACTTTGCTTAATTTAGTGGGTTCCAGTCCTTTCTCTGTCACTTACTAGCTATGACCTTGGGCAATCACCTACTCTCACTGATCCTGTTTCTTCATCTGTAAATGTGGATACTTAATCCTGCTTTTTCACCTATACCAGCCTGCCTCTGAAGCCTTTTTAATGAGGGAAAAAGGATCTGTGTGGCTTGGAGACAGGGGCGGTTCTCTTTCAGAGAACTATGTTCCACATGCTTCAAAATGGTACTTCCTGGGCCAGCATCTGCCCTCTTTTCTAGCTACACTCTGTTCCAATGGACCCTGGCATGGCCCCAGTGCCCAAGAAGGAGCAGTCTACCCAAGAAAGCTGCAGCCCTGTGGTGTAGTTTTCCAGTCCCAACTCCATCATGGACTCTGTGGTCTTGGGCATGGTCTCTGCTTTCCCATCTGGGCAAAGAGGAACCCAAGCTGGACAGTGTCTAGGATCTGTCCAGGTTGGACTTCAGTAATTTCTCTCTGGTATGTCCCCATTCTCTCCTGCCTCCTCTCCCCTGGATGAAAAGTGTAGGCTGAGGGCCCAGGTGAGCCTCTCTGTTTTGATCCCCAGCCTGTGATGAAGAGCCCATTTGTGCAGCTCCCATATGAGCACTCACCATATCTCCCAGCCCCTGAAGCATCGAAACCTCTACACCACCATCAAAGAGTGCTTTTTGGCCCTGTTCAAAGTACTTTTAGAAAAAAAAGTCATTCCCAGCTCAAGTGAGCATGGTGGGAGAGTGACCTAAAAATGATTTCACCTGCCAGCCCCTCCTTCTTGATTGCAACAGATCCAAGTAGGGCTCCCTCTTTAGATTTTTTCATTGTAGTAAAATTTACATAACACAAAATTTACCATTTTAACCATTTTTTTAAGATTCTAGTTCAGTGGCATTAAGCACATTCACATTGCTGTACAACCATCGCCACCATCCATCTCCAGAACTCTTTTCATCTTCCCAAATGGAAACTCTGTTCCCATTAAACAACAACTCTTCATTTCCTCCTCCGTACAGCCCCTGGCAACCATCACTGTACTTCCTTTTTTATTTTATTAAATTTATTGTGGTGACATTGGTTAATTAGATCATATAGGTTTCAAGTGTACATTTCTATGATACATGATCTGTATATCACACTGTGTGCCCCCCACCCAAAGTCAAATCTTCTGTCACCATATATTTGGCCCTCTTTACCCTCTACCGCCTGCTGTCCCCTTCCCTCTGGCAACAACCATACTGCTGTGTCTATGAGTTTCAGTTTTATTATTTTTTTTTACAAATATATTTTATAGATTGTGCTATTACAGTTGTCACATTTTTTTCTACCCTTTCTTCCCCTCTGCCCTGCACCCCCCCACCAGCATTTCCCCCTCCCACCAGCATTTCCCTCTCTTAGTTCATGTCCATGGGTCACACATATAACTTATTTGGCTTCTCCATTTTCTATGCTATTCTTAACCTCCTCCTGTCTATTTCTACTATTACTACCTACTATTTCTGCTTCTACTAATAGTACCTACTATTTCTGCTTCTTATTCCCTCTACCTTTCCCCTCATTCTCCCCTTCCTCTCTGATCTCCATTTCTGAGATTCTGTTCCTATTCTAGTTGTTTAATTAGTTTGTTTTTGTTTGTGTTTTTAGGTTCAGTTGTTGATAGTTGTGAATTTGTTGTCATTTTACTGTTCACAGTTTTTATTCTTCTTTTTCTTAGATAAGTCCCTTTAACATTTCATAGAATAAGGGCTTGGTGATGATGAACTCCTTTAACTTTACCTTGTCTGGGAAGCACTTTATCTGCCCTTCCATTCTAAATAATAGCCTTGCTGCAAAGCGTAATCTTGGATATAGGTCCTTGCCTTTTATGACTTTGATACTTCTTTCCAGCCCCTTCTTGCCTGCAAGGTTTCTTTTCAAAAATCAGCTGATAGCTTTATGGGAATTCCTTTGTAGGTAACTTTCTCCTTTCCTCTTGTTACTTTTAAGATTCTCTCCTTATCTTTAATCTTGGGTAATGTAATTCTGATGTGTCTCGCATGTGCTTCCTTGGGTCCAACTTCTTTGGGACTCTCTGAGCTTCCTGAATCTCCCAGAAGTCTATTTCCTTGGCCAGATTGAGGAAGTTCTCCATTATTTGTTCAAATAAGTTTTCAATTTCTTGCTCTTCCTCTTCTCCTTCTGGCACCCCTATGTTCGGATATTGGAATGCTTAAAGTTGTCCCGGAGGTTCCTAAGCCTCTCCTCATTTTTTTGAATTCTTGTTTCTTCATTCTGTTCTGGTTGAATGTTTATGTCTTCCTTCTGCTCCACTGTTCCAAATTGTTGATTTGAGCCCAGATTTCCTTCCTTTTACTGTTGGTTCCCTGTTTATTTTTCTATGTTTCACTTTGCGTAGCCTTCACTTTTTCCTCCATTTTGTGACCATACTCAACCATTTCTGTGAGCATCCTAATTACCACTGTTTTGAACTCTGCTTCTGATAAGTTGGCTCTCTGTTCATCGCTTCATTCTATTTTTGGATATTTGACCTGTTCTTTCATTTGGACCATATTTCTTTGTCTCAGTGTACCTGTTACATTGGAAGGGGCAGAACCTCAGGTATTTGTCAGGGCAGGGCAACCCAGGTAGCTGCGTTGTGAAACTGTATGTGGGGGAAGGGTCCAAGAAGGAACAGTGCCTCTTGCTGGGCTCCCGGAGGTCTTTCAGTCACTTCCCCAGCTATCCATAAGCAAATTGGGCCCTTCTAGTGCTGATTCCCAGGAGGGTGGGTTTGTGTATGTTCTAGAACCCTGTGGGTCTCTACAATGACAATCCTGTGAGGCTGGGAGTTTCTCCCGCTGCCACAACCCCCACAGGATTTTACAGCCAGAGGTTTTGAAGCTTTCTTTTCCTGCATTGGAACCCTGATTGCATGGTGTGTCTCATTCCCTAGCTATTTCTCCCCGTTTATCAACACACTAATGTGGGACCATCTGGTCCTCCACTTACCACACGTCCTCTCTGCCCCAGCTGCCCATCTCCACTGCTCCTACCAGTCTGGATGAATGTTTCTTCTTTAACTAATTAGTTGTTGGACTTTCATACAGTTCAATTTTCTGGCAGTTCTTGTTATTTTTTGTTTTTAAATGTGTTGTCCTTCTTTTGGTTATGCGAGGAGGCAAAGTGTGTCTACCTATGGCTCCATCTTGGCCGGAAGTCTAAGTTTCAGTTTTATATTCCTCATATGAATGTCTTTCTGTTTCTATGAATTTGACTATTCTAGGTATCTCATATAAATGTGTTGATACTGTATTTGTCTTTTTGTGGCTGGCTTATTTCACTTAGCATAGTGTCTTCAAGGTTGTAACTTATTGCAGAATTTCCTTCCTTTTTTAAGTTGAATAATATTCCATTGTATGGATAGACTACTTGTTGTTTATGTATTCATCTCTTCATGGACATTTGTGTTGTTTCCCAAGTGGAGCACTTTGATATATGAAGTCCAATGATGGGAGGAGAAATGGGCAAACACCAGCAAGGGAAAGGTTAAGAAATAGGGTGTCAGCCTTGACTTGTGTAGCTCAGTGGGTTGGGCATTGCTCCACAAACTGAATGGTCTCCAGTCGGATTCCCAGTCGGGGCACATGCCTGTGTTGCAGATCAGGTCCCCGGTTGGGGGCATGCAAGAGGAGAAACCAATTGATGTTTCTCTCCTACATCAATGTTTCTCTGCCTTTCCTTTTCCCTCCTTTCTCCTCTCGTTAAAAATAAAGAAATAAAATCTTTAAAAAAAAAGAAGAAATATGGTATCAGCGTACCCCAGGGTTCACCCCTCTTCTCCTGCCACTCAGTCCCCTTGCAAAGCTTGGTTTTGGATGAGGAGGAAAAAAAGCTGAGGAGCCCTTGGAAGAGAAGAACACTGAGTTAAGAGGTAAGGGGCCTTGTCACATTTCTCCCCAGCCAGGCAGAAGTGACTGAGGTGAACCTCCCTCTGGAAGCCTTTCTGAAAGAGGGCTACTGTGATTCTCCTTGTTCATAAGTGATTCCACCAAAATCCATGCTTTCAGCTCTTGATCTGGAAGCTTCTAGGAGAGTATCCTGCCTACCTATCAGAGAGCAACTTGGGAGGACAGAAAAGCTTCCATCTGCATCTGTTTTTACAAAAGTCTTGAGTGCTTAGCAATCAGTCGCACTGATGTTGAGGCTAAAAGAGTAAGAATGATGGTTTCCAGATCAGTGCATGTTAAATATATCACCTCTATTGTACAACCAATTGGGAAAATCTGAATATCTGATTATATCCACCTTTGTTAAAAAAGGCAGCCTCCTCTAAGGTTATTTGCCAAGAGCCTTGGATGTGCCCATATTTGTGGAGTCACAAAACCTCCTGTCCATTTTTATACTCCTGTCCCTTTCCAGCACAACATCCTGGTGCCCACATCCATATCCACAACTGATGGGTTCTTCTAAAGCATTTGCTGACAATTCTTAAACTAAAAGATTATACCCTCAGTGAGTCTATCCTGTGTCCTATGGCTTTCTTTCCCATATTCAAGACAGATGGGAAGTGGTAGCTCAAAGGTCCCAGAGTTACAGCTCATATTTTCATAAAGCACAATTTTTCCTCCTTGGGGTATTTCAGTTCATTTACGAAGACCATGAGCAAAGGGATAGCTCAGTCCATTGGGCTACAGATGGGTTTGTCACAGGGATGTCACTCATGTGCCCTTCCTCCCTAAGCTAGCAGGGTAGTTACATTGTTTGTGACCTGTGGCCAGTTGGTTCCTCCTCCAGCCACAAGGGGCTGTGGAAAAGCAGAGACAGGCTCTGTGGCATGGAAGATCTGCCCTCCACCTGCTGTTTAATTTTGGGCAAGACTCCTCACCTCCTGGAGTAGTGGTTTCCTTTTCCATACATAACAGGACAACAACAGTATCTCCCTCCTAGCACTGGTGAGGACACATAAAGTAGTTGCCACCCAACCAATGTTAATGATTATTATTACCCACAGCCTGGCTAGCAGAGTAGGTGTCTAATCATTGTATATTGAAATAATTCTAATTATTTAATCTGAAGCCAAAACTTACCCTGTGCTAAAATAATAATTAAGTTTATTTTATGGATGAAGCTGAGGCTGTGAGTGGCTAATGAGTCCAGGTTGTACAGCTGGTAAGAGATAGAGCTGTGATTAGAACTCAGGTCAGTTTGATCCCCGTTTTGGGGTCCATAGGGGCATCTTCCCAAGAACAGTCAGGATGCAGGGCTGGAAGCACCCACTGCTCTCCTGGAGAGAGCATTAGGGAAGTGACTTAGAGCTGAAGTTTAGAGCTGGAGAGAAAGATGTGAGATCATCAATAAGTGGAGGAAATGTTCATTGAAATCATGGGACTGGATGAAACTGCTCAAGTAGAGTAGAGCAGCAGAGAATAAAAAAGTGTCAGGCCAGTGAGTAACATGATTGTATGCATAATTTATAAAGGTCATGTCATGAAATGTGGAGGATGAATCAGAGGGAGAGAGACCACAGGCAGGAGACCAGTCAGGAGTTTATATAAATGGTGGTGGCTTTGGGCTGGGAAGAAAGAGAGAGCTCCCAGACATGAAGGAGTAAAATGGACCAGACTTGGTGATTGGTTGGCTGTCAGAAATGAGGACAAAGGAGAAGTCAAGGATTCCTCCCAGGTTTTCAACTTGAGTGACAGGATGAAGCAGGAGCCATTTACTGAGATGATGAGCACTAGAGAAGGAGCAAGTATCAGGAGACATTGCTAAATGTAAAGGAGTTCCTGTGGGAACTCCTGGAAGAAATGTTCATAGCCAATACCCAGTGCCCAGGAGAAAAGGGATGTGGTAGGGTACAGGGCAGCCTGCAGCATCTGCGCCAGCTTTCACCTGGGGACCAAACAATGAGGTACCACAAAGAGAGAGGCCTACTCATGGCAAGTGTTGACAACATTTGGCCCATGGGTCAGAGGACCCTTCCATTGACTCAGAAGACTTTGCCATTTTGAACCCCTACTTTTCCTGTGAGGAGGTGGCAATTTGTTGAAATGGCCACATCAGTTCTTGGGCAAAGATCAAGTAAATCAGTGGATATATTACCAAAAGTGAGGATGTGGGATGCACAGTGCCCTTCTCAAGGTGATGTGCTGGGAGGCCAAGGAAGCTAAACACCTGAGTCCTGTCTCCCCCTCCAGAAACATCTGCTATGATCTGAAACAACTCTTTCAAACTTCCAGTCAGTTCTGAGTCCTCCATGGCCAAGCATTTTATGGTTATTTCTCAGAATATCCAGGTTTTAAATATTGGGGCACCCAGAAAATGCCACAAGAGAGTTTGTCTGACAAGAGAGTGATACAGTTTGCCACCTGTAGATGTGGGCATATTTAATGAAGGACAAAGAGTGGTGTTGAGGGCACCCAGAGTGGAGGTGGGAGAAGAGAAGAAGCCTCTATTATGTGCGGAGCACCCATATTTTCTATACACTACCCTGGCCATTGGTTCCTGACAACCCAGTGCCTTCTATGCAGGCAGAGCAAGGCCTATTTTCACCGTTTGACAGCTGGGGAAATTGAGGTTCAGGGTAAGAAATGAGTTCACAAGGATGATGTAATGAATCCAGTTTCATGGAACTGGTCTTGGACCCAGAGCTCCTGCTTCATATCCCGGGGCATTTTCCATTTCATCCCTTAGCCCCAGGAAGTGGTGTGCTGGTTCTCAAAGATGAACATTCAATTTTCAAAAATTTTGGATCCAGCTGACAATTGAAATTATATTGGTAGATTGAAATCAGCCATGATGTGGGTATTTATACCAGGAGAACTGACAAATGCTACCAGGAGAGCTGACAAATGCTACCAGGACATCACTGGCCCCAAGTCACTCATCTTCCAGCACCTAAGGCTGTGCCAACAACCAGGGTACTATGAGTTATGGTCAGCTGTATGGGCACAATTTCTACTTTGGAATTAGATGATAAAGGGATTTGGGGGTCAGTACTCAGGAATGGGCCTTAGAAAGTATATATAGCACTTGCTCCAGAGAAGCCCAACTGGTCATGCTGGTTTACTGCTGAGGTCAATAGCTGAGAGAGAATTTCTACTTCCCCCACTTGCCACACCGAATTTTAAATTATGAGTTAGGCAAAGGGGGACTTTTTCCAGTGCATGGGGTCTCTTTCACTTCCACTATATTATTTTGGATGGTCAACACAACTACCTTGGCCTTTTAACCTGACTTAGATCATAATGGAAAAAGGAGAAACATGTCAACAACAAATTTCAAGGAAGAAGATTCAGGGATGTAAGAATCCCAAGCAATGAAAGGTACTATTTAAAAAGGAAATCAGAGTTCCACAAAAATAGGTATATAATTCTCTATACATCATCTTATTTCATATGTAAAAACAAAATGAATTGGGGAATTTGCAGGTTCTTGGAGTAAAAGGAGTTACAGAGAAGACAATTTATGCTGTTCACCCTTAAATAAATAGCTGCTGCTCTTGCTAGTTAAAATGTAAAATTTCCAGATCTAAATGTCAGAGAATTCTAGGAAAAAATGCAAAACCACTACTTTATAAACATATAATTGTGCTATTACTGCTAAATCAAATGACATTCTATAAATATCACAGTTCAGGCCTCATAGTCTGTAAATAGACCCAGCTAATCCCTGGAAATATATTTTTCCTGGATTATAATGGAGTAAATTATGGAGTCTCATTGTCCAGTGCCAAAGTCTACTCCTAGTTTTGGTGGTATCTTTCCCTCTGTTGGGATACTCCAAGAGCTATAAATACTCTTCCAGCTGAGTATTATAACAAGGACAATGTGGGGAGTGGATGAATTCTATTTGCCAGGGTCCCTGTCTATAACCCTGAGAAGTGTTTACATACATTGCTCAGGTCTGTTGCCCAGCACTGGTATAGACAAGTGTTGGCATAGCTGACTTTATATGATGAGATAAATATGGGGTGCTATGGAGTCAGAAGTGAATAGAAGGGCAACCTAGAATGTCTTATATTCAGCACCAAGCCAAGCTGGAGGGCTGACTCAGGCAGCTGCTCCCAAGTGGTTGAAACAAAAGGCCCTAAATCTGTTGTTAATGACTTCCCAGAGTGCCCTGCTTGTATTTTGCTGCTATAAACACTTTACCAGGATATATTGGTTATTTTGTAGTTTAAATCATGTCCCCACCTACACCAGTGCATAGTTCACTACAGAACAGAACACTTCCTTTCCTTTCCTACTTGCAATACACCCATCAGTCCCATAACAGGGTTTGATCAAAAAGCTGCACATTATTTGTGGTCTCAAGGACTCTGAGGCTAAGGGAAGTTATAATCATCAGCTACTTACCTTTTCTAAGCCTCATTTTCCCTATGAAAACTGGAAGGCAAGTGGGCTGTGATGAGATAGAGTGGTAACTGAATCAGAAGAGATTCATTCTAATTCTGACATCACCTTGGGCCATGACCTTGAACAAGTTGCTTTTCTCCTGGGCTCAGTTTCCTTAACTATATTGTGGGAAGGAAGAGGGAGAATCTTGGTCTTTTTGCCAATGCTTCAGGCCTCCACAATGGCTCAGTCAGTCAGCCACCTCTTTTAAGGGGATCCCCTGGAATCCTACTCCCTGAACACACACTGAGTTATGATTATTGTTTTAGAAAGACTTTTTGGTATTATTTGTATAACTTTATCTTGACTCTATAAAGGATTGGAGGGTAGGGTGGGCATTGTCTTGTGTTACAATAGGAACACTGAGAAAAAAAATAAAAATAGGGGAAAAGGGAAGGAACAAGTTTGATACCTCCAAGTATTAAACTAATTTGGGAACTAAACATAAAATTTAGCCAGGAGCTTACCAGCAGCCACAGTGAAAAAGAAAAATAAATAAATAAAACAAAACAAAACATGTAAAACTCTAGAGTTTTCATCATAAGAAAAAAAAGATATTTTTATATTCAGAGGGACATGTTTTTTCCCTAATGGTCCCCAATTCAGGAAGAAAGGCATTTTTTTTAACCTGGATATTCAGAGTTAAGATACTCAGTGGAACACTTGTCAAGAGTTTCAAAGCAAATTCAGAAGACTTTTCATAAGACTGTTTCTAAGAGCAATTTGTAACCTAGCCTAGGGCTCAGTGTTCAAGCAGAGCTACAGGGGCATGGTTTTGCCTAGGCTGAGCTAGTGGTCTCTCTGGCCTTTTTGACTCAGGTCAAATGTGTTGCCATATGGCTATCTTTGTATGGTGCCCCCAAATAGGGTAATTACTTCCCTTGGACAAATGCATCTCCTTCACTTTGGGTTGGTAACTAGTAGCAATTTGTATCAATGACTGGGATCAGTCCGCATTTGAAAGGGTCAGCACTGGCTAGGTCCTATAGGCTGAGGACACAGACAGGAATCAGGCCTTAAGGGGTTTGTACTCAAGGCAAGGGAGATTTCTCCCAGAGGCTATTCTATGGTAGACCCAAGGTGCCAGCCCTCTTTGGAGAAGGACCTGCTTTTCACTAACCAATGCTGACCAAAGCCAGAGGAGAAAGGGAAAGCTAGCAGAAATATCAACAGCACTCAGCACTCTTAACTAGTGTGTTGGTGAACAAGCACTTGGTCGAAGTTCCCACCCCAGGGTAGATAACAACTGGATATCCACAAGGAGTCACTTACGGTGCCTTCAAGGTTGACTCCATCTTGCAGGGCATTATAGCAGGCCTCTTACATGGGACACTCACAGGCCCAGGGAATCTAGGTTCCAGAGGCCAGAATTTAATGTGTCTCAATGAGGTCCTTAGCCCACTGGGTTAGAGAGGTGATGTAAACAGCAGGCTCTTAGTGGCATGGGCTATAATGGGCTCTGTGTCCAATTTGTGTCCATGTGGAAACATGGTCCTTGAGACCACACTGCTGTTCTAAGTATCTGCTTCATCTCTGTGCTAGGCAAAGAAGGATCCAGGCATAAATAAAGTCAGTTACTGTCATCAAACTTCAAGGTCTGAAGAGAGAGATAACCGTAGAACAGATTATCCCAGCAGTGTGGTGGGAAACATGAGAAAAATCCTAAATAAAGAGTGGGATCCAGATGACTAGGGGAGCTTGGTAGGCAAGTAGTGGCGGGCCATGAGGGCCAAGTTGTTGCAGGGCCAGATCCTGCAGGGTCTTGCAGGCCATTCTAACGGACTTGGAATTTATCCTGAGGACAATGGAAACGGTAGGATTTGGAGCAGAGATGTGACATGGTCAGGACTATGTATGGGCTCACCTTGGCTGCAATGTGCAGAACCAGCTGGAGAAGCAAGCCTTACCAAACAAGAGGTGTTGGAGTGGAACCATGGAGATGGTACAGGTAACATGGCTCTTCTGTTGGTTGAATGGGTAGGAAAAGAGAGGGCAGCACTGGCTTTGTGTAGACTTGTGCAGTACTTTGCAGGTTGCCCTTTCGCAGCCATAAATCATCATGAGGCTCCTGTATATCAGGGGCACAGCCCTTTCAGTTCCCCAATATGTCACTGGCTTCTATCCGTCTGCTCCTTACCAAAGCCCTGACAGATTGGAAGGGTAGAGTCCAATGCAGAGGTCAAGAACCCTACCAAAGTCACACAGCCCATAGGAACAGGGGAAAGGATGACAGAACCAGGGTTCACTTCCAGGATTCAAACACCACAGCCAGGTCTCTAGCCCACTTTGCCCTGCCACTACGTGTCAGCTCCTCCTCATCAGGGTGCCTGTGTGTGTGGACCCAGAAACATTGGGAAGGAAGTATTTAGAAAATAACCAATTCTTAAGGCAAAGAGCCAGGTGCACCCATTACTGACAATGACTTCCGTCCTTGTCCACAACCCCCACCAACCTGTGCTTCTCCTGCTTTGCTCATGGAAGATCATGCTATGTTTGTGGGTCTGTTTACTCTCATCCAAACTCATGCACTTTTTAGTTAGAAAATGTGTGTGTTCCTGGAGGCCCAGATGATTCTTTGTTCTCTTTGGAAATTAGTTTAGAGATATCAGCTAGCAGATTAAACAGCCCATATCAGATCTGCTAAAATCTTTTCCTTTTCAGATTTTATTTCTGCTGGTCTTTTGGAATGATGGATTTTCTTCCTGTTTGATTCCTGTAGAAGATGACTCTCCTTACAGAGGGTGTCTGGTGAAGCTCTGTGCTGGGGGTGATGAGGAACTGCAGCAGGACTCACCTTGACCTCCAGGTCTGGGGTCTTAGCAGGCCTCATCTCTGAGGTGCTGCAGCCCTTCTTGCCCCCCACCTTTTTTCTTAGTTTTCTATGCTTTCTGTAAAGGATTTCTGGCAGCAGTCCCTTCCATCTGTTTTCTCTACCCCTGCCTACCCATATCAAGCCCTCCAGGAGTGGCACAGGTCTCAGTCGTTTTGCCCTGGGAATCTGAGGGGTAATCAGGACCTCTGCTGGGCAAACCATCCATGGTGCTAAAATGGAAAATGAATGGGCATGATGCATGCTGCTGTTTAATCATATGAGCAACTTACTTCATAGTGTCCTGAGTACACGCTGAAATATCACACTAGCTGGACACATATCTCATCTCTCAGCTGACTTCTGGAGATGGTGGTGGAACAAGATCCCACTGGCTACAGCTGATTCTTCCATCAGCTGCTCCCTTTACTTAGTGGCCCCAGGAAGGTATGAGGTTCAGAACAGGAGGTACCTAGAAGCCTTGCAGTTTGTGGTCCTCTCTGAAAACCATACTCAGAGGGATTGAGTACATAAAATGATTAACTAAGATGCCAAGCTGTAATTCACACCCAAGTCTGTCTGGTACCAAAAACAAGGCTTATTCCACTACAACATAGCTGGTCATAGGTGACTACAGGATGGGTGCCAGGGGCCATTTGCACGCTGGGGAGGCCTACTGAAACCTCAGCATGAAAACACCCTAATGCTGAGGAACAGTAAGGAGCTACAGTTGAGGTCACTCATGGACCAAATGCAAGAATCACCCAAGACACTAGCAAGTATAGCACCAAGCAGCTCAGGGGGCAGCAGAGATGTTGGGTATAGAGAAGTGCAGAGGACGTAAGTTTTCCAAGTAAGGAAACAATGAAAACTGGTTATCTCTCCCAAGGTGGTTTGGAGGGCAAAAAAGCCAAGACTATGGACCTTGAGGGCAGGCAAGGCAAAGTGTCCAATGGAGAGCCTGAAAAAGGCAGGAGGTCTTATTGGGTAGACACATAAGCCAAAAGTCAGAAGCTCAGCTGCATCAAGTCTAGCACCTTCCTTCAGATAAGCATCTTTGACTTTCTTATCTGTTAAGTGGGACTAGAAACCCTGCCTGGCATGCTGTGGGGAATATTCAAAAGAAGGAGAAATGTGCTATGCATGGTATTGCACATTTCCAGTTTGAGGGACAATTAGCCAATGGATTACTCAAGGATTCTCTTTTGAACCCCTTCTATATATACTAGGCTGGGCTCTGGAGTCACTTCCCAACTGAACCTATCCAACTCTTACACCTCCATTCTTTCTGTGAGAGAAAATATGCTCCACAGCCATAGAGGTAGGGGATTCTAGGCAGAGGTGAGAGCAGCTGATTTACTCTTTCTGGATTGAAGAGAAGCTTATGGCTAGGACAGGAACTTCAGGTTGTTTGGAAGCACCTTCTCCCTCTCCCTTGGAGTGACAGCATGTGAAAGATTGGGAGATGAGGTGGTGCAGAGCCTGGCTCACTCTTGGGTGGGCTCTGAGTTGAGTCACCTGGATGTCCAGCCCCCAAGCTGGCCTTACAGTCCCTCCTTTCTCTACTCCTTTCTCTAGGAATCACACCTTTACCAATGTTTGGGCTTTCTCTTTCAGTAATCTGAAATTATCAGATTTAGTCAAAGTTTTAATATTCAGATCTAAATTCTTCGGTTTAAACAAAAATACACTTCTCAGAAGAAAAAGGCAAGAAACTAGGCATGAGGCTGCCCATGCATCTTGACCTTGCATCTGACCAGGATTCGTCCTTATTTCTTATTGTCCAGATGTACTCAACTCAAGCATCTATGCCTTGCAGTCAGGGTCATCTGTAACTTGACCTTGCCCACTTCTCCAACTGCATCTCCCCACATTTCAGCTACCTGAGCCAGGGTGATCTCCGTTCCTTCAGCTCTCCATGTGCTTTCCAGCCTGTCTGACTTGGCTTATGTTATTCCTTCTACCTGTTATTTCTTTCACTTCTTTTTATGCTTATGTAAATCCCATTTATCCTTTAAGGCCAACTCCTTAGGAATTCTTCCCTGATAGCATGACATGTAAACTGATTAATACAGTGCTTGAGCTGAAGTAGATGCTAAATAAATCTTTGTGTCCATTCCTTTTGCTGACTGCTGCTCCTTTCTCAAGAATTATTAATCTTCTTTTTTCTCTCTTCCCATTGTAGTTTGCTTGTTCTTAGATCTAAGAAACCTGTCATCATTGAGATTAATGACAGGGTTCTGAAGCCAGATAGCTCCAGGTCATCTACTAGCTCTTTGACCTTAGGCAAGTCGTTTCAACCCTGAGACTCAGTTTTATCATCTGTCAAATGGGAATGCCAATATCTTCTTCACAACATTGCTCTGTGGATGGAATTAGATGATATACAGAAAGCTTATAGAAGACAGAGTGTGTGGTCTATAGTTAACATTTCATATGGGTTTGTTTTTCTTATTATTGTTGTCATTACTTTAATAAATATAGGGGCTCCAAGGTCTGACCAAGAGGGAATGGCCTTATTCCTCCCAGATCCTATCTGTGACAACTAATGAACCCTGGGCATAACACAACAAACAAACATAGGAAGGCTGCAAAAGGTGAAAAGAAGAAAGAAGACTGTCTAGGGACCTTGGAACTTGAAGAATAACATGTAGGTAAAGTTCCCTGGGTTTCCTTATTGCCTCCCATATATCCTGGAAAGGGTACTGTAGATATTTTCCTAAATTTCCTAAACTAACCTATAACTCTCTATAAACCTAACTAACCTATAAACCTAAAACTCTCAAAAGGCACAGACAAAGAAACCCAAGAAACATCTTTTCCCTCTAACCAAAAAACTCTGGAAAATATGACCTAGCAGAATAGAAACATTTTTGATGTTACCTGTCCTATTTCAGCCATACAAGAAAGGATAAACAACTTCTTCCCTTCCATGTTAATAACATCAAGTGGGAAGCAGAATTTATGTCTCCACCTAATAAAAAGAGGTAGCATGAGACAGTGAGTGGTGGTGATGGTTGGCACTCCACTGTCCCAGACATGGTACCAGTGAGATCCAGCAAGAAGATAAACTTCTACTTGTACATGATGGCAACAAGACAATGCAAGCTGGTGTAACTTGGCACTCTGCTTTGGCAAATGTGATATATCAGGGTCCACTGGGAAGCAGAGCATCTACCACCACTGGACTGGCATAGTATGCCTGAATATGGTAGCTGACTCCAGAGATGAAGATTAAATAAGATACAAAATTTCTCAACAAGACAACCAAAATGCCTGAGATATAGTAAAAAATAATTTGTTTTACCTAGAATCAGGAATATCACAACTCAAATGAGAAAAGATAATAAACAAATGTCAACACTTGGATGACAAAGACATTGGAATTATCTGACAAAGATTTTAGAGCAGCCATAGTAAAAATGTTTCAATGAGCAATTATGAAACTCTTGAAACAAATTAAAAATAGGAAGTCTCAGTAAAGAAATGGAAGACCAAAGAAAAACAAATTTTTATTTTTTTAAAACAGTTTATATCAAATCTAATTTTCTTTTTTTTCATTTAATTTATTTTCTTTATTTTTTCAAATACATTTGTCTCTGCCTTCCCCCCACCACCTTCCCCTGCCTCCTCCTCCCTCCCTCCCTCAATCCTTCCCCTTTGGTTTTGTCCATGAGACCTTGCTACACATTCCCCAACCCTCCCATTCCCTTCCTTTTCCCCTGCCCTCCCTCCCTCCATCCCTCTTGTCTCTGTTCGTAAGAAAAGCAAATTTTTAGAACTGCAAGATACAATAACAGAAATCAAAACCTCAGTAGATGGGCTCAACAGAAGAATGGAGGAGACAGAGTAAAGATACCAGTAAATTTGAAGAGAGAATAGTAGAAATTTACATAATTTGAACAATAGAAATAAATTGAAATAAATGAACAAAGCCTCAAGAGCATGTGAAACTATAAAAAGAACCAGCATTCATATAATCAAAGTCTCAGAAGGAGAGGGAGGGTAGGAGAGAGAAACTGAAATTATTGGAAGAAACAATGTTTGAAAAAAATCTCAAATATGGTGAAACCCATAAACCTGTAGATTTAAGGAGCTGGACATAACACAAGCAGGATGAACTCAAAGAAATCCATGCCAACATATTAAAGTCAAACTTCAGAAAACTAAACAAACAAACAAACAAAAGAATCTTAAAAATAACTAAAGATAGCCCTGGCTGATGTAGTTCAGTGGATTGAGCACTGGCCTGCGATCCACAGGGTTGCTAGTTCAATTCCCAGTCAGGGCACATGCCTGGGTTGCAAGCCAGGTCTCCAGCAGGGAGCGCACGAAATGCAATCACACATTGATGTTTCTCTCCCTCTCTTCCTCTCTCCTTTCCCCTCTCTAAAATAAATAAAATCTTTAAAAAATAACTAAAGATAAATAAATCATTACCTATAAAGCTATGTATTTGTATGCGTAGACTACTATAACAGAATACCATAGGCAGGGTGGCTTAAACAACAGAAATTTATTTCTCACAGTTCTAGTGGGTGGAAAATCTGAGATCAGGGTGCCAACATGGTTGAGTTCTAGTGAGAGCCCTCTTCCCTGTTTGCATTTGGCTGTCTTCTTGCTGTGCTCTCACACAGTGAAGGGAGACATCATTTATATCATGTCTCTTCTTATAAAGGCACTAATCTCATTCATGAGAGTTCCAACCTTATGACATAATCACCTCCCAAAGGCCCCACCTCCAAATAACATCACATTGGGGATTAGGATTTCAGCAGATGAATGGGGTGGGAGGAGCACACATTCAGTCCACAGCACAGGACAATGATTTGAATTAGTGTATTTCTCCTCAGAAATCATGTAGGTGAGAAGGAGGTGGCATATTTTTCAAGTGCTAAAAGAAAATAACTGTCAACCTAGAATCCCATACTAAAATAAATAAATAAATAACATTAAGGAATGAAGGTGAAAATGAACAAATTCTCAGCTGAAAGACAACTAAGAGCACCAGCACATATACCCTAAAAAAATTGATAAAGGAAGTTCTCTAAATGAGAAATAAATGATACAATAAGAAAACTTGGAATGCCAGGAATGAAGAACAGCAGAAAGAATAACAATACAAGTAAAAATAATAAACTATTTTTTCTTAAATTGTCTGAATTGTTAGATGATTGAAGAAAAAGTTTAAGAAAGATTAAATATTGTCTGATAAGATTCTAAACAGATATAAGGAAAATATTTAAGACTATTACACTATAAAGTGAGGGAAACCAAAGAGACATAAACGGAAGTAAGGTTTCTACATTTTACTTAAACTGGTAAAGAGTTGACCCCAGTAGACTACAATACAACCACTAAGAAAAGTACACAAATAGATACTCTCAAAACCACTATAGATAAATCAAAATGGAATTCTAAATATTTTACTTATTTACTTTTAGATAAGGCGAAAGGAAGGAGAAAGAGAGGGAGAGAAATATTGATCGCTTGCCTCTCGTACATCCCCAACAGGAGACATGGCCTGCAACCCGGGCAACTGCCCTGGCCAGGAATCAAACTGATGATATTTCGGTTTGCAGAGTGATGCCCAAACCCACTGAGCCACACCAGTCAGGGCCAAAATGAAATTCTAAAAAGACAGATATTGACAGAGTGGGTTGAAAAACATGACACAGCTATATGTTGCCTACAAGAAATTCATTTTAATATAACAATATACGCAGGTCGAAAAATAAAAGGACGACAAAACAATGCCATGCAAACATTTATCAAAGAAAAGCAAGAATGACTATATTAATATCAGATAAAATAGACTTCAGAACAAAAAAAATTACCATAAAGAGGAATATTATATAATATTAAAAGGGTCAATCCACCAAAAAGACATTGTAATATTAAATGTTTACACACCAAACAATAGCACTCCAAAATATGTGAAACAAAAACTGATAGAATCAATTAGAGAAATAGATAAATCCACAATTATAGTTGGAAATTTTAACAGCCGTCTCTCAATAATTGATGGAAAAACTAGACAGAAAATCAGCAAGGATATAGAACTCAACACCATTGCCCAACATGAACTATTTGACAGTTCTATAGAACAGTTCACACAACAGCAGCAGAATATGCATTCTTTTAAGTGTCTTCATAATATTCTCCAAGAAAGACTATATTCTGAACTATAAAAAAAAAAAAAAACTTAAACAAATTTAAAAGAGTTGAAAATTTGTGAAATGCATCCTGTGACCACAATGGTATTAAAGTAGAAATCAAAATACAGCATATCAAAATTTGTGAGACAGTTACAGCAGTTCAGAAGGAAATTTATAACATCAAATATATACGTTAAAGAAAAGGAATAGTCTCAAATAAATAGTGTAAATTCCTACTTTAAGAACCTAAAAGAGCCCTAACTGGTGTGGCTCAGTTGGTTGAGCATCGTCCCCTGGAAGCAAGCGCTACTAGTTCGATTCCAGTCAGCACATATGCCTGTGTTGCAAGCCAGGTCCCTGTGAAGGGTGTGTGAGAGGCAACTGATTGATGTTTCTCTCTCACATCGATGTTTCTCTCCCTCTCTTTTTCCTTCCCTTTCTCTCTCTCTAAAAATAAAATAAACAAAATATTATTTTTTTAAAAAAGGAACCTAAAGGGAAGAGCAAAATAAATGCAAAACAAGCATGAAGGAGGGGACTTAAATATGGCAGAGGAGTGACTAGAAGTTACACTGACCTCCTCCCAGGACCATACAGGAATTGCAACTAAATTGTGGAGAAATCACCTGGAAAACAACAGAACAATAGCGAGAGAGGAGACTTAAAACCTCAAACAGACAGAGGAACCACCTTTTGCACAATCTAATGGGTAAGAAGTGAGGTGGAGGCTCGAGAAGGTGGGTTGGGTGCCCACAGGTGGCAGTGCCAGAAGGATATTGAAACAGACAGTTGGATCCCCCTGAGAAAACTGGGGTCTCAGCCATAGGCAGGGATCTCCAGCCTACAGTCCCAGAGCCCCAAAAGCACACAGACAACAGACAGCTGCGAAAAGCATAGTGGTGCTCTCTGCCAGAGACAGGAGGTTGGAGATGCAAAGTGCTGTTTAAAGGGCCAATGCAAAAATTTGTACTGGAAGCCACTTACCCCGGTCTCTGGGCAAAGGCAGTGGCAGAGTGGGCTAGAGGCACCTGAGGAGAAATTGGTGAAGAAAACTTTGAGGAGAGAACTGAGAAAGTTTCAACCAGGGTCCCTGTTCTGATTTACCTCCCATTCTACAGCTTCCATCTTGCTCAGGCATACCACTCCCCTGAGCAGCAGCATGAAAGGACACAATAGCCCTACCCTTGGGAGACTCTGCCCTAGTGAGGTGTTGCACACAGGTCTGGGTGCTGAGTACAGAGCAGCTGGCACAGCTAGTACATCCCTGGCTAAAGAAGACACTGAGTGGACTGGAGACGCTTGAGGAGGCACTGGAGACGGAGGCATTAGGGAGAGAACGGAGGGAGTAGCTGTGGGGATCCTGGTAATGACTCTTCCCCCATTCTGCATTTTCCATCTTGCTCAGGTAGGCCATTCCCCAGGGTGGCAGCAACCATGAGGAGACACAGTAGCCCTGCCCACAGTATGCTCTGCCCTGGCCAGGTGTTGCACATCGGCCTGGATGCTGAATACTGAGCAGAAGTCACAGACAGTAGATCCCTGGCTAAAGAGGATGCAGAGTGGTCTACAGACGCTTGGAGAGAGACTGGAGATGGAGGCGTTGGGGAGAGAACTCAGGGAATACCCATGGGGATCCCAGTGCTGACTCCTCTTCCACTCCTCAGCATCTATATGGATCAGGAAGACCACCTGCTGAGTGGCAGCAGCCTGAAAGTACACAATAGGCCTGCCCTGAGGAGTCTCTGCCCAGCCCTGTGGTGCCTAAGCCTGACAGATGAGGTCAGAGTAACTAGATTGAGAACTTCAGGAGACAGCCACAGACAGTAGATTCCTGGAAGTCTTGAACAGACTGCCTAAGGTCAGATAGGGTCAACATCTGATATCATCAGAGGCAGACACAGAAAGGAAAAAAAAAAGACCAGTCTACTACCATAGAAGTTCACACCACAAAGTCAGGAAAACAAAGCAGACCAATTTAAGAAGCAGAGGCAAAGAAGAAGAGTCTCATAAATAATGGGAAGAAAAAGAAACACTCTCCAGTCAGATAAAAAGGAGGAATCCCCACACAGGGAACTAAATGAAATAGAGGCAAGTAAACTATCAGATATTGAATTTTAAAAAATAGTTCAAAGGACCTCGGTGAGCTCAAATTATGAAAAACTAAAGGGAAACTACGAGGAAACTACTGCAAACTATATCAGCATGAAAAAGGACATAAAAACTATCAATATGAGACAAGAGGAAATGAAGAACACAATTTCTGAATTGAAGAACACAGGAAAAGGAATAAAAAACAGGCTAGATGAGGGAGACGATTGAATCAGAGAGCTGGAGGACAAGGTAGAAAAGAGCTTCCAGACACAGAAAGAAAATGAAAAAAAAAAAAAAGACTCCAAAAGAATGAAGAGTCATTTAGGGAAATGCAGGACAATCTGAAATGTAATAATATCCATATAATAGGGATACCAGAAGGACAAGAAGAGGAGGAAGGGATAGAGAACCTGTTTGAAAAAGTAATGATGGAACACTTCCCTAAATGGAGGATAGAAAAACTCACACAAGTCCAGGAAGCACAGAGGGTCCCATTCAAAATGAACCCAATGAGGCCCACTCCAAGACACATTATCATTAAAGTGGCAAATATCAAAGACAAAGGAAGAATCTTAAAGGCAGCAAGGGAGAAACAGGTAGTAATATACAAGGGAGTCTGAATACGGCTAGCAGCAGACTTCTCAACAGAAACAGTTAAAGCCAGAAGGGAATGGCAAGAAATATTCTAAGTCATGAAAATCAAAGGCCTACAACCAAGACTGATCTACCCAGCAAGGCTCTCAATTAAAATGGAAGGTGAAATAAGGAGTTTCCCACACCAAAGAAGGCTAAAAGAATACACCTCCACCAAACCAGCACTGCAAAATATGCTAAATGGACAGGTTTAAGAAGATGAAGAAAAAGAGTAAGAAAGTTAAGAATGCAGGTACAAAGGGATAAAATGAATAAGTACCTATCAATAATAACTTTAAATTCACATGGATTACATGCCCCAATCAAAAGAAATAGCATAGCTGAGTGGATAAGAAAACATGACCCACACATATGCTGCCTACAAGAGACCCACCTCAGAACAAAGGACCTACATAGACTGAGAGTAAAGGGATGGAAAAAAATATTCCAAGCAAATAGACAGGAAAAAAAGGCAGGGGTAGCAATACTTATATCAGACAATATAGATTTCCATAAAAGACCATAAAAAGAGACCTAGAAGGACACTTTATAATACTCAAAGGAAGAATCCATCAAGAAGACATAAACGTTGTAAACCTATGTGAACCCAACATAGGAGAACCCAAATATATAAGGAAAATCTTGGAGGACTTCAAGAAGGATATAGACAGCAACACACTGATAGTAGGGGATTTTAACACCCCATTGTCAAAAATTGATAGATCTTCCAAATAAAACATCAACAAGGATATTGTGGAACTGAACCATGCATTAGATCAAATGGATGTAACTGAAATGTATAGAACCTTTCATCCCAAAGAAGCAAAATACACATTCTTTTCAAATGCGCATGGAACTCTTTCAAAGATAGATGACTTGATAGGACACAAAGCAAGCCTTAACAAATTGAGGAAAATTGAAATAATACCAAGGATTTTCTTGGACCACAAGGGCTTGAAACTGGAAACCAACCTCAAGGAAAAAAATCAAAAAACATTCAAACTCATGGAGACTGAATAGCATGCTATTAAACAATGAATGAGTCAAAAATGAGATAAGAGAAGAAATAAAAAAAGTCCTGGAAACAAATGAAAATGAACACACAACAGTCCAAAACTTATGGGACACAGCAAAGGCAGTCCTAAGAGGGAAGTTCATAGTAATACAGGCTTACCTAAAAAAGATAGAAACATTTCAAATAAATGACTTAACCCTCCAGCTTCAAGAACTGGAGAAACAACAACAAACAAAGCCCAGAGCAAGTAGAAGGAAGGAAATAATGAAGATCAGAGGTGAATTGAATGACATGGAGACTAAAAGAACAAGTCAAAGGATCAACCAATCCAGGAGCTGATTCTCTGAAAAGATAAACAAAATTGACAAGCCTTTAAGCAGACTCAGCAAGAAAAAAGGGGAGAGGATCCAAATAAATAATACCAGAAATGAAAGAGGAGAAATTGCTATCACAAAGGGTTGTAAGAAATTACTATGAGCAATTATATTCCAAGAAATTTGAAAACCTAGAAGAAATGGATAAAATCTAGAAAAGTATAACCTTCCAACATTGAATGAAGAAGAAGCAAAAAACCTGAACAGACTGATAACAGCTGGTGATATAGAAGCAGTATTCAAAAAACTCGAAGCCCACAAAAGCCCTGGAATGGACGGTTTCACATGAGAATTTTATAAAACATTTAAGGAAGAGTTAACCCCTGTATTTCTCAGACTATTCCAAAGAATTCAAGAAGAGAGAAGACTCCCAAACTCTTTTTGTCAGGTCAGCATCATGCCAATCACAAAACCAGATAAAGACACAACAAAAAAGAACACGACAGGCCAATATTGGTGATGAACATTGACACTGAAATCCTCAACAAAATATTGGCAAACTGCATCCAGCAATACATTAAAAGGATCATTCACCATGATCAAGTGGGATTCATCCCAGGGATGCAGAGATGGTTCAATATTTGCAAATTAGTAAACGTAATACATCACATAAATGACAGGAAAGACAAAAACCATATAATCATCTCAATAGATGTGGAAAAGCATTTGATAAGGTACAGCACTCATTTATGATAAAATTACTCAGCAAAGTGGGAATAAATGGGGCATTCCTCAACGTAATAAAGGCCATATATGAAAAACCTACAGCCTACATCATACTCAATGGCCAAAAACTAAAAGCTTTCCCACTAAGATCGGGAACACGACAAGGATGTCTGCTTTCACCACTTCTATTCAACATAGTATTGGAAGTCCTAGCCACAGTGGTCAGACAGGAAATGAAATAAAAGGAATCCAAACTAAAAAGGAGGAAGTAAAATTATCATTGTTTGCATATGACATGATAGTGTACATGGAAAACGCCATATACTCCTCCAAAAAACTGCTTGACCTAATAAGTGAATTTGGCAAAAGAGCAGGATACAAAGTCAATATTCAGAAATTGAAGGCAATTTTTACACCAACAGCAAAATATCAGATTCAAAAATCGTGAAAAAAAATCCAATTTGCTATAGCAACAAGAAAAATAAAGTACCTAGGAATAAATGTAACCAAGAAGGTAAAAACCTGTATGCAGAAAACTATACAACATTGAAGAAAGAAATTAAGGAATATGCAAATAAATGGAAGCGTAGACCGTGTGCATGGATTGGAAGAATTAACATCATCAAAGTTACCATACTACCCAAAGCAATTTATAGATTCATCACAATCCCTATTAAAATACCAATGACATATTTCACAGACATAAAACAAACATTTAAAAAAATTATATGGAACCATAAATGACCCTGAATAGCTGCAGCAATTTTGAGAAAGAAAAACAAAGCCGGAGGGATTGCAATACCTGACCTAAAGCTATACTACAAGTCCACCATAATCAAAACAGTCTGGTACTGGCATAAAAACAGACACATACATCAGTGGAACAGAATAGAAAGCCCAGAAATAAACCCAGGTCTCTATGGTCAATTAGTATTTGACAGAGGGTGCAGAAGCATAAATGGGAGTAAAAATAGCCTCTTCAACAAATGGTGTTGGGAGAACAGGACAGCTACATGCAAAAAATTGAAATTCTACCACCAACTGACACCACACACAAAAATAAACTCAAGATGGATAAAAGACTTAAATACAGGTCACAACACCATAAAAGTCCTAGAGGAGAACATAGGCAGGAAACTCAGATATCCCATGCAGCAATATTTTCACTGATATGTCCCCTAGAACAAGGGACATAACAGAAAGAATAAATAAGTGGGACCTCATCAAAATAAGAAGCTTCTGCATGGTTGAAGAAAACATCAGCAAAATGGACAGGGAACCATCTCTATGGGAAAATATATTTACCAATGATACATCAGATAGGGGTTTGATCTCCAAAATGTATAAAGAACTCACACAACTCCACTCCAAGAAGACAAACAATCCAATTAAAAAATGGACAAGGGACCTGAACAAACACTTCTCCAAGGGGGACATAAACAGGGCCCAGAGACATATGAAAGGATGCTCAGCATCACTAGCCATCAGAGAGATGCAAATTAAAACCACAATAAGATATCACTTCACACTGGTCAGAATGGCCATCATAACCAGATAAGCAAACAATGGGTGCTGGCAAGGTTGCAGAGAATGGAAACCCTAGTCCAGTGTTGGGAATGAAGATTGGTGCCACCACTATGCAAAACAGTTTGGATTTCCTCAAAAAGCTAAAAATTGAACTGTGTTTTGACCCAGCAATTGCAGTGCTGGGATTATACCCTAAGAATCCCAAAACACCAATTCAAAAGATCCTAAGAACCCCAATGTTCATAGAAGCACGATTTACAATAGCCAAGTGCTGGAAGCAACCTAAGGGCCCATCAGTAAATGAGTGGATCAAAAAACTATGGTACTTTTACACAATGGAATACAACGCAGCAGAAAGAAAGAAAGAGCTACTACCCTTTACGACAGCATGGATGGAACTGAAGAGCATTATACTAAGTGAAATAATCCAGGGTGCAAAAGACAAATACCATGTGATCTCACCTATGAGTGGAATCTAATCAACAAAACAAACAAGCAAGGAAACTATAACTAGCTACATTGAAAGAAAAAAGAAACGAACAGAATCAAGAGGGCAGGAAGGAGGGGGGTGGGGGGAAATGAAAGGGAAGGGTCAAGTCAAGGAACATGTATAAAGGACCCATGGACAAAAGCGATGAGGGAAACGATTGAGGGAGAGAAGGGGGAGGGGGCAGGGGAAGATGATGGAGGGAAAATGGAGATAAATATATTTGAACAATAAAAAATAATAATTAGAAAAAGAAAAAGAAACAAGCATAAAGGAGAAATAATAGCAATTAATGAAATTGAAAACAAAATAAGACAAAATCAGTGAAATAAAAAGCTAGTTTTCTAGAAAGATTACTAAAGTTGACAAACATCTAGCAATACTAATAGAGAAAAAGAGAAGACACAATTTACCAATATCAGAAATGAAACAGGGGATATAACTACAGATGTCACAGTTATCAAAAAGTATAACAACTTTGCACCCAGAAATTTGTCAAGTTAGATATACTGGACCAAGTTTAACAAATGGTACCCAACATGAAATAAAAATATGAATAGCCATATGACCATTAAAGAAATTGAAACTGTGATTTAAAAAAAAATAATCTCCTCAAAGAAATCTCCGAACCCAGGTGTTCTAAGTGGTGTATTCTACCAAATGTTTAAAGTATTAACACCAATTTTACACAGTGTCTTCCAGAAAACAGAAGAGGAGAGAAACTTCAGACTCATTTTATGAAGCCAGTCTTACCTTGGTATCACATCCAGAAACAGTACAAACAAAAAAACTATATACCAATATCCCTCATGAATATAGATATAAAAATTCTTTAAAAATATATTAGCAATATCCCAATGGACAAAGTAGAAAAGGAGCTACTATCTGACTGAAGTGTACCAGAGCAGATGTGCAGATATAATATAAATAGAGGAAAAGATAAAAAAATGTTAGGGAATCAAAATGGTGGAGGAGTGAGTGGAAGTTACACTGACCAATCCCCAGGACCAACCTGGGATTACAACTAAATTATGAAGAAATCACCTGGAACAAACAACTGAACAATAGCGAGAGAAGCACCTTATAACCTCTGAAAGACAGAAGAATCAGCTTTAGCACAACCAAACAGGTAAGGAGTGTGGTAGAGACTTGAGAAGGCAGGCGGGGTGCTCACAGGTGGCATCACCAGAAGGATATTGAAATGGCCAGGTGGATCCCCCGCAGAGGAGCGGGGTGGGAACCATAAGCGAGGATCTCCAGCTTACAGCACCAAAGCCCAAAAAGTACACAGAAAACAGCCTGCCGCGAAAAGTGGCAGTGTTGCTCCCTGCCAGAGACAGGCGGCTGTGAATGCAAAGAGCCGTTTAAAGGGCCACGCATAAATTTTTATTGGCAGCCACTTACCCTGGGCTTCACCAAAGGTGGGGGCAGAGTGAGCTAGAGATGCCTGAGGAGACACTGGGGAAGGAGTCTTTGTGAAGAGAACTGAGAGAGTAGCCAGTGGGATCCTGGTGCTGACTCATCCCCCATTTAGCAGCAGCCATCTTGCTCCGGCAGACCACTCCCCCTGAATGGTAGCAGCTTGAGAGAACACAATAGCCCTGCCCCCAGGAGGGACTTGGCCCTGCCCCAGTACTACTAAAACCTGACAGCTGAGTACAGAGTGACAGTCACACATAGTAGATCCCTGGCTAAAGGGGGGGCAGAGTGGTCTAGAGACACTTGAGGAGAGACTGGAGACAGAGGCTTAGAGGAGAGAACAGAGAGAGTAGCCTGCGTGAACTCGGCGCTGAATCCTTCCTCAAACAGCAGCAGCCATCTGGCTCAGGCAGACCATTCCCTTGAGCGGCAACAGCCTGAGAGGACACATTAGCCCCGCCCCCAGAAGGGACTCCACCCTGCATTGTGTTGTCTCTAAGCCCACCTACTGAGTGCAGAATGACTAGATTAACAGCTGACGGAGACAGACACAGACAGAAGATTCCTGGAAGTCTCTAAGAGACTGCCTAAGTTCAGACAGGGACATCTGACATCATCAGAGGCAGATCCAGAAAGAAAACACAGTGGTCTCCTACATAGAAGTTCAAACCACAGTGTCAGGAAATCAAGACAGATCAATTTAAGAAGCAGAGGCAAAAAAGAAGAATCTCACAAATAGTGGGAAGAAAAAGAAACACTCCCCCCAGTTGAAAGGAAAGGAGGAAACCCCAGAAAGAGAACTAAATGAAATAGAGGTGAGTAAACTACCACATATTGAGTTCAAAGCAATGGTTCTAAGGAAGCTCAATAGCTCAGTGAGCTCAGAGAGAATTACGAAAAACTAAAGGAAAACTACAAGGAATTTGCTGCAAACTATGTCAGCATGAAAAAGGACATAGAAACTATCAAAAAGAGACAAGAGGAAATGAAGAATACAATATCTGAATTGAAGAACACAGTAGAATGAATCAAAGGCAGGCTCGATGAAGCAGAGGATCGATTCAGCAAGCTGGAGGACAAGGTAGAAAAAAGCTCCCAGAAAGAGCAAGAAAATGAAAAAAGACTCCAAAAGAATGAAGAGGCATTCAGGAAAATGCAGGACAACCTGAAACATAATAATATCCATATAATAGGGATACAAGAAGGAGAAGAGGAAAAAGGGATAACCTGTTTGAAAAAGTAATGAATGAAAACTTCCCTAAATGGAGGAGAGAAGAAGTCACACAAGTCCAGGAAGCACAGAGGATCCCATTCAAGACAAACCCAAAGAGGTCGACTCCAAGACACATCATCATTAAAATAGCAAATATCAAAGACAAACAGAGAATCCTAAAGGAAGCAGAGGGGAAAGAGGTAGTAATGTATGAGGGAGCCCAGATACGGATAGCAGCTGACTTCTCAACAGAAACACTCCAAGCCAGAAGGGAATGGTAAGAAATATTCCAAGTCATGAAAAGCAAAGGCCTGCAACCAGGGCTGTTCTATCCAACAAGGCTCTCAATTAAAATGGAAGGTGAAATAAGGAGTTTCCCAGACAAAAGAAGGCTAAAAGAATACACCTCCACCAAAGCACCATTGCAAACTATGCCAAAGGGACTGCTTTAAGATGATGAAGAAAAAAAGTCTATAAACACCCAGTTCCTTTCACAGTCACCAATACTTGATGTTACCAATATTTTTAATACTTATTAATCTGATCGTGACAATTATGTGTTATTTTAGTTGTTACTTGATTATTTGTTGAAGCTAAACCTGTTTTTGTATATTTTTTGCCTATTTTTATTATTTAAAAAAGCTTTAAATGACTTTTTATTATTCTTTATCCATTTTTGATTAAATGTTTGTAGAATTTTTTCCCTAAGGAAAAAAAAAATTAACCTTTCTTTAGATGTGTTGCACATACTTTCCTATTCTATTACTTGTTCTTTAACTTTTTTTATATGTATATTATTGTATAGTCTTAAACGTTTAATATAATCATGTTGTCAATATTTTACTTTATAGCTTCTGAGTTTGAATATGTTACTTCAGAGTAAGAAAAATATTATTTTGTATTTTCTTCTGAATCTCCTTAGATTTTACATCTTAATTTTTAATTCACCTGAATATTTGTTGTATATATGTGTGAAATAGGGATCTATATTTGTTTTATTTAAAGTAATAGTAGTCCATGCACCTTATTTGTTGAATAAGCCTTATTTTACCCATTGATTTTAAATATCAATTTAATCATACATTTCATTGTTAGACAGATATATACGTTTGTCTCTAGAATGCTCATTATATTTCATTGATCTACCTGATTATTTCTGTGCTGGTATCACGTTGGTTTAATTGCTGAGACTTTATAATGGATTTAAATATTTCAATATTTTGTAATGTATCTTGACATTTAAAAAATAAATAAATAAAATCAATCTGCATTAGAAAGAAAGACAGATGGAACTTCTACCTTTTGCCACAGCGTGGATGGAACTGGAGAATATTATGCTAAGTGAAATAAGCCAGTCGGTTAAAGAGAAATACCATATGATCTCACCTATAAGTGGAATCTGTCCAACAAAATAAACTAACAAACAAAATAAACCACAAGCATGGAAACACAGAGCAGACTGAACATGACCACAGGGGATGGGGAAGGAAGACAATGGTGGAAAGAAGGAGAAGGGACTAGATAAAGAACATGTTGAGTGACCCATGGACATGGACAACAGTGTGGGAATTGACTGTAGGAGAGGGTAGTGGGGCAGGGTGGGTGGAGGAGGGCAAAGGTGGAAAAATTGAGACAAGTGTAATAGAATAAATATGATTTAAAAATAAAATCTGAAAATATATATTAGCAATAGAATTCTGCAATACATAAAAATATACACTGTGACAAAGTTGTGTTTATTCTTTATGCAAAGCTGATTTAGTATTTGCAATCAATGTCTCCATTATATCAATAGGCCAAACAATGAAAAAAATCACAGTATCGATACAAAAAACCATGAGGCAAAAATCTAGCAGCCATTCACGGTTAAAAAAATAACTGGTACTAATTTAGGAATTATGGGCTGAATTATGTCCCCCTAAAATTCATATGTTGAAGGTCTAACCCCCAATGTGACTGTATTTTGAAAGAGGGCTTTTAAAAAGATAATTAAGGTTAAATAATGTCATAAGGGTGGGACCCTTATCTAATAGTATGATTGATGTCCTAGTAAAAACAGTGATACCAGATTCTCCTCTCCTCTTCTCTTTTCTCTCTCTCTTTCTCTCTCGCCACCGACCCCCACCGCCGCCTGGCATGTGTCCAGAAGAAAGTCTATGTGAGGACACAAGAATGTGATATCTGCAAGTCAAGGAGAAAGCCGTGACCAGACATCAACTTTGCTGGCATCCTAATCTTGGACATCCAGCCTTCAGGACTGTGAGAAAATAAGTCTACTCTTTAAGCCACCTAGCCCATGGTATCCTGTTATGGCAGCCCAAGAAGACTAAGACAGAGGGGAATTTTCTCAACTCGATAAAGAACATATATAAAACACCTACTGCTAACATCACACTCAATGGTGAAATAATGAATATTTTCCCTTTAAGATCAAGAACAAATGAAACCTATCCAATATAGTACTGGAAGTCCTAGCCAGCTCAATTAGTCAAGAAAAGGAGGTACCAAGAGCATATATATAAATGAGAAAGGAAGAAATAAAACTATCTCTATTTGCAGATTGTATGGTTGTCTATGTAAAAAAATGCTAAGGTACCTGCAAAATTAATCATGAATGAGTTAAGCAGTGTTGCAGGATACAAGTTCAAGACACAAAAATCAATCCTATTTTTATATAATAGCAACATGCATGTAAGAACTATAAGAAAAAACACACAATTTCCAATCCAAAAAAGAAATAGTTCTATAAATTTAATGACACAAGTGCAATGCTTTTATGCTGAAAACTACATAATGTTGATGACAGAAATCCAAGTTCTAAAGAAATGGAAAGATATACAGTGTTCAGAGATTAACAGTAAAGGTGTCAGTACTCTCCAAAGTGATATACAGGTTAAATACAATTATTATCAAAATCCCCACAGGATTTTTTTGTAAAAATAAATCACAAAATCCTTAAATTTATATGGAAGTTCAAAGGAACTGGAATAGTTAAAACAATTTTGAAAAAGAAAAACAAAATAGAGGTAATCACTCTGCTCGATATTAAGGCCTATTGTATAAACTGCAGTAATGAGGGCAGTGTGGTTGGGTCAGAGGAATAGACATATAGATTAATGGAAAGAACAGGGAACCCAGAAATAGACCCATACAAATATATCTAACAAATTTTTGACAAAGTTGCAGAAGCAGTTCAACAGAAAAAGGATAGTCTTTTTAAAAAATGTGCCGAGCCCTGGGTTGTGGCCATGTCCCCAGTAGGGGGCGCGTGAGAGGCAACCACACATTGATGTTTCTCTCCCTCTCCCTCCCTTCCCCTCTCTCTAAAAATAAATAAATAAAATCTTTTAAAAAGTTGTGTAGACAATCCATAGGCAAGTAGACACCCATAGGCAGAATGGGAGGGAGGGAGGTAAATAAATCTAGACCTAGTCTCCATACCTTATAATGTAAAAATGAACTCAAAATTGATCACAGACTTAAGTGTAAAGCATATAAATATAAAAATTTCAGAAGAGAACATAGAAAATCTTTGGATCTAAGGCTTGAAGAATTCTTAACCTTCATACCAAAACCACAGTAAAAAAAAAAAAATTAGGATTAATTGAATTGCATAAAAATGAAATCCTTTGTTTGTGGGAGACTCTGTGAAGAAGATAAGAAGAGGAATTACAAACTGGGAGAAAATACTTACAAACCTCGTACCTAACAAAGAACTTATATCTAGAATATATAAAGATCTCTCAAATGCAAACAGTAAAAGAATATAGCTCACTTCCATAAGAACTGTCAAAAGATATGAAAAGACATTTCACAGCAGATAATCCACAGATGATAAATAGGCACATAAAAAGATGCTCAGTATCATTATCCAAAAAGGAATGCAAGTTAAAACCACCATAAGAGGCCCTGGCCAGGTAGCTCAGTTGGTTAAAACATCATCCCGATATGCCCAGGTTGTGGGTTGAATCTTCAGTCAGATCACATACAAGAATCAACCAATGAATGCATAAATAAGTGCGACAACAAATTAATGTTTCTCTCTCTCTCCCCTCCCTTTTGTCTCTCATCAATAAATAAAATGTGTTTTAAAAACACCATAAGATATCCCTGCAGAGCTATCAGAATAGATAAAATAAAAATAATGACATCATCAAATGCTGGAGAGGCTGTAGAGAAACTACATTACTCACACATCATTGGTAAGAATGCAAAATGCTACAACCACTCTGGGGGGAAAAGAATTGTTTGGCAGTTGCTTATAAAACTAAACATGCAGGATCTCAAAAATGACAGCCAAGTATGTGGAAGCTGAGTCCACTAGTTCTTACCCCCAACTCAGATTCTCAGCTAATCTTCCAACAAATAACTTGAACAATCAACAGAATATTAGCTGATACGAAGTTTTGAGCTAAGGAGTAAAGAAGATGCCTCATAACGGGCAATAAGGAGATTTTATAAATTGAAGGGGAAATATCCCAAGTGTGGTGTCTGTAGCTGCAGACAGACTAATTGCTGCTTTGTGGCTCCCTTCCCTCCCAGTCCCAAGCAGGGAAGCCACAGACATGGACCAGGAGTGACTAGGGAGGATGTGTGAGGCTGGGGAGATCCAGGCTACACGCACACAGTAGTAGCACGTCCATAGTTGCAGTGCCAAATGCCAACCAGGAGAGTGCCAGAGAGAGAAAGGGACTTCTTCCGCACCTGGATTGGGTGGAGGCAGGCTGCAGCCAGCGGTACCCATGAGAGACATCTGGCTTTCTGGAGAAGTGGAGTGCACAAAAAGCCAGTGACTTGGTGTTGCAGTGGGTGTGCCACAGAGGGACTTTGTAAAAGGGGAGCTGAAATGTGATGGGCAGGGACCTCGTGCACAGATGCCCTGTGAGCAAATGGACAAGACTGAAAGCAGTTTGCTCTCACTGAATACAGCTGGGCAGAAAGATCAGAAAATTGCCCAGCAAAAGGATTTCTGGCCCCAGCCCAGCATAGCTAGCAAGCCAGAGGCTATGCAAAACAGAGTTCAAGACTGTGTTTACTATGAGGGCAGTGGGCAGGAAATTAGAAAGGCAAGAGTTTGAGCACCTGAGATTATTTACAGCCAGGCACAACCCCCTTCCCTGGCAGAATTCAAATCTCTGGGAAGGTAAGGACATGCCCAGCCCCCACCTCTTGCAGGCTCACAAACACCACATCCAATGGAGAAGCTCTGCAGAACAGGCAGGACAGGCTCAAGAACCACCTGCAGAGTGCATACCTGCAGGAGAAAGACAGGAAGACAATCTCCAAAAAGACCCATTTTGAACCTACCTCAGGGAGACAAAAATATACTGGCTCCTAGGGCCTGATTCCACTGAGGCCAGCAAGGTAGGGAGATCAGAAATCAGTGCAGCAAGAAGGAATCAGGGCCCTGCCCAGCCGTGGCTCACACACAGAGCTGCCATCAGCACCAAGTAGGAAACCTGACCCTCTTACACAGATTGGCCCCTCCCATGAAATGGACAGCTAGTTCATCAGAAACTATACACTATTGGAAATAAACTGGGATAGACCAAGACAGGTAGTACAGGAGCAGGGAAACACAGCCACAATTTTCCCAGAGGACTGAACAGCACCTCCCAAGGGAGAACAAGGGATCTCATTCTCCCGATCACGGCAGAAACCTCCTCTAGAATCAGGTGAAGGTGGTACATGCAGTGCTGCCAGTGTTGGATGACTCACCCCAGTACATTGAGCTGATAAAAAGCCAGAGGTGGATCCAGAAGAAGACAGAAGGCAAACACCCAACCCTGCTGAGATAATTCCACCTTGTTCTTATTCAGAATGTGCATTATTTTTTCTCTCCCATAGCCCTTTGCTTCATTTTCTTCAACTGTATTCCAACTAATTCACTATATTTTGTCTTTTATTTTTCATTCATTTTATTTATATTTATTTTTTTAATTTTATTTTTATTTCTTTTTAAATTATTATTTATTTATTTTTAGAGAGGGTGAAGGGAGGGATAAAGAGAGGGGAGAGAAACATCAATGTGTGGTTGCCTCTCACACACCCCTTTTCGGGGACCTGGCCAACAACCCAGGCATGTGCCCTGACTGGGAATTGAACCAGTAACCCTTTGGTTCACAGACCAGCACTCAATCCACTGAGCCACACCAGCCAGGGCTAATTTTATTTTTATTTCAAATCTCACATTGTACCCTTCCTATGTCTTACTCCATCTTGCCTTCTTCCTGCTTTTCTTACTTTCCTTGCAAATTTTATTTTCCCCCTCTCTACACCTTGTTCCTATTCCTTACTCTTACTATTTCTCTTCCCTCTATCCTCTCAAAACCACTCCTCCTTCCTTTAGTCAGCTCACATTCTTTTTCCCTTTCTTATAATATTCTTACTTTCTTTCAACCTTTATTAATTGTGGCTTGCTTGGCAGAATTATTACAGTTATTGCTCTTTTTTTCCAATTGTACTCTTTTTTGTTCACTATTTTTTAAACTTCAGATCTCATAGATTACTGTCCCTCTGCTTTACTCTATTTTGCCTTCATCTTGACCTTGCTTATTGAGTTTGGAATTTTCTTTTTTTCCCTTTCTTAGCCTGGATTCCATTCCTTACTCTTATTATTCCTCCTCCTTCTGTACCCTCAAAATCATTTTTCTTTATTGTGGACATCTCATATTCTCTTTCTTAAAATATTCTTATTTTCTTTCCACCTTTATGAATCTTTGCTCATCCCTCATTGTTATTGACACTGTTGTGGTTTTTTCTTCAATTTTGTTCCTATTGGCTATTTTTTTAATTTTATTTCAAATCTCATATTATACTCTTCCCTTTTCTTATGCCATTTTGCTATTGCCCTTCCCTTTTATAGTTATATTTTAAATTTTATTTTCCCCTCTTCTTCGTCTCGTTTCAAATCCCTAATTATTTCTCCTCCTTCCTTCTCAAAATCATTTTTCTCTCCTTAAGTCATCTCATATTATTTTTACTACCTTATACTATTTTTAAACTCTTCCTAACTTTATTTATCTTTGCTCATTTGCTGTTGATATTGTTGATGTGGTACAGGGGTAGTTTTGCTGGCAAGGGTTTTGTTTTCTGGGTAGTATTGTTTTGTAAATGAGCACCTGTACAAAAGCATAGAAGATATAGCAAGGGTTGTGACTCTCAGTCAGCCAGCTGGAGGGGAAGACACATCAACAAATGAACCATCAATAATCAAAATCCAAGTACAACAAGATAGCACACAAAACTGAATAAAGAACATCCAGATCAAGAGATCAAAAAGACTGCCCTACTGAATCCCACAGAACTCCTACCACAGAAGTCCAACCCACAAAGACAGGCGGGAAAAGCAGAGCATCCTGAGATGCAGAAACAAATAAACAGAGTCACCTAAAATGGGGCCACAAAACCCTCGATCAAAAGGAGAGGAGGAATCCCCGAAGAGCAAATTGAAATTGAGGCAAGCAATCTATCAGACATAAAATTTAAAATAATGGTTATAAGGATGATCAAGGAACTCAGTGAGAACTACAAGGAACTTTATGGGAGCTACAAGGAATACAGTGGGAACTCAGCAGCATGAAAAAGGATGTAGAAACTATGAATAAGAACCAGGAGAAATGAAGAATACAATATCTGAAATTAAGAATAAACTAGAAGGAATTAAAAGCAGGCTAGATGAATCAGAGGACTGAATCAGCCAGCTGGAAGACAAGATAAAAAAAAAATACAATCAGAGCAATAAAATGAAAAAAGACTCAAGAAGAGTGAAGAGAGTTTAAGGGAGTTTCAGGACAACATGAAAAATAACAACACTTACATCATAGGAATATCAGAAGGAGAAAAAAAGGAGCAAGGGACATGTTTGAAAAAAATAATGACAGAAAACTTCACTAATTCGATGAGGGAAAAAGCGATGCAAGTTCAGGAAGCACAAAGGGCCCCAATCAGTATGAACCCAAGAGGCCCACTCCAAGACACATCATAATTAAAATGGTAAAATTTAATAATAATCTTGGTGGCATCATGCATGCCAGGGGCTGCTGCCCAGACTACCTGGCTCGCCATGGGTAGATTAAGAGACTCCAGCCAAGATGGAGGCATAGGTAAACAAGCTTTGTCTCCATGCACAACTACTGCAAAAATTACAACTAAACTACAAAACAAACCGCTCAGATTAATCAGAAAATTGAGCTATGTGGAAGTCTGACAACCAAGGATTTCAAGAAGCCACATTCATACAGATGAGTGCCGTTTCTACTATAAGCCATGCTACCAAGACAGGGAGTCAAAGCAGCTCTCCCAAATACACAGAAACAAACATGTGGAGGCTGCCAAATTGAGAAAACAAAAAATGTGGCCCAAATGAAAGAATAGAACAAAACTCCAGGAAAATAACTAAATGAAATGGAGATAAGCAACCTATCAGATGCAGAGTTCAAAATGCTGGTTATCAGGGTGCTCAAAGAAATCATTGGGTACGGTGACATTAAAAAGGCCCAGGTAGAAATGACGGCTGCATTAAGTGCAATAAAGAAAAATCCAAAGGGAACCAATAGTGGTGGGGATGAAGCCAAGATTCAAATCAACGATTTGAAACATAAGGAAGAAAAAAGCATTCAGTGAGGAAGCCAGAAGAAAAAAGAATTTTTAAAAAACAAGGAGAGAATAAAGGAGCCTCTGGGACATACCAACATACCAACATACAAATCATAGGAATGCCAACAGGATAAGAGAAAGAGCAAGAGATTGAAAACTTATTTGAAAAAATAATGAAAGAAAACTTTCCTAATTTGGTGAAGGAAATAGACTTACCAGTCCAGAGTCGCTGGTTCGATTCCCAGTCAGGGCATATGCCTGGATTGCAGGACAGGTCCCCAGTGCGGCACATATGGGAGGTGACCACACATTGATATTTCTCTCTCTTTCTCCATCCCCTTCCTTCTCTCTAAATATAAATAAATAAGTAAATATAACCTTTAAAAAGAAGATAAAGAGAGAATTTTGAAAGCAGCAAGAGAAAAACAGAGAGTTACCTACAAAGTAGTTCCCATAAGAGTGTCAGTGGATCTCTGAAAAGATGCATTGCAGGCTACAAGGGACTGGCAAAAAATATTCAAAATGATGGAAAGCAAGGACCTACAACTTAGATTACTATCCAGCAAAACTATCATTTACATTGGAAGGGCAGATAAAGTGCTCTTCAGACAAGGTAAAACTAGAAGAGTTCATCATCACAAAGCCATTACTATATGAAATGTTAAAGGAAGCTCTATAAGAAAAATAAGTTCAAAACTATGAACATTAAAATGGCAAAAATGCACAACTATCAATAACTGAGTCTAAAAAGCAAACAAGCAGAACCGGAAGAGAATCATAGAAATGGAGATCATTTGGAAAGTTATCAGTTCAGAGGGGCAGCGGGGAGAATGGGGTGAAAGTTGCAGGGATTAAGAAGCACAAATTGGTAGGTACAAAATAGACAAGGGTAATGTTAAGAAGAGTATAGGAAATAGAGTAGCCAAAGAACTTATATGCCTCGCCCGTGGATATGAACTAAGGGAGGAGGGAATGGTGGCACAGAGTGGAGGCAGGCAAAGGGGTAAAAACTGGGACAACTGTAGTAGCTAAATCAATAAAGTATATTTAAAAAATAACTTTAAAAGTAAATGGATTAAATGTCCATTCAAAAGATATAGGGTACATGAATGGATGAGAAAACACAACCAACATATATGCTTGCCTACAAGAGACCCACCTCAGAACAAAAGATCTACACAGGTTGGAAGTGAAGTGATGGAAAAAAATATTCCAACTAAATGGACTTAAAAAAAAAAAAAGCTGGGGTAGCAGTACTTATATCAGACCAAATAGACTTAAAAAAAAGGCCATAAAAAGAGAAAAAGAAGGTCAGTATATAGTACTTAAGGGGGTTGTCCAACAAGAAGATATAACCTTTGTAAACATATATGCACCAAACATAGGAGCATCTAAATGTATGAGAGATATCTTGGAGGACTTAAATAAAGATATTGACAACAACACAGTCATCAGTAGGGGATTTTAACACCCCATGTCAACAATGGAAAGATCTTCCAAACAAAGAATCAACAAGGATATTGCAGAATTGAACAATGCCCTCGATCAAATGGACTTAACTGATATATAGATAGAACCTTTCATCCCAAAGAAGCAAAATATACATTCTTTTGAAATGCACATGGAATGCTTTCAAAGATAGACCACATGATATAACACAAAACAAACCTCAACAAATTCAAGAAAATTGAAATCATATCAAGCATTTTCTCAAGCCACAGGGGCGTGAAACTAGAAACCAACCTCAGGGGGGAAAAAAAATTCAAATTCATGGAGACTGAATAACATGTTATTTTTTTGATGTTTTATTTTTTAATTTTTAAATCATGTTTACTCTATTACAGTTGTCTCAAATTTCCCCTTTTGCCCCCCTCTTCCATTCCACCCCCAGTCCCGCTCCCACAGTCAGTTCCCACTCTGTTGTTCATGTCCATGGATGATTCATACATGTTTCTTGTCTAGTCCCTTCCCCTTCTTTCCATCATTGTCCTACTCCCATCCACTCTGGTCACTTACAGTCTGCTCCATGTTTCCTTGCCTGTGGTTTATTTTGTTCTTTAGTTTATTTCGTTGAATAGATTCCACTTATAGGTGAGATCATATGGCATTTATCTTTAACCGACTAGTTTATTTCACTTAGCAAAATATTCTCCAGTTCAATCCATGTTGTCACAAAAGATAGGAGTTCCACCTTTCTTCTTTTTTTCTCTTTCTTTCTTTCTTTCTTTCTTTCTTTCTTTCTTTCTTTCTTTCTTCCTTCCTTCCTTCCTTCCTTCCTTCCTTCCCTTATTTCTTTCTTTTTAAATGCATATTGATTTTATTTGTTTTTTAAAAGTCACTGTCAATTACAAAATATTAAAAAATATAAAGCCATTATAAAGTCTCAGCAATTAAAACAACATGATACCAGCACAGAAATAATCAAGTAGATCAATGAAATATAATGAGTATTCTAGAAACAAATGTATATACCTGTCTAACAATGTAATATATGATTAAATTGATATTTCAAATCAATGGGGAAAATAAGGCTTATTCAACAAGTATGGTGCATGGACCACTATTACTTGAAATAAAACAAATAGAGAGCCCTATTTCACACATTATACAAGAAATATTCTGGTGAGTTAAAAAACAATATGTAGAATCTAAGGAGTTTTTGGAGAAAATACAAAATACTGTTTTTCTTACCCTGAAGTAAAATATTCAAACCCAGAAGCTATAAAGTAAAATATTGACAATATGACTATATTAAGCATTTAAGACTATACAGTAATATACATATATAAAAAAGGTAAAGGACAAGTAATAGAATGGGAAAGTATTTGCCACACATCTAAAAAAGGGTTAATAGTTTGTTTTCTTTTTTTACGGAAAAAATTCTTACAAACCTTCAATCACAAAATGGATAAAGAATAACAAAAAGTCATTTAAGCTTTTAAAAAATAATAGAAATAGGCAAGAAATATACTAAAACACGTTTAGTTTCAACAAATAGTAAAGGAACAATTAAAATACATCATTGCCACAATCAGATTAATATAGATTAAAAATATTGGTGATATCAAGTATTGGCAACTGTGAAAAGAACTGGGCATTCATAGACTATTTTTCTTCATCTTAAAGAAGTCCCTTTACCATATTTTGCAGTGCTGCTTTGGCGGAGGTGTACTCTTTCAGACGTCTTTTGTCTGGGAAACTCCTTATTTCGCCTTTCATTTTAATTGAGAGCCTTGCTGGGTACAGCAGCCCTGGTTGCAGGCCTTTGCTTTTCATGACTTGGAATATTTCTTGCCACTTTCTTCTGGCTTGCAGTGTTTCTGTTGAGAAGTCAGCTGTTAGCTGTATCAGGGCTCTCTTACATGTTACTACCTCTTTCTCCCTTGCTTCCTTTAGGATTCTCTGTTTGTCTTTGATATTTGCCATTTTAATGATGATGTGTCTTGGAGTGGGCCTCATTGGGTTCCTTTTGAATGAGACCCTCTGTACTTCCTGGACTTGTGTGACTTTTTCTCTCCTCCATTTAGGGAAGTTTTCCATTATTACTTTTTCAAACAGGTTCTCTATCCCTTCCTCCTCTTCTTCTCTTTCTGGTATCCCTATTGTTGGGTATTACTACATTTCATGTTGTCCTGCATTTCCCTCAATGCCTCTTCGTCCTTCTTGAGTCTTTTTTTCATTTTCTTGCTCTTTCTGGGTGCTTTTTTCTACCTTGTCCTTCAGTTTGCTGATTCAATCCTTGACTTCATTGAGCCTGCTTTTGATTCCTTTTCCTGTGTTCTTCAATTCAGAAATTGTATTCTTCATTTCCTCTTGTCTCTTATTGATAGTTTCTATGTCCTTTTTTCATGCTGATATAGTTTGCAGCAAGTTCCTTGCAGTTTCCCTGTAGTTTTTGGTAATTCTCCCTGAGCTCACTGAGCTCATTGAGCTTCCTTAGAACCGTTGTTTGGAACTCAATATCTGATAGCTTATTTGCCTCTATTTCATTTAGTTCTCTTTGTGGGGACTTCTTCTTTCCCCTCAACTGGGGCATGTTTCTTTGTCTTCCCAATATTTGTGAGATTCTTCTTTTTTGCTTCTGCTTCTTAAATTGATCAGTCTTGATTTCCTGACTTCGTAGTGTGAACATCTGTGGTATGGTAGGAGACCACTGTTTTTACTTTCTGGAGCTGCCTCTGATGATACCAGATGTTGTCCCTGTCTGACCTTAAGCAGTTTGTTTGAGACTTCCAGGAATCTATTGTCTGTGACTGTCTCCTTCAGCTGTTAGTGTAGTCTCTGCATTCTGCAGGCTGGCTTACAGACACCACAAGTTGGGGTGGAGTCCCTCCTGGGGGCAGGGCTTTTGGGTCCTCTCACAGTGCTGCCATTCAGGGTAGCAGTCTCCGCCTGAGGCAGATGGCTGCTGCCATATGGGGGAGGAGTCAGCACCAGGACCCCACCAGCCACTCTCTCTGTTCTCTCCCCAAAGCCTCTGTCCCCCATCTCTTCTCAACTGTCTCCAGACCACCCTGCGCTCCCTTTAGCCAGGGATCTACTATCTGTGGCTGCCACTCTACACTCAGCAGGAGACTTAGACAGCACAGGGCTGGGCAGAATCCCACCTGGGCATGGGGCTATTGGGTCCTCTGAAGCTCCTGCCACTTAGGGGGGTGGTCTCTGCCTGAGCAAGATGGCTGCAGTCATATGGGGAATGAGTAAGCACTGAGATCCCTCTTGCTACTCTCTCAGTTCTTTCCCCCAAAGCCTCCTGGGAAAGCCCCAGTCTTTCCTCAGGTGTCTCTAGCCCACTCTGCCCCCGCCTTTGCTGGAGACCAGGGTAAGTGGCTGCAAATAAAAATTTATGCATTGGCCCTTTAAACATCTCCAGCTGCCTGCCTCTGGCAGGGAGCAACACTGCTGCTTTTCACAGCTGGTTGTTTTCTGTGTACTTTTTGGGCTCTGGTGCTGTAGGCTGGAGATCCCCACTTTTGGTTTAGACCCCGCTCCTCTGCGGGGGATCCAACTGGCCATTTCAATATCCTTCTGGTGCTGCTGCCCGTGGGTGCTCCGCCTGCCTTCTTGAGTCTCTACCGCACTCCTTAACAAGTTAAACTGCACTAAGTCTGATTCTTCTGTCTGTCTGAGGTTACAAGGTTCCTCTCTCACTCTTGTTCAGTTGTTGGTTCCAGGTGATTTCTCCACAACTTAGTTGTAATTCCAGGTTGGTCCTGGGAGGAGGTCAGTATGACTTCCACTCTTCCACCATCTTGATTCTTATGAATAACATGTTATTAAATAATGAATGGGTTAACAATAATACTTAGGATGAAATCAAAAAGTATTTGGAAATAAGTGAAAATAAACACACAGCAATACTAAACTTATGGGACACAGTGAAGCCAGTCCTGAGAGGGAAGTTCATAGCAATACAGGACTACTTAAAGAAGATAGAAAAGTATCAAATAAACAACATTACCCTACATCTAAAAGAACTAGAGGAACAACAGTAAACAAAGCCAAGAGTGAGTAGAAGGAAGGAAACTATCAAGAGCAGAGCAGAATTAAATGACCTAGAGACTAAAAAACAATAAAAAAATCAATAAAAAAAGTCCCATTTACTATAGCAAGAAGAAATATAAAGAACCTAGGAATAATTTTAAGCAAGGAGGTAAAAGCTCTGTACTCGGAAAACTATAGAATGCTGAAGAAAAAAATTAAGTAAAATACAAACAAATGAAAGCATATACCCTGTTCATGGACTGGAATAATTAACATCATTAAAATAACCATACTATCCAAAGCAATCTATAGATTCAGTGCAATTCCTATTAAAATACCAATGGCATATTTCACAGATATAGAACAAATATTTCAAAAATTTTTATGGAATCAAAAAAAGACCCTGAATAACCTCAGCAATCTTAAAAACAAAGAACAAAGTAGGAAGGGTCACAATACCTGATATCAGACTATCTTACAAGGCCACTGTAATCAAAAGTCTCATACTGGCATAAGAAAGGACATAGATCAATGGGACAGAATAGAGAGCCCAGAAATGAACCCATGTCTCTATGGTCAATTAATATTTGACAAATGGGGCATGAGCATACAATGGAGTAAAAATAGCCTCTTTAATGAATGGTGTTGGGAAAACTGGACAGCTACATGCAAAAAAAATGAAACTAGTCCACCAACTTACACCATACACCAGAATAAAATACTTAAATGTATGTCATGACAGTATAAAAGTCCTAGAGGAAAACATAGGCAGGAAAATTTCAGATATCCCACATAGTGATATTTTTGCCAATATATATCCTAGGGCAAGGGAAATAAAGGGGAAAATAAACAAATGGGACTTCATCAAAATAAAAAGCTTCTGCACAACTGTACGGGAGAACACATTTGCCAATGATAAATTGGACAAGTGTTTGATCTCCAAAGTATATAAAGAACTCATATGACTCAACACCAGGAAGATAACAATCCAATTAAAAAATGGGCAAAGGACCTAGATAGACACTTTTCTAAGGCAGACATACAGATGACTAATAGACACATGAAAAAATGCTCAACACCAGTAGCCATCAGAGAAATACAAATTAAAACCACAATGAGATATCACTTCACAGCAGTCAGAATGGCCATCATTTGCCCTGGCTGGTGTGGCTCAGTGTATTCAGTGTCAGCTTGTGAACCAGAAAGCCACTGGTTCAATTCCCAGTCAGGAAACATGCCTGGGTTGTGGGCGAGGTCCCCAGCAGGAGGCGAACGACAGGTAACCACACATTGATGTTGCTCTCTCTCTCTTTCTCCCTCCCTTCCACTCTCTCTAGAAATAACTAAGTAAAAAAAATCTTTTTCAAAAAAAGAATGGCAATCATTAATAAATCAACAAGTGCTGGCGAGGATGTGGAGAAAAGGGAATCCTAGTGCACTGCTGTTGGGAATGCAGACTGGTGCAGCCACTGTGGAAAACAAAATGGAATTTCATCAAAAAACTAAAAATGGAACTGCCTTTTGACCCAGTGATTCCACTGCTGGGAATATACCTGAAGAATCCCAAATCAGCAATTCAAAATAACTTATGCACCCCTATGTTCACAGCAGTGCTATTTACTATAGCCAAGTGCTGGAAACAGCCTTAGTGCTCATCAGTGTATAAGTGGATTAAAAAATGATACATTTACACAACACAATACTATGCAGCAGAAAGAAAGAAGGAAACCCTACCTTTTGCGATAGCATGGATGGAACTTGAGAATATTATGCTAAGTGAAATAATCCAGTCAGTGAAAGACAGATACCATATGATCTCACTTATAAGAGAAATCTAATGAACAAAATAAACTGATGAATAAAATTGAACCACTGACATGGAAACATGAAGCAGACTGACAGAGACCGGGGTGGGGGGATGGTCATGGGAATAATGGTGGAAAGATGGGGAAAGAACATGTATAAATGACCCATGGACATGGACCACAGTGTGGAAATTTACTTTGAGAGTCAAGGTGTGGGATGTGCAGAGGAGAGCAAAGACAGAAATATTTAAACAACTGTAATAGAATAACAATTTAAAAAAACAAAACAAAACTAAGCATGCAACTACCTCATTACCCAGCAATTGCTCTTTAGGGGCATTTATCTCAGAGAAATGAAAGCTTATTTTCACACACCAAAGATCTGTACATGGGTATGCACAGCAGGTTTATTTGTAATAGCCCCAAACTGTAAACAATCCAGCTATCCTTCAGTGGGTGAACGTTTTAACAAAGTGACCCATCCACATCATGGAATGCTATTCATCCATAACTAGAGATGAAGTGATGATACATGCAACAAGTTGATTGGATCTCAAGGGCATTATATTGAGTGAAAAAAAAATCTATTTACACAAAATTTTCAAAATGAATAAATTATGGAGTTGGAGAACAGATTAGTAGTTGCCAGGGGTTAGGGATGGTGGCAGGTTGTATGTGTGTCTAAAGGAGTAACACAAAGAAGATCTTGGTCAGACAAAATAGTTCTGTATCTGGATTGCAGTGGTAGTCACTGTAGTCTACACATGAGATTTAATGACACAGAATTATACACAAGTTGTACCAATATCAATTTTTTGGTTTTCTTATTGTCCTGTAGTGGCAGGAGATATAATGATTGAGGGGAAACTGGGTGAAGGGTCCACCTGACTTGTCTTTAGTACCTTTGTAGTTTCCAGTGACTCTATAATTACTTCAAAATTCAAAATTAAGAAGGAAAATGTAAGTTCCAGGGTGTGCTATAGTGAGGAGGGCATAGGCTTTGAAGTTAACAAGTCCTGGGTTTGAAACCTGTCCTGACCTTTTACTAGGAGAGTGCGAACTTGAGCAAATCACTTTGTTTCCCTGAGCCTTGGTTTCCTGCCCTGAAAAATGGGGCTAATAATAAGTACTACTCCACAGGATTTGCGGGAAGATTCCAACAGATAAGAAAGTTTTGGCTCAGGGTCTGGCTATAATAAATGCTCAATAAAATGAGCTACCTAAAGTTGGCCTGATTTACTATTGCGACTTGTCACTTGTTTCATTTGTCTTAGTATGAAAGAAATTGGATGGGTGGACCACCTGTCACCACCAGACAAAAAGAAACTTAACAGTTAATTGTGTATCATTTAGCTTTGTACACCACCCCCAGGTTCTTGCCCAGACCCTCACTTGGCATATCCAACAGGGACCTGGACTGCAGGAACTGCCCAAGATATCGTGGTCCTTTTGTCCATGAGTGAGAAGCTCTGTAGTAGGGAGGCTTGGCATGCTCTGAGATCTGGGCACAATCTGGTATGAAATGTTCGCTTTGACAAGGTTCCCAGGAGTCTGTACCCCATGGCTTGGTTGGGCTCATTAACCATAGCAGGGCTTCAAATTGCTTGTCTGGAAATGCACAGTGATAACAGATATCATCAACATGTTATCAGGAAATAATGATGGTTGGAGTAGAAAATAATGCCATTGTATGATTACTCTGGTGATATTGCTGCCCCCCAACCCCACTTTTGCTCCAAAATGCCGCTTTTCCCTTAAGAGCTCTTCACCCCACCCTGCAGGCCTTCCCCATTTAGGCTCCAGCCTACCTCTCTCCACCTGCCATCATTTCCCTTCTCAAACACCTACTTTCTATTCTGGGCAAAAAGAACTGCTCCTTCTGCCACAGTGTAGTCCTCCAAGCCTTTTCCTGGGCTGCCCCCTTGTTCCAGTTTGCTTTCCCCACTCCCACTATGCTCTGCACATACCCGGACCCAACTTTTCTCCCTCCTTCAACATCTGGCCAGGATCTGTACCTTCCCTGAGTGTCTCCAGCCAACCAATTTGTGCTTATGGATCTCCCAGTTTCCCTCGGCCCTGCCCTGAGCTGGTGAACTCCTGAGCACCTAGTGGCTTCTCAGGAAGTGTTTGAGGAATAAGTGCCCAATGCCCACGGCTTGCATGCAATGAAGAGTGGCTAGCCAGCAACTGTGCTTGTAGTATCCCCACTTACATTATAGATGATGGATACTTTCCAGTTAATATGAAGGAGAAGCAAAGACCAGAGAGTGTGAACTCTGTCATTGGCTTGGCACTTATGCAGCATGTCTCTGGCCAGGAGGTAGCTGGGCAATCCTGGGCTCACAGACAGCCATTGAACGAATCTCATAAAGGAGATCTGTGTCCATAGGCCTGACACATCTGGGCTGGGTGCTTGCAAAGCCAGCTGATATGCTAAATGCCACAAGCAGTTTCCTGTGAGTTGTTGTGGCCAAAGACCTACCCCAACTCCCACCCCTTTAACCTTCAGGCAGACTCACAGATATTTTGTTTGGCTACTGTGGGCTGAGAGATAGCAGGCAGGGAAAGTGCACTAGGCTGGAGTCCAAAGATGTAGATTTAGTGTGCAGCTCTAACTGATAAAGACGTTTTAGAAACCATATATAGTTTGCATATGTAAGCTATGCAAGTACCATACAACTGAACAGTTGTACTCCTGGAAATTTATTCTAGAGGAATGAAAACCTGTGTTCCTGAATGGTCGTAGCAGCTTTATTTGTAATAGTGAAAGCTGAAATCAGACTCGATATCTCTCTATGCAAATGGTTATACAAGTTGTGGTATATCCATCCATATCATGAAATACTAAGCAATCAAAAGAAACAAATCATTTGCCCTGGCTAGGTTGCTCATTTGGTTGGAGCATTGTCCCGTGAACTGAAAGGTCGCAGGTTCGTTTCCCAGTCAGTGCACATGCCTAGGTTGTGGGTTTGGTCCATAGTGGGAGCACATATGAGAGGCAACTGATGGAGGTTTCTCTCTCACATTGATGTTTCTCTCCCTCTCTTTCTCTTTCCCTTCCCCTTTCTCTAAAATCAATAAGTATGTCCTCAGTTGAGGATTAAAAAAAAAAAAAAGGAAACAAACCATTGACACATACAATTTGGATGCATCATTGGAGCATTTTGCTTAATGCAAAGGTCAGTCTCTAAAGGTTATACACTGTATGATTCCATTTATATATTATTTTTGAAATGACAAAATTATGGAAATTGAGGACAGATTGGTGGTTGCCAGAAGTTAGGGACAATGGTGGGGGAGGGGGTAGCAGGGAGGACTGGTGGTTGGAAGAATTAAGAGCGCTGATATGAGGAATCCTTGTGATAGAATTGTTCAGTACCTTGACTGTGATGGTGGAAACACCAACCTACCAATGTGATATATTTGAACTGTATAGAACTACATATACTCACAAATGAGTACAAGTAAAAGTAGAGAAATAGGAATAAGACCAGTGGATTATATCAGTGTCCATCCTTTCATCAGGGGTTTCCAAATGGTGATATTCTACTTCTCCCATTCCTTCTTCATTTATTAGCTAGAAAATTTCCATAAAAATTATTTCCCCTCAACAACTATTTGGTTTTTCTGAAGTACAGTTGATACAGGAAAGGCAAGAGAGATATTTCATTCTCTCCCTCTATTTACCAGTTTTCAAAATAAAGAGTTGATTCCCTAGTATCCTTCACAGCTCAGGATCAATGGGACACATTTCTTTTAAAAAAATTTTTGGTATCATTGATTTAAATATATTTGATGTACTCCTTGTTGAGGCTCAAACTTTCTTATCTTTGGCCAGTGGGGAGCTTTATACAAATTGGTTCCTGGGTCCATTTGCCATGACCTTAGTAGTCCTTGACAACTTCCTTTCTATTTCTCCAAGGAGTTCTGGCTCCTTTTCATGGCAAATTGGTACTTAGGAATTGAGATCTGAGAACTAGTGGTATTATCACCAGGGGGGTTTGCTACCTGTTTCTAGGTCTTTTCAGAGACAGGTGCAGGTAGGAAATATTTTTAAGATAAAATAAGTTATAAATTCATTCTAACACTTCTAACTCAACTGCAGGACTACAGAGTTTTTATTTAATCTCTTCTGTCCAGCGAAACCAGCACACTCAGATCATTGATTTATCCCGCAACACATGCCTGACAGTTTCAGAATAATAAAAGTAACACTACCACCAAAAATAACAATGTGATTTCTGAAAACATCTTAAGACCTGTTTTGCAGTTCTTTTCCTCAAGCATAAATCCAATTAGGAATGCTCAGTCTAATTACTGTTTTAAAAGTCATTTGAAATAGTTCCTCTACTCAGTTTCATGTTAATTTTGTTTTCTGTTTTTCATTTTTCTTTTGATTTCTAGGAACTGCTTTTCACGTATTTAAATTTGTTTCATAATTATTTAAAACACTTACTTGGCTCCAAGTCAGTCTTCAGAAGTTTGGTCTCTTTGTGATGCCAGCCACAATCATGTAATGAAGTCTTTTGGATTTATTATAATTGCTTGTTAACTTATCAGTTAAGGATTAGTAGCCAGAAGCCCTGTGGTCTGGCCTGTCCCCCGGTTCAGTGGTCCCATCTATTTATGCCCCATAGACGGAGAATGAGGTGATTTCCAGGGCCTTTCTGTTTTTCTAGGTCTGGTAAGCTGAAGCCTGTGTGAAGACCTGCTTACCAATAGAAACTGCAAGAGGGAGAAGTTGAAGGCTATCTGGGATTCTTTCAACAAGTTCCCCATTCTTTAGCTGCATAGGACTACAGAAGCCTGGCATGGGGGTAGAACATTCCTAAACTCCTCAAATCCCACATGCTTTCTTCAATGCCTTAAATTACTAAATTAAACTGGTACCCTCCCCCCAAAGGTATTATTTATCTGAAAATTTACCCTCCCGCAGGGACAGCTCTTGTAGGTGTGGAGCTTTAGTCAAGGAAATTAAAATATGCAAATGAAAAATGCAAATGAAAAAAGCTAAGAATTGCAAGCCCTGTTGTTCTGGGGTTTGTTTTTTTTTTTTTTGAATAGCAACAAATTAAAAGAAATGCTACATAATCAAAGTTTACGTCAATCCTTAAGAAAGAAAATCTCCATTATCTCTAAATATAGAGGCATGTTTCAATGTGTGCTTTGACGTCTTGAAACTGTATATGCTTTGCTGAGCCATTGCACACACAGAGCATTGGGCATCCTCAGAATGTGGGGGTTGGGGAGCCTTTTCTTTTTCTACCTTTTTCAAATGTAATTAACAGATTACAGTTAACAAAGAAATGTAATTTGCACTACAAACCTTTTGGCCCAGATTTGGCCCCAGTTTTTCTCCAGTGCAAATCAGTTTCCTAATACCCAGTTTAAATTCCAATCTGAGGGAGGGGCTGGGGCAAGAACAGGGAGCAGGGCTCTGCACAAGCTGACCCTCCTTGCTTAGCAAGAGTGGGTTTAAGTGCCACCCTCCTGTGACCACCTGGGTTTCTTGGACGTCCCTGGAGATTAATATACTGTCATATTGGTTTGGAATTTGCAGGTGTTACACTGAACAAGTATTGCTTTTCACTTCACTCTATGGATCCAAGTTAGCCAAGATTTTCACCTCTGGTCTCTATAAGACATGAAGCTTTTATCAAGGAACTTGGACCCCAAAGGTTGGGCTGCAGCATATCTCAGCAATAAGTTCACTCTGCTTCCCTTGAGGTAACCATTTGCTCTGGGCATTTTGTAAGGCCTGATATAAACAAGGTTGATGTTTTGACGGGCTTGAAATGTCAGCCTTAGTAGCAGTGGACTTCTAATGCTTCACTGTTAGGAGTAGCTTTGGGCACAAGAGTATGGAGAAGGATCCCATGCTTAGGAGGCAGGAAAAGAGCTGGCAACAACATTCTTGCTTCTAAACCAAAGGAAGGCTCAAAACCAAAGACCAAAATAAGTGTCTCTCCATTCGTCCTAAATAGAAAACACAGCTCCTGGGAAAGGTCTTATACAGCTTTCTGATTTTCAGACAGAACTTGGGTGTTTGTCTGCTAGTTAGGACAGCAAGTATTTTTGCTGCTTCTACAAATCCCAGGTAAAATCCTCAACCCATTTATTTATATTCTACTTAATCAACACCATATACTACTTAGTGTGTGCACAGTACTATTCTAAAACCTTTCCAAATATTAACTTATTTAATCCTTGCAACAATCCTATGAGGTAATAAGCACTGTTATTATCTAGATCCACAGAGTGGGAAGCTGAAGTACTGAGGGGCTACATGATTCACAGAACTGGTCAATAGGCAAATGGATACAAACTGTGGTACATCTACCCCATGGACTACTACTCAGTAATAAAAAGAAACAAACTATTGATACTCTGGTTCCTACAATTCCTGTCTCTCCAGTTCTATCTTCTGATTTGCTTTGCTTCCTCCTGGCTGACACAACATTCACAAATTTAAGTTTCTACTCTCTTCACTCTGTAAATTCACCTACCACTCACTCATCACTCACTTTCCAGATATATTTCTCACTTATAAGTTGCCTCCTTTCCCCTGTTTGTGCCCCTATAAATATATACCTTTTCAAAAGTTCTTTATGGTCATTTGAGTGGGGTTTGGGGAGAGCACGTGCAGGTATCAATCCACTGTGTTTAACCAGCAAGGCTCAATAGACTCTTGAGGCCAAGAGTTTGGTTAGCACAGGAAAAATTTTTATCTTTTAGTCTCAACAACTGCTCCTTCTCCCCTGCTCCCAGGGAACCCATTGGAGACATCCCCTCTTGATTGAATGCAACACATTCAGGCCAGGTTAGTCAGTTAAAGGTGTCTAGGGCCTTTGGAACCTTCTAGGCCATAAACATGATTGATCACAGCAGAATCTGCTAGGGACCAGTGGTGGCAGCCACTGAGACATTTTGAATCAGAAAGAACACTGGTTACTATCAAGGAATATTGACCTTCTTTCAATTCTAAGAAATAATTTTGACCTCAGATGCTAAGGAAGACAGTGGCCACAAAAATATACAGGAAGAAGAATCTTTTTGTGGTAATTGTTTTCTTCCCTGGAGAAAAATGTCAGCCCTCTTGCCTGGGTCGCTGTGCCTTTGGGGCCCAGAGCCACTGCTACCATAGTGATGAAAACACAGACCCATCTGGCACTTTGGGAAGCAGAAATTGCTGGTAAACACCTGTCTTCCACTTGCTTCACCACAGAAAGACTATGGCTTGGGTATAGCAGTGGGCAACAGTGGGGGACAAGGTGACCTGGCTTGAGAAAGCCAATGAAATTTTTAAGCAAAACATGTGCCATCTCCCTACTTTCCCTCCTTGACATGCCCTGTACATCCCTTTTAGCACCCGCTCACCTCTGCTCTGAACAAGGTTGGCAAAACTTTTAAACACATGCCACACCCCCTTCCTGCTGGCTGGCAGACATTGCTAATCAATTACAGTGTTCATCCCACTGGACTCAACCACTTCCAGTCTGTCAACATTGGAACACAGACAGAAACCCATGTGCCACCCTTGTCCTGGACTCTAAAATTCTAAGTTGTTGAAATGACTTGCTCCTGTCATTGGGCAGAAGTGCCTCCAAAGTGTGCAGGGGTTGTAGGTGTCTGCCATATGGTCTGTCCGCCCCACACTCTTTCAAGGGTGAGCCACACTAGAGCCAGATCACCACTGAGGTCAAGGATTGGAATCCCCTTACCATCTCAGCCTCCTGGGTATCATGGGCCCTGAACCTCTAAATTTGGGTGGGATAGAGTGACAGAATACTCTCTGAGACCCAAGCCAGGAATCAGACTGACTTCATGCCCTCAAAAAGATCAGAAGTAAGTTGGGGATACACACCATATTTAGAGATCTTGGCTTCCTAGATAAAAAGCTCAAACTCCCAGATGACTTTAAGTCCCCTCCATTCTTAACAGAGTGATGGGGCCATCTGTCTCTTGTCCAGGCTTTGTCAATCTCTGGATGCCATACCTTGTCAAGAGTATGGCTAAGACTTCATGTCAATTTGTGGTCTCAAGGAGGTCACCAGCAATTTCCCAGGCTGGTGTGGTGAATTCTGACTCCTGAGTCCCAGGTGGTATTCCTTCCTGATAGGTGTTTGTTGCTCCACTTCTGATAGTTGAGCAAGGGCCCACCAGACAAGGATGAGAAAGGACTTCCAGCTGGAGGTCAGGGCTAGAAATGAGTAGAATGAGCTGCATCTTGCTCCTCAAATACTCTGCCATCTCCTCCTCTCTGCTTCCTGGACCTCCCTGAAAGCAAGTGCTTAGAGGAGTGCTGAGCTATTCCATTGAGCAGTTGGAGGCCTCATTCACTACAGTGCTGTGCCTGCACCTGCCTCCCCACAGACAGTGGGCTTCAGCAAGCAGGAACTTCAGGGACCAGGAAGCTTGGCCTATGGCATAGTTGCAGGCACCAGGCCAGAAACACAAAACTGCAAGCCAGTGAGTTGGCCCCATACCAAGGGTCATTAGCATGCTGGCCAGCCAGGACACCAAAGCTTCCTGCTGCCCCAGAAGCCAGGCACACAGCTTGAAAGAGCACATAATGGCCCAAATAAAGCAAATAAGGGCCCAAAGATCATACAGAACTCAAGAGCTAGCCAGACCCCTGAGGTTTCACTGGTGACATGACTATATAGCAATGCTCTTCTTGGGTCCTGGTCCTCAGTTCTTCACAAGCATCTACCTCTACCCAGAGGACCCAACTGAGAAGAGGCCCCTGGTGGCACTGTAGCTCATATCCCCCACCCTTTGTGTAATTCTGTGCCCAGGAAAGAGCTGGGCACAGGATTTACCCCAGTTCCTTTGAGGATCCTTGTCCAGAGCAGCCCTCGCACCTGTGGCCTAGACAGGCCTGGCAAAGGAGGCTGGTCTGGCTGGCGAGCCAGGGCTCTGTGCTCACAGGAGCCCTGTCATCTCAGCCTCCTTTCAACAAATTGAAGTGAGGCCCAAAGAAAAGAGAAATTATCAGCTGGTCAGGCAGGACTCAGGCATCTCAAAAGTGAGGTGGGGCAGAGGGCTCCAATTTCTTTTCCATTTCCTGCATATTTTGTATTGCTTTCAGTGTTTTAATTGATTATACCAACTGTGTTCATTTCCCTGGACAAATTGGTCTTTACACAGAAGAGGTAATTACCTGGGTTTATTCCATCCCAATCAGCAGAAGCAGGCAGAAGCTTCCTTGGGCCACACATGATTACCTGAAAAGACTCTGTTAGTCAAAATGAGAGCAATTATTTCAGCCTTATAACCCTTTTTGTTTGCTTAACATTATCTTGTGCTGGTGTGGGACCTACAGGGACAGAGAAATAGTGGCCTAAGTCTACCTAAATTGACCCATCAAGCTCAAGAGGCTTTGCCTAGTGGCTGTGGGCAATGTGGACAAACAGCAAATGTGGAAAGGAGAGGGGTAGAGGAAAATAGGACAAAGTGAAATCTGGGTTTAATTCATGGCTGTTTGGGCTGTGTGACCTTGGACAAGCTGCTTACCCTTCAGCTGCCGTATCTGGGATAAGCTGCTAAGATTCTCTACCTTGCCACCATTAAAAGAAGACTGTAGGACTTTATTAGATCATGGGTGTCAATGTGTTTGACACCAAAATGTAACTGTGGGGGTACAGGCCAGGCACCCAAATGTAACTGTGGGAGCAGGAGGCCCCAGGTCTGATGGAGGAACTCTTAAGACCAACCCAGAAACCACTGGAATTTATGTCTATGATAAAAACTAGGGTAAGGAGAGTGAGACATCCAAGGAAGCTTTATCTCTGGTTTGCACAAGTGCAGGGTCAGCACCCAAGAGTGGGTGCCTTAAGAGATTTTTCACCCTGTGTACCTCACCAACCTCCCCTTGTGACAGTCTTGTACAGATCCTTTGCTTTCAATCAGGCGGGGCTTGAGCTGAGACAGACATGGACCATTTGCTTTGGATTGTAAATGTTCTAGAAAGTCTTCTGGAAGAGAAGAGTCCAACAGTGACTCCATATCCAGCAGACATGACCCTTAAGGAATAAGACAGGGGCTAAAAAAGATGCAGAGCAAGTCCTAGGGCTGGGAAGAGGAGGCTGGCTTCCAGGTCATGTTCTGACACTGGTAGAACACTGTAACTGTGATCAAGTCCACACCCTCTCTGGGCCTAAATGTACCCTTGGTACTGTTAGGGACCCGGTCTGGATCATCTCCAAGGCTGGTTCTAATTCTGACATTTTCCAAAATGATGACCTTGTGGATTACAAAAAGTCCCAATCCCTTAGACTCTGGCTCTGACCTGGTACAGACTGGCTAACAGGTAGTACAGGACATGATTGACACCCATCTTCTGATCACTGGCTGCACCTCTCTGGGGAGTTCTGTGCATGTGCCAGGATAAAACTCGCTGCCTTGTTCTGACCAGATGGAGTCCAAAACAAATGCGCAGCTCGGGTCCCGGAATTTTTTTTAACTCTCAAAAGAAACAATGTCACCTTATGAATGAATTGTTGTCTGATTTTCTTTTTGAAAATCAAAGCTTTCTTATTTAAAAAAGTTAAAGATACTAATTTGTGCAGACTTTAATGCAGGTAAACATATGGAATTTAGAACTGGTTTTATGGAGTTTGCTTTCAAAAAGTGCTTGCAGCCAAATGAAAGTGTTGTAAGTCAGGCATCTTCAAGCTATTACTTTATGTAAAAATTAAAAATAGACTAGTAGATAAAAATGTCATGGTGCATGTGTACAATGGAATATTTCTCAGCCATGAAAAATTAAACCTTACCATTTGTGACAGCATGGGTGGACCTACAAGGTATTATGCTAAGTAAAATAAGTCAATCAAACAAAGACAACTACCATATGATTTCACTTATGTGTGTAATCTCAAGAACAAAATAAAGGAACAAACCAAATAGAAACAGACTTATAGATACAGAGAACAGACTGATGGTTGCCAGAAGGGTATGAGGTTTAGGGGGTTGTGTGGAAAAGGTGAAGAGATTAAGAAGTACAAGTTAGTAGTTACAAAATAGTCACAAGAATATAAAGTCAATAATATTGTAATAACTATGTATGGTGCCAGGTAGGTACTTGAAATATCGGGTGAACCACTTTGTAAAGCAAAGTATACTTTAAAGCAGATGGGTGCTCCCCACAAGGAAACACTTGATGGCTGCAGGGCTACCAAAAGGTGAGAAGTTCTTCGATCTTCTGACTCATTTTCAAGGCAAAGTTAAGCATAAGATTTAGCCACTATGCTGTACACCTGAAACTAAAACAAAATAATATTGACTGTAAACTACAATCCAAAAATAAAATTTGAAAACAAATAGGACAAATTCTCTCTGAACATTGCTTATGAAGAAGTAAATTTTAAAATGTTTTCTTATAATGCAAAAAAAAAAAGGAAGGAAGGAAGGAAGGAAGGAAGGAAGGAAGGAAGGAAGGAAGGAAGGAAGGAAGGAAGGAAAAGAAAAAGAAAAAGAAATCCCAGAGAGGCAATGTCTTTAAGCAAAATACTAACCCAGGTGTAACATGGAGCCCTGGGCCCCCACACTCTCCTAAATGGGACATTTCATGAGAATGAGATCCAGTTCTTCAGCTCCTGAGCTCATGATACAACTACTGTGGAGCAGCACTGACTCGGAACACAACCATGTGTGGCAGTCTGAAGGCCTTTGGCTGGCCCCTTGGATCCATCTCCATGCCATGATTCCTAGTCTAGTCTTCACCACTGTTTGCCCAGCCAATGGCCACAGCTTCTGACTAGTTTCCTGTTCTCACACTTACTCCTTCTGATGTGATTCCCATCCTGCAACTACAGTGTCTAAACCTTTGAGTCCAACCCTGGCATACCCTTGTTTATAATGCTTCCATAGCTCCCCATTGCCCTCAAGATCAAGTCAAACCTCTTAGTGGTGTCTAGCTAAGCTCAACCTGATCCTCCAGTCTCCTCTTCTGCTGCTCTCACCCTGAGACCACAGGCAGCTACCCTCAACTTCCCAAGACTCCTTGAATACTTTGGCATCACCATGCTTCTGGGCTTTTGTTAACCATTGGTTCCTCTGCTGGCAATGATATATGTGTGTGAAGGTGCTGCTCTTCCTTTTCAGCCCAGTTCCACCTGACCCTCCTTTAGATCCCTACAAGTGAGGAGAAGGGGTAAAAAGGGGCTAGGAGCCAGACAAGGTCTAACCTCAAAATATACCCTTGTTCCAAGAGAGCTGCAGTCGTCTCCAATTCAACACATGATTAAATACATGATTCAATTTAAGAAAGGTGACTTTATCACTCAGTCAAGTCTATTTTACCAACACTTATTGAATACCTGCTGCAATCCAGACCCCAAGCTGGCTAAAGGGGATGCAGTGAGGAGCAAGTTTTGATCTCTGCCCTTCAAGCTTGCTGGAGAATCAACACACACACACACACACACACACACACACACACACACACACACACACACACTATCCATGCAGGGGTAATTTGTTAGAGGATCAAAATGAATTAAAACAAGTTCTAAAGAAATCAAGAAAGAATTCCTCACAAGGGAGTGTTGTACCATTAGTCCTCAGGGTGAGAAGTGCTGTGGAAGTATCCAGAAGCAGATGGGCGCTCCCCACAAGGAAACACTTGATGGCTGCAGAGCTACTGAAAGGTGAAAAGTTCTTCCATCTTCTGACTCATTTTCAAGGCAAAGTTGAGCATGAGGTTTAATCATAATTTAACATTCTAAAGGGCAGAGAGCAACACTTTAGGAGACTGATGTCACCTCTCTAGAGCTATGAATGAGTGGATCTCCTGACAGATGCTGTGTTGCCCACAGAGGCCTCCTTCAGAACTCTTGGCAGCAAATGGCAGTGTGTTTTTGGAACATTTGGAAACCTCATCTGAAGATTTCAGAGTGGGTTGGTAAGAGTCATTTGCATATGAGGACAAGGTGAGGGTCACCTTCATTATTCAGAGTCTGAGCTTCATTTTTCTACAGATTTACTGGTTAAAATTCAGAAAGGCAGAATGCTGATCCTTAGCAGGACAGTTGGCATCTTTCTTAGGAAATGGCATTTATTTTTAAATGAGCAGCAGTACCCTTTCCATTTCTTCCTGGGTATAAATATAGAAAGGCTGATTAGCACAGTGTTGTGTTGGCAGCTGCAGGGGCAGTCCATCCCACAATGTAGGTAAAGCAGTGTGCTGACTAGGTCCAGCCCAGAGTCCCCAGTGTACTGTCTGCTGAACACACTCTACATGACAAGCTATATGTGAGCCAGGTAGGCTGCCATGTGGTGAGGGGGCAGAGAGAGTGCCAGTCAGCCAGCCAACCAGCCTCAAGCCTGCTCACTTAGTCTTTGGGCTGAGTATTACTAGAAAGACTACAGCCCACAAAATGTGGTACTGACTCTAGCACTGGCTGGAGAAGGAACTAACACTCCTTAAAGCTGGACACAGAAACCATTTTTTAAATATTTGCTATTAATATCGATGTTATTTAAGTGTGTTCCTATGGCAAATGAGATTGATTGTGAGACAGCAACAGTCACTAGAAAACAAATTAGGGAGCAAGTAGTGCTGGGCAGAGGAGCCTGGCAGCTTGGAGTCAGGCAGAGTCTTGAAAATGAGGGAGGGAGTGGGCATGCCCATGTGCAGATAGAGGTTTGGACCAGAGGCCAGAAGATTCTGGGTCTCTGTGACCTAGGAGGACGAAGGTTATATAAAGATTGCTGCTGTGGAAGCCACAAGCAAGGGGAGGTTCTTGGAAGAGGAAAGGATAAGATGTGGAGAAGGTAGAAAGTCAGATCTCTTTGGAAGGAGCAGTGGACAGGTTACACTGCCACCCATTCAGGAAGAAGCAGACTGTAGTTGGTGTCAGCTGGCCACCACCTCACTGTTAGACCCTCACTGAGGCCTTTCCCATCTCTGGGCCTTAGTTTCCCCATCACCAAGTAACCTAATCATAATGGTTCCAGTCTCTTCCAGAATGGCCAGTTCATACTTTTTCCTACTTTTTTCAGGGAAGGGCACTCACCTCAACCCACCTGTGTTAGTTTCTATGATAACCATAAAAAAAGCATCATTAACTGGGGGACTTAAAACAACAGAAATTGATTCTTTCACAATTCTAGTGGCCAGAAGTCCAAAATCAGTATGACTGGGCTGAAATCAAGGTCACATGTTGGCAAGGTCACACTACCTCCAGAGGCTTTAGGACAAGGGTCCCCAAACTCCAGGCCATGGACCAGTACCAGTCTGGGTCTGTTAGGAACCAGGCTGCACAGCAGGAGGTGAGATTGAATGTAATGCACTTGAATCGTTCCCAAACCACCCCCTACCCCCCAGGCCATGGAAAAATTGTCTTCCATGAAACGTCCCTGGTACCAGAAAGGCTGGGGACTGCTGCTCTAGGAGAGATTCTGTGCCTTGCCTCTTCTAGGTTCTGGTAGCTGCTGGTGTTCCTGGAATTGGGGCCTCATCTATCCAATCCCTGCCACCATCTTCACTTTGCCTTCTCCATGTGTCTATGGCAAATCTCCCTCTACTTCCTTCTTCTAAGGGCATTTGTGACTACATTTTGGGCCCACTGGGATAATCCAGGGTAGTCTCTCATGATTATTAAACTTACCTACAAAGTCCTTTTATGTTATATAAAGTAATACTTACAGGATCATGACATGACTTGGATATCTTTTGGAGTACATTTTGTGGCCCACCATACCATCATTTGGGCCTTTTTTGGTTATTTCTACAGCCTTCCCATGTTGAATAAAAGTTTATGCAGTATTCACCTGTTCTCAGCTGTCAAAAGTCAGTGAAAAACACCCATAACTCCTTGTTTGTATCCAACAAGCCATGTCCTGGTATATTAAGACAACAGTCCCCAGTGGCTGATTTCAGCCTTCACCCAATGGAATGTACCCTTCATCTGGAACTCAGCTGGAACCCAGCTTTACTTGTCACAGAATCCAAATCCAAACACTCTGAAAGCCTGAAAACATTCTTTATAGCACTTGGCAATGGTGTGTGTGTGTGGTATATGTCTGGGTTGCATAGGAGGCAGTAACCTGCAGAGAAAGCTTTGAAAATCTGGAGGTTCTGGATGTCAGTTGGCCTCCTCTTACAAGGAACACTTCAGATCCTAGGTCTGAGACCTAAGGCTAACACATTTTGAAGCCAAGCAATCTCACATCACATGGCTGAAACATTGACAGTCAGTCTGCAATAATGAGCTGCATCAAAACGAATGGATGAATCTGACATATGTTACCAAGGGCAGGAGACCAAGAAATATTGGAAAATACATACCAGATTAAGGGGCAAAAGGAGAGTACCAGAAGGAAAAGTTTAGAGAGCCTGAGAACCTGACTCTCTTGCCCACTGCTCTGTGTCCACTTTCTACTATTTAGTGAGAGCATGCTCAAGAAGATGGAGTTTAAAGTGTGAACAGGAATTCAGGCTTCAGATCCTGCCCACCTTGTGATGACGTGACTTGCAGGCAACCAAAGACACTGTCACAATCTCACTTCTGAAGAACAGTACCCAGGCTCCTGGGATTTGCTTCACTGATCATAAAGCTTGCCCTCACCAATGGTTGAGCTGGGGACATTGTGGAGTGGCCAAAGTCAAAGTGACTATAATGATTAATAATATGTGTCAATTTGACCAGGACAGGCTGCTCAGATGTTTAGTCAAATACCAATCTAGATGTTGCCATGAAGGTATTGCATTGGCCAAAAAGTTCATTTGGTTTTTTCTGTAAGATTGCTCTAGTAGCACTTAGCTGTCTTTAACTTCATTCAAAACAATTTTGTCACATTGTATTGTGGCAGCTGTCCTATCAGTGTGCATTAAAAAAAAAACATCAAAATTGGTGAATTTTGTGTAGCCATTTTAATATTGAAGATGGAAGAAAACATTTTTGGCATATTATGTTTTATTATTTCAAGAAAGGTAAAAGCACAACTGAAATGCAAAAAAAGATTTGTGCAGTGTATGGAGAGGGTGCTGTGACTGATCGAATGTGTTAAAAGTGGTTTGCGAAGTTTCACTCTGGAGATTTCTTGCTGGATGATACTCCACTGTTGGGTAGACCAGTTGAACTTGATAGCAATCAAATAGAGACATTAATTGAGAACAATCAACATAACACCGCACAGGAGATAGCTGACATAATCGAAATATCCAAATCAATAAAGTTATTAGTGAAAATGCAAAATATGTCTCTTATTTTACAAGGAAAAAATACAGACTTTTGTAGGTGCAATTAACATTTAAATTAATTAAATTTGAATAAAGAGGTTTGCCCTCCATAATGTGCAGACCTCAACCAATCAGCTGAACGACTTAAGATAAAAGACTGAGCTATCATGAAGAGAAAGGAATTTGGCCTCCAGACTGTAACATAGAAAATTTGCCTGAGTTTCCAGCCTTCCCCAAGGCTGCAACATGAACTTTTTCCTAAGTGTCCAGCCTGCTGACCTGTCCTAAAATTTCAGGCTTACCTGCTCTCACAATTGCATGAGCTAATTTTTTTAGATAGGTAGATAAGTAGATAGATAGATGATAGATAGATAGATAGATGATAAATATAGATAATAGATGATAGATTAGATAAATGATAGACATATAGCTAGATAATCTATTGGTTATTCCTCTGCAGAACCCTGACTAATGCAATGCCTATGTGGTTTGGGGGACCTTCTGAATTCTGAGAAGGGAATGAGTAGGCCCTGGCTACAACCCCCAGAGTCTACCGTGTAGGGAAAAGAGGTGTCCTCAGGGCCCTTATCCCTCTCAATAGCCCTTTTGCTCCCTGACACAGCCCCACCTTGTGAATACACCTGTCCCAACCACCAAGTCTCTCCTCCCAATGCCTGCTCACACCCATGTTGGGACTTGCCCTCCACAGCCAGTTCCGAAGCCTTCCCTAGTGGGCCCAGCCATGGGGAGCTCCCTGCTCCCTCATTTGAGAGAGCTGGAGTTCAAGTTCTGACCTTGTCCACATCATCTCCCACAGAAGAAGACTGAGGAGAGCCCTGCATTCCAGAATAGTCAACTCATTCTGTTATCACAATAACCCTGTAAGGTAGGGCCTATTACATTCTCATTTTCAAACTATAGAAATGATTCCTAAAAATAAAATCTTTATACCCACATTTTTAGATGTGGGATATGGGGCCTCAGAGAGGTTATATGGCTTTCTTAAAGAAACACTGCTGGCATGAAGTAGCTGAGAGCCAAGTGCCTATCTGCGTGATTCTAGAGCCTATGTTCTTTCTACTACATCCACCACCCAAGATTGCTATTCTCTGTAGATGGTTTAAAAATAAGACACAGTCTCAGACAGGCTGCTTCAGAAACGTGTTCTGCCTTCAGAAGTCAACAGGGGCTCAGGCTCAAACACAAAGGATATAACTGATCAGCAGTGGTTACCTATGTGTGGCTGAAGGATGTGAATGTTGCAAGCTTGAGGCTCTTGAAACACAAAAATCACTTCAGAACTGGATTCTGTTATCAGGAATGACAAATTAGCACTGCTCATTTGACCAACTTGGGTTGAGTCTAAATATAACGGAGCATCTGAGAAGGAAAAAATGACTGTCTTCCAATAACAGTGTTGTCATTGAGCTTGGATTGCAATGGAGGTGGTGAAGGCTCTGTGGAGACTGGAACATGCTCTCTTGGGGAAGAAATGGCTGACTTCATCTGCAGCCAGGATAGCAGCCATGCTGGAGGAAATTCAAGAGAGACCCAGCAAGGTTTCCCCAATAAGTCTCCAGCCTTCTCTGCACAAAAAAGCACAGAGGCCTTGCTGGGCAGGGGACAAGAGTGCCCATGAAGCTGCTCTGGGGGCTACATGGAGAGACGAGGGCAGCTACCCAACTGGACATCTGAAGTCCATCTTTGCTGGGCTGGTGAGAGAAGCTGAAGAGACTGTTGATTGTACTCCCAAAGGCATTTCATCTCTGAACCAGAATCAACAAGCAGAGCACATGAGAAATATTGGATGGAGGGGAAGAGTGACCTTGGCTTGGGGAAAGAACATACTCCATGGAGAAATGCAATAATCTTGATTGCAGGGAAATGCATACAGACAGGGTGAGTGGCTCAAGGCATGTTGGTGGATCTCATCTGTTGTCCATTTGTCCATCTATTCATTCTGTGGTACATCCACCCATTCACCATTCATCCTCCATTCCATGTCTCCTTCCAAGCTGGTTTGAAACCTGGTTCTGAGTCAGGCCCTGGGCAGGGCTCTTTGATGGTAGGCACAGGGAGGAATCTGACGTGGACCCTCATTCCAGGGCAGGTCATCCTCTCTCTGCACTCCTGTCCTGACCTGGGTCCCTCCATCCCAGCAATGCCCAAATGCTCTCTGTTTCATCATGCCTCTTCCCAAGAGCCATTCCCAGAAGCCATTCCCCACCTCATCTCCCTGAAGAACAGGCCCCGTGTGGCAGGAAATGATGTTGCCCAAAGTATCAGGCCCAATTCCTCAGAACTTGTGAATGTTCCTTTATATGGCCCCAAAACGCAATTAATTTTAATCTTGAGATGGAGAGATGATCCTGGATTATCCCAATGGGCCACAAATGTAATCACAAGTGTTTTTACAAGAGAGAGATTTGACACACAGAGAAGATAAGATGATGTGTCCATGGAGGCAGACATGGGAGTGATATGGTCACAAGCCAGGATATGCCTGGGGCCACCAGAAACCAGAAGGGGAAAGGAACAAGTTTCTCCTCTGAAGCTTCTTGAGGGAGTGTCACCCTGTCAACACCTGGATTTAGCCCAGTAATACTGATTTTGGACTTCTAGCCTCCAGATTGTGAGAGAATAAATTTCTGCTGTTTTAAGCTACCAAGTGTGTGGTAATGTGTTATAGGAAACTGATACACCCTGGCAGATTTGTTGTAAAAGTTCAAGAAGTGCCTATATTTACATGCAGGCTCTGGAAAGTGGTACATGCTTAGTGAATGGTGACTTCACTGAACATTAACAGAACATGGCAGACCAAAGAGTTACGTACCCAAAGTCCAATCAAGAATTGCAAACTCCAGCCTCCACAGGCCTGAGTAAACAGATATCCACATTGTTCTCTGAGGAGAATTAAGAAACATAAAGTTGACTTGATTCAGAAGTAGAAGACTTTCTTCTTTCTAAGTACACTGGCCACCAAACCTAAAAATGTCTAAGGGTTTAGAAGGTAACAGTTCTGAATTTTGGTCATATATAATGTCTCTGGGGAGGCCTCTTCCAGGACATAGTGAAGCTACACTGAAAAGACAAACACACATGGAAATGACACTGACTTGGGTTGCTAGGCTGCTACTGTCATCACAGAGCCTGCCCGCTCAACCCCAGGCTTCTCATCACACAGGCTCTCAGAGTGAGGGGCTCCTGGAACCCACAAGCCTATAGGTCTGGCCAGTTTATCCCAACCTATTAGGTGACAAACCTAGAGCTTCAGGGTAAACTGGCTGTGAGGATAGTCTCAGTCTTGTATGCTGACCTGCCAGTCTGGCTAGCCCCCAGAGCACAGAACCTCCTGGACTCTGTTTCTAGAGTCCAGGCCCCAGAAGCTGGAATGCAAGGAGAGAATGAGGGCCCTATCTTCCCTGGGGCTTCAGGCCAGATTAGCAGGCTCTGGTTGACAGGAAGAACACTGCCAGGGCCTGCTCCACTCAAAACAAGCCTCAATGACCACTCAATGAAGGTGGCTCATTCTCTCAGCACTGTAGCACTCATCATACCAAAGCCACCATTTGCCCCATCACTACAGAGCCATTCTGCAATGCTGCAAAATAGCTCCCCCTTTTCTTGTCACAAGAAAAAATAACATCAGAGAATTGCTTCTTGTGTGTGTACATGCACACACATGCACATGTGTATGCAGCCATGCACAAATTGCTGGGCTCATTAGATGCTACCAAGAGCCTCACTGTGGAAGAGCCAGATGAATCCTCTTCCTCCAGTCTCCTGAGCAGCATTCCACTCAGGCCAAGCAGTAATTTATTATTAATGTTATCCAATAGCAATATTTCTATTTAACAGCACATATAAAATCTTGGTTTGGTATGGAAAGATGTATCATGAGGTATGTTTGCTCAGCTCTGTACTTGAAGTCTTGTAATTAGCATGAGGTCACCAGCTTGGCCCCACTCAAAGGGCATTGGGTGGAGTATGAAGCAGGGTTGCTGCTAAGTGTACATGGATAAGAACATTTCCTAAACAATAGAAAGAAGGAAGCAAAAATCCCCCCATTTTCCATGGACCCCCACTGCTATGCCACCATGCCCCTTTTGAATTATACCAAGCCTTGGGTCATCCATCCCCTGGACCCTCTGCAATAGGAAGCCAGATGTCAGTTGGCCCCAAGGTCTAATGGACTGGTTATAGTGGGCTACCCCCTCATATTTGCCTTCTACCCATACCCCAGGCCTGGCTTTCTGCACACGAGTGACATTTGAGACTGCCTGGTGGGTGCCAGCACCAACATTAACCTCATCCACAGTTGAGCCAGGGTAAGAGGGAAACAGTTAAGAAAATTCTCCTCCATCTCTGTGCCAGGAACTGAACTAGATGCTGGTGAGTCAGCTGAATTGCGTAGGGTGCCCTCCATCCGAGGGACTCCTCAATCATGGGGAGCAAGGTGCACAAGCATTTGGGAGCTGCAAACTTTTGGCCAATCACCTCACCTCTCTGGATCTCTGTGTCCTCACCTGTAAATGGGGACCAATAAAAGTAAAAGATATTGAATTTCTAATGAGATAAGATAATGGGCAAGTGCTTCCAAGAATTTAAAGAGGCAGTGAATGTTATAGGTGAGCCCTGTCCATTTCCCACCATGTCCACCAGTGTGACCAAGGAGCAAAAGAAGAGCCCAGGATTGTTGCCACACATCTGGTCCTCAGAAATCCCTGTAGTGCTTTGGCTTGTTTTCAACTTAATGCTGTCACAGTCTGCCCATCCCTGTCCTTCCAGCTTGTGAATCAGAATGCTATCCTGAGAAAATGCAGATAAGAGCAACACTGTCCACAATGGTGGACATGAGAGAGGTTCTAATTCTCTCCCTTGAGAGGGTATGGGAAAGCAGAGCCATTACCAACTCCAGACTAGAACCAAACACCTGGGGAAAACCTCCCCTCGCTTCATATTCCACTCCTGCTACCCACCCTGAACCCATTCTTTGACAACAAATGCACTAGTTCTTTACCATCTCTCCTCTCAGCTACCTGGTGACAAGCTGAACTTTTCTTGCTATATCCTGCCAGAGTTTAATTGGCAATCAAGAAAATGTGAAACACATGGAGATGTATCTGATGTCAGAATCCACTATGATCAGGACTTAAGAAGTGTGGGTTCTAGACTGGCTCTAGCACTTGGTGTCAGCATGACCTCCTTGAGCGTCAGTTGCCTCATCTGTAAAGTGGAGAGAACATTAGTACCTGGGTGCATATTTTTTTAAAGCCCCAACAGAAAATAACTGCTCTACTCCAAACAAACAGCACAGAAAAATACTGTGACCTCCACGCCCTACTGATCAGCAAGGCCTGAGTGGAATGCCTATAACAAGGCATCTGAACACCTCTTCAGGTAGAGGATCTGGGATCTTCATTCTTACCAGCACTAAGGAGACTTCTACCCATGTCATGGAGGTCAAATGGAGAGCAGAAGGAGGTATCCCTTCCCCATTCAGCCAGGGAGGCCTAATGGAGAACCTGAACTGCCACTCCTACCCAGCAGTAACAAAGTGTCCCTTTCTCAACTCCAACCCAGAATGTCAAAGGAAATTCAGTGGAAAACTTGGACTTCCAATCCCACCTGTCAATAACATGGCAGTATCCCCTTCACCCACCAAGAAGTATCAGATAAGGCCTGCTACAACAGAAGATTTAAATAAAATTCAGAACCTCCCAACACAATACCTGATATATCCAGGATATAATCAAAATCACTTGTCATACCAAGAACCGGGAAATCACAATTCGAATGAGAAAAAACAATTAATAGACACCAACACTGGGAAAAATCAGATGTTGTAATTATCCAACAAGAATTTTGAAGCAGCTATCATAAAAACACTTTGGCAATCAATTGCGAAAACATGCTTGAAACAAAAATATAAAAATCTTAGTAAAGAAATAATATTTAAAAACTAAATAAAAATTTAGATCTGAAAAATGCAGTAACTAAGATGAACATCTCTCTGGATGGACTCAATGGTAGATTGGCGATGATATGAGATTATCAGAGAAATTGAAGACAGAACAATAGAATTTACTCAATCTGAACACAGAAAAAATTGACTGGAAAATAAATGAACAGAGCCTCAGGGACATGTTAGACTATAAAGAAAAAGCACTATAATGAAAGATTATTAAAAATTTATGTCATTAAAACCCCCAGAGGAGAAAAAAAAGAGTGTGAGTCTAAAAAAGGATTCAAAGAAATAATGACTGAAAAATTCCAAATTTGTCAAAAGACATAAATTTACAGATTCAACAAGCTGAGTGAACCCCAAGCAGCATAATTCAAATAAATGCATACTAAGACACATCACAGTCCTGAAAAATATAGACAAAGGAAGAATCTTGGAGTGAAGAAAAAAAATCATACCTTCCTAATAGGAAAAAAAATTTTGAATGATAGCAGTTTTCTCGCCAGAAATCATGGAGGCCAGAAACAGGTGACACAACATTTTTCAAGAACTGTCAATTAAGAAATTTAAATCCAGACTTCCGACCGAAATGGAGGTATAGGTAGATATGCTTTGCTTCCTCACACAACCAAAGAAGGACAGCAGCAAATGTAAAAACAACAAACAACCAGAACTGGCAGAAAATTGAACTGTATGGAAGTCCGACAACCAAGGAGTTAAAGGAGAAACATTCATCCAGACTGGTAGGAGGGACAGAGATGGGCAGCAAGGGCGGAGAGGACACATGGCAAGACATTGGACCGGGCGGGCAAGGTGGCGGCTGGCGGACCAGGTAGTCCCGTATTTGAATGCGGATAAGCCGGAAGGAACAATTGGGAAGAGGGCAGACCGTGCAACCCAGGGCTCCAGCATGGGGAAACTAAAGCCTCAAAATCCCCGACTGTAGCCTTGGGTGGTGTGGCTCTGTGGATTGAGCGCCAGCCTACAAACCAAAGGATCACCCGATCAATTTCCAATCAAGGCACATGCCTGGGTTGCAGGCCAGGTCCCCAATAGGGGCCCATGAGAGGCAACCACACGTTGATGTTTCTCTCCCTCTCTTTCTCCCTTCCTTCCCCTCTGTCTAAAAATAAATAAGTTTTAAAAAATGACTGTAAAAACCCATGGGTGTTGCGGCGCAGGAGAAACTCCCAGGTTCACAGGAGAATGTTTTGGAGAGACCCATGGGGTCCTTCAATGAACACAAACCCACCCACTCATGAATCAGCACCAAAATGGCCCAATTTGCTTGTGGGTAGCTGAGGAAGAGACTGAAAGCCAGCTGAGAGCCCAGCAAGCGGCACTGTTCCCTCTCAGATCCCTCCTCCTCATACAGCACCACAGTGGAGCAACCTGGGTTGCCCCACCTTGGCCAATACCTAAGGCTCTGCCCCTTCCAATGTAACAGGCACACTGAGACAAAGAAATATGGCCCCAATGAAAGGACAGATCAAAGCTCCAAAAATAGAATGAATCGATGAAGAGATAGCCAACCTATCAGATGCATATTCAAAACACTGGTAATCAGATGCTCACAGTAATGGTTGAGTATGGTCACAAAATGGAGGAAAAAGTGAAGGCTATGCAGAGTGAAATAAAGGAAAATATGCAGGGAACCAACAGTAGAGGGGAGGAAACTGGGACTCAAATAAGAGATTTGGAAGAGAAGAAAGAAATAAACATCTAACTGGAACAGAATGAAGAAACAAGAATTCAGAAAAATGAAGAGAGCCTTACAAATCTCTGGGACAACATTAAATGTTCTAACATCTGAATCATAGAGGTGCCAGAAGGAGAAGAAGAAGACCATGAAATTGAAAACTTATTTGAAAAAATAATGAAGGAAAACTTCCCCAATCTGGCGAAGGAAATATACTTCCAGGAGATCCAGGAAGCTCAGAGAGTCCCAAGGAAATTGGACCCAAGGAGGAACACACCAAGATAATTAAATTACTCAAGATTAAAGATAAGGAGAGAATCTTAAAAGCAGCAAGAGAAAAGAAGAGAGTTACCTACAAAGGAGTTCCCATAAGACTATCAGCTGGTTTATCAATAAGGTAAAGTTAAAGGAGTTCATCATCACCAAGCCCTTATTTATATGAAATGTTAAAGGGACTTATCAAAGAAAAAGAAGAAGATCAAAACTATGAAAAGTAAAATGACAACAAACTCACAACTATCAACAACTGAACCTAAAAAACAAAACAAAACAAAAAAAACTAAAGAAACAACTAGAACAGGAACAGAATCACAGAAATAGAGACCACATGGAGAATTATCAGTGAGGAAGAGGAGGGGAGGGCATGGGAGGAAAAGGTACAGGGAATAAGAAGCTTAATTGGTAGGTACAAAATAGACAGGAGGAGGTTAAGAATAGTATAGGAAATGGAAAAGCCAAAAGACTTACATGTACAACCCATGAACATGAACTCAGGGGTGGGGAATGCTGATGAGGGGGCATGCAGGGTAGAGGGGGATAAATGGGAGAAAAAAATGGGACAATTGTAATAGCATAATCAATAAAATACACTTCAAAAAAAGGAATTTAAATCCAGAATAAATATCTTTCTGATGGAAAGTTAAGAGAATTTGTCACCAGCAGACCTACCTTGAAAGAATGACTAAGGTAGGTTCTCTAAATGGAAGAAAATAATAAAAGAAGGAATCTTGGAAGGAAAAAAAGGAGAAGATGAAAGTAAAAATACTGGTAAATACAACAAACTTGCCTCCTCTTGAATTTTTTGAATTATGTTGGTGGTTTTTGCAAAAATTACAACACTCTTTGATATTCTCAATGTATGTGGAGAAAATAGTTAAGATAATTGTTAAAAGTGAAGGAGGGTAAAGGAATAAACATGTTGTCAATGCAAACAGTCTACCAAGAAATTATGGGTAGATAAAGTCCACTTTTTTAGTTATAAAGAAAAAATACACGAACAGTCTTTACATAGCAATTGCTCAATCAACACCAGTGGCAGTCAGTGGTAATATTGCTAATGTCCATAAAGATATACAACACCAGCTCATTTCTGGGGCCTGAGGAGACTGGATTAAATCATACCAGTTCCTGCTCTGCTATAGATTACTATCCAGTGGCAGAAACAGAAACAGCTGGTTAAAGTCTGATGGGGAAATAATCTAATATTCAACAATGTATGTTCAGTTGTTTAATGGGCTGATTATGTCATTCCTCCAAATCCTGTGTTGAAGTTCTAACCCCCAGTATCTCAGAATGTGACTGTATTTGGAGATAAAATGAGACCCTTAAGATAGGCTGTAATCCAACATGGCTGGTGTCTTTATGAGACAGAAGAGGGACATATACCAGGGGCATGTACCCACAGAGAAAAGACCATATGAGGACACAGGAAGAAGGTGGCCATCTGCAAGGCAAGGAGAGAGGCCTCAGGAAAAAAAAAAACCTACCAGCACCTTGATGTTGAAATTTTGACCTCCAGAACTGTGAGACAATACATTTCTGTGTTTAATCCAAAGATCCTATGGTATCTTGTTATGGCAACCCTAGCAACTAATATAAAGAGTGTTCATCAAACCATTCCTTATAAGATGAAAATAATAGAAACAATCTAGCTGATATACCTATACAATGGAGCATCATGTATCCATAAAAAGTAATGATTTAAAATAATTTTTAATGATGTAGGGTAATATGTGTGATACAATTGTAGACACATCTGATGCCTCACACCATTTCCTCTCTGGTTTCAGCCACAATGCAGTGGACACTTCTATGGGAGCTCTGACAGTATCTCCACCTGGATACTGGGCTTCATGTATTTCCACTTTTAGCTTCAGAACGTTTCTCAAAGCAGTAGGCATCCTCCCAACCACCCTGTGAGCAAAATACAGAAGTACAGGGTTGTTAATGACTCTAGGAGCACCACTTAGCTGATGGATCCAGGAACTGATGGATAAATATTTCATGTCCCACCCCTCAGGTGAGCAGACAACTATGGGAAGTTTTCAAGGCACTTCCCAGATATCCTTGTCGAATCAAGGTGTCATTGCCCACAGCAAGCCCCTCATAATACTTTCTGATATTGACGTTCCCTCCTTTCCTGTCTCATGCTCCTGCCCACTCATACCTGCTTCTTGGGATTGCCTCCTGTATTAGTCACAGTTCCCCAGAGAAACAGAACCAATAGGGATTATACATATAAATACGAGCAATTCATTTTAAGGAATTGGCTCATGCAATTTTGGATGCTGGCACATGCAAAATCTTCAGGGTGGGCTGTCAGTATGTAGACTCTAGGAAGAGCTGATGTTTGCAGTTCAAGTTGAAAGGTGTTTGCTGGCAGAATGCGTTCTTGCTCAGGGGAGGTCAGTCTGTTCTATTCAGGCCTTCAACTGATTGGATGAGACCCACCTACTTTATGGGGATATTCTCTTTTACTTAAACTCCATGGATTTAAACATTTTTCATACAAAAAAAAAAAACACTCTCATAGAAACATCCAAATAACATCTGAACAAGTATCTGGGAACTGAGGCAGAGTAAAGTTTACACATAAAATTAGCCATCACACTTCCCAAATAAATTAACTTCACCCAAGTGCTATTTTAGGTTCTGCTTTAGGGTAACCAAACAAGTGGTAAATGAAAACAAGCAGGATATCTGCTTCCAAACATGGGGTGAGATGGATAGGACAGACCTTCCCATCCAGAAGCGCAACCAGAGCAAGAAGGGGTCATGCTTCCAGGCCTGTCTCGGGAAAGCTCTTACATGACATGACGTTATCTCAATGGAAAAAGTTATTTTTACAAACTGGGAAATGACAGAGAAAAATGATGCTTTTGAGTTTTCCATGCAGTTTTTAATTGAGAAAAGGACAGATGCTGTCATCTTTCAGCTTATTGCTTTATTCAAGAAGAATAAATTTTCTATAAAATTTCTAAGGGCAATTAATTTTCTCATTGCTGGATAAATGATCTTATGAAAAAGAGAGATGAGGTAGGTAGATACACTTTGCCTCCTTGCACAACCAAAAGAAGGATGACAACAACAAATTTAAAAACAAAAAATAAACAGAACTCCCAGAAAATCACTGTATGGAAGTTCAACAACCAAGGAGCTAAAGAAGAAACATTCATCCAGACCGGTAGGAGGGGCGGAGATGGGCAGCCTGGGCAGAGAGGATGTATGGCAAGGCGGCAGCTGGCAGACTGGGTGGTCCCACATTTGTGTGAGGATAAACTGTGTGGAACAGCTGGAGAGCAAGACAGAACATGCAATCCCAGGTTCCAGTGTAGGAAAAGAAAGCCTCAAAATTGCTGGCTGTAAACACCTGTGGGGGATGCAGCAGCAGGAGAACCTCCCAGCCTCACAGGAAAGTCCACTCGAGAGACCTACAGAGTCCTAGAACATACACAAACCTGCCCGCCCAGGAATCAGCACTAGAAGGGCCCAATTTGCTTGTGGGTAGCGGGGGAAGTGACTGAAAGCCAGCCGAGAGCCCAGCAAGTGATATTGTTCCCTGTTGGACCCCTCCCCTGCACGCAGTATCACAATGCAGTGACTTGGGTTGCCCTGCCCAGGCAAACACCCAACGTAACAGGTGTTTCAAGATAAAGAAATATGGCCCAAATGAAAGAACAGATCAAATCTCCAAAAATAGAACTAGGCAATGAACAGATAGCCAACCTATCAGATGCACAGTTCAAAACACTGGTAATCTGGATGCTCACTGAATTGGTTGAGTATGGTCACAAAATGGAGGAAAAAATGAAGACTACGCAAAGTGAAATAAAGAAAAATATACAAGGAACCAATAGTATCGGAAAGGAAACTGGGACTCAAATCAATGATTTGGAGCAGTGGAGCAGAAGGAAGGGATAAACATTCAACCAGAACAGAATGAAGAAACAAGAATTCAAAAAAATGAGGAAAGGCTTAAGAACCTCTGGGACAACTTTAAATGTTCCAACATCCGAATCATAAGGGTGCCAGAAGGAGAAGAGGAAAAGCAAGAAATTGAAAACTTATTTGAACAAATAATGAAGGAGAACTTCCCCAATCTGGCCAAGGAAATAGACTTCCAGGAGAAGCAGGAAGCTCAAAGAGTCCCAAAGAAGTTGGACCCAAGGAAGCACACACAAAACACATCAGAATTACATTACCAACAATTAAAGAAAAGGAGAGAATCTTAAAAGAAGCAAGAGAAAAAGAGACAGTTACCTACAAAAGAGTTCTCATAAGGCTATCAGCTGATATTCCAAAAGAAACCTTGCAGGCAAGAAGGGGCTGGAAAGAAGTATTCAGTCATGAAAGACAAGGACCTACATCCAAGATTACTCTTTGCAGCAAAGCTATCATTTAGAATGGAAGGGCAAGTAAAGTGCTTCCCAAATAAGGTAAAACTAAAGGAGTTCATCATCCCCAAGCCCTTATTATATGAAATGTTAAAGGGACTTATCTAAGAAAAAGAAGATCAAAAACTATGAACAGTAAAATGACAACAAACTTACAGCTATCAACAGCTGAACCTAAAAAACAAAAACAAACTAAGCAAACAACTAGAACAGGAACAGAATCATAGAAATGGAGATCAAAGGGGAGGGGGAGGGGGGAAAATACAGGGAATAAGCAGCATAAATATTAGGTACAAAATAGACAGGGGGAAGTTAAGAATAGCAAAGGAAATGGAGAAGCCAAAGAACTTAAATGTATTGACATGAATTAAGGGGGAGGGGAATGCTGGGGGGAGGAGGGTGCAGGGTGGAGGGGAATAAAGGGGAGAAAAAGATGGGAAAACTGTAGAAGCACAATCAAAAAATATACTTACATATCAAAAAAACAAGCAGGATAAAAATACATCAAGGAAACCATGTACAGACACACAACTGGAAAGAAATATGGCAAAAATCTTAACAGCAGTTGTTTCTGGGAAAGGGAATTATGGATGGTTCTCCCTCTTGGCTTCTTTGTTGATGATTTTCTGTTTTTGTCTGAATTGTCTCCATAAGCATACTTCAATAATCAGAAAAAGTGAATTCACACAGCAGATGAATGAAGAGTTAAGTTAGATAAAAGCAAATTGCTCCTGTAGAATAGAGAGATGAGTGATTTATTACCTTTGGGGGAATTTAGGAGGACTTGCTGGAAGAGGTGGCACTCAATTTGCCACATGGAAAGACAGATGAGGTGGAGAGGGCTGAAGAAGGTATTCCAAAGTGGGAGAAGTAGTGTGAGTAAAATCACAAGGATGAGAAAGTAGAAGACAAGGATGTAGTTGCCCAGTGTGACTAGCTTGTAGGGCTTATGAAGGACTTAGATGAGTCACTATAACTATAGGAAGGGTTCTAAAATGGTCTTCTGTAGTGGGCAAGCCCCAGAGTAAAAGGCAAAGCATATATGTGGTTTATAGACTGAGGCCTTAGGACTCTGATGCTTCTGTTAAGAATGGAAGCCTGCAGCTGGGCCCAAGTTTGCAGTGGACATATGCTAATCACAAATACAGCCACCTAGCCTAACCAGCCTTCTATCACAAAGGAAACATGGAGGCTCAGTTGTACCCTGAGCTATGTCCCTCCTGCATCTTTCTGCATTTCCTTCGTCCTCCATTCCTCTTCTCCTGAGAGTGTAGCTTTCCTCTGGGGGAGTATGAACAATAACTCAATTGTTCTTCTCATCTGTTCTCCCCAACACAACCAAACACATAATATTTTTCTTTTCTTTCTCACTTCTTTCTACCACATTCTTTTTCACAGTAAGACATGCTCTTACCAGCTCACATGACACTCACCTTCACACAGGTGTGCTCTTTCTCTCATAATCTCTCTCTCAGTGCTCTGGAGATGGTCCAAAAGAGGCAGGTACCACAGTAAGTCTAAAGATGTGAAAAAGAGTCAGATTAGAGGGAAAGTATTGGAGATGCCCTTCATAACAGTAACAAGGCAAAAAAGAAGTTAGGACTTTGGAACTGATATGCAAGTGAAGGTAGAGATCTTGTCCTATCTGTCCTTGCCCTTGTAAGAAAGTGGGAGGTTTCTTTACTAGAGGATTATATTGAAAAAAGGACCTCTAATAGCAAATTAAAAAGAGACGTTTCTGTGGAGTTGAGATAGTTTGTAACTTGCAAAAGGCTGTTCTGTTCAATGCACTGAAACAAAAAGCAAACCCTGATATAACACACATCCCTGAGCTGGTTTTGCAAGGAATCAAGCCAGAGACCAGGCCAAGAGATGGAATTCTCAGTCATCCCAGAAGGTGAATTCTCCATAGAGATTTTGGTAGGCCAGAGCCACCTGAAAACTCAGGGAGAGAGGTGAGCAACAAGGGAATGTGTGGCAGCCATGAGATTGTACTTCACAAGCCCCCACTGCAAGGGCATCCTTGACCTGGGGCCCTGGTTCTGCCCTCTGAAATCCATTGCTGTGTTTGTGCTGAGGCTGTGGGCTGTTCTCAGCAATGACTGAGCTGGCATTGTTGGGACTGCTTCTGGGAGACACAGATCTCCTCTCGTACTGAAGTCCTACTTTAAGGCTCTCTGATGGCCTTGCCAAGACTTCCTGAAACTGCATGATGGTCTAGATGTTTCTACAGAACCCTCCTTCCCTCTATCCTTCACATGGGGTTATTAGACTTGCACTGTTGTCTGATAGAGGATAGTCGGAGTTCTCCAGCCTCCTCCCCATTTTCTCTAACAAATGTTTCCACTATTAAATCCTAGCATAATAATCCTATTTTGCCTCTGCTTCTTGAAGGACTACAGCTAACACACCGTGAGAACTTCTGTGTTGACAAGCCCGTTAGCTGGGCTTAGAGAGGGTTCTCTAAGAACCCTCTACTGCCCCAGCTTCTTCTGTCTGTCTGGGATAGACTTTTAAGAGAAATAGGCCAGTGGCAGATGGGAGCCATGTTGGAGCCTGAACGTTCAGGTTAGCATGTGTTCCCTAGCCTAAGGTGATCACTATGCCAAATGCCACCCTTATCCCATCCAAGATATATACAGTTTGGTTCAAAATTAATTCTGTCTACTTTCCTTTCACTAACTTTTCCCTTCCTCCTGACTTCTCCCTGAGTAACCTCAGCCTTTTTACCTTGAGGCACAGAGATGACTCAAAGACTGGGCAAGAGTGTTTTTATCATTATCGCAAACTCTACTACCTCCTCTTGCATTACAATCTCCACTTTCACCTCCACCATTATACCATCATCTTCATCATCTCCACCACCTCTACCACTGCCACCTTCACCATCACTTCCAATTTCATCTCTATCTCTACTTCTATCTCCGCCGTTACCACCACTGCCACCATCACATCCACTGCCACCACCACCACCTCTATCATGTCCATCACTCCTTCCACTACCACTGCCATCACTTTCATCTACTATCAGTACTTGCACCTCCACCATCACCACATCTACCTCCTCCTCCACCACCACCACCACCACCTTTACCACGCCTTACAATTTCCTCTATCACTTTCTATAAAACTTTAGAAAGTGTTCTGAGCACATTATTGTGTCACAACTGGCAATGTAATGGTATAGTGGGGCCTTGTTTCTAGCGTAAGGTTGATCTGGGTTCAATGACCAGATCTACCCCTTACAGGCTATGGGACCTAGACAAGATTTACCTGACTTTGCTAAGCATTTGTTTCCCAATTTGTAAAGTGAGGGTGATAACAGGACTGTTGCAAGGACTGCATGAGATCATCCACCCAAATGCTCCAAATGAGCTGTCATTATTACTTGTAATATCATTAACATCAACATCTTCATTCTCACTTAGCAGAAAAAGAAAATACACTTTAAAGAAGTTGATTCACTGATGATAGCAGAGCCATTCATTCATTATTCATCAAGCACCACCTTTATGCCAGATCCCTAACTTGATGCTAGGCATTCAGCAGCACAGAAATAAGAGCCTCCGATCATATAGTTTAAACCTTAGGGAGGGAAGTAGTCACACAACAGAGATAAACACTCTGTAGGAGAAATAGAAGGGGACAAATGGGCTCAGCCCCACCTAGGAGTTAGAAAATGCTTCTCCAAAGACCCAGCTTTTAAGCTGAGACCTGAAAGAGAAGATTTTACTAGGCAAAGGAAGGGTAAGATATGGGGCAGTGTGTGTATTGGGGGGTGGTGTTGAGAAAGAGCCTATCTTTAGAGCCCTTTGATTTGCACATTGTTTCATGCAGCACTCTCCTGTCTACCCTCATGCTTTTCAAAACATTTTCATCACCATTAGCTGATTTGATCCTTACAACAGTTCTATGGGATGAGAATGTTTATTGTCCTCATTTTCGAGTTAAGGTCATTGAGGCTTAGAGAGAGCTAGTGACTAGCCTGTAGTCACAGAGCTAACAAGTAGCAGAGCAGGAACAGGCATCCAAGCTGTTTATGCCAGCCTGGTGTCTTCTACTAGGCACTAGACTGCCCTCTGTGCGGTCAGGGATAGCTTCATCAATGCCTTTTTAATAACCAAAGATGTTCTGGGGAGCTTTTCTCTCCACCTCCCTGCCTCCAGAGGTTTGTATTTTCTCAGTAAAATAGCTTTCTGTCTCTTTCTCTCTCTTAATGTTTATTTTTCATTTTTTCTCTTAATTTTTAGGTCAACAACTAAATCATGTTCAGTGCTGTGCAGCAAAATGAATGCCATTTTTCTCCAGGCACTGAGGTTTCGAGTATTGTCACCCTGACTGATTCTTCACCACAAACAGTATTCTGGCCCAGAAGCAGGTTGAGGCAGTCAGTGGTGGTGATATTGGATGAGCCCTTCAGAAGAGGTAGTCCTGAACACAGCCTCCAGAGCAACAAGGGCCTTTCATGGGGTTTTCTCCTAAGAAATCACTCAGGAGATTTGGGAGCTTCCAAAACCTGAAGCTCAGATCCCGCCTGGGAACTGGCTCCTCCAGTGGGGTTCAGGAAAACCACTTCCCTGGCCATCAATCTTCCCAAACTTGTACCTGCAGGGATCATCTTGGAGATCTAGGCAAATTCCTGTTTCCAGCCATTGTCAGTTTTGCTGAAATGGGGAGCTAACTCCTCTTGTCTCTTGATTTCCTGCTCCTCAGGCCTGGGGCCATTGCAGCTGCTGCCAGGCACCCAGTTCCTGAGGAGCTTGAAGGTGGTATTCTCACCCAAACAAGTCATCCCCTACCCTACTCCACCCCATATCAGCCTGGAAATTTATATACTTAATAGTATGACTAAGTGACAATGACATAACTCTCCCATCTAAATTAGAGATAGAAAATGTTGTGGCTGAGGTATTTTCATTTCCTACTTCTTAAGCTTGCCAGGAAATCCACATGTAAGAGCTCTCATTCTTTTTTAGGTTGGTGCTTCATAGGTAAAACAGGATATTCTGCCAAATTCAGAACACACCTTTCATCATGCACTGGGAGGTCAGGTGGACCTGCCCATCCTCTGCTTTCTCCTGAATCAGCAATACCCAGCCTGACCAGCAGGGAACAGGAAGTCCCTGTACTAACCAATTTGCTTCAGGCTCCTAAATTCTTCTGAAGCAAGAGCAAAGAACACACATGCTTCGGTGACAAACAACCTGAATGCTGTTAACAGGGACAGACAGCATAGACAAACAATGAGACATATGGGCACATGGACCCCAGTCCATGTCTGCTGGATCCAAGCTGCAATGTTTCAGAGTGCTTAGTTCAATCTACTGTGAACCCAGAGCAGAAGCATGAACTTTCTTACATGCTAAACTAAGCCCCTCATCTGGATTCCTAACTTGTGTTTTTCTGCCTTGGGACTTTGGGGCTCATTGCCCACGTCAATCTGGATTTGCCAAGTTTGGGCTCCAGCAAAAGTCCTTTGCCAAACACATATTTCCTCAGCTGGGTAAAAGAGTTATGTCAGAAGGGACATTTCATTTCCATGTATTTCTCTTATGCACACTGAAATCCTCTAAGTTGGACCTAATGCTGAAGCCCTGTCATGGATTTCTTGGAAGACCCTTTCTCTTTCCTGACAATCAGCCTCTCTTTGCAAAGAGTCCACCACCAAAGATCGGCTATCCTTCCACTCATGCCATCCCTGGCCATGGAACAGGCTGTAGGTATGGAGGCAAAGTGAAACTCATCTCCTCCCCAATGAGTCAATGTGGAGGCTGCCATAGCCTCCCATGGGACAGGGCACTTACAGTTCCAATCAAGATTCCATTCCTTTGTTGGTGGAACATTTCAGGCTCCCTCTGGAAACAGTGAGCTCTGTCATGAGGATGGACATTGGCACAAGGAGTGGGCAAATTTTTCTTGGTTGTAGGCTGAAGGATGCAAGGTGCTATTAATTGCCAGGGTAGATATGGGTGAGAATAGGAAAGACAAGATGTTTCTGTAGAGAGGGAAATATGTCTATAAAACATTAACATAGAGGAAATTAGAGCTTTATTAAGGGGTACTGTCAAGTTGAGATTTAAATAATTCTATGGAGGCCATAGATAGCTTCAGTTCCTGAGTCCACAGAAACAAACCCCCCTCCCAGTTTATTCCACACATCATTTTAGCAGGATCCTTCTGAGGCCCATACTGTTCTGTTTGCTGTACTGTAGAGAGAACCTTGAGGCTCCTATAGCCTTCAGAGACCCATCCCAAGGGTCTAGAGAAAAGTCAACACGGATTCCATAGATAAAGAACTTCTGAGGTCAAAGCAGCTGGAAAACTCTGTATATGCTGTTCCCACCTTGGAGAATCCCGATGTACAAAGCATAGAAAAGGCCCTGAGAAGTCTTGCAGTTTAACTTTGAAGAACTTAGAATTTCTCAAATGTATTTGAGTCAGGACATTTTGGTGTGACACCTCTATTAACATTATGCACATGGAAAATGACATGGAAAACAGGTGGACACCACCTTGGGGGGTGGGCAACGAAGGGCAGAAAGATCATTGAACTAAGAGTCAAGAGACCTTGATTCCAGTCTGGTCCCATCACTGATTTGCTGGTTGGTTATGAGTGAATCCCTCTTCTGTCTGGGCCTCTATGGGACTTCATGGCTCTGAGATTCTCTGCTAAACAGGGACAGGAAGGAGACAGTCATGAAGCAGGCACAAGAATCCAAAGTACCTAATCCCATTACTAACTCCCACTTCCTTGTTCTGTGACCATAGGCATCCCTTTGCTCTCTATAGACCTCAGTTTCATCTCTGAAAGATGAGGGGTTGAGCTGAATGGGCTCAAATCTGTGGTTCTTCTGGTCTTGCTGTGGGGATCATGCATTGGAGGTGACTTATACTGGCCTTAGGATCCTGGCTTAGGGCACTGTGGTTTGAGACAAGCTCCACTCCACATCCACTTCCAGACAGGACCATAGCTCTTTCTACCCACACTGCCCCAAGTGTTTCTGGGGCTGCAATTTGAAAGAGGGTGCTTTCTTGGTTCCCGCTGATTCCTTGGAGGCACACAGCTCCAGGTAGGCTTCCTGTGTGGGTTATCATGCCATTGTTAGGGATTGAGTTTTATCCCCTCAAAATACACGTTAAGGTTCTAACCCCCAGTACTTGGAAATGTGACCTTATTTAGAAGTAGAGTTGTTTCAGTTATAATTACTTAAAATGAAGTCATGCTAGAATAAGATGGGCCCCTAATCCAATATGACTGATATCCTTATGTAAAGGGGACATTTGGAGACAGATAGATGCATGTATGGGAGAATGGTAATATGGACATGAGAGCAGAGATTAAAGTGATGCTTCTATCAGCCAAGACCAAGTTCATGGGTATGTAGTTGCACAGGATCCCACATTCAAAAGGACCTCACACTGGTTTAATGTTTTGCTGTTGCTGTCCTGAAACTCTTTAAAATATTTGAAGAAGGGACCCCACCTTTATATTTAGTCCTGAGTTCCACAAATTATGCAGCGAGTCTTGGCTGGGCCCCACTCCCAGAATCTCTATTTCAATGGGTCTGGGGGAAGGTAGGAGACCCAAGATTTTGTATTTCTAAGAAGCTCTAGATGGTATTAATACTGCTAGTTTTTTTAACCACACATTGAGAACCGCTGTATTAGAATAATTAAAAACATTGCACTAACTAAATAGGTCTCAGGTACATTTAAGACAATGTTTGCTGATCATTAATACATTGACAATCAATCAGAAATGAAGACACAATGGCTCCCCAGTGATAGTGCAAGTCAATGAGAAATCCCAACATATGGTTCAAAGTCAGTGGGACTCTGGAAACTTATGACCTTTCCAGCATGTGGCTTAGCACTTGTCTTGATACACTCCCTTTAGGCTCCCATCTCTTGTCAGCTCCTTTGCAACTGGCAACAGTGGGAAAGCTGCTTAACCTGTTTTCGTCTAACTGCCTTTATTTGTGAAATGGGATAACAAGATCAGCCTCCCAGAGTTTTGGGTGATGGTAGAAGACCTTAAGGCCCTGACTCATGATTCTTGGAGACATATGTCCCTGGGGGCCCTTAGATCTCTTGTCTGTTGTCCACTAGACAGTGAGTTCACCCTGGGAACAGGACCCTCCAAATGACTGTCTGGGATCCTCTAATCTGGTGTTGCTCAGAGGCTTCTGACGATGGAGCTAGGACCCTTGGTGGAAGATGGGGATGAAGCTACATTCTCCAATGCCATGTGGCTCTTGTGCAATTAGAATTATTGGAAAGCCTATGGAGTCCCTAATGAATGAGAGCCCAGAAAAGGGGCTCTCAACTTCTTGTGTTGCTGTCCCAAATGGTTGTGAGTCTATGTTCTTTTATATTGCCCAAAAGGAGGGTCCTGGCAGCAAGAGGAAAGAGCAGAACACAAATGTGGGAAGGTCTGTTCCACTCCCCCCTCCATACTCACATCTAGTGAGATGGAAACATGTACATCTTTACTCTGCTCTGGCTGTTTTCTCCATGAGGTAGCAGGTGAATATGACATGAACAGCTATGTAAGCTGGACTGCGTCCCAGCCATTGCCCTTGTCACAGGCTGGACAATCATTAGTGCCAATCCAAGTAGCTGGGAAGTGAGCCCTCATGGTCAATGTCAGCACCATTTTTGTGTTATTGAAACAGGATTTGCAAGGGCCAGTGAAAAAATTCACTTGGCGATACCAGCCACCATGCCAGTTGGCTAACTGGGCATTTCTTGCACCTGCTATTGAATCAGATCTCTTTGGCCCACAAATCAGGGCCACTGGTCTTGGCCACCAGAATGAGTGAACTACTAGCAATCAGGAGCCTCTGTCTCTACCATGATCTGATATTGACCAAATTGGGTGACCCTGTTCCTCTGTGAGTCTCAGTGTCTAGTCTGACAGGACTTCAGAGCATTGATATTTAAGACTCCCTTGAATTCAAGGGACATGATGGGGCAGAAAGAGGCTGCTCAGCCATAGCAGTGGCTGCCTCACATTTTGTTAGGTTGCTGCTCCAGGAAGCATTTTGGCAAAAGCTTGGGATCAACGCCAAGGCCTGGGTGCAAGAAAGGGCATCACTGCTGGGGCCAGAGGCCACTGAGGGACTCTGGTGCCCAGCCCCCAACTTTTGGGGGAGTCAGTGATAGAAAGTGAGCTCAGTCTAGTCCAGAACAACCCCTTCCTTCCCTGGCACTGGAATGACTGATTGTGAATCTAGCCTCCAATCCCAGTGCTTCCTTCCCCCGAGCAGCAGTTGGAGAGAAGAGGGCCCAGAGCCCAGCAGCCCCAGGACCAGTTTTTGTGCTACCACATCTGCACTGGGTGCACATGGGCAAGCTATTTCCCCCTTGAAACCCATCTGTATAATGGGCTTTATAGTAGGAGTTTTCTACACACACAGGGACTACTCTGTACATCAAATGAGACAGTCTACAAGAATCCTGGAGTACAGTGCCTACCTCGCATATGGTGAGGGCTTAAAAACCAACTCCTTTCTGCATCAGTTTGCTTTGGCTTCTGTAATTACCACCAACTTGGTGGCTTAAAACAACATGCATTTATGCTCTTACTCTTCTGTGGGTCAGAAGTCTGAATTGGGTGTCACAGGGCTAATGCCAGGACAACAGCAAGCAGGAGAATAGCTCTGATCCTTCTCCTTTGCTACCCTTTCTTCCAGGAATGGAAACTTAGGAGTTCTAGAAGGTGGAAGAGGCTCCCTGGCAGGATGCCCTCTGCCCCTTTTCCAAAGAGGCAAGGTCTTCTCAAGAGCAGTCACCAAGTCCCCATGTGCAATTGCCAGACCTGCTTCTCAGAGATGGTAAAGGGCACTCTTACTGACCCTTCCCCAACCTCCAGCCCCTCTAATAGGCTCTGAGGCCCCAGGACAGCTTTATCGCTCCCCTGGAATGCTCACACCCATCCTCTCATGCCCACATTAGAGTAGATCCAGGTGGCAGTGACTCAGCATTTCCAAGGGGCCAAGCAAGGGCTGTGCCTACAGTTCACATACATATTCTCATACATGCACAAATGAATACACATGGATATTCACATATAATCATATACACACATGCACACACAACTTGTATATACTCACACACATGCACACACAGACACACAGAGAAGTCTTATGCCTCTCCTACGGGCCAGACTCCAGGTTGCCTTTCCTCCCTTCACCTCAGAATCGCAGTTGCTGCCTCCTCTGTCCCCACCATGTGCTGCTTTTCAGGCACTCCAGGGCAGATGGCAGTGGGGGTGGAGAAGTGCAAGCAGAGGTAAAAGAATGGATTTCCATCCATCCCCAATGGAAATGGCTGTCCCATCTAGAAGTCCTGGAATGGGATTTTCCACTTTTCTGAATGCCACTCAGAGTCTCAGGCTATGGAATGAATGAGACACTGAGGGTCTATTCCAGACTTGGCTTTTGTTTAGAGAGTAGAGGTTTTTTACTATATGCTCCAAAGCAGAGAGTTCTGGGGTACTGTGGAAATGGGTGTCAATGTGCATATGCTGCATGCACACATCAGTAGACACATGCATTTGTGTGTGGGCATCCTCTTGAGCACACTTCTGAATTTGGACACATGTATCTATGGATAGAGACATAAATGCTTCTCTGAGTGTACAGGTGCACATGTGTGCATGCCTCTCTGTAGATAGTATGCATGTGGGTGTCCATGTGTGTCCATGTAGTCATGTGCATGCATCTGTGCACATGTGTTTGTGTGTCTGCATGTATGCTTGTGTTAGTAAGCTGGGGATGCTATTACAAAATAGACATTTATTTCTCAGTTCTAGGGGCTGGAAGTGCAAGATCAAGGTGGCAGCAGATTCAGTTCTTGGACCTCACCATTATTCCCGGTTTATAGACAGATGCCTTCTCACAGTGTCCTTACAGAGTGGAGAAAGAACACTCTAGTCCCTTTTCTTCTGCTTATAAGGGCACTAATCCCTTCATTAGGATCCCACTATCACAAACTCACCTAAACTTAATCACCTCACAAAGACCTCATCTCCTAATGCTATCAGCTTTGGGTTTAAAATCTTCAATATATGAAACTGAGGACAGGACACAAAAATTCAATGCATAACAGTTCCCATGTGTGCATGGGTGCCTGTGTGTGCCTGCATGTGCGCCAATGTGTGTGCATGTGTGCCTGTGTCTGTGTGTGCCTATGTGTGCATGTGTGTTTGCACAGAGGTGCATGAACCAGCATGTGCGCATGTATATACATGTGTGCATGTGTGTGTGTGCCAGAGGGTTGGCAGCTCTGCTAGTTTGCTGACCTTGCTGCCCCCTCCAGATTTCCTGCGTGAGATTGCTTCATGCCTTCTCCAGATAGGCATGTGGAGCTCTGCACTTGTCCAGCCCAATCACTACTCTGCAATCACCCCTCTTATGTGATGTGGAGATGGTAAACACAGACAAGGCCAAAGGCATCGCAGAGCCCACTGAAGGCATTCATACTCTTTCATTTTCCATGCTCACCATTCTCTTTGCTTTTCCTTCTGCTAAATGCCTATTTTTTTCCTATAAATTTCAGTTCCATGCTCCTTCCCCAGGAAGCCTTGCTTGTCTAGCAATTTATACCCTAGAAGGCTGAGTCACTCCCTTGACTGAGTTCCCACAGTGCTTTGCATGCATCATTCTTGTAGCACTTGCCAAGTGGTAATTTAGACATTTCTGTCTCCACAACTACCAAGACGCAGTATCTGGTGCTGATTTGCTTTGTCATGCTCAGTGTCCATTTGTTGAGTGACTGAGGGAGTGCTTACTACTGCCCCATGAAGAGCCAGGGGCCATGCCCAGGAGGGCAAAGTTCTCTGGCCAGGCCTTCCCACTGGTTATAAACTCTCGATGAGACCAAGCCATAGGAGGCAGGGATGGTCAGGAAACACTGTGCTGTGGTTTCTCTCTCCATCAAAGCCAGCCCACCCCACTGGCAGCATAGGACATGGAGGCAATCTGTGTTATGGTTGAGGGTGGACACCTTCTGTGCCCTCCCACCCTGGCCAGGAGGTGTGCAGCTGCATTAACATTAGAGTAATCACAGGCCCAAAGACAAATTCCCTCTCCCTGGACTAATGGGGACACCAAGTCCCAGAGGCACAGGACCTGACCAGAGTCTCTCAGCAAGGCAGCAACAGAGCTGGGCCTCAAATTCAGGGTTAACCCCTGCCCCAAGTGACACAAAAAAAGAACACACCACAAGCCCTCTCCTGCTGCCAGGGAGCCTAGGCTTCAGGCACTTCATTTCCCGCCAGGAACATGGACATTGAATAGTGAGAGCAACCAATTCTGAGGTTCTGGAGGTGCTGCAGTAGTTCAGGGTAACAAAGAGATGAGGCTAAGGAACTCTGCTGGCCACAATCCCTAATTCTTGAATGGGATTGTGAAGAATGAACCACATACCATACTGTCTGTGCTAGGCAGTTATTTCCCTACCCATTACCAGCTGCTTCCCTGGGAACTTGGTGAGCCTTCAAACTGCCAATTTCAGTGGACATAAGGACTTCCAAATCTCCATTGCAGGACAGGGGAAGAACCCCAAATGGTCCCATTTGCACTGACAGCACAGGTAGTTCAGTGGAGCCACGGCCAGACCAGGAATGGTCAAGTGGGGACAAGAGGTGGGAAAGGAGTCTTTGGAGGTTTGATTACTTTGTGCCTTGTGGTATCTGCCTCTGAGCCCACAAATTTCTTGAATACATAATAGGAAGCTGGGAAAGATTGCAGAAGTAAATTTTATTAACATATAATCAGTGCAGTCACAGAACAGGGCCTTCTTTCACCAGGTTGGGTTAATTAGCAGAAAAATGCTGGGCAGGTTTTTATTTTACATGATTTAATCAAAGTTTGGGTACAATGAACATGTAAGCCACCTATCCATCTTTCAAGGCTTGTATTATCTGGAAAATGATTGTAACTTATCCTCATTTCTAGGAGTGTAATTCCCTTAAAGATGAAGAAATCATCCTTCCCGATCCTCCTCACCCATCCTGTCCTGTCCTTCCCACCATAACTTACTCAGCAGTGCCCAGGTCTCACATGAGGTTTAGTGGTTCTGAGGTTCCTTTGGGATCTGATATACACTTGGGCTTCTTCCTTCACTAAGAGAGCTGGAGGCCACTGAGCCACCTTTCCTCACCTTTTGACAACACAGAGTACCAAGTGCTCCTCAAACCGGCCCCTGCTGCTTGTGGCACCAAGCTTCTGGCTCCATGCTGGGATAGCCCATTGGCTGAAATAGGTCTCCCTCACCTCACACCCCATGGGTTAGGGTAGGCCTGGAAAGGGTAATGCTGCTCCCTGTGTATCTGACTAGGTGGCTCCCTTAGTCAGATCATCATTCCAGAAGTGTCAACTGGATGTCTGCTTTGTGTAGAGGTCCAGAGCCTCAGCTCCCAGGGATCTTAGAACACAGCCAAGAGCAATGGTTTCAAGCTCTGGGATCAGTCAAGCCTGGGTTGGAATATTGGCTCCTGGTGCCACTACTGCTGGGCCCTGTGTGGCCTTGGGTCACTGTTTTCTCATCCGTACAACAGGGACAGCAAGAAATTGCCTCCTTACTGCACAGGTGTGTGGATTCCAGGGGACACAACCCAGGTGAGCCTCTGCCCATGCTGGCCATCCCTCAAGAGCCAGTGGGAGGCAAGAGCCACAGTGCAGAGGACAGGCCTTGGAGAGTGAGGCTTCCATGTGAGGAGCCTGAGGATAAAGTCACTAGGGCAGGGCGAAGCCATCCTGAGAGGGGACCCTGGGCCCCACTAGGGACAGGAAGCTGGAGCCCTCAGAAGACTCTCCTCCCCCAGAGTAGGGGAGGGACCTAAAGCCTCAGGCACAGGGCTCCAGCAATCCAGAGGGGTTTTGTTGAACCAGAAATCTGATGGCCATGATGACAAAGGAGAGTCTGAGGATAGGTGAGAGGGTTGTCACTCATTGGACTCCCAACACAGGCTTACTAGTTCTGCTTTTCCCCTCAGGACCAGAGTTAGGGCTGAGGATACAGATTCACAGTTTCTGCCCCTTCTTTCCTAGACCCCAAAATAAAAAGGGGGAAGCTGAGAGCCTAAAGAATTCCTCAGATTCCTCCCTTGCCAAATTTAGTCCTGGAATGGGCTTGACACTCATGGCAGAGCTGCTGAGATTTTCTAGATAATGGCTGAGGGGTGTCATTTCTGGGATGGTTGGACTCCTGGCCTGAAAGCATCAGGTTTATCTCAGCAAAGGTGGGCCTTAGTGCCAGGGGTCGAGCGACTGCCTGTTAGCCTACCCTGAGGGAAGGAAGCTGATGAATCTGGTCACAGGGCTGGAAGCAGGGCTTCCTGCTCCTATTGCACAAGGACGGCTGGGTGAGCTGCTGGGAGAATGGAATCCATGTGGCAGCAAAGGGAACTGGTGCTTAAGTGTCAGGGGGCTGTCACAGAGTTTCACATACTTCTGTGAAATTCCAAATTCTCAGCTGGTGTGAGCCAAGCTCCCACTCTGAAGGAAGGCACAGGCACAGACACCTCCATTCGAGGCAGAGAGGCACAAGAGTATGGCTGTGGTGCCAGGTGGCTTAAGGCATGCCTCTTTCACTCTGTGCCTCCAGATTTTCTGTTGTCAAGTGGGACTATGAATCAGATTTCCCACACAGGGAAGTCATTGGGAATTCCTCAGACAACTGAGCAAGTGATGAGCACAGAGCTGGACCAGGGGGTAAGGCCAGCTATTGAGGAGATTTGAATGCCATTCTAAAATGTCTAAGATGAATGTCAGCAAGGGTGAAGCAAGAGAAGACGGCAGCCACCATCGAGGACCCTGTAGGCAGTCCCTCTATACAAAACAACCTAAGCTAAGATTGGAAGACCACCCTGCCACCTAGCCAGCCTTGTCCTTCTGCTCCTTTCTGACACTTTTTGATGCCCTTCAGACTCCCTTATGTTGAGGACAATCAACACCAGATCCTCTTCCCTTCAAAACCCTCCAAAGAAATATAGCATGGGACAAGTAAAATAGATCCTAGAGTCCAATAAAGTGGGGTCTGATTCCAGCTTCATCACTTACTAGCCAAGTGACATTGGGCAAGTTACACTCCTACTCATTCTAAGCCTCAGTTTCCTTACTTGTAAAATGCAGACTTATTGCACACAGAAGGGGCCCAAAGTTGGTTGGATCTCTCTACATCCTAAACATAACCACAACCACACTCCCACCAAGGCAGGCCACTATCCCATCTCCCAGGCCCAGCCCAACAGGCCCCACTTTGGGTACCTCTAACCCCATTCCACTCCCAGGTGTCAGGAGCCCAGTGCTGAGTCTGGCCATGCCAGTGAGAAGGGGATGCCAAGGAAGGTCAATAAGCTATCTTGGTTGCCATGGTCTGGCCTTCTCTCCACCTTGCCAAGGCTGAGTTTCATCACCTGGTTTGGCAAGAGGAAGCTAGTCTAAGACCTTGTCATTGGCCAAGGTCATTGGAAGAATGACAATGACAATCCAATTGGCAGCAGCTGGGGGTGCGTAGCAGCAGTACAGGGAGGCCAGCAAGCAATGCTAGAGAAAGCCTTGAGCTAAGAGGTAGAACACCTGGGTCAAATGCCTTCACCCTGCCTTCTTCTAACAATATAGTCTTGAGCATGGTGCTCCCCACCTACTTTAGGAGCTACAGTAGACTCTCATAGACTTTGAAACACGTACCCCACTTGGAACTTTTTGTTTCTTATCTATATTCCTTGCAAGATGGCAAGCACCAGGAGGGGAGTAATGAGGTGGATCTTGGTAACCACTTCACCTCCAATGCTGGCACACAATCAGCACTTGGTAAATATGTTGGGGGTATAAAAATGAATATATGAATAGAACAGACAAGAATATGTTTGGTACTTTGTAAGGAACTGTGCACATCCCAGGTAGTCTTCTTATGGAAGTCCAATGGGACAAAGGCAGGAACAATAATTCAGGCTTCTAGGCTGTTCTTCCTGAGACAACCCAGCCAAAGATGCCTTCCCAGAATGCCTTGGCTGGACCAGGTGTTCCTTCTAAACTTGGTGTTGGTCAGGGCTGCCTTCCAGGGTGTTAACCTGCATTCCCTAAAATCAGAGTTGAAATCCAAGGATCAGCCACCATGCGGCTCAGAAGGAAAGAGAGGCTGAAGCCTGCAGTCCACCCATCTGTAGTCATCTGATTTGAGGACAAGCTGCTACTATGGATCTGGGGCCCCAAAGTTAATACACATTTGTACTATGTCTTGGAATTGTGGCATTTTTCTTTTCAAGTAATGGGGGAATGTGTGTGTTAAATGTGAGGAGGAGGCAGGGGAGGAATGCTGCTGTTCAGCCCCCTCCTGAAATGAGCCAAGAGAGCATGCCTGCTGTCCTCGTTCAGCTGTTCAAGCTAACCTGTGCTTGGGGTCAGATGACAGACAGCAAGGAAAGGAGGGAAGAAAGGAAAGGAGAGAACAAAGTAGAAGGGAGAAAGGAAGGAAGGAGGGAGGGAGATGCATGCAGCCTCTTAGAGGTTGTCATGTCAGGACTAACCCAAGGAAAAGTTCATTATCGGCCCCAAGCCTCAGCCTCATCTGAGCTCTTAGAGGCTGCATGCGTCTCCTAAAGTTCCTGATTCCTCCCAAGTCTTATTTGTCTCAACACTGCCATCCTTTGCCCCCAGAATGCCTTGCCCTATTAGAGGTTTTTGGTTTGGGGTTGTTTTATGTGAGAGTACAAACAAGCAATGCCTAGCCGCTGACTATCTGTAGCCAGCTCTTGAGGCTCACCTCCAGAAAGAGTTCCAAGTAGAGCCTCTGGAACACCTCTATCAGTACCTGGGAAAGAAAGGGAAGTGGCTTCAAACTTTGCTGTTGAAGACAGGTTTTAAGATGGAAAGAACACTAAAGATCATTCTAGTCTTCCCCTCTCATCATCCAGATGGGATCACTGAGGCCCAAGATGGGGCAGGCCTCTTTCAAGGTTGTCATGTCAGGACTAACCCAAGGAAAAGTTCATTATCAGCCCCAAGCCTCAGCCTCATCTGAGCTCAAGTGTTCATCAGGGTACTAGGACTACAGTGGAATGGCCAGCCTGGTCATTCATTGGTCAGTAACCCAATGGCCAGCATGTAAAGCAGTTCTGGACATTTCATTGAAGCATTTGGGAAATCTATAGCCCATAGTCCTGGCTTGAGGTCCTAGTGGGGCATGCATTGGGACAAGAACCTGGCGTTTCAGACTTTGGGGTGGCTCCTGAGTAGTACTGCAAGCACAGGGACATTGAAGCTCCATAGCCAAATCTGAGTCCCCACTAACCCCTTGGGCCTGAGCCCACATGCCTGGGAAACATAACCTGGAGACACTTCCCAACAAATAAATGGGCTAATAAAGCCTAGCACACTTGGTACAGATAGGTGCCAAGCTTATGCTGCCTTTGTAAGAACATCTCCTGTCACTAGAAAGCCTTGGTGGGGGAGGGGCAGGTTACAGTTCCCTCAGCCTGAGACTGTGGCTGGCTTTGGCACTTGACCCTTCGAAGCCTGACCTGAGAACCACGAAGCTCCTTGCCCTGAGACCTGTGACTTTTGGTCAGATGGTTGCTCTGAGAGGTGACCTGCCATAGTGGTAAGAGTACCATCTGAAGTTAGGCTACCTGTGTTAAGATCCTGCCTTTGCTAATGGCTAGCCACATGCCCTAATCAGTTGAAAAACCTTAAGAGCAAAACTGTGGTTCCCCTGAGGAAGAAGAAATTCTGCCTCAAAGTTTCATCATCAACATCTGCCTGAGTTTACCGCCTCCTGGAAATTTTAGTATTAACAGTGCTTTCAATCACATGAGTCAATTCCTCAATAGGGCCCTTATATATTTATATTTTACTGTCTCAGTTTCTCTGGATAACATGACCTGATACACTGAGTAACTATGAATTGCTTGGGGTGGCAACTGGGACACAAGTAAGCAAGGCACATAGAATTGTATAATAAACATCTGGCATCTTTGGCCAAGGGTGGTGTTTGGAAGTGACAATGCATGGAGTGCCTGAGCACTCATGTTTGCCCTCATCCTCCATTCATATCCAAGGAAGCTCATGTGCTCAGCAGAGTTCTCTAACTAAGAAGGGGTTCAATGGAACTACTTGAATCTCAGGAAATGGCTTCCGAAGCAAACCTGGTCAACAGAAGACTGTTTTTCCAGATACTCTGCAAAGAAATTTCATAGTTCTTTAAATATGTTTGCGGAAATACTCTATATACCTCCTGAAAATTAAAGCCTTCATGAACTAGTCATGGAAAGAGAAACATTTAACCTTGTTTAAACCAGTATTTCCTAACCTTTTTATATCTCACAATCATTTTTCTTAGTACAGGGACTGTATTCACACCTGGTAAAACTCATGCTTCACAAGGCACATTTCTGGAAATATTGGACTCAGCGGCCTTTAAATAGCCTTCCAGCTCCAATAGGTTAGGGCTTTTTTATTTTTTATTGTTCAGTTACAGTTGTCCCCATTTCTCCCCATTATTCTCCCTTGCCCCACCCATCCCCCACTCTCCACATTCAATACTATCCCCCACCCCCCTGCCGATCGTTGTCTTTGTCCATGGGTCTTTTATACATGTCCTTTGACTTGACTCTCCCCCTTCTTTCCCCCGTTACCCCCTCCCCCCACCCATCTGGTCACTGTCAGTTTGTTCTTTATTTCCATGCCTCTGGTTCTATTTTGCTCACTTGTTTGTTTTGTTGATTAGGCTCCACTTATAGGTGAGATCATATGGTATTTACCTTTCACCACCTGGCTTATTTCACTTAGCATAATGCTCTCCAGTTCCATCCATGCTATAACAAAGATTAGGAGAGCCTTCTCTCTCTCTGCTGCATAGTATTTCATTGCATAAATGTACCACAGTTTTTTGATCCACTTATTTACTGATGGGCACTTAGGCTATTTCCAGCACTTGGCTATTGTAAATAACACTGCTAAGAACATTGGAGTGCATAGGTTCTTTTGAATTGGTGTTTCAGGATTCTTAGGGTATAATCCCAGCAGTGGAATCACTGGGTCAAAAGACAGTTCCATTCTTAGCTTTTTGAGGAAATTCCATACTGTTTCCACAGTGGCTTCACCAGTCTGCATTCCCTCCAACAGTGTACTAGGGTTCCCTTTTCTCCACAACCTCGCTGGCACTATTGTTTATTGATTTGTTTATGATGGTCATTCTGACCAGTGTGAAGTGTTATCTCATTATGGTTTTAATTTGCACGTCTCTGATGGCTGGTGATGCTGAATATCTTTTCATATGTTTCTGAGACCTGTGTATGTCCTCCTTGGAGAAGTGTCTGTTCAGGTCTTTTGTCCATTTTTTAATTGGATTTTTTGTCTTCTTGGAGCAGAGTCGTGTGAGTTCTTTATATATTTTGGAGATCAAAGCTTTGTCCAAGGTATCATTGGCAAACATATTTTCCTGCACAATTGGTTCTCCCTTCATTTTGCTGATGTTTTCTTTAGCCATGCGGAAGCTTTTTTAATTTGATGTAGTCCCATTTGTTTATTCTTTACTTTATATTCTTTGCTCCATGGGATATATTGGTGAAAATATTGTTGTGTGGGATATCTGAGAGTTTCCTGCCTATATTCTCCTCTAGGACTTTTATGGTGTCATGGCTTATATTTAAGATTTTTATCCATCTTGAGTTTATTTTTGTGTATGTTGTAAGTTGGTGGTCAAGTTTCTTTCTTTTTTTCTTTTTCCTTTTTTTTTTTTTTTTTTTTGCGTATAACTCTCCAGCTCTCCCAACACCATTTGTTGAAGAAGCTATTTTTACTCCATTTTCTGGTCCTGCCCCCTTTGTCAAATATTCATTGACTATGGAGACATGGGTTTATTTCTGGACTCTCTGTTCTGTTCCATTGATCTATGTGTCTGTTCTTATGCCAGTACCAGACTGTTTTGATTACAGTGGCCTTGTAATATACTTTGATATCAGGTATTGTGATCCCTCCTACTTTGTTCTTCTTTCTCAAAATTCCTGAAGCTATTTCGAGTTGTCTAGTGGTTCCATGTTAATTTTTCAAATGTTTGTTCTATATCTGTGAAGTACATCATTGATATTTTAACAATGGCTGCATTGAATCCATAAATTGCTTTGGGTAGTATGAACATTTCGATGAAGTTAATTCTTCCAATCCATGAACATGGCATATGTTTCCATTTATTGGTGTCTTTATTTCTTTCTTCAGTGTTGTGTAGTTTTCTGAGTCCAGGTCTTTTACCTCCTTGCTTAAATTTATTCCTAGATACTTTATTTTTCTTTTTGCTATAGCAAACGGGATTTTTTCCCTAATTTCTGTTTCTGATATTTCCTTGCTGGTATACAAAAATGCCTTTAATTTCTGAATATTGATTTTGTATCCCACTGTTTTACCAAATTCACTTAGGTAAATTAGGTGGAGGTTAGGGTTTTTTTAAAAGAAAAAATTCCACAAGACTCATGAACCTGGTTGCCTCCCTATTAATTGTCATCCACTCATTAGGATGTTGGGGGATATTATTACTCACAGATGGGATTCTGATTGAGTGCAAAGAAATATCTGTGGCCACAATACCCTTCATGGTGGCCCAGGACTTGAGATGAGTAACTTTTTGAGTGTCTGGATTTGACACTCTGATAGCAGGTGAGTTGTGCAGTGGGGTGCAGGTCCCCTGCAGATTGTGTCCACCAAGAAACTTTGCAGCAGTGGTTAGGGGGTTATAGGTCTTTTTGAAGACCTGAGAAAAATCATAGAACTTTTCTCTAGAAAAACACACAGAAGCCTGCACACATGCACACGTACATGCACACACTATCTGCATCCAAATCCAATGGTCTTGTGAATGAACTGAAGGCCTCCCTTTTTTTTGTTATCAGTATCTGGACTTGGCTTAAGAACCCCTAGAATGGCCTGGACTCCTGGATGGGGCCAATCTTTGACAGTCTTTGAGCTCCCCATCACCAAGGAAGTGTGGAGACTTCTTACTTGTCCATGTGTGAGGTATGGGAGCCAGGAGACCCCACCCCTGCCTTCAGAGCTGGCCTTCTAACAAGGGCCCTGGAAAAGGCACTTGTCATCTCCTGACCCTGGCTAAATTTGGAAAGTAAGAGGAATTATAAGAGTGCATTGGACAAGAGGGCCAGTCTGGGGTTTCTGCTGAGAGGTTTGAGAATGTTCGGTATTAATCACAACGATAGCTCCTCAGAGGTGGGACTCTGAGCTAAGATTTAAAGAATGTGGGTTGTGGTTTTGGGGTGATATAAGACCATTTATTACTTGCACAGAGACAACTCATGCAAAGGCTGTGGTAGGAAAGGGAGGTGCATTTGAGAGCTTGGGGGTGGCAGCAAGAAAAATAACTAAGCATAGCTCAAGTAGAAGGTAAGCATGAACTCACAGTAAGTCAGACCACAGATGGCAAACCCACCCTACATTCAAAAAATACCCCAAGGCCCTACTCTATGCAAAGTGCTTTCTAGCCTGGCAGGTAGGTAGGGCAGGCACACTCCCTCCTTAACTCAATCCCTCTGGAATTCCCCATAGCAGCTGTCCAAAGCCTTCACCACCAGCCTCTTCCAGCCTCGGTCACACCCACCTCTATCAGCAGCATTCTCAGCTCAAGCTTTGCAGAGAAGACCAAGGTAGCCCAATTTGATGCCTCCATCATCCTTGCCACGATCAAAATCACTGCAAGTCTCCCTTCCCTCTCTTTCTTGTTCTATTCAATCTCAGAGGCAAAAAGGGCTGCTCCTTTCCCTGTATATGGTGACCCATCCTCTGGGCCCTGAACCCCATTTTGTCCCACCTCATCAGGGGCCTCACTTCTTCAAGAAAGAGCGCTCTGCTGTGATTGCCTCATATTCTCCCCACCCCAAACCACCCCTGCTTCTAAGGCTAAAACATCCAGCAATCTTTATTTAATTCATCCCCTCCTCCCCTCATCTTGCAAAAACACTCCCCCAACAAAACGCTGGCCCACATCCGTTTCTCCTGATGAACTTTCTGCTCCTGTTTCATATATCAGCTGAATCTTCATAATTTAGAGAAGCTCTCCTAAACCCCTCCCCACAGATGACATAAGACTCCTATCATTTCCTACACACCTGCTGCACTGTGCACATCCTCTGTATGGGGCATATTGCACCAGGTATATAAATGTCTTGTGTTGGTCTCCTTAACCTCTCTGGAAGCTCAGTGATGGGAGGTGTGTACCTACTCTCTTATTCTGAACTCCTCAAAAAGCTGATCAGAAGCAAGGCTTACATGTGAGTATTTTGGGGGAGAGAGTGACCCCAGGCAGAAGGAGTGATGGGCAAGGGGAGCAATGCAGGGAAGAAAGGAAAGTCAATACAAGAATATGTTTATCAAGTTGGCTGCTGTGAAAGGCAACTGGCTGTTTGAAGTTATTGCACCATCTAAGAAGCCATATGTGATATATCTCAAGATCATCCATGGTGGAAGAAAAAGAGGAGCAGTTATCTCATGAGGTGTTAATACTCTCAAATACCAGGTGCACATGTGTGGGTACTGAGTAAGAGCTGTTTTATTAAAGGAGAACAAACTTCTGACACAGAAAGCATAACCTTGTTCCCAAACCTTAGAAGTCTGTACTATGACTCTGCTATTAGAGCTTTCCAAAGACACCACACAGCATGCTTGTCTACCACAGATACCTCTAACACCATTGGACCTGGTAAGTCATTAGTCTCAAGAGGTAGAGTAGCTTGTACTTCACCCTGGGACAATGGCTCAGCCCTCTCTTGTTCTAAATCCCACTCAAAACTGGCAACCTCTCAACCACCCAATAAATATCTTAGAGCAAAATTCCCAGCTGTATTCTATACTGCTTCCACAATCCAAGAAGATCCATTAAGTGCTAGGTCTTTCTTTGTGGTAGGTGATTCGAAGGAAAATAATTTGTCTTTTTTCTTAAAAGAGATGTCAAAGCATGTTTTATACCATTAGTTTCCTAAAACTTTTATTGACATGGCAGGCAAATGCATCTTTTTGAGGTCTATCTCCCACACTCTTATTTGCATGTCTTTTACAAGAACATCTTAGGTACTTACTACTTGATGCTCACCAGGTCCAGTTAACACAATGTGAGCAATTTCATCAATATGATGGATCAGCCCTGACTGCTGTGGCTCAGTGGATTGAGCATTGTCCTGCAAACTGAAAGGTCACTGGTTTGATTCCCAGTCCGGGCACATGCCTGGGTTGGGGACCAGTTTCCCAGTTGGAGGCATGCAAGAGGCAACCGATCGATGTTTCTCTTGCACATCAAAAGAAATCCCTCTCTCCTTCCTTTCCCCTCTCTCTAAAAAGAAATAAATATAATCTTGTAAAACAATGATTGACCAGTGTGATTGTCTGTAAAATATCAAGATCAGGGCCCTGACAGATGACATTTTGACGAAGCAGAGAACAGGGTATTCACCTAGCTCTAGGGTAAAATAATGAATATGTACTGCTGGCCTTTTCATGTAAAGCAAGCTGTTTTTTAATCCCATATATTGATGGGAATTAAATAATGTATTCTCCAGACTAATAGCCACACACCAAATGCCAAAGGATGTTCTCTTTTGCTCTAGTAAAGATAGCACATGCAGCAGTGCAGCCACAGCTGGAGCAACCATCTGGTTAAGTTTACAGTAAGTAGTTCACCATCATCTGCCACAATCTAGCTGGTTTTTGCTGGAGCCATATAGCTAAGTTGAACAAGGATATGATGAGGCCCAATATCCTTGCATCTTTTAAGTCTTTGATAGACAAACTATTTTTTTTTGCAATTTCTCCTCGCCTTGCTTCTGATTCACTATTTTGGCTAAGGGGACAGACAGTTTCAGTGCTTTCCCCTTAATTCGTCTAATCAAAATGTTCTTACTCTGCAAGTCAGGATATCAATGTGAGGGCTCTTCTACTTGCTAAAATTGTCTACCTCAGTCATATACTTGGGAGCCAGGGAAACAATTATAGGATGGGTCCACAGACCCATTAGACCATTCAGCCAGAACTCCATTTATCACCTTATTTCAAAAAGTCCCCATCCTAACAAGAAAAGCATGATGGCGTGTGGGGTTTCCTGATACTAGTGTAAGCTAAGGCCCTGTATCCAGCAGTTTTTCAAAAGTATAAGTAGTTTCCTCACAAATGTCCTCAGGTCCTTTTAAGGTAATGTTGGGAGAATATTTGTTCTCCCATGTGATTGCGGTGGTACTGTAGGATTTTTCTATAAGGAGACTAGTCTCCCTTTCAATTTGGGCTCTGGGTTTGGGAAGTGACATAGATCTGGAGACTGGGTAAGGAATTGAGTTTTCCATTGTGGTTGCTGACATCTGCCTTCTGCTTACAAGCTTGTGTTTTTTTTTAAAAAAATTATACCAATTAGCCCTGGCTGGTGTGGCTCAGTGGATTGAGTGCTGGCCTGTGGACTGAGAGCTCGTTGGTTCGATTCCCAGTCAGGGCACATGCCTGGGTTGCAAGCTAGGTCCCCAACTGGGGTTGTGTGAGAGGCAACTGATCGATGAATCTCTCTCTCATTGATGTTTCTCTCCCTCTCTTTCTCCCTCTCTTCCCCTTTCTCTAAAAATAAATAAAATCTTTAAAATATATACTAATTAAGTGATGTAGTTATGTCTCCATTTTTCTGCCCTAGGCCAGAAAACAATGATCTGTTGGCCTTCACACAGATCCCTGAAGGTATGGCACCTCAGTTGCTATTCTAATTTTGCTTCCCCTTATGATAATACCTAAGTATTGCCACCTGGCCTCTCCCATTCCAGAGTCACATCATCCTCACTGATATCAGGGAACCCAGTTTCATAGCGGTATCTCATACTATAAAAGTCAACCTAGAGAGGACAGCTACCAACCAAGCTTCAAATATGCTAGTAACAGTCTTACCTTTTGCCTCGGTGAAGGGTATATTCTTTGACCCACCCAAAGAACAGTCAAATGGTAGGTTCTCTGGTATCACATAATAAATCTACTCCAACACTTATCTGAAGATTGATTCTTTCCTCAATACTATATCAAGAAATTCACAGTAGCTCCAGCTTATTTATTATAGGCTTCTGTCATATCAAAGTTTCCCAGCAGAGTAATAGGATCCATTCATAATGTCTTTGAACACTGAATCCCTGGGCATAAGTGAGTGCCACTATGCCAATAAATTCTCCCCTGTCTACTCCCTGGGGTCAACACCTTCAACATTCAACTCCCATAAATGTTGTTACAATTCTTGCTTGTGCATATTAGTTTCTGCATTTCTGAAATTCTTTTGGCATGCAAAATGCTTTCTTTAAGAACAAGAACTGTGCTTCCAAGTGTGGACTATACTGAGATATGACCAGGATTATCAGCCTGGAGGCAATGAGAGGTAGTACAGGTGGAACTTGAGGAGGAAGAGCACCATCTTGCAATTCAACTGCATCAGGTGAGATCTTTCCAGGGTCTCCATACAGGGCCAAGCTGCTCTCCTCTGGCAAAAGGAAAGAGGCTGTCAGTACGGAGGGTTCTGGAGAATATGGAGTCAAGATTCTCAGGCTTATCCACCCAAATGTTCCAACCCAGGTCTCAAGTTCCCACAGTATTCCCATCAAGACCTTGATATAGGAAACTGTGAATCTGTATTCAATCTTCTTTGAAACACTCTATTCTTACAACTTGACATTGGGTCTGATTTTCATCAAGGTTCGTCCTGTTTCTGAAGGAGATGAGGAGCCTTTCAAAAATTTCCATAGAGGCCCACTAGCTTTCATAAGGCATTTTAAATGGATGGTCAGCTAACCCAGGCTTGTCATTTTCATTATTTCAAATTTATCAAAGTAACAAAAGCCAAGCAACTCCAAACCTTTATGATTACCATTGTCCCCATGCTATTTGAGTGCTACAACTACCATATGAGTGCATGTTTCATAAGTGGCAGTCTAGATAACTGTGATGCCACTGCATGTCAGGGGTTATGACCAGCCTTGTTGCCTCCACCAGAAATGGGATCTGCATTACCATGTGACTGGTAGGAGACTCAGCTCCAAAATCCCATCCTTGGTATTTCTAAGGATCTTTCTAGTACAAAGTATCTGGTTTCCCAGAAAGCAGAGCACAAGACAGAGGCTTATTTACATGCAATATCTATTAGGAATGTTATCCCAGAGAGCAGGAGTCAGTGATGGGGTTGGGCAAAATAGGAAAGGAAGAAGAGCCAAATCAAGGCAATGATATCTAACTATGCATCTTAATGTGTGACTGGCTACTTGAGTCCACATAATTCTCCAAGAAGTCTAAAGAAGTATGTATCAGAACTAGGGGGAGAAAGGGAAAGCAGTTAATTCCTCATCTCCTTTCCCCATCTGCTGAAGTTTCCCTCTATGGGAACTCAGTTCCCCTGCATGTCTGCATATCAAAAAAGCTCCCTTGGCATCCCATACCACAGTGCCAAAAGCGAAGCCCACTCCACCCTCATAGAGATATGAGATGTAAATCTGAAGTGAGATCCTGTTAAGCTATACCTGCATCAAGTTTGTTGGACAGCACATAGAAAAACCAGGTAGAGGGAATAAGAGACTGATGATGTTAAGTGAATTGAATATGGCATATATTCATATATATGTGAGATATATATATATATACACACACACACACACACACACACACACACACACACATATGTGGATCTATATGAATCTATATGTGTGTGTGTGTCTCTGTGTGTGTGTGTACACAGTTGTTCCTAGGGCAGATAATATTTATATATATACCTTCTCAGGCTGGAGGCTGAAGCTGGGAGTCACTGAGAGTGTCAGGAAAGGAATTGGACCACTTGATTAAGAATTCCAAGCCAAAGAAGTCTGGTGGTAGGAAGGACCAAGGCCATAAGGCAATACAGAGTAGTGGCCAGGAGGCTTCTGCTTCCTCTCTGCCAGGAGATGGATACTACCAATTTTCAAGCTGAGGGACAATGGACCATTTGGGAGAAGTAGGAATAACTTAACAGGAAGTAAAAGTGTGAAACCTTTGGGGAACAAGAGGGAAGAGTGGTTCCTGGGAGGTGGGAACAGGATCCAGTAAGGCCATGAAAAACCATCATGAGATCATTCACTTAAATCTACAGATGTCTTTCTCCATCTGTAGCTGGGGCTTTAGAGGAAGCAAGATGAAAGGTTCTTCAGGAGATAGTGAGTAGAAACTGAGCTACTGGAAGCAGCAAGAGCTGCCTCTCTCAGTGCTTTCAGCAATGGGTGAACTGCTTACATCTGAGCCCATGACTTCAAGCAAATGGATGGAGATCCAGGGGTAGGATGGCTTCAATTTGCTCTATCCCACAGTCCCAGGAAACAACAACTGAAAATCAATAATCACTAATAAATCGCTAGGTAATGTTACATTGACTAAATGGCCATTTCATTAGCAGGAACAAGCCCTGAGCAGAAAGCAAAAGGAGTTGGCATCAAGTTTGTCAGGGGACAGTTAGTCCTGGTCCATGTCTGAGGCAGGAAATGTTCTGCTTGCTGTTCTGCTATGAGAAACATGGTTTCTCATGGCTGTAGCTTCTTTGGAGACTTCTGCTATGATTCCCCCAGCCTTACTTAGCTTACAGAATGGCATGGTGATGAGGTGCTTGTGAGGTGGCACACTGCCATGTTTGCTCTTCAGGAATAAGAAGCCAGTGTGTGGCTGGGGCTTCACAGACAGGGCCAGCATTCTGGAATGAACAATGAAACATCCTGGGGAGGAGGATTTCTGTGGGAAAGAGCTAAGGACATGGGGAGAATAGGGAGGAGGCTAAGCCCTGCATGGCCACCTGTGGGAAACTTCTATATACCTGCTGCAAGGGTCAGCATGGCACCATGTCTAGCTTATTTAGAACATCACAGCTCTAAAGCAGGGCACCATGGCCCTGCTAGCCAGCCTGGCATCTGCCACTAGGTCCAAGGAATTTGATTACTAAAGCCATTTGTTTTGGCACTGATGCAATGTGACACCAGCCTGTGTGATCTGGCTCTGGGCATCTTGTTGCCTGCACAGAGCAATGAGATGGAAATTTGGCTGCTGCAAAAGCCACCAATTTTGTCTTCTCTGAATCTCCTTTCTCTGAACAGCAAGGACATTTCAGTCCCATGTAAAGCACACTCTCTTCCTCCTGGCAAATGTCCAGTACCGTAATTCCCCTTATAGGGCCACCTTGGCAGTGCCCTCGCAGGATCTCAGGGGCAAGAAGACAGCTCTGCATATTAGGTCCTGACGTGCTAGGGGGAGTGATGAAGTGCCCAGAGAGAATATACTTTGGTTGTAAAGCCTCTTCTGGCTCCCCTTAACTCTGCACTAAGGAGAAAGGGCCAAGGAGACAAAAGTCTCAGCTCACAGTGAAGAGCAGCAAGTAACTTTCTTGCCCTTTCATTTGGTTACTCAAATTGCACCAGGTGGCATCTATACTCCTTTCTCAAGGCAGCAGGGCTTCCTTGCTGGCAGACATGCTATGCAGAAGGCAGCACAGGGGAGGCATATCTACAGCCCCAATACAACAGGCAGCCAGCCACCTACAGTCCGGGACTGGTCTCTCAGCCACCAGGGCAGAATGGGGGCTTTTCTGGAAGATGCTGCAGATGGGAGGTTCAAACTGAGCTGGACCCTGAAGCCCAGAGAGGAAAAGGAGCTGGCCCCAGCTTCCACGCTGGGTCAGCTGCAGGACTGAGCTAAGAACCCCGGGTCTTGACTGCCAGGCTAGTGCTCTTATCATCTGATGTGACTGCCACCACCAGACACCCTGCATCACCAGCTCTTTAGGAGCCTGCCTCCTTCCCACATACACACATTTCATTTGTCCATGTTGCCTGTTGGTGCACTAAAGTTATTTCATGTACAGGACAGACGTACAGCACTTAAGAGCTGGAGAGGGCCTGTCATTGGAAGATGAGCAGGGTTATGTCCTCAGCAAGCATTTACAGGAGCAGCAGGTAGAAATTGGCTGCACCTGAATGGCAGCTACAACCTGACAGATATTAACTCACTGAGTCCTCACTCCAACCCACTGAGTCCTCACTCCAATCCAATTAGCCCTATTTTACAGATGAAGAAACAGAGGCACAGAGAGGGTAAGCAAGCTGTCCAATGTCACACAGCTGGTAAGCGGCAAAGTCTGGATTAAAATCAGGTTGGCTTCTGGCTACTTGCTTTTCCACTATGCTGTGTAGTTTCTCACAGAGCAGTGTGAGGGTGCGATAAGTTACTATGTGTCAGGTGTGAGCACCTGCTGCTAAGGGCCTCTCAAGTGTGGTACATCTGTTGTCTCTATTGAGTATGAGACAGTTTGTTCTTGCCCACCCCCTCAACAGTGTCCAGATCAAGTCCAGTTGCTCTGGTTTATTAGGTGTTCAGAAAAAGCTTCTTTGTGCAACCAATCACTTGGACACACATACATTTATATACTGCACAGCAGCAGTTCTGGGCCTGAGCCTGTGTTGGGAAGACAGGATAAAGGAAAGTTCATGTCTGGAATCAAACAGCACCTAGTCTGATGGGAGACAGTGAATCTGCAGTTACGGGTCGGAGAGGCGAGAACCACTGGAGTCAGCTCAGATGTCAGAGGCATTTTTTTTTTTTTTTTGTAAAGAGGCAGCTCCTTTTTCTGGCCTTGGGGAGGAGGGTAATCATCAACAGCCGCACAAGAAGGAAGTTAACACTTTAACTGAGACCTGAAGCCTGCATAGGAGTGCCCCGAGTGAGCTGGGAAAGCCAGGCCCTCTGCTGCCAGAGGGAACAGTGTGCACAGCATGAAGGTGTGAAAAAAAAACCAGTTCATAACTACCAGCTGTCTGTCATTTCCACCACAGGGGTTATCTTCAGGAAAGTTTGGGGGCAAACCTGGAGGATGACCTTAGAGCCAGAGAATTATTCTCAAGTCTTAAAATAAAATGGATATTCCCGTTCTTGATTGTAGACTTCCTTGGGACCCACGATCCATTTTTTTTCCTGATTTCTCACTTATGGAATGGGAATGTCTATCCTATGACTGTCCCACTGTATTAGTCAGGGTTCTGCAGAAAAACAAAACCAAAAGGATGACAGATAGATAGATAGATAGATAGATAGATACATACATGCATACATACATACATACATACATACATAAGGAGATTTATGATAGGTTTGGCTCACGTGGTTATGGAGGCCAACATGTCCTACAATCTGCCATCTGTAAGCTGGGGAACCAGGAAAGCCAGTGATGTTATTCAGTCTGAGTCCAAAGGCCTGAGAACCAAGGGGCCTGGGTGTAAGTCCAGGACTCCAAAGGTCAGTGAATCAAGAGCTCCGAAGTCCAAGGACAAGCCACCTTGGGAAGAGAGAAGGAATCTGCCCTTCCCTTGTTGCCTTTCTGCTACCTTGAGGCCTCAATGGATTGGTTGAGGGTGGATCTCTTTACTCAGTCTACTGATTCAAATGCTAATCTCTCGCACAATCACCCTCACAGGCACACCCAGAAATAAGGATATATCAGCTCTCCTGGCATCCCTTAGCTCAGTCAAGTTACACTTAAAAATAATTACTATTCCCACCATTACATTTTGGAAGCAAATAACTTGTTGTTTCATAGGTTCACAAATAGCAATAAATTTGGGCCCAGGGTGAATTGTACCCCAAGTCTCGGCCATATCTGATTTAGATGACATTTGGATGAGATTTTGGACTGAGAGTTGCTGCTGGAATGGGATAAGACTTCTGGGGATGTTGGGATGGGATTTTGAGTGTATTTTGCATGTGACAAAGAGACATGAACATTTCAGGGCCAGAGAGCAGACTGTGATGGGTTGAAGTGTCCCACAAAAATTTGAATGTTGAAGTTCTAACCATCAGTACCTCAGAATGTAGCCTTATTTGGAAATGGGGTAATTGCAAATATAATTCAGTTAAAGTGAGGTGATACTGGTTTGGGGTTGGAAGCTAATCTAATATCACTGATGTCCCCATAAACAGGAGGAAATTTGGACACAGAGGTGGAGGAAGACAATGTAAAGAGACAGAAGGAGAGACAGCCATCAGCTAAGGAGAAAGACATGGAACAGATCCTTCCTTGACCACCCTGAGAAGGAACCAACCTTAATGACCCCTTGATCTCAGACTTCCAGCCCCCAGAACTAAGGGATAATATATTTCTGTTGTTTAAGCAACCCCCCTCCCCAGGCTGTGGTAGTTTGTTGCAGCACCCAAAGCGGACTAAAAGATTTTGGTATTTTGGAGCAGACACTTTTCCATGAGGATAATAGGGAGGCATGGAAATATTTCAAGCAAAGGAGAAATAAGATAATATCTATGTTCTAGAAATTTACCCTAGCAGCTGCGAGGAAGATGCACTGGAGGGGGCAAGACTGGAGGCAAAGATACTAGTTAGGTCATTTTGCTGTACTGTAGATGAAAGCAGATGGCTGTCTAATATTATAATAGTAATAATAATAATAATCAGTAGTCACAGTATATTATTTTTACACTAGCTGATCACTTATACTATACTAGATGATTTACATGAATTATTATATTTAACACTCACAATACCCTGCTGAAGCAGGCACTATTTTCATCACCATCTTGCAGACCAGAAAACTTGCCCCAGGTCACACAGTAAGCAGTGGGGTCTGGACTTGAACCAGTGAGTATGGCTGTAAAACCTGCATGCAATGATATCTTGGTACATGTTTAACAACCAGCCTTGATCTGCAGCATTTTCCTATTTGTGTGGTGTAAACACTCCCACCATGGTCAATTCCCAGCTCTCAACAAGTCATCAACAGGTTCACAAAATGACTGAAAATGTAACTGTCCTTTCTTATGAGCTGATGAAAGCCAGCCATGCTGGCTGACTAGCAAAGCTCCAGGTACAGAGCTAACAGCCTGTGAAGTGCTTGTTACTTCTCCCCTCCCTGGTGAGATTGTCTTAATGAGATTCTGTGGAGGCTGCCGAGCCCCAGACTACCTAGGATATTCAAATCTCAGTTCCACCAGTGAGTAACTTTGTGATCTCAGACAAGTTGTTGAACCTCTGCAGTCCTCAGTTTGCTTGCTCTGAAATGAGTTTGTATGAGGCTTCATTGAGCTCATGGACGTAAAGCATAGGGCCTGCAACTATATAGTCGGTGTGCTCCCAAGGTTTAGCTGCTTTTATAGTTACTTTGATTGTGTTTTCCAGGCCCAGAGCAGCTGGAGCACACTGTTTTTTCTCTAAATGTCAGCCTGGGTGGTGTGTGTGCCTGCAGGATGCTGAGCCCCTGGTTTAGGTCATATTAATCTTCTGAATGATTGTGGTGATGGTGCAGCAGTAACCTAGCTGTGGTTGCTAGGACAGCCACAGGTCGGGGTTTTGTTGTGTGTGTATTTTTTTTTTTTAGTCACAAAATTGCAAATGGTCTGAGGGGTTCTAGAATAGTGGATGGAGCCGCTTCCCATGTGGGGCCTAAGTCGTGCCTGTGCTGTTGGAAAAAAAAATGTCACTGCATGAAAAGTAATAATTAGCAAGCATCTGCATACTTTTTCTATATAAAAGCTTTGACAATGTCTTTCAGTTGTATGTATGGGGCGAGAGGGAAACTAGCAGCTATCTGGATTTATGTTAATTCCCTAAATTATTTCTCCAACTCTGTTAAGATAACCATTTCCCACCTTTATCTATGCTTTGATGGCATTGCCTGAGAGTGAAGGCATTGATGGAAGTAGCATTCGTGGTACGCAAGGAGCCTTGGGAGAAAAATTGACTTGTAGCCACAGAGTTCTGGTTTCATGGTGAAATCAATTCAGCTGTTCTGTAGCCTCTTAATTAACTGCTCACTCGTAACAAGGGCCTTTTTCCTAAAGGTTCTTATTTTTTAAATCAGCAAAGTTGCCAGGAAATTACAATCAATACTTTAACAATTTCCCATTTGTTTCCATTGTGATTCTCAAAAATGCTTACCACCCCCAATATCCCTGAGAAAATTAAAATTGTTTTAGGAATACTATGAAGAGAAATAATTTGATTTGTTTCCCGATGGCACTCTTCCATCGCAACAGGGCAAAATGCCTCACATTCCCCACAAGTGCCCCAATCTGGCTCCACACCTGGCACAGACTCACCTTTTGCCAGACATATCAAAACGGTTACAGTTTGCCTGATATCATAAGGTGTTTGGACCTGTGAGGGTGTTACTGAACAGCAACTGGGGTCCTGCTGCCCACCACCACCACCCTCTAGTCTAGGCAAAATTCCAGGGGCAAAGATTTGGTGATAAAGGATAGACGTCTTTATTCAAAAGCTTCACAATTTTGTAATAAAACTTCCTACATGAATTAGTCACTTAGGTCTAACAATTTAAGGCTAAAGTCTTTAACTCTTTAGTTACAGTTTTAATAACTTAAACCTATCAATTAAGGCCAAATTCTTTAGCGCCTGAGTTCTAGCATCCCTCCTGTTTTAATTATCGTATTTCTAGAGGGTTAGTTTACAAACTAAAACAACATAATATACAAAAGCTACACAATTTTGGAAGAATGGCAGGCTTCTGCCTCAGAGCCTGTTCCCTCTAGGACACCCAAAGAATAAACCTGCCACTCTCTGCCAGGCCAGCTCGATCTTAGGCTGTGCCCAGAGTTCTTTCCCATCCAAAATATCATCTGTTGGGAAACAGGCAGCTGCAGCAGGATCATACAGGCATCCTCGAGGAAGAGAGCCTGAGAGCCAGCGCCAGCCAGTTTGAGAGCCAGAGTCCGGGAGCGCTTCTTTTATTTCCAATCTTCTCACCCATAATCCCATGTACTCTGGAGTCATTCAGTTTCTCAGTCAATCCCATCCTAGGCTGTTTACCTTTGCCTTGGGCAACCTCCTCGTCTGACCCCTTCCCACTGCTCCTCAGTGATCTGGTCAGATTTCTCTGGGATTGCAGGACTGAGCTTTCATTCTAATATGTTTCATCTTGTAAGATGAAACACCCACCTCCTATCTTTGGGGGTGTTTGTCATAATAATCCTAACAGTAGGCTCTTCTCTGATGACTAATGACCTATAGGCCAGGCACCCTTCCAAGGTGGTCCTGTTCATTGAAGGGCTGCAACCCCAATCACACACCAGTAAGTCAGGACCACTATGACTCCCATTTGACAAGTGAGCTATCCGAGACTTTGGAGCTTATGCAGCCAAGAGATGACAGAACCTGGATGTATACCCAGGCCTCTAATCCCCAATCAAATTCTCTGCATGGGGCAATCACCACCCTTGGCCTCCCCATTGGCATTTATCTCTCCTGGTTCTTATTGGTTGGGCCTCCAGTCTGCTGTGGTCAGAGAACACAGGTCACCACTGGGGTCAGGACTATATGCAAAGGAGGAGCCAATGAATCCTGAGCGAGTGCTCCTGGAATCTAGAGCTTAGAGACTGGGCTGGTGATGGGGACTGGCTTCTGCATGGGTGGGGTGTGACTACTGGGGGCTGGGAGACAGGGGAGAGTCAGGGGGAGCAGGTAGAACAGATGACCTTTAGTTGGGCACAGCCAACAGCCTCTGTACATGTGCAAAGGTGTAGGAGAGGATGCCAGGCCCCATACTGAGCCCTGCCACATTTATCACCCCATTTCCTTTCTCTGGATTTAAATTCTGCCATCCAGAGGGCATCCTGAATTCCCTCCATCCTTGTCACAGGTCAGCCATGAGTTCATCAGGGAAGCTTCAGGGGAACCCCAAAAGTCTCTGGTAAAACAGTAGAACAGGAAGAGCTGAGAGTGAAGGCCTACAGAGTCAGAGATGCAGGGCCATGGATGGGCAAGGACGAGGGGTATCCATGCTGCACAGGAACTCAAGCCAGGTTTCATGGAGCAGGCTTTTGAGATTAGCCCCTCAGATGGTATTCTAGGCAGGGGAAATGAATGAGCAAAGGTGGGGAGGTGGGAAGAACCAGGAATTGTTTGGTGTTCAATCAATAGTCCAGCCAGGCAGGAGGCCAGGAGGAATGTATAAAAGCACCAGGAGATAAAGCTGATGGGGCTGGGACCTGCCAATGGAGGGCCTCGAATGTCAAGCTGAGAAGTTGGGATTGAGTGTTATCAGCAAAAGGGAGCCACAGGAGGTTCTGAAGCAAGGGAGTAACCATGAACAGAATGAGTGGATGTGTGTTTCTTATCTGCAGTCAGCATGGCCATTCTTCATGGGCCTTGACCTGTGCAGGCCACACACAATATTCCAGATGCTGCAGATAAGCCCCCAGTACTCATTATGTGAACTTGGAAAAATTTAGTATATGTTCACAGGAATATGCCTGTTAACGACAGATGACTACTGACTGTTTTCAAGCTCCAGGCTGAGGTCAGACCAAAGGCCTTGCATGGTTGCTCTGCATGTTCATAGATCAAGCCCAACCTTTTGCTTGGCAGCCTCTCAGAAACAGGGCCAAGAGATTCCCCAAGGAAAGGGCAGCCCCCTGAGATCTCTGCAGGATTCCTTTCCTTGCCAGGACTGCACACACTAAATTTGAGTGTCCACATGGAATATACAGGAAGCCCAAGTTCTGAAGCCCAATTGGTTACAGATCTGCAACTCTCAATTTGTGGGATTCTGGACATGTCCTTTTACCTCTCTGAGCCTCCTGTTTCCTCCTCAAGAACACAGAGGTGACAGTGCTTAATGCCTCATCCGGTACATAGGCTCATGCAGATAAAGCACACGGTACACTTAAGAAAATGGAGAGATGTGCTGTTAGCTCAAGACTTGTTCTACATATTGGGTGACAAAAAGAGTCTCATAAGTCCACTCAGTGTGGAGAAAGCCTTTACGCACCTCTATCTCTGGCCTCCTCTCCCATTTCTCCATCGATCTTGGGGGTACCTGAGGTGACAAGTACAAGGAAACCTGTTTCCAACAGCAACTGAAAGAACCACAACACATCTGGCCACAGTTATTCTTGGTGGCATGGTTCTAGGCTGGTGTCACAAAGAGCTCCTCGCCTGACCTCCATCCTACTTAACCTTTATTTACATCATAAACCTCCTTAAAATGCAATGAAATTAATGAAAGCTATGGGCCCTTTTCCCAGTGTGTGTGTACCTGTGGCCCCCAGAGCTTCTGGAAAATTCCAGGAAAACAGAATCCTACTAACATTCATTGAGAAGACACTCCCTGCCAGGCACCGTGCTAAGAGCTGGGAATACAGCTGTGGACACAAATCGTGGGCCTCCTGGGGCCTAACATATAGTGGAGAATGGCTAGTGGTAAGTTCAAGAGAGAAAACAAAGTGGGAAAGGGGAGAAGAAGTGCCAGGGATGGGTGTGGGTCTTTGACATGTTACACAGGGTGGCCAGGTGACATTTGTGTCAAAGTTAAAAGAAATGAGGGACATAGCCCTCTGGATATTTGGGGAAGTGCATTACAGCAGAAGAAACTGCAGTGCAAAGGCCTTAAAGAGGGATGCCTGGTGTGTTGAAGAAGATTCAGGAGGCCTGGGGCAGAGGGAGGGAGGACAAGTAGGAAGATGATGTCATCCAGTTGGGAGGGGGCATGTAGTGCAGGGCCTGTTAGGCCACTAGAAGCACCACAGTTTTACTCTAGTGAAATAGGGAGCCAATGCAGGTGCAGGAAATGGAGAACTAGGCTGAGGTGGGGAAGAGGGGGTTGGCAGAAGGTCAGAAACAGAGGAACAAGTTAGGTGACTACTGGAGTAATCCAGGTGGGAGATTCTGGTGACTGGACCCAGTATGTAGCATTGAAGGAGGAGAGAAGGCTGAGATGGTGGATACATTTTGAAGATGGAAACAACAGAATTGTCTGCCCCTCTACATGTGGGGTGTGAGGGAAAGGGAAAAATTAAGGAAGAGTCCAGGGCATTTGGCCTGGACAATCTGAAGGATGGAGCCACCATAAACTGGGATGGCAGACTAAGGGAGAAGCAGGTTCGGGGGTGACCAGGAGCTCTTCTCAGGTCAAGTGGAGTTTGAGATGTCTAGTGTCCATCTAGGTGGTGATGCCATGCAGGTATTTGGCCATATGGCTCAGGTGCAGCTGTGATGTCACAGGCTCCCAGGACATTGCAGGGGAGTGGGCATCACCCATTCCACTGGGGAAGCAGAGGCAAAGTGACAAGAGGATGGAATTCTGTCTGGGAACAGAATTCTATTTTCCACCTCCTTGACCAGTGTGTTTGAGGTAAGGTGGATCAAACTAAAAACACTCTGTAATGTTCTGTAATAGACACAGTTATCCCAGGTTCCAACTGCATTGTTTAATCGGATACTCTTCAAGACACTTCAGAGCTATCTCTGGCTCTAGGGTTGCATGGTGGCTCTAGATGACTCCCCTTCCCTGCAGGACCCGGACAGGCCAGAGGACAGGATTCCACCCAATATTCCAACAGAGGTCTTGTCTGGAGAGGAGGTAAGAACTTAGTTCAGTCACCAGAAAGCAATAGCCTCTCCCAGCCGCTGGCCGCAGGCCCTCGCAGAGCAGCCTGGGCTGGAACTGGCCAAGGTGAATTCCTACCCAGTTGAGCTAGGCAAGCCCACCTTCCCCTCAGGGGCCCTGCTTGCCCTGGTACCCGGCTTCAGGGTGTCCCGCAGCTGGGCCTGAATGCTGCGCCTCAGCAAAACTTCGGGAAACTTGACAGGCTAGCGCTCATCTGGGTGGCGCCTTCCCAGCCCACGATTGGACTGCGCTAAGTTTTCAGAGGGCCCAGGGAATGGGCGTGGAGGGAGGGACCGAGTGGGCGGCGGGTCCACCCCTTATTCCTGGTCCGTAGCTCCGCCAAGTGCCACCAGATGTGGTGGTGTCAGATCGCTCCTCAGAGGTGCTGGCAAGAGCCGTGAGCAGGCTTGGGGCTTCGCCACGCCGAGCGCTGTTGCTGTCGGACCGGACGCGGCGTTCGCCTGCGGACAGAGCTCAGGGAAGTCCAGGTTAGGAAACGCAGACAAGGGGGAGGGGACTCAGGAGAAGGGGCGCAGGCGAGCCCCAGGGTGGGGGAGGGGAGCCGCAGGCTTTGGAGCTGGCGGGACAGAGGGCGGAGCGCTCTGGCCTGCTGGGCAGTTCACAGGGAAATCGCGGTCCTGCAGAAGCCGCAGGTGTTCGCCCCGGGATAACCCCGTGCTGAGAGAGGGCGGGTGCAGCTCAGTTAGGGGAGAAGCTTCGCCGCCCCAAGGCTAGATGGCGGGAGACTGGCTGGCGGGCTTGAGCTCCTGATTGAGCACTCCTGGGGGAGCTAAGAGACCTTCCCCTAGGGGAAGGCTAGGGCGGGGGAAGGGGGCGTGGCGAGTAGAGGAGGAGGAGGAGGAGAGTGGGGAAAAGGGCGGGGAGGGGGAGAGGGAGCTAGGCGAGCAGGGGCCGGTGCAGTTCGGTAACGGCCACCTGAGAACCCTGGTCCCCAGTGCGTGTCCAGCAGGTCGACTGGGCGGTCTAGTGGGAGCCAGCCCGTGGAAACGTCAGCAGTGGGACAGTTGCTACCCATCCAGAGCCTCCCAATTGAAGGTGAGCACCCTCCCGGCACCTCTTGTGTCGGTCTCAGCTTAGAGAGAATAGGACGGGGTGCGGGAATCTAATAGGCTACTTTACAACGAGATTCCTGTCTCTGCGGTGCTCCAGAGTCCTCCAGGGATCTGCCATCTCCCTCTCTCCCTGTCTTCCCTGGTGTCTCTCTTCCACTCTTATCTTCGTCATTTTCCCTTGGTCTCTGTCTCTCTCGGTCCCCGTCACTCGAGCGCACTCTCACTCTGTCTGTTGAGTGTTGGATCTCACTCCGTCCCAGCTCGCCCTCCGCCCGTCAGAGGCGCTCAGGGCTCACCCGCTAGCTCTACTAACTCTCCGGAAGGCTACCTACTGCCTACGGGTTTTCTAAGAGCACGGAGCTCTGCCTGTGGCCCTCTGGCAAACCCCATCTGTTTGTGCCTGGAGGCACTAGGTCAACTCGTTCTTGTCTCTCCCCAGCAGCACACCGACTAGGCAGTCCACCTGCTGTGGAGGGCACCGACCGCCTCCTGCAACATTTGGAGCCACCAAGGTAAGTGCCTCCGTGCTCCTTCCTTGCATCCCATCTCTCCCCACTTGCCGTGGCTCCAGTGGACTGGAGAAAATAAGGAGTCTACAGCGAAGCCAGCCTTCAGCCTCTTTCCTTTTAAAAAGTGACAGGAGGGCCCGAGAGGCCTTTTGGGCTGCCGCCGTGCTTCCACTGCCCTCGGCCCCATTCGGGCCTGAAACCTCAGCGTTTAGGGGCTCAGGGATAGAGGGGTCGCGGGCAGGGCAATGCGGCTTCCCCTTTAAGGCCAGAGCCACTCATCGCAGCGACTGTGAGGATGTGTGAGTGTGCGGCGTGCGTGTCTCCTCCTCCCTGTGTGACACAGCAGTGAGAAATGCCTATCAGTAACTTAAACCCCCGAAACTCCACCTTCCGGGCGCACCGCGCGGAGCCGGGCGGTGGGAATGGAGCTAGCAGATTGAGGCCGCCACTGCAGCGCCGCCGGCATGAACTTGGCGGTGAGCTGAAGCGGCGGGCGGCTGGCGGGCGCGCGCAGAGGCACCGGCCGCTAGCCAGAAGGTGATCTGCAAACGGGCCGGGCCACTCAGCGGACGTCCGAGGCCAGGCTGTCCGCGCAGACGGCTGCCCGCCCCTGGGGCAGTGCCTCCTTCGCCGCCGCGGTAGCTCTGCAGCATGGTAAGGCTGAGCCGAGCCCAGGAGGTCCGACTACTGGGGGCTCCGGGGTGCACTGGTACCCCACTAGTGACCCCCATCGTTGAGGAACCTGGGTTCAGGGGTGCTGCGAACTGGGGACCCCAAAGTTTCCTCCAAGCGCACGGCCCACCTGGCACAGCGCGCTGCCGCCCCCCACTCAAATAAGCCGAGCCAGGCCGGGTTGAGCTTTGCTCGCATCACCCGTGACTGAGGCCTCTTCCTGTTCTTCCGCGCCCACCGGGAGTCTGGAATCCGGCGGGGGCAGCCAAGTACCCGGGAGGGAAGGCAGAGGGGCGCGAGCCACGTGGGCTCTCCTGGCCGAGCTGGGCCACCGGCAGGCTCCTAGTCTGTCCCTGCGCCCCCTGGGCCGCCTGCAGCCCAGATGCCCCAGGCGACGCTGCCTTCGACTGCCAGCTCCCTGAGCCTGGGACAGCCGGCAGTGGGCTCAAAGCGCAGAATTCCCCCACCCCACCCCAAGACAGTTTGCAGCCGCGGACAGGGAGTGTGGAGTGTGAGCGCGCCGAACCCGCTGCCTTGGTCTGGCTCTTCTGCCAAATCCTCCTCTGGAGAGCAACCCCGAGCTGAGTTAGAGGCTCGAGGCAGCCCCAACTGGGCTCCTCCTCGAGCTAACGGCGAATTCCCAGGCCTCAGAGCCGAAGCAGAGTCCGGCGTCCGGCGCCGGCAAGGGCGGGCGGGAAGCCCCCCGGAGCGCCGCCAAATACTTTTCTTGGCCAGTTAGCTTGGCCAGGCTCCGTCCTGATGCAGCGTGTCCGAAACCACTTGGGAAGCTGGCCATACCGTCTGATTTTGATCCATGATTAAATGCGGGCTGAACAGACACTAATAGGATTAGCCTGCCAGAAAACTGCCCTGAAGTCGTCGGAACCTGAACACACAGACGCACCTCGGGCAGGGGATTTGCTCCCACCCCCGTGCTCCTACAGCTAGGCGCAGTCAAATGGGATACCCCGACTGTGGGTGTGTGTGTGCTTGGGGAGGGGCAACAATACATAGAGAACTTGGGTACAAAAGACCCCGCTCGTTGGGGTGGCTTGGTGTTGTTTGGCAGCAGAAGGAATTTCCGGGGCGCCTTCCCCATAGCCAACGAGCCATTTGCGAGTAGCCGATTGAGGCTCTGGGACATTGTGAGGGCGAGCTAGCCGAGTGTACGACAGGCGGGCGGCCGCGCTGGAACAAAAACGCAACGTCTCCGCTAGCCTTAACAATTGCTGAAGAGTTGGATAGGAAGAAGGCCCGGGTCTCCCGGGGGAGATCCCCGCGGGAATTGTGTCGCCGCCACAGGCTTCGGCCCTGCAGCCTGGACAGTCCTGTTCTCGGGCTGCTGTGAGCCAGTGTGCAGCACTGCAACGGGGCAGCCCAGTCCTTGGTAGGCACGGGTCGCCGCCAGTGTGCCCACGGGTCGGGAGGGGTCAGCTGCGCACTCGCGGGGGCTTCCCAGCCGCTCGGGGCTCCCGGAGGTGCACTTTCTTCCTCCACCCCACCTCTTCTTGTTTTCCTTGTCTTTATAGAGATCCCCCTCCTTCCCACCCCCTGCTGCCGCTTTGGCAAACCAGCCGCTTTCTAAAAAGCCCCTTTGTTTCCCAGGAGGCTGGAGAGAGGGAAGGGAAAAGGGACGCAGAGGCAGAGGGCGGGGGCAGCTGCCTCCCAGCGGATTGGAGTGGCTGGGCACTGGAGAGCATTTGTAGGCGATGGGGGAAGGGGCTGTACTTCGAAGACCTCTTCGCGGGAGCCCCAGAAGGCGTAGGGAACCCCTGACTCCTGGTGCCTATCGCGCTCCCAACCTGCCAGCGGTGGACACCCTGGGCCCCGGCTGTCCGGATGGCTCGGAGGATGGACAGCTAGCAGGCAGGCGCAGAGGCTAGGGGCGGCGCACCTCTACGCGGGCTGGGCCGATGCCGCTCGCCACCGCGCTCGCTGGGGGCCGGCAGAGGGGGCGCCCTCTTCTCGGTTTCGGTTTTCAGCCCTCGCCCCTAGCCCCTTGGGCTCAAGGCAGCAGTCCCGCCTGGCGGTGTGAGACAAACGTGTGAAAAGAAGGTAGCTACACTGAGGCTCTCGCCACCCCGCGGCTAAACGCATCTCTTCCCTCTCTCTCCTGCCGCCACCCCCCCGCCCCCACACTAACTCCAATGCTCCGTGGTACCCCTTTGTTTGGAGGCAGAAAGGGAATCGGAACCCCCACATCCTAGCTCTAGCAGCCTGGACAGCAGGCATTGGGGACGAGCATGCATCTCGGGAACTTGCGTCGGCCTGCCGCCTCTGCACGCACCCGGCTCTGTGCACTTGCTTTACCCCACAAACCTGCGGGACCCCTGAATTACATTGAGGAACGTTAAACATAGTGTAAGAAATAACCTTTTGCTAGCCTGTCGGCCTGCCCGGTTCTCAGTCTCCAAAACGCCCGGCTTTTTTCCTTGTAAACTTTGTTGCAAAAGAGGATACTGACAAAAAGAGAAACTGACAAATAAGGAGAAGTGGGCGGAGTCCAAACTCGACGGGTGGGTCCCAGAGCTAAGGGAGATTCAGATTCTTCGCGATATCCTGTCGCTGCAGCCTCCTCCCCCTATTCCCATTTAATCTCATGGCAACGTATTATTTGTGCCTTTTCGCATCTTTTCCCTACATCACTCCCCTCCTCCTCCCTGGAGATTATTCGTAAGTGTTGGTCGGACATTTGTTCTCTGGTCTTTGGAATAGAGGTGAAGCGTTAACTCTCTCCCCTCCCCCCAACATACACATCCCAGCAGCATCTAAAACCACAAGAAAGTGCTCCAAGGGTAAAACACAAAAAAGTGCTCCAAGGGTAAACCACAAGTTCTACCTTCTCCTCCCCCCTTTGTGCTTCCCTTCTGGAGCAAGATCATTGGAAAATAAAGCTGCTGATGTGCGAGATGGAACATATGGTGCCTCCATAAGAGAGAAGCTGAAATGGCCTTGAACCTGCCGGACAGACCAGCTGTTTGCTGCCAGCCAGAGCATCTAATCAGCTTCTTCCCCTTAAAGTAACAGCCCTCTTTTCTCTTGACGACTAGTTTGCATATTAAATAGAATAGTCTCCAGAGGAGAAATGTGATGGGCTCCTATATTGCTTTGTGCTTTGGTGGTTCTCCAATGCCTGTCCCCTGCTCTGGGGGCTGCCTTGGCTTCTCCTCACATGTGCCTCCAATGTGTGAGTGTTTCCTTTAACACTGAAGTCAGAATGTTGCTCAAAGTGGAACCTGGGAAGAGGGAGGCAGGAAAAAGGATTTCCAGACACCAGGGAGGAAATCTCTCTGGTTTGTTCCCACTGGATTTTGAAAAACTAGCAGTCCTCTCCCAACTTAAATATATCACAGAGAGCTGCAGCTCTTTCTTGTAAAATCTCCTTAAAAATCATCCTCTTCTCTCCGTGACCATTTTCAGTATTCTTCAGTAAATTGTGTTTGAGAGGGGGAAAAAAACTGTGGCATCGGAAAAAGAAAAGCTTGAGAAGATACAAGGAAATTCCATGTTAGGAAATCATTAGCAAAGGGTGACTAGGTCTATTTTCCTGTCACTGATGCTGACAGTGGCACAGAAGTGTGGGTTGAAACAGGAATATCATTGAATTGTTTAAACTCTACCACGAAATAACCTATTGCTGGGGTGGGGGTGGGGCCTATACATTCACTGCATCTTAATGCAAGGAATTTACTGTTGTCATTCCTATTCACTAAGGAAAGGGAATTTTTCAAGCCTGGCCAGCATGTTTAATACCATTCCCCACTCCCCTTTTAAGCTTATCACCTAAAGGTTTAAAATGCACCTGTTAGTATGTGACTGTTAGGAAACTCAAGCACTGCTTTTATGAAATGGGCAGAAACTGGTCTTAGACAAGTGGTTCTTTCAGACAGTAGTTTAACTACTGTCTTCCTAAAGGACTTCCTATACGTGGTAAAAAAACCATTATTTTTAAGATTCTGATTTTTTTTTTCTGTAGTGATACATTGGAGAGATAATTAACTTAGAAGCTGAGAAATTTCTGTTCTACAACACTTGCCTCACTAATTAGCAGAGTGATCTTGGGCAAGTCCATCCTGCTCCCTTATTTCTGCATCTCCCTTTGAAGTCTGAAAACCTCGATGTCTGAATCCCTTCCAGCTCTAACACTGTGATTTGTGAATGAAATAGTCATTTTTCTGGGGAAGTGAAGCACTATTGGGGAAAAGAGCTAGATTTTTTTTAAAATGGGAGATTTTGAGGGGCAACAAGGAGAGGTATAAAAATGGCAGAAGGTTAAGAAAAACAGTATGCAAGTGGGAAATGTTCCCTCTCTTTGTGTCTTCTGCCAGTGTGAACTTGTAACTCAGAATCATGGATGGGGGAGGCTGACAGGCAACCCCGAGGGCTTCTTGTCCTACTAGTACCCCTAGTCCGGTGATCTCAGGGCCTATTGTTGATGGCAGGCTTCCTTATCTTTTGGTTGGTTTGCGAGTAACACAGTCTAAACTCTTTGAAATTAGACTGGCATGTTTCCAAACAACTCATCTCATATAGAGTAGATCTGCTGTTTTGCAGGTATTTAGCAAAGGTTTCAAGGACAAAAAGCCTTTTTCTCTATATACACAAGCCCCAGTGGAGTATGGGCTCTGAATTCACTGTTGAACCTTTTCTTTCCTTCTTAGTTCAGCTGGGGTTTTTTTTTTAAATCACATTTCCAACTTTGAGGGTGCAGCAACCAGGAAGGAATCTGCCACTGTCCTACTTGATGTTAATATTGATTTTTTAAAATGGATTGGAGGACGGGTACACATTATGAAGAAAGATCTTTTATCCTCTGAGCTCTTTGGCAATTATCTTGCTGCCATAAATGTTGATACACATATAATGGATGTAACTAAAAAATCTCCTTAGCCAAGCAGAAAATGCTGAGTGTTTGTTGGAGCAGATAAGAATGCTGAGTGTGAATAGACCAACCCAGATGTGGCTAGGGTGGGAGATAAATGATGGAGGAACAGGAGTTGGTTATTATAGATCAGCACAATAAACCAATTCCCATCATACCTCTCATAATTCCACTGAGGAGTAACCTAGGCAGACCAGTCAACTGTATGGCAGGATTGAAGCCTTGCAAAGCTTAGCTGGAAGCAGTCTGATTTTTCAGACACTGAGTCCTTAAACATCTTCTGAACTTTGAAGAGGGAAACTTTACAAATCTGCATGAACCTGATGGGTTTAATTGCAGTGCATACTACTGGTTTTGTCATCGCTGCTATTGTCATTTAGAAAAGAAGAGTAGGCCCACAGAGCTGGAACCTGCTGGCAGTTAGTCAGGGGTCCTGTTGGGAGGGGTAGGCAGAACAGCAGAATCCATTGGGGTCCTGCTCTGAAATGAGCAACCTGGGACTTTCTGAGGCCCCATGAGCATTTGCTGCAAGGGGAGAGGATGGGAGCAAAAGAATTGGGTTTCCTCCCTCCCACACCTCATTACTTTACTTTTTCTTGCTATTCAAAGAGCTTCCCCAATATCCTTTGTGCCTCAAGTCCCTTCCTAAGATCTGACCTCTTCATAATTTCTAAAGCAATCAGATATGTCCAGCCTACAAAGATCCCCCCACCTCCGTATAGTGAGGGGTCTCACTGGCTATGGGCACCAAGCTTCAGGAGTAAAAATTTCCAGAGACAGGTCCAAGAATACCATAGGGAAAAAGCCCTTTACAAAGTCTTTAAGGACTGCCTTTGCCCAGAGGTGTTTACCCAGGCCACCTTGGAACTCCAGCCTCAGACTTTTCCTTCCTCCCTGACCTGCATGATAATGTACTCTCCCCTACCCTGGAGGAGGAGCCCTGCCATCGCAACCCAGCCCTGCCCTAGTTGCCTTCAGGCCCTAGGGAAGCCATTGCCCCTTTCTACAGAGTCCAGATCACAGTCTCAATGTACCCCCATTTCCTGGAAGGGGAGGGACCCAGCTGCCTTCCCCTCTCGGGGTACCTGCTGCTTGCTAGATCTATGCAGTAAAAAACCATTAAATGGGCTTTGGGAAAACACATTTTCTTAAGGCTGAGAATTGTTCCACAAGGCCTAAAGGAAGATGGGGTTGACTATGATTCCATCATGCTAGAAGAGGCCCTGGCCAACTGGCCACTGTGTTTCCCCCCTTTCCTCCCCCTGTGGGAGCATCTGGACACTAGGCCATCAGGGACACGTTCTCATGATTCTGGAAGAGGCCACTGGAAGCCACAGGGTCTTGAACTAGTGAATGGCATCTGTGTCCAAAGGGCCTGGTGGCTCCAGCTTGTCCCCTCCGTCTTTGGAGGGGAATTGTGGCCCTTAGGGCACTGAAGGCCCCACAAAACTCAGTTGTCCCGAATGCTTTGGGCAATCTCAAGTCCCTTGTCCAATTATCTCGAGCGCCACCCTTGCCCCATGAATAAATAATGTGTTTATCTTTTGCCCAGTGTTTGAACCTAAAACTAGCAACCCCAGATTCTTTAAGGGCTCAGTGACAAAAAAAAAAAAAAAGGAAAGAGGAAAAGATCCAGCTCTGTCTTCATTTTGGGGGTGCTGTTAGCCAGTCCACCACAGTCCTACACATAGTTGCCCCAACGCACATACGAAGCTCAGATACTGAAAGATGGAGAATTTTCCAGCAGGAAAAGCCCTATGATTTTATAGAAGAGAAGGTGAGGCCCAGAGATGGGGACCTGGCTTCCCTGAAGGGACACAGTAGAGGGATCCCAAAATAGAACTCTGGTTTCCAGCTCCCAGTCAAGTAGTTGGGTCTGGAATGCCAACTTTGCACTCACGCTGAGGAAGAGAAAAGTGGTGAGAGAAATGTGGTGAAGAGAAGAGGACCATCATTATTAACTAGCTTAATAAAAGCTGACCTGCGTCTGTGTGCTGTGGTTAGCATTTTTGGGAGACAGAGGGGCACATTGGAATCAGAACTCCAACTCTAGAACTCACTGAAGATCACTGAAGGTTGTAAGTTAATGATCAGTCTGGGGCTCAGGCATGGGTGTTACAGAAAAGAGTGTCTTGTCTTGTATTTTCAAGTTGCTGATGGAGAGTTGGGCACCTAGCTCCTGGTAGGGCTGGGCTGGGTGGGCTCCCTTGGCAGTTGTGGATTGTTTGGGTTTTGTTCTTAATGAGATCTGTGTTAATATCTACCTTGGGTATTTCCAACACCGACCTTGGAATTTTAAGTGGGACAGTAGTCTCAATGCAGTTGCCAACGTCACATGCTTTGCATGTCTAATTCTGAAAGACTGGCATGCATTATGCTAGGTTTGGGGAGGACAGCACAGTGTTTCTAAGCTGCTTGTCTGACAAGGATTAATTTAGCCTCTAATTACTACATTTTCTTCTCAGTTTCCTGCATGAACATGTTGTAACAAAAGCTTAAAGAAGTATGCCATTTCGTTTCGCCACTGCTATAAAATTAATTTTGGGGATATGAAGTCAAATATGACACACTTGATGTTAAAATAATTGTGCTGACATTCAACTTAAAATGAACAATCTGGTTGTTTCTAGTGAATCCCCAGTGATGGGGTAAAGAGCATTATTGTGTTAGTCACAGCCACAGCCCCCCAAATGAGCCCTGATAACATGGAAGAGTGTCACTGTACTAATCCCACTGGGTAGCCAGTGCTCCCTACACATGGCCTGTACGTTGCCTTCAGAGAGTGTGACTAATGACCTGCATAGCGAGGCTGCCTGGGAGCCCTTCCTGCCTGCTAACAGGGCAAGTGATGTGTTCTCCTCCCACAGCAGAGGTGAGGCTCTTCCAAACTGAAGCCTCCCAAATGCCTGCTCCCAAGGCAGACCCTGTTCAGATCATGGTGACAATGAAATTGCAAGATTAAACTGCCTGGGCTTTTCCAACCAGGGTTCTCTCCCTCCTCCTCCCTGTGCCACCCATCCCAGAGGGATGGCCCCTTGGCAGGCCTACAAATCTTTTTTGATCCCCACATCCCCAAACAGCAGCACTGGATGTGGGAACCACAGGCCCACTCCCTACTCTAGGGTGGCTGGGAAGTCTGGCTTCTCAGACCCTGGGCAGGAGTCCTTCACAGCATGGTTTGATTCTATTTCCAAGTCCATAGAAGTAGACTTGTGGGATAAGGGTGACAACCAGCTTAGCCAGTCATGGAGCCTTATATCCTTCTTGCCTTGGCAGTTGTGGAGAGTCGGACTTTTATAATCACACACGCACATCCCTTACCTCAGTGTCAGACAAGCATGATTGCTTTTCATTTCCTTCCACGGAGAGGCACTTCACCTTTTAGAGTATATTTTGCCTTGGGACTTGAGAACTAGAAGCTGACATTATCTCTCTTATTCTCAGCACATTCTTTTTGAAAGGTGGTACCCAGATAGAAAGGGCTAGGTCCTCAATCCTTGTTCCCTGCATGGTTGGTAACAGGCTGTCTAGCCTTCGCATTCAGGCCTTTGTGTTTGCCCTTTGCAAAATCCTGAGCAAACCAAATTCAGGTTCAGTCTCCCCACCTTATTCTTCCTGAATCCTAGACCTGCTCATCGCCCTTACCTGGAAAGGCACCATCCTCAGTCCTCTGTGACTTAGTGTGACTCACTACCTCAGGAAAATATGGAACTTCTAACGGAAGTTATAGGAGGGAAGAGCTACCATGCCTTGGAGAGCATCCATTCTTTAGGGCACAAGTAGGGGGTGTTCAAGGGTTATGGAGGCTCTCTTGGTTACCACCATGTGGTACCATGCCTGGAGAATGCCCAGCAGCACCTGGCTGCCAAGGCTCTCCTGAGCTCACCCGAGGGTAGCTGACACTAGCTGGTCTCCTGAGCCCTGAATCATAGAAAAAAAAAGACTCCAATTTCTCTGAAGCAGGGAGGCCCTTTGCCTTTTGTGGATCATGGACTTATTTGAAAATCTGATGAAAGCTATGGGTCATCATTTTTTGCCACTGCGCAAGTATATGCAATGTTGCATCTAATTTTAGGCGCTCATAGACCCCTCTGGAAGTCCATTCATGGTTCCCTCGAGGATTCTTTGACACAGGTTAAGAATGCCTCAATATGGTGTCTTAGTCTGTGCCAGATTGTGTGTTCATCTCTGGTCACCACATGGGCATAGAAGTACTATGATGTGGTGAATGAACATGAGCTTTGCCTTTGACACAGGACATTAACTAGCTGTGGGATTTTAGGCAAGTTCATGAACCTACCTGAGCTGCAAGGTCCTCAGTTGTCAGATGGGAATGTGAGAATGCTGGTGCTACCCAGCTTAATGTCATCAGAAGAGATTCAAATGAACCAGTGTTGGTGAGAACATCTTGCACACAGCAGACTCAGGCAGCCTCTTGGGTTTCACTCTGTAGTGTCACTGGTCACTCGTCATTTTGCCTTTCTATTTGGCCTGGGAAATTTAACCAAAGGAAAACATGTCTCTTTTGACATAAAAAGTCTGTTTCCTTTTGTTTGACATTGTGTAAGTTACTCCTAGGCAAACTATCATAAAAGAGTCTCTAGCTTGGGAGGGACCTCCATGGGCATGCAGAGTATCTGAGATCTGGGCAGTTCTGGACGTCACAACTCATTAGGGGCCCTGCTTGCTCAGACCTCAGGGGCTCCCTAGTGGGGTTGGGGTGTGTGTATCTGACCTAGTGCCATGGAAGAGGTTCTGTGTTGGCCTGTCAGAGGAGTTAGCAAGTGGCATCTTGAGAAGGCAAAGGGTTTGGTTTTCCACATTCCAGTACTGTCACACCTGCAATCAGGAGGTAAAACTAGATCCTTGAATCATTTCCAAATTAGTGAAAAGGTTCAGGCAGCTCCTTATGAAACCTGAGTGATGGACCTGCTCCAGGATCTGTCCAAGGCTCTGTCCGAAGGGAGGGAGGGGAGCAGTTCTCTTCAGAGAAAAGCCTCAGGAACAGCCTACAAGCACTTTGTTTGGTGGGAAGTTGGCCTGGGAGGGAAGAGGCCCACTGGACTCGATTCAGATAGCCCTCCTCCTTAGCCCTGGCCGGATAGCTCAGTTGATTAGAGCTTCATCTCAACAGGTCAAATAATCCTCCTCCACTGCCCACAAACAAGCCAGGCAATGTGAAAGACTGTGTGGTCAAGTCATGAGGGTGGACAAATCATACAGATGAGGAAATTGAGGGCCTGAGAAAGAACTGTGCTTTTCCAGTGTCACATAACAAGTCAGGGGCCACCCTGTGCAAGAATACAAATGAGCACAAAGATATGTCCTTTGCCTGTGTTGGACTTGTGTTCCCTCCAGGTTCTCTGGCTTCTGACATAATGTCTTTTCGCCTCTTTTAAAAACACAACCTGTCTTCAGATTAATGAATGCTCAGGTTTTCAAAGTCAGCTTGAGAGAATAAAGAGCAGGTTTGGAAAGGAGCAGGTTTGGAACACTCAGGATGATCCTGGCCATGCTAAGCCTGTTGCTATGCAGTTCCAGAATCAAATCAGCCAGATATTTGTAGAGCAACCCCCTCTACCTCCCCTGCCCCAAGTTAGGACGTTTTTTGGAAGAGTATTGCTAGGAGCTTGGGCTTTTCCTTTCCTTTATAAAGAGAAGAGTGTTGTTTTGCTTTGAACTGGCTTGCAAATAGTTTGAGAGTTCCCCTCTTTCTTTTGTTAAACCAGTCAGATTTGCAAGGGCTGCTTAAGTGGAGATCATGTTAAAAATGAGCATTTTGTACTGGGTCATTATGCAGAGTGGCGCCAATTCCCATTTGCTGGAGTGTCTGGGCCTTAAGCTTCATTAATCTTCTGGAAGGGGATAAATACTGCAAGTCACTTGAAAGTAGATGCCACCTAGCAATTTTAGGCATGCTCACATAATCATCCGAACTGATAGTGGTCTGTAAATGGGGAAGTGTGGTTGTTGACGCTTGCTCTTTGGAAGAATCACTGTTTGGGACCAGCTTTCTGAGTCTGGAAGGGACCCCTAGTGCAATTGTAAGAAGAATGTCCACCTGGAGAGTCAGCTGACATATGCTCCAGGTCCAGCTGTGAGTCTGTTACGCCATCTATACAGTGAAGGGATTGACTAGGGGAATCTGAGGGTGCCTCCAGCTTTGATGTGCCATGATTCTCGGTGTTGCAAATTAAATTGTAAGTTACTTAAAATATTTGAAAAGGATAAATCATAATTTGTTACTTTTGGAATTACAAGAAGCATGAAGCTACAAGGGTTTCATTTTAGTTTGGTAGATGGGGGCTATGACTGTTAAATAGTCAAGGACAGTTTTAGAAGTTTGGGGAAAGACCAAAAGATTTGTTACATATTTATGTAGGACCAAAGAATGGGAAAGAAATGTTCCCTTAGAGATCCAGTTTTTACACATGGGATACTGGGGCTTGATTCCCCTGCAAGCTGCTAGAAGCTGAGCTAGTCCAGGAGTCAGGTGTTCCCAGTCTCAGCCCACTGCAGGCTGTTTCTCCACCCATAGTTTGAATATCCTTGCAGAAGAAGTACCCAGACATCCAGTTATTGAGCCTGCAGTCAGCAGAATATCAGGCTGAGAGATTTTCATTTCTAGCTACCAAATAGTAGCTTATCAAAAAGGAAATTTTTCCTGTATCTCTATCCCCAATAACCAAGAGTTGTTTTCAGCTAAAGTAAATATTCAATTTTGTTGGTCTTGTACCGATGCTTAATTTAAAAAAAGCAGATTTTTAGAAAAATACTGAGGGTGGTACTTGGGGGCTTTTTATTTGGAATTATTTTAACTTAAACATAATTGGCTGTTTCAGGTTTGACTTCATGTATGCTTGTTGTCATTATGCAAAAATAACCTAAGTTGCCCCACCCTTATTTTTGTTATGATAACTGATCTAAAAGAAACTTTTATGTCTCAACTGTTTGTACCCACAGTGCTTGCCATGTTTGCTTGCTTGTTTATTTTTAAATCACAAACATGTGTTGTTCACCTATAGCTAATGAGTGCTTATAAAATCTGCCTGGCTTATTCCCAAACAGCCACCAGATTTGGGACTGTTTTTTTTTTCTGTCCCAACACAACCATCTCTTATCTATGCCCAACCACCCACTACTCAGGCTTGGAACAGGACCAGTGTCTGGGAAGGAGGTAGCCTGGGTGCCACACCCAGCTCTGCTGCCTCACTGTGTGACCTTGGCTAAGTCCCTTACTACTTTGGGCCACATGGTTCCTATTGTGACAGAAGGGGCTGGCTTAGTGTTAGAGGGCTCCCTGAGATTTTCTTCTTATTGGGTTGGATTGTTATATTTGGAGGCTGTGATTTGACCAGTGGAGTATTTGACCTTTAAATACTTTCTAGAAGTAAAATTCAGTGATTGTCCAAGAAAAGTGAAACCTACTAGCACTTAGTTCCTGATGTCTGGCTGCCTTTTAGAAAAATGTATCTATGTGTATTCCCACCCCCTCATTCAGATTTGTTGAGAATTATGGGCTTGAAATCAAGGCAGAAAGGGAAGGGGGAAAGGGAGATAGTGCCCAAGACCTTTCTCTCTGTCATGGCCCTTGCAAGTGATGGGACCCATTGGACTTCCTCTCCTCTTCCATTTGGACAGGTCAGGGGTCAGTATGCAAAGAACCCAAAATAATCCAAAATTAGAACTTGGGTGCTGGTCAGGAACTTGTCAAAAGTCATTTTGAAAAAGTGATTAAACAAAGATATTTTGTGTGTCTACTATGTGCAAGTCACTGTTGAAGGATGGATGGGTGGGTGGATGGATGGATGAAGAGATGGATGGTTGGATAGATAGATGGATGGGGCAGGCAGACACATGAGCGTTAAGATGTAAAAGACTACTAAATACCCAGGGTAAAGAAGTTATGCAAATTAATGTGTCAGGGCGATGATAGAAGAATGAACAAAACAGACAAAATCCTTCATGAAAGGTAGTCTAGCATTGGACAACAATAGACAAGATTAATAAGTAAAAAATATGTTATAATTTAGTATGTCAGAGGTGACACGTGCCTTGAAGCAAAATAAATCAAGGAAGGGAATAGGAGAATACCGTGGAAGGAGCCACATTTAAATAGGGTGGCCAGCAAGGACCTTGCCAAGAAGGTGAGATTTGAGCAAAAACTTGCAAAACCATTGATCAACCAGTCCAGTGCTATCCAATAGAAATATTGGATTGGCCAAAAAGTTTGTTTTTTCCATAAGATGGCTCTAGTAGTGCCTAAGTTGTCTTTAACTTCATTCAGAAAAATTTTGTTACATTGTATTGTGACAGCTGTCATGTCAGCGTGCATTAAAAAAACATCGAAGTTGGTGAATTTTTAATGTAGTCATTTCAATAGTGAAGATGGAAAAAAATATGCAACATTTTTGGCATATCATGCTTTATTATTTCAAGAAAGGTAAAGTGCAGCTGAAACACAAAAACAGATTTGTGCAGTATATGGAGAAGGTGTGACTGATAAAACGTGTCAAAAATAGTTTACGAAGTTTTGTGCTGGAGATTTCTTGCTGGGTGATTCTCCATGGTTGTGTAGACCAGTTGAAGTTGATAGTGATCAAATCACGACATTAATTGAGAACAATCAGAATTATACCTCGTGGGAGATAATCAACATACTCAGAATATTCAAATCAATCAAGTTATTGATGAAAATGAAATGTGTCTTTTATTTTATTAAAAAAAAATGTGGACTTTTTGGCCAACCCTCTATAAGGCAAGCCACAGATACAAGCCACATGTATAATTTTAAATTTTCTAGTAGCCACATTTAAAAAGAAGCAAGTGAAATTAATTAAATAATATTTTATTTAACCCAATCTATCTAAAAATCTGTCTAAACTATTAGTATTTAAACATTGAATCAACTTAAAAATGACCGAGACGGTATACGTTCTTTTTAATCATGCCAAGTCTTCACATTCCAGTGTATAGTTTACACTCACAGCATACCTCAGTTCATGTTAGCCACATTGCAAATTCTCCATAGCCACATGTGCCTCATGACTACTATATTGGGTAGCAAGCACATAACTAGACTCTTAAAGTTAAGAATTCTCATTTTAGTGGATCTCTGATACACTACTTTATAGGGTGCTCTCTTTGCTTACTGGGCTGAACTTATTTAAAATAACAACTATTGCTAATCATCATTAATTTACATAAGTTCCTTTACTGTGGGTAGCATTTTACATCTTAAGTTTTCATATATATGTGTCTGCTTGTCTGTTTGTCCATCCATCATCCTCCAAAATGGCTCTACCTGAAAGGTGTTACCCAATTCTCAGTTTTTCTGCCTTGCGGGCTAGGTTCTGAATGCAGACTGAAGGGAGCTCAGTGGACCAGCTGGTATCTGCCACACTGAGCAAGGCTTTGAGGAGCATTGGCCAAAGGTCTTTTGTCAGAAGGAAGGCTACATTTTTGACTTGATGTTTATCAAAACATTTCCATGCATGCCTGTGTGTGCCTAGAGATGACTTCTGTCCTGGTGCCTCTTCGAAGCCCACCCATTAACTGAGAGCATTTTTTGAGGCTTGGCCTTCAAGCCTGTACTCTCTGTTCCTAGCTTCTGCCTGGGGGGGTTAATTGATCACTTCTGAGCTTTTGTAATTTAATTTTTTAACTTGACATAAATTCAGACTTCAAGAAAAGTTGGGAGAATAATACAAATAATTTCTGAATACCTTTCACTCAATTTCCCAAATGTTACTATTTTACCACATTTTCTTTATGTTTTATACACTTTCCCTTCTACACACACACACACACACACACACACACACACACTTTCCTTTAGTGAATTGTGTGAGAATAAAATGCAGATATAGTGCTCTGTTATACCTAAATAGTTTAATATATATTTCCTAAAAACAAGACATTCTCTTGCATAAGTATAGGATGTTGATCAAAATCAAGGAGCTAGCAAGCAGATCTAAAGATCTTAATCTAAAACTTTATTCACATTTTGCTGATTGTCCCAAAAATGTCCTTTATAGGAAACAACCAAAAAATAAAAAACACTCAGGATCATATGGTGCATTTGGTTGTTACGTCCCTTTAGTTTCCTTTAATCTGGAAAAATTCTTCAGGCTGTTTTTGTGTTTTGCAGCATTGATATTTGTGAAGAGTACAGGTCAGTTATTTTGCTGAATGTCCTTCATTTTGGGTTTGTCTGATGTTTCCACATGATTGGATTCAGGTTCTGTATTTCTGGAAGTGATGGTTTGTCCTCCTCAGTTTATCATATCATGAAGTTCATGATGCTGATATGTCTTATTACTAGTGTTATTAACCCTGATCACTTGGTTAATATGGTATCTGCCAGGTTTCTTCACTATCAATTTACTATTTCCCCCTTTGTAATTATCTTATGGGGATATATTTTGAAGGTATGTTAATGTCCTGTTGCTCGACAAATTTTCACTCACTAGCTTAGCATCTATTGATGATCCTTGCCTAAGGCAAGTTTACTATGCTGGTTGCCAAATAATTTCTAATTCTATCATTCTTTCTATATTTATTATTTGCCTTTCTATGGTGAGAATTTTCCTTCTTTATGTATTTATTTATATCAGGTGAATTCATGGATTATTGTCTCATACAATGAGTCATAATTCTTTACTATCATTATTTATTTTCATGCTCAAATTTTCCCAGGTTTGGCCAGTGGAGCCTCTTTATGTTGCCTCTTAGGCCTTTTTTTTAAATAAAAAATAATCTTGTAGCCAATATTGAAAACATTTTTAAAAAATACTTTATATATTTTTAGAGAAAGGGGAAGGGAAGGGGAAAGAGAGGGAGAGAAGTATCAATGTTCCAGAGAAATGCCAGGCAACCCAGGCATGTACCCTGACTCAGAATCAAGGAATCGAACCAGAGACTTTTTGCTTTGCTGGATGACACCCAACCAACTGAGCCATACACCTCTTATGTCTTTTTAACATGTTCCTAATCATTCTCTGAACATGATATTAATTTCTGGCATAACAAGATGTCCCAGGCTCATCTTGTACTTTTCTGCCCCAGCCATGAAAATCAGCCATGATCCCAAGGAACCCTAGTTTCTTTTAGTGGAGGGTGGTATTTAGAAACCAAGATCTGGGCACTAGATGTATGCTCATTTCTACAGGACTGTTATTGTTAGTGGACTTTCTTAGCCCACAAAGCTAGAAAATTAATTATTTAAATAACTCAAATCTATATTTTATTTTATTTTATTATTTTATTAACTTTTATTATTGTGGTAACTTCTTTAACCATCATATGTTCACACTGATACCTCTAAATTCCAATCCAACAACAAAGTTTATTCTATCTTTGTAACTTCCTTTTATGACAATGAGAAATCTCTGTGCTATTATCCATAATGTATTTGCCCATTCACTGAAAATTCTAAAATACACACAAAGTAGTTTCAGAATTGCTAACCCATAATTCTATGAAAAGAAGCCTGTTAACTAGAGTAAAATACTTGTTTAGAATTCATTTTGTCTTTAGCTTAAGGATATATTATCCAAAGATTATTAAAAATTACCTGAGCTAGTTCTCTGTCTCTGCTCCCAGTGTGGTCATTTGAATATAGTTCAGTTCTCTTGTTCCTGTTAGTTTTCTTTTGAGGCTTTTGTTTTCTCATACTTGTTAATTTTACTTATCTATGTATCTATTTATTTATTTATTTGTATTAATTTTTTTGAGGTAACATTGGTTAGTATTTTATATAAATTAAAGGTGTACAAGATTGTAATTCATTATTTATATATTCTAATGCATGCTCACCACCCAAAATCTAGTTTTCTTCTTTTACCATGTATTTGACCCCTCTTACCCATTACAACCTCTCCCCACCCCCATCACCTCTGGTAATCACCATTCTGTTGTCAATATCTATGAGTTTGTTTTTGTTTCTTTTGCTAGTTTAATTCTTTTTTTTAATTGCTGTTCAATTACAGTTGTCTCCATTTTCCCCCCATTACTCTCACCCTGCCCCACCCACCACCCATCTCCCACATTCAACCCTTCCCCCAAACCGCCCCCACCCCCCGCCATTGTCTTTGTCCTTGGGTCCTTCATACATGTTCCTTGGCTTGACCCTTCCCCCTCTTTGCACCGCTATCCCCCCTCCCCTCTGGTTACTGTCAGTTTGTTCTTTATTTCCATGTCTCCTCTGAGCCTGTAAAATAATAACATACTTCCAAAATTTAGAACTGCACAAAAGTGACACCACCCATTACTCCTATCCTTTCCACCTCATTCCATTCATCCACTCTCAATAACCAGCCTCACTTGTTCTCCTGTTTTTCTTTTCACACAAATAAGCAGATATCTGTGCATTTTCCTATATGCCCTTTTCACATGAAGGGTAGCATACTCTTGTGGGCTTTGCTTTTTTACATTATAGTACATCCTAGCAATCACTGTGTATCAGTTCATATAGATCTTTATCATTTCTTTTATTGCAGCTACATGATATGACTTAGTGTAGATACACAATAGATTATTCAATCACCCTCCTTTGCATGAGCATGTAGGTTGTTCCCAATATTTTGCAATTACAAATGATGCTGCAAATCAACAATCTGGTGCGTATACATTTTCATTTCATTGGAGATGTATCTTCAGGGCAGATTCTTAGATGTGGAATTGGTGTGTCAAAAAGTAAACATACAAAAATTCCCCTCCTGAAAGTTTGTTCCAGTTTGCATTCCCATCAGCAGTGTACCTTTTCCCCTAAACCCTGCAAACAGTGTTTGCTATACTTTTTAAATTTTGCAAATCTGATAGATGAGAAATTGTATCTCAGTAATTTTCATTAACATTTTTCTAATTATGAGTGAGTGACTGGGAGCATCTTTTCATATGCTTTAGAACCTTTTTGATCTGTGTGTGTACGACTTATCTGTTCATGTCTTTCTCCTGTTTTTTTTAAATATTTTATTTATTCAATTTTAGAGATGGGAAGGGAGAAAGAGAGGAAGAGAAACATCAATGTGTGGTTGCCTCCCACATGCCCCCTACAGAAGACCTGATTGGCAACCCAGGCATGTGTCCTAGACTGGGAATAGAACTGGCGCCCCATTGGTTTGCAGGCCAGCGTTCAATCCACTGAGCCACACCACCCAGGGACTCTTTCTCTTGTTTTCTATTGAGTTTTTGGTATTTTATCCTCAACTTTAAGAGTTTTTATATTAAGAATACAAGTTGTTTTAATCTAAGATATATGTTGCAAGTAACTTTTCCCAATTTATTTGTTTTTTGATGAGGTTTGTTTTTCTTTGCTATGCAGAAGTATTTTTACGTAGTGAAATATCAAATTTTATTTTATAGCACCTGGATTTTGAGTCACAGTTAGAAGACCTTTCCTCACACCCATGTTAAAGAAGAATTCACCCATTTTTCTTCCAGTATATGCAGCGTTTCAAGTTTTACATAGAGATTCCTAAGCCATTTGGAGTTTATTCTTGTGAGTGGATTATATGGTATGAATCTTTGCATATTTTTCAAATGGCTACTCAGTTATCATAAACCCACTTTCAAAAACATCTGTCTTTGCCCCCAATTATTTTAAATGTCACTATTATCATATATTTAATTTCCGCATGTATTTGAGTGTATTTGTAGATGTGCTGTTCCATTGCTCAATTTGCCTGTTCTTCTTCCAATATCACACTTTTAATTACAGAAAATTTACAGAATGATTTTTAAAAACTTTATATTTTTAGTTAATTGTAGATTCATATGCAGTTGTAAGAAATGATATAGAAAGTTTTGTGTACTCTCACCTAAGTTTCCCCCTATGGTGACATCTTGCATAACTACAATCCAATATCACAACCAGGACATGGGCATTGATACAATCCATCCAAAACAAAATTCCATGTTGAGTTTTGAGAGTTCTTTATTTCTTTTACATATGTGTCCATTGTCCGATATGTATTTTGAAAATACTTTTTCCCAATTCATAGCTTGTCTTTTCATCCTCTTAACAGTTTCTTTTGCATGGAGTTTATTTTATGGACCATGCTTTTGTTGTCTAACCTAAGAAATATTTACTGTGTTGAGTCTTCTAATCAGTGAATGCGGTATGTCTATTTATCTACATCTTTATTTCTTTCATAAGCACTTTGTAATTTTCTGGATATAGATCCTATGCATATTTTCTTAGATATAATATCTAAGTATGGTATTTTCTTTGGAGCTGTGGTAAATGGTATTGTGTTTTTTACTTTTAATTTTTATTATTTTTTGAAGATTTTATTTATTTATTTTAAGAGAGAGGGAAAGTGAGGGAGAAAGATGGAGAGAAACATCGCTCAGTTGCATCTTGTGTGCACTTTGTCTGGGGATTAAACCCACAACCCAGGTGTGTGCCCTGACTGGGAATGAACTGGCAATCTTTCACTTTGCAGGACAATGCCCAACCAAATGAGTCACTACTAGTCCGGGCTGTATGGTGTTTTTTAAACTCAATTTTAATTATACAATTCACATACCATAAAATTCATTTAAAGTGATAAAATTAAACTGTTCCATTCAGTAATTTTTAGTATATTCAAAGAATTGTGCCACCATCAGCAAGATATAATTTCAGAACATACTAGTTACCCCAGAAAGAAACCACATACCAATTAGCATCCATTACCCATTCCTCTTAACCCTCAGCCTCTAGGAACCATTAATCTGTTTTGGGCTCTATGGATATGTCTATTCAGGAAATTGTTATAAATGGAGGCATACAACAGATAGCTTTTTGTGACTTTTCCTTATCAAAATATTTTCAGATTTAATTCATGTTTTATCATGTGTTAATACTTCATTCCATTTTATTGCCAAATAATATTCCATTGTATGAATTATACCACATACTGTTTATTCATTCACCAACTGATAGAAATTTGGGTTGTTACTACCCTTTGACTATTATGAATAACACTGCTATGAATATTCATGTACAAGTTTTTGTGTAGCTATAGCTTTTATTTCTCTCAGATATATACCTAGGAGAGGAATTAATGGGTCATATGGTAACTCTATGTTTAACATTTTAAGGAACTGCCAAAATATTTTGCAAAATAATTGTGCAATTTTAGATTTCACCAAGAATATATAAAGGTTCCAATCTCTCCACATCCACACGAACACTTGTAATTTTCTGTCGATTTCCTTTAGCCACTGAAGTTGAGCATCTTTTCATGTGTTTACTGGTCAATTGTATATCATCTCTGATGAAATGTTTACTCATACTATTTGCCCACTTTTAAATTGGGTTATTTGCCCTTCTGTTGTTGAGTTGTGAATGTGCCTTACGTATTCTGGATACTACACCCTTATCAGATATATGAATTGCAAATATTTTCTCTCATTCTCTGGGTCTTTTTTCTACTTTCTTGATGGTATTATTTGTAGCATACAAGATTTAACTTTGATGAGGTCTAATGTATCTAATTTTCCTTTTTTCACTTATGCATTTGATGCCATATCCAAGAAACTATCACTTAATTCAAAGTCACAAAGATTTACTGCTGTGTTTCTCCTAAGAGTTTGGTAATTTTAATTCTTACGTTTAGGCCTGTCTTCTATTTTGAGTTAATTTTTGCATATAGTGAAAAAGGAATCCAACATCATTTTTCACATGCGAATATCCAGTTGCCACAGCACCGTTTGTTGAAAAGACTATTATTTTGTCTTAGTACCCTTGGCAATTTGCTAATAGTTTATTGAGGATTTTTGCATCTTTATCCATGACTGGTTTTGGTCTCTAGTTTGCATTTTTGTACCATCTTTGTTTGTTTGTTTGTTTGTTTTTATCAGTGTAACGCTAACCTCATAAAATAAATAGGGAAATCTTTCTCTTTATTTTCTCAAAGAGAATGTATAGAATTGATATTAATTCATCTTTAATGTTTGGTAGAATTCATCAATGAAGCCATCTGGGTTTGGTGTTTTTTTTTGAGAGGAAAGTTTTGAAATTATGAATTCGTATTTCTTAATAGTGATGCTATTCAAAAATCTATTTTGGTAATTTGTGCTTTGCAAGGAATTGGTTCATTTTATCTAAATTTTCAAACTTATGCATGTAGAGTTTTTCATAATATTCCCTTATTACCCTTTTTTATGTTTTGTCAGGTGTATAAGCAATAGCCCCTGGTTCATTTCTGATACTGGTAATCTGTGTCTTTTTAATTACTTCACAGTCTAGCTAGAGGTCAGTTTTACTGATCTTTTCAAAGAACCAGATTTTTAAAATTGATTTTTCTCTGTTTTTCTGTTTTCAATTTCATTTATTTCTTTAAAAAAAGATTACTTATTTATTTATTTTTAGAGGAGGGGAGAAATATCGATGTGCAAGAGATATAACCCGCAACCCAGGCATGTGGTTCACAGGCTGACTGGAAATCAATGGGTAACCTTTTCACTTTGCCTGATGATGCCCAACCAACTGAGCCACACTGGCCAGGGCCCATTGATTTCTTATCTTTATTATTTTTTTTTTTACCTTCTGCTGCTTTGGGTTTATTTTGCACTTAGGTTTTTGAAGTATAAGCTTAGATTATTGATTTAGCTTATATACTAATTTGAGACATTTCACCTTTTTGAATATGCATTTAGTGTTACACATTTCCTTCTCAGCACTGCTTTAGCTCTGTCCCATGCATATTTATAAGTTGTGTTTTCATTTTCATTCAGGTAAATGCATTTTTATTTCCTTTGAGACTTCTTTGACCAGTGGATTATTTAAGTGTGTTACTTTCTAAGTGTTTGGAAATTATCCTGGTTTCTTTCTGTTGTTGATTTCCAATGTGATTCCATTGTGATTTAAAAAAACCTACTCTGTGTTTTCAATTATTTTCAGTTTATTTAGGTGTGTTTTACAACCCAGGGTATGGTCTATCTTGGTATATGTACTATGGGGCCCTTGAAACAAATGTGTAATCTGCTATTGTTGGGGAGATTGTTATCTAGATCCTGTTAGTTAATAAAGTATTGTTGAGTTCTTCATTTTTGTTGTTTCTTACTAGTGGTTGTAGCTATTGCTGAGAGGGGGATGTTGAAGTCTCCAACTATAATGTGGATTTGTCCCTGTCTCCTTTTAGCTCTCAGTTTTGCTTCATATGTTTTCAGGCTGTTTGGTTGCACACACATTTAGGATCGTTATGCTTACTGGAGGATTGATTCTGTCTGTCTGTCTTAAATAATTTGCTTTGCTCTAAAGTCTTTTTCTGATGTTAATATAGCTACTACTCCTTTTTTTAAAATTAATGTTTGCATTGTATGTCTTTTTCCATCCTTTTACTTTACCTATGCTTTTGTAATTGGAGTATGATACAAATATAGTTGGGTAATGTTTAAAAATCTACTCTGTCCATCCCTATCTTTTTTAAAAAAATATTTTTTTTATTTATTTTTAGACAGGAAGAAAGGGAGAAAGGGGGAGAGAAACATCAATGTGTGGTTGCCTCTCACATGCCCCCTACTGGGGACCTGGCCACAACCCAAGCATGTGCCCTGACTGGGAATCGAACTGGCGACTCTTTGGTTTTCAGGATGGCACTCAGTCCCCTGAGCCACACCAGCCAGGGCTCCATCTCTATCTTTTAATTGATGTATTTATACCATATAAATGTAAGGTAATTGTTGATATATTCCAGCTTAAATGTGCTATTTTATTAGTTGTTTCCTGTTTGTTTCCTCTGGTTTTTGTTCCTGTTTCTCTTTCCTAGCATTCCTGTGGGTTACTTGGGCATATTTTAGGATTTAATTTTTATTTATATGTAGTGTTTTTGAGTATCTCATTGTATACCGTTTTTTGTCTTTCTTTTTTTCCTATTAGTACAACTTTTATTATGTTCCAAGTACTATAAAATAAGCACAAATGAACTGTGTACCTAGAATTTGCAAGTATACACAAACACATAAAACGCAGATATGAGTTCAAACTAAGATATTAGTCATTAAAAACTATGTTATTTACTTGCCTTCTTAAAATTCAAGCTGTTTTTGAGATAGTTTGCATGGCTCAAGTCTCCTTTCAACAGCTAATAAGCACTAATGCCACCTTCTGAATAAAATCCTGGAATTTGTTTTCTTTTTCTCTGTCTCCAATCATTTATTTATTTATTTATTTATTTATTTATTTATTTATCATGTTTATTATATTACAGTTGTCTCAATTTTTACCCCTTTACCCTCCTCCACCCATCCCACCCCCCACTCCCACAGTCAATTCCCAACCGAAAATGTATACCTTTCTTGACCGTTACTCCAGTAACCTGTTAGTGTTAGTCTAATAACAGTATACATAAGTAATTTCTCATGGTTGACAGTCTACATTTTACCACTCTGAGTGAAGTATAGAAATTTTACTTTCATTTAGTTATCTTTACCCTTCCAACTTTTTAAATACAGTCATCTTAAACATTCTTCTATATACATAGAGTATCAGAGGAGATGGTGTTACAATTTTTGCATTATTCATCAAATATGATTTAAAAAACTGATAAAGAGAAATGTTAATTATACTTATCACTGTTTTTACCTAGTCTTTTTTTTTTGTGGGGTGGGGAACCAGCTAACATTTAATTGTGACATTTTAAAATAGTACAAGTGTTTTGACACCTGCCCTGCTCCATATTTAGCATCTTTAAAATGACAGAAAAACACCAATCACAGGTTTAAAGGGTTTAATAAGTTTACCCTGTCAGTTTCTATTTGCAGCACTCAATATTCCTTTGAAACACCAGACACACCCAACAGTGGATGACAGTAAATTTCAGACCTGAAGAGTTTAAAAATTCAGGTTTTCTGAGCATTCTGTGTTGCAGTGGCAGTTGTCCAAAACTGGTACATCCCTGTAGTTGGGAAACTTTAAATGTACCAGGGAAAAAAGCTTTTTTCCCCTTCAAGGGGAAGAGAACTCATTCCCTAGAGCCCAGCAGATCTGGCTGTGAGGTGTTTCCTCCTGGCCCACTTCTTTAGGCTTAATTTTTGCAGTGGAGCAAGAAAGACCAAAATCTAACCTGAGTCACAAGAAACAAGACAATGATGACTATAAAGAGAGTGACCAGGAGCAAATGAGATTCTCTTTTACCTCCCACATCCAACATATGTGCTTCACAGAAAAACAACAAAAATAACAGGCCCACAAAACACAAAAGCTAGAATTACAAAATCTATTCATTTAAGGATGGTGGAAGGCAGGAAGGGGTGGGGGAGGGTAAATGGCACAGGGAGAAAAAGTATTTAAATCAGTGCAGGCATGGGTGCTGGCAAATGCTAGAAAAGAGCTACAGAAAAATCTGTGGTCCTTTCAGACTCACAGGTATCAAAAATCCACATATTGGTGTCAGGAAGATTGTGCCCTAACATGTATCAGAGACAAAAATTCCAGAAGGAAATATGCAGAGGGCCCTTGGTAGAGTGGGTCCTGCCTTCCCTAGTGGGAGAGGTTAACAAGGAAAGAACTGCAGAGCCTCCTCCCAATCCCGCTTATCTGCTCTGGATGACAGGTGAATCAGTGGCCTGTAGCAGCCTTCAGTTTGGCAGGAGATGAATGCGGTAAAGGGAACTTCTCTGAAGACGTTGAGCAACTCAGGGAAAACTGCAGGTAGACCATCCTGTGGAAGAGTCTGTTGCTTAAGAAAGCCACCAAGATATACAAGATGGTGGAGGAGTAAGTGGAAGCTACACTAGCCTCCTCCCAGGACCAATCAGGAATTACAACTAAATTGTAGTGAAATCATCCTGAATAACCAAAAGAACCCTAGCTGGAGAGAAGCCTTATAACCAAGGACAGGCAGAAGAAACCACTTCACCACAACGTGATGGGTACAGAGGAGGAGGAGATATGAGAGGGCTGGCTGGGCTCCCATGGACAACAGCTGAAGATCTGGAGGGAATTTCAGCAGCCAGGGGGTTCCCCCTGAGAAGTGTATATAAACCCCAACCTGGGCTCCCTCACCTACAGCACCAGGGCTGGAAAGGAACCCCGATAACATACAGCTGTATAAAGCAGTAGGGTTTCTGGCTGCCAGGGGGAGACATCTTGAGACTCAGAGAGCCTCTTACAGGACCGATTAACAAAATTTTGTTTGCAACCACTTAGCCTGGGCTCTGGCAGAGGGAGGGCAGTGTAGACTAGAGACACTTGAGGGTATGTGGATGGTGGCTCTGGGGAGAGAACTGGGGGAACAGCTGCCAGGATCCCTGTGCTGAGTCATTCGTCGTACTGCAGGAGCCATCTAGCTCAGGCAGACCGCCCCCCTCTAAGTAGTATCAGTCTGAGGGGAAGCAATAGCCCCACCTGCAGAAATTACTCTGCCCCACCCTATGGAGCTTCAACTGGGCTGCTGATTACAGCTTGAGGCTATATCACTGATGAGTTTAACAACTAAGATGGAAATACAAAGAAACAGCCAAAATGGGAAGACAAAAAAACACCCCAAATGAAAGAACAAGAGTATTATCCAGAAAAAGAACTAAATAAAATGGAGACAAGTAATTTATCAGATAGTTTAGAGTAGTGATTATAAGGATACTCAACAGCATGAAAAAAAGATATAAAAACCATAAAAAAGGACCAGTCAGAAATAAAGAATGCAATATCTGAAATAAATAATACACTGGAAGGAATAAAGTGCAGGTTAGGTGAAGCAGACGATCAAATCAGTGATTTAGAAGACAAGGTAGAAAAAACACCCAGAGCAGCAAAAAGAAAAAAGAATTCTAAAAAATGATGAGAGCTTAAGAAACATTTTGGACAACATGAAGCATAACATCATCCATGCCATGGGAATACTAGAAGAGAAGAGGGTGAACAAGGGATTGAGAACATATTTGAAGAAATGACTGAAAGCTACCCTAATGTGATGAAGGAAAAAGACACACAAGTCCAGGAAGCTCAAAGAGTCTGATACTAGTTGGACCTGAAGAGGCCTACACTGAGACACATCATAATTAAAGTGACAAGACTTAAAGACAAGGAGAGGATCCTAGAAGTCACAAGAGAAAAGGAGGTAGTTACATACAAGGGAGCACCAATTAGACTATCATAGGATTACTCAACAGAAACATTTTAGGTTAGAAGGGAGTGGTGTGAAATATTCAAGGGAATGAAAAGCAAGGACCTACAACCAAGGTTATTTAACCCAGCAAGGCTATCATTTAAGTGGAAAGAGAAATAAGGGGCTCCCCAGACAAGAAAAAGCTAAAGTAGTTTGATAACACCAAACCAGTACTGCAACAAATGTTAAAGGGCTTGCTTTAAGAAGAAAAAGAAAAAAAGAAAAACAAAACAAAACAAAGGAAAACAGTCTAATAATAAAATGGCACCAAATATGTATCTTTCAATAATCGTCTTAAATGTAAATGGCTTAAATGCTCCAACCAAAAGACTTAGGGTAGCTGAGTGGATGAGAAAACATGACCCACATATATGCTGCTTCCAAAAGACCTGTCTCAAATTGGAAGATACACACAGACTAAAAGTAAAGGGATGGAAAGGATATTTCATGGCAATGGAAAAGAACAAAAAGCTGGGGTAGCAGTACTTAGTATCCAACAAATAGACTTTAAAACAAAGGCTATAGTAAGAAACAAAGAAGGAAACTACCTAATGAAACAGGGAACAATCCAACAAGAGGATATAACCCTAGTAAACATTTATGCACCCAACATAGGAGCACCTAAATACAGGGTCTGGCAGAAGTAACGCCTGGTGGAGTGTGGTTGGTAGGGTAATAATATGGGTGTAATAATTTATAGTTTTAATTTGAACCTTTTACCTAAAATTTCATATAGTGTGCTTGAGTGTGATATTATGTTACAGAATTTCATGCTTACAATTTTGAAATAAAAAGGAGGTATTATATCTGCCGGACCCTGTATGTAAAGCAAATCTTGATGGACATTTTTTTTTTAATTTTTATTTTTTGTTCAAATACATTTATCTCCACCTTCCTGCCACCACTTTCCCCTGCACCCCTCCCCGACTTCCCTCCCTCAATCCTTCCCCACTTGGGCTTTGTCTGTGGGTCCTTTCTACATGTTCCTTGACTTGACCCTTCCCTTTCCCCGCCCACACATCCCACCTTCCCTCTTGACTCTGTTGGTTTCTTTTTATTTTCAATGTTGTTGGTTATATTTTCCTTGATTGTTTGTTTTGTTGGTTAGGTTCCACTTATAGGTGAGATCATATGAGATTTACCTTTCACCCCCTGGCTGATTTCACTTAGCATAATGCTCTCTAGTTCCATCCATGCTGTTGCAAAGGGTAATAGTTCTTTTTTTCTTTCTGCTGCTTAGTATTTAATTGTGTAAATGTACCATAGTTTTTTGATCCACTTATCTACTGATGGGCATTTAGGTTGCTTCCAACACTTGGCTATTGTAAATTGTGCTGCTAGGAACATTGGGTGCATAGGTTCTTTTGAATTGGCATTTTGGGATTCTTAGGGTATAGTCCCAGCAGCGGAATCACTGCATCAAAAGGCAATTCCATTTTTAGCTTTTTGAGGAAATTCTGAATTGTTTTCCACAATGGCTGCACCAGTCTGCATTCCCACCAACAGTGTACTAGGGTCCCGTTTCTCCACAGCCTCGCCAGCTGTTTGTTGATCTGTTCATGATGGCCAATCTGACAGGTGTGTTGTATCTCATTGTAGTTTTCATTTGCATTTGTCTGATGGCTACTGATGCTGAGCATCCTTTCATATGTCTCTAGGCCCTGTGTATGTCTTCCTTGGAGAAGTGCCTGTTCAGGTCCTTTGCCCATTTTTTAATTGGATCATTTGTCTTCTTGGAGTGGAGTCGAGTGAGTTCTTTATATATTTTGGAGATAAAACCTCTATCTGATGTATCATTGGCAAATATGTTTTCCAATACGGTTGGTTCCCTTTTCATTTCGCTGATGTTTTCTTTATCCATGCAAAAGCTTCTTATTTTGATGAAGTCCCACTTGTTTATTCTTTCCTTTATGTTCCTTGCTTTAGGGGACATATTAGGGAAAATGTTGTTGCGTGGGATATCTGAGAGTTTCCTGCCAATGTTCTCCTCTAGGACTTCTATGGGACCGTGACTTATATTTAAGTCTTTTACGCATCTTGAGTTTATTTTTGTGTATGGAGTCAGTTGGTGATCCAATTTCAATTTTTTGCATGTTGCTGTCCACCTTTCCCAAAACCATTTGTTGAAGAGGCTATTTTTACTCCAAATTTATGCTTCTGCCCCCTTTGTCAAATATTGATTGACCACAGAGACATAGACTTATTTCTGGGCTTTCTATTCTGTTCCACTGATCTATGTGTCTGTTCCTGTGCCAGTACCAGATTGTTTTGAGTATAGTGGCTTTGTAGTAGAGTTTGGTGTCCGGTATTGTGATCCCTCCTACATTGTTTTTCTTTCTCAAAATTGCTGCGGCTATTCAGGGTCATTTATGGTTCCATATGAATTTTTGAAATGTCTGCTCTATGTCTGTGAAATACGTCATTGGTATTTTAATAAGGATTGCGTTGAATCTATACATTTCTTTGGGTAGTATGGACATTTTGATGATATTAATTCTTCCAGTCCATGAACATGGTATATGCTTCCATTTATTTGTGTCTTCCTTAATTTATTTCTTCATTGTTGTATAGTTTTCTGCATACAGGTCTTTTACCTCCTTGGTTAAATTTATTCCTAGGTACTTTATTTTTCTTGTTGCTATATTGAATGGTATTTTTTTCCCGGTTTCTGCTTCTTCTATTTCCTTGCTTGTGTACAAAAATGCCTTCAGTTTCTGAATATTGACTTTGTATCCTGCCGTTTTGCCAAATTCAGTTATTAGGTTGAGTAGTTTTTTGGTGGAGTGTTACAGGGTTTTCTATGTACACTATCACATCATCTGCAAACAATGATAGCTTTACTTCCTTCTTTCCTATTAAGATGCCTTTTATTTCTTTTTCTTGTCTGATTGCTGTGGCTAGGACTTCCAATACTATGTTGAATAGAAGTGGTGAAAGGGGACATCCTTGCCGTGTTCCCGATCTTAGTGGGAAAGCTTTTATTTTTCGCCCGGCGAGTATGATGTTGGCTGTAGGTTTTTCATATTTGGCCTTTTTGATGTTGAAGTATGCCCCCTTTATTCCCACTTTGCTGAACGTTTTTATCATAAATGGGTGCTGTACCTTATCGAATGCTTCTTCTGCGTCTATCGAGATGATCATGTGGTTTTTGTCTTTCTTTTGTTTCTGTGATGTATTATATTTATTGATTTGTGTATATTGAACCATCCCTGCATCGCTGGGATGAATCCCACTTAATCACGGTGGATGATCCTTTTAATGTATTGCTGCATGCAGTTTGCCAATATTTTGTTGAGGATTTTAGTGTCTATGTTCATCAGCGATATTGGCCTGTTGTTTTCTTTCTTTGTAGTGTCTTCATCTGGTTTTGGGATTAGGGTGATGCTGGCCTCATAAAAAGAGCCCGGGAGTCTTCCCTCCTCTTGGATTTTTTGGAATAGTCTGAAAAGGACAAGGCTTAGCTCTTAAATGTTTTGTAAATTTCTCATGTGAGACCGACCGTCCAGGGCTTTTGTGTGCCGGGAGTTTCTTGATTACTGATTCAGGTTCCCCAACTGTTACCAGTCTGTTCAGGTTTTCTGCTTCTTATTCATTCAAAGTTGGAAGAGCATACTTTCCTCGAAATTTGTCCATTTCATTGAGGTTTTCAGATTTGTTGGCATATAATTGTTCATAGTATATTTCTTATAATCCTTTGTATTTATGTGGTATCAGTTGCTATGTCTCCTCTTTCATTTCTGATATTATTTTTTTGGGTCCTCTCCCTTTTTTCCTTGATGCATCTACTTAAAGGCTTGTCAATTTTATCTTTTCAAAGAACCAGCTTCTGGATTGGTTGATCCTTTGAATTGTTCTTTTCATCTCAATGTCATTCAATTCTTCTCTGATCTTGATTATTTCTTTCCTTCTACTTGCTCTGGGATATATTTGTTGTTATTTCTCCAGTTCTTAAAGTTGTAGGGTTAGGTCCTTTATTTGAAATGTTTGTATCTTTTTTAGGTAAGCCTGTATTACTATGAACTTCCTTCTGAGGACTGCCTTTGCTGTTTTCCATAGGTTTTCAACTGTTGTATGTTCATTTTCATTTGTTTCCAGAAACTTTTTGATTTCTTCCTTTGTCTCATTATTGACCCATTCATTGTTTCATAGCGTTCTGTTCCGTCTCCATGAGTTTGCAAGGTTTTAAGGTTTTTCCTTGAGATTGGTTTCCAGTTTCAAGCCCTTGTGGTCTGATAAAATGCTTGCTATTATTTGAATTTTCCTGAATTTGATGAGGCTTGCTTTGTGTCCTATCATGTGGTCTATCTTTAAAAAAGTTCCATTCACTTTTGAAAAGAATGTGTATTTTACTTCTTTGGGATGAAAGGTTCTATATATGTCAGTTAAGTACATTTGATCTAATGTATCATTAAGTTCCATAATTTCCTTGTTTATGTTTTGTTTGGAAGATCTGTCCATTTTTTACAGTGAGGTGTTAAAATCCCTTACTATCAGTGTGTTACTGTCTATAGCTTTCTAGAAGTCATCAAAGATTTTCCTTATATATTGGTTCTCCTATGTTGGGTGCATATAGGTTTACAATGTTTATGTCTTTTTGATGGATTTTCCTTTGACTATTATAAAGTGTCCTTCTAGGTTTTTTTTATGGCCTTTGTTTTCAAATCTATTTTGTCTGATATAAGTATTGCTACCCCTGCTTTTTTTTCCTGTCCATTTGCTTGGAATATTTTTTCCCATCCCTTTACTTTCAGTCTGTGTAGGTCCTTTGTTCTGAGGTGGGTCTCTTGTAGGCAGCATATGTGTGGGTAATGTTTTCTTATCCATTCAGCTATCCTGTGTCTTTTGATTTGGGTATTTAGTCCATTTACATTGAGAGTTATTACTGATAGAATCTTACTCATTTTTTTCCCTTTGTACCTATGTTCTTCTCTTTCTCACTCTTTTTCTTCACCTTCTTAAATCAGTCCCTTTAGCATATCTCGTAGTGCTGTTTTGGTGGAGATATTTTCTTCTAGTCTTCTTTTGTCTGGGAAACTCCTTATTTCACCTTCCATTTTAATTGAGAACCTCGTTGGGTAGAAAAGTCTTGGCTGTAGGCCTTACTTTTCATTATTTGTAATATTTCTTGCCAGTCCCTTCTGGCTTGTAGTGTTTCTGTTGAGAAGCCAGCTGCCAGCCGTATCCGGGCTCCCTTGTATGTTACTACCTGTTTCTTTGTTTGCTTTAGGATTCTCTGTCTTTGGTATTTGCCATTGTAATGATGATGTGTCTTGGAGTGGGCCTCATTGGTTTCCTCTGAATGGGACCCTCTGTGCTTCCTTGACTTGTGAGACTTTTTCTCTTCTCCAATTAGGGAAGTTTTCCATCGTGAATTTTTCAGTTTCTCTATCCCTTGCTCCTCTTATTCTCTCTCCGGTATCCTTATTATGCGGTTATTATTACGTTTCATGTTGTCCTGCATTTCCCTAAATGCCTCTTCATTCTTTTTCAGTCTTTTTTCATTTTCTTGCTCTTTCTGGGAGCTTTTTTCTACCTTGTCCTCCGGCTCGCCCATTTGATCCTCTGCTTCATCTAGCCTGCTTTTGATTCCTTCTACTGTGTTCTTCAATTCAGAAATGGTATTCTTCATTTCCTCTTGTGTCTTATTCATAGTTTCTGTGTCCTTTTCCAGGTTTATATAGTTTTCAGTAAGTTCCTGATAGTTTCCCTGTAGTTTCTCATAGTTCTGTTTGAGCTGGCTGAGCTCACGGAGCTTCCTTAAAACCATTGTTTTGAATTCAATATCTGATAGTTTACTTGCCTCAAGTCCATTTAGTTCTCTCTGAGGGGATTCCTCCTTTCTTCTCATTTGAGGGGTGTTTCTTTTCCTTCCCATTATTTGTGAGAGTCGTCGTCGTCGTCTTCTTCTTCTTCTTCTTCTTCTTTTTTTTTTTTTTACATCTGCTTCTTAAATTGATCAGTCTCGATTTCCTGACTTTGTGGATTCAACTTCTATGGTAGTAGGTGGGTCTTTTTTTTTTTTCTTCTCTTTCTGGATCTTCCTCTGTTTATGTCAGTTATTTGACCCTGTCTGACCTTAGGCAGTCTCTTTGAGACTTCCAGGAATCTACTGTCTGTGTCTGTCTCCTGCAATTTTTAATCTAGTCACTCTGCCCTCAACTGTCAGGCTTAGGCACCACAGGGTGAGGCAGTGCCTCCTGTGGGCGGGGCTACTGTATCCTTGTAGTCTGCTGCCACTCAGGGGAGTGATCTGCTTGAGCAAGATGGAGATCACAGAATGGGGAAGGATTCAGTACAGGGACCCCCCTGGCTACTCCCAAGTTCTTTCTCCAACTCCTCCATCTCCAGTCTTTCGTCAAGGGTCTCTAGACAGCTCTGTGTCTCCTTTAGATAGGGGTCTACTATCTCTGCTGGCTTCACTGCGCTCAGCACCCAGGCCTGCGTGCAACTCCTGGGTGGAGTGTCCTGATGGCAGGAGAATTGTTTTCTTTCCCGCTGCTGCCTCTTTGGGGTGTGGCCTGCCTTAGCAAGGTGGAGAATGCAGAATGGGGAAGGAGTCATCTCCGGGAACTCCCAGCTACGCCATCAGTTCTTTTCCCAATGCCTGTGTCTCCAGTCTCTCCTCAAGCACGGCTCTAGGTATCTCTGTGTCCCCTTTGGCCAGGGATCTACTATCTCAGTTGGCCGCACTGCACTCAGCACCTAGGCCTGTGTGTACAAGTCCTGAGTGGAGTATCCTGAAGGCAGGGTTATTTTTTCCTTTATTCCTGAGCAAGATGGAAGCTACGGAGTGGGAGGTGATTCATCACCGGGGCCTCTCTGGCCACCATCTCAGTTCTCTCCACAAAGCTTTCCTCACCAATCTTTCCTCAGGCTAGAGCCAACTCTGCTCCCACCTCTGCCCAGAGACCAAGGAAGGTTCTGCCCACTGCAAATTTTTGCGTTGGCCCTTTAAACGTCTCTTTGCGTCTCCAGCTGCCTGTCTCTGGCAGAGAGCACCACTACGCTTTTTGCCATTGTCTTTTGTCTGTGTGCTTTATTGCGTTCAGATGTTGTAGTCTAGAGGTCCCTGCTTATGATTCAGACCCTGTTCTTCTTAGGGGGATCTAACTGGCTGTTTCAATATCCCTCTGGTGCTGGTGCCTGTGGGCTCCCAACCCACCCTCTCAAGCCTCCACCGCACTTCTCACCCATTAGGATGTGTGAAAGTCGATTCCACTGTCTTTCCGAGGCTCCAAGGCTCCTCTCTCGCTATTGTTTCGTTGTTTTCCAGGTGATTTCTCCACAATTTAGTTGCAATTCCAGTTTGGTCCTGGGAGGAGGTCAGTGTGACTTCCACTTACTCCTCCACCATATTTTCGTTCTCCTGGACATAAAGATTTGAAGAGCGACAGAAATACAGTCATAGCCAGGGATTTTAATATCCCATTGACTTCAATGCATAAATCTTCTAGACAGAAAATTAACAAAGAGACAGCAGCCTTAAACAACACACTAGATCAAATTGGTTTGATTGATATCTTCAGAGCATTTACCCCAAAGCAGCAGAATATACATACATTTCGTGTGCACATGGAACGTTTTTCAACATAGACCATATGTTAGGAGAGAGAACAAGTCTCAATAAATTTAAGAAGATTGAAATCATATCAAATATCTTATCTGACCACAATGCTATGAAACTAGAAATCAATCATAAGAAGACCACTGAAAAACATGCATAGTCATGGAAGCTACGTAACGTTATTAAACAATGAATGGGTCAACGATGAGATCAAGGAAGAAATCAAAGGATACCTTGAAAATGAGGATACAACAATCCAAAATCTGTGGGACACTGGGAAAGGAATCCTAAGAGGAAAATTCATAGTATTAAAGGCCTATCTAAAAAAAAAAAAAAAAAAGAAAAGAAAAAGCTCAAATAAACAATCAAACTTCATACTTAAAGGAATTTGAAACAGAAGAACAAAGCTCAAAGTGAGTTGAAGAAGGAAATAATAAAGATCAAAGCAGAAATAAATAAAATAAAGTCCTAAGAATGATACAAAACATCAATGAATCCAAGAGCTGGTTCTTTGGAAAGATAAACAAGATTGAGAAACTTTTAACCAGACTCATGAAGAAAAAAAGAAAACGGATCCAAATCAATAAAATCTGAAATGAAGGAGGAGAAATAACAACTGATATCAAAGAAATACAAAGGATTGTAAGAAAATATTATGAACAACTATATGTCAACAAACTGGACAACTGGGACAAAATGGATAAATTTCTAGAAGCACAAAATCTTCCAAAGCTAAATCAGGAAGAATCAGGCAATATGAATAGATATATTACACCTAGTGAAAGTGAAGAAGTAATCAGAAACCTCCAACAAACAAAAACCCTGGACCAGATAGCTTCACAGGTGAATTTTACCGAACATTCCCAGAAAAGCATACACCTACCCTTCTCAAACTATTTCAGAAAAATTCAAGAGGAAGGAAGGCTCCCAAATTCATTTTACAAGGCCAGCATTATTATAACTCCAAAACCAGATAAAGACACTACAAAGAAAGAAAACAATAGGCCAATATCCCTGATGAACATAGATACTAAAATCCTCAACAAAATAGCAAACTGAATACAGCAATGCATCAAAAAGATCATACACCATGATCAAGTGGGATTTATTCTGGGAATGCTAGGTTCATACAACATTCACAAATCAATAAATTTGATTCACCACATAAACAAAATGAAGGGTAAAAATGATATGATCATATCAATAGATGCATAAAAAGCATTTAATTAAATATGGCACCCATTTATGATAAATACTCTCAGCAGAGTGGGAATAGAGGGAATATACCTAAACATAGTAAAGGCCATATATGACAAACCTACTACCAGCATCATACTGAATGGACAGAAACTACAAGTGCTCCCCTTAAGATTGGGAACAAGACAGGGATGTCTGATTTTACCTCTCTTACTGAACATAGTACTAGAAGTTCTAGCCACAGTGATCAGACAAGAAGAAATAGAAGGCATCCAAAATGGGAAAGGAAGAAGTAAAACTGTCTTTATTTGCAGATGGCATGATACTATACATAGAGATTCCCAGAGATTCCACCAAGAACCTACTAGAACTGATAAATGAATTCAGCAAAGTAGCCGGGTACAAAATTTATATACAGAAATCAGTTGCATTTTTATAGGCCAATAGTGAACTAACAGAAAGAGAAATTAAGAAAACTACTGCATTCACAATTGCTTCAAAAAGTAAAATATGTAGGAATAAACCTAACCAAGGATATAAAACACCTGTACTTGGAAAAATACAAGACACTGAAGAAAGGAATTGAAGACACAAGGAAGTGGAAGCACATACTGTATTCATGGAGAGGAAGAATAACATCATTAAAATGTCCATCCTACCCAAAACAATCTATAGATTCAATGCAATTCCTATCAAGATTCCAATGACATATTTCACAAAACTAGAACAAATATTTCAAAAAATTATATGGAATGACAAAGGCCCTGCTAACAACAGTGATCCCGAGAAAGAATAACAAAGTTTTAGGAAACACAGTACTTAATATCAAACTATACTATAAGGCCATAGTAATCAAAACAGCATGGTACTGACATAAAAACAGACACATAGATCAATGGAACAGAATAGAGAGCCCAGAAATAAACCTATCTTTTATAGCAAATTAATATGTGATAGAGGAAGCAAGCACATACAATGGGCTAAAGATAGTTTATTCAATAAATGGTGTTGGGAAAATTGGACAGATACATGCAGAAAAATGAAACTAGACCACCTTCTTATGCTACACTCAAGAATAAATTCAAAACGGATCAAAAACTTAACTGTTGGACCTGAAACCATAAAAGTCTTAGAAGAAAACACAGACAGTAAAATCTTGGACATTGCTTGCAGGAAATTTTTATTGGATATATCTCCCCAGGCAAGGGAAACAAAAGTAAAAGTAAACAAATGGTACTACATCAAACTAAAAAGTTTTTGCACAGCAAAGGAAATCATCAACAAAATAAGGAGACAACCTACAGAATGGGAGAACATATTTGCCAATATAATCTGATAAGGGGTTAATATCCAAAATTTATAAAGTACTTACAAAACTCAACACCACAAAAACAAAAATACTACCCAATGAAAAAATAGCCAAAGGACCTGAATAGACACCTCTCCAAAGAGGATGTACAGATGGCCAATAGACATACGAACAGATGCTTAATGTCACTAATCATCAGAGAAAGCAAATTAAAACCACAGTGAGATGCCATCTCACACCTGACAGAATGGTTATCATCAATAAATCAATAAATGACAAGTGCTGGAGAGGATGTGGAGAAAGGGGAACCCTTTTGCACTGTTGGTGTATATGCAGGTTGGTGCAGCCACTATGGAAAGTGGTATGGAGATACCTCAAAAAAATAAAAATGGATCTGCCGTTTGATTCAGTGATCCCACTTCTGGGAATATACCCAAAGGAACCCAAAACACTAATTCAAGAGAACATAAGCACCCCTATGTTCATTGTAGCATTATTAACGATCGCCAAGATATGGAAACAGTCCAAGTGTCCATCAGTAGAGGAGTGGATAAAACAACTATGAAGCATTGACACAATGGAATACTACTCAGCATATAAAAGAAAAAAAATTACCCTTTGTGACTGCATGGATGGACCTGGAGAACCTAATGCTAAGTGAAATAAGCCAGTCAGAGAAAGACAAATACCACATGATTTCACTAATATGTGGAATGTAATGAACAAACCGAACTAACAACAAAAATGTGTAAAGACTCATAGATGGAGAGCAGATGACAGCTAGTTGGGGGTGCTTAGGGAGTGGAGGGATTGAACAAAAAGGAAAAAGGACTCGTGGACATGGACAACAGGGTGGTGATTGCTGGGAGGAGTAGGGTATAAGGGGACTAAATGGTAGTGGAGGAAATACAATAATTATTTTAAAAAATGAAAGAAGGAAAAAAACGTCAAGGATAAAAGGTGCAACTGGTAAACATAAGCTTTTCCAGAGGTGTTTGCTTCGTTGGCACTGATAATGAATAAAGAAAAGAAGACAGAGAAGAAGCAGCTACTGATAATGTATGAGGACTGCATTGCTGTGAGGAAAGCCAAGGGCAAACCAAATCTGAAGTAGTAAGGCCAGTTTCTCTCTATGTTTGAGAACCACTGGTACATTTAAATTTCTTTATTGAACTAAAGACATTCAAAGCAGTGTAGTGAGTAGAGAAGGGACATATGCAGGAGACTAACCAGTTGACCAACAAGGTGGATGGGAAAGAGACTCACAAACATTCCCTGGATGAGGAAAAGAGCATGTCAGCAATGTTTTTGCTAACACAAGGGAATGGGTGAGGTTTCCTTCCTGATACCTCCAATGCCAGATGAGCTATATCTTGAAACAAAATGTAATTCACAACTTCGCTAAGCACAAACGGGAAGCACTCAAAGAGCACTGAATATTGATGGTAAGGAAGAATTCCAGCCATTACCAAACATCTCCCTGTAGAGACAGATCACCAATAATTTGGGCAGTTACTGACTGAAGTACAGGAATAAATAGTGTATAGAAGAGGAGGAGACTGAACCAGAATACCCCGCCATTCCAAGGGCAACACTGGAAAATTCTACTAACAATACGTGGCTCACTCTCTTGTTTCCTCTCTCTATGCTCTCGGCTCTCCTCTGCGCCAGGACACTACCTGCCCTTCTTCGATGCTGCTCTTCTCTCTCTTGCTGAATCTGAGGATTAAACTTTGAGATGGTACAAATTCTCCAGATGGAGTCTTTGATTCCCGTGCAGAGTACTGGAGAGAGGTTTTGACACTGTCAGCCACCTCTTCACCACCCATGCTACCAACTACATAGAGGACAGAGAAGCATCCCAAAATCTTTCATCATGAAAAACCTGGCAAGCTCCACCGCCTGGCCCCGGTCTGGCACGTTCGGGCCCCTAAACCACGACGGGCCGATCAGATCCTTCATGCGCAAACACCGCCTGCCGCCTGGGCCACATGGGGAGGTGGAAAGTCAATGGGCGTTGAACCCAGCTGCCCAGTGCAGAGGGGACATTACCTAGTCTTAATTTCTTCTTTCCTTTGTGAAATTTCAAGGGTTTTTTTCTGTTATTTTCTTTCTGCTTAGAGAACTTCCTGTACCCATTTTTTGAATACTGGGATTATTAACAACAACGTGTTTAAGCTTTTGTTCATCTGAGAATGTCTTGATTTCCCCTTCATTCTTGAAGGATATGTTTTGCCAGATAGACAATTTTGAGTTGACAGTTCTTTATTTCAGCACTTGAAAACTGTTATGCCACTTCCTTCTGCAGGAACAACTCCAGTGGTTCCTGAAAATAAATCTGTCTTTTGAAGTAATAGTTCTCTATAAGAAATGTGTCATTATTGTCTGATTGTTCTCAAGAAGTTTTTTGTTTGTTTGTTTTGTTTTTTTGCCTTTTAGTTTTAAGAAGTTTAATTATGAAGTGTCTTGGCCTGAATTTCTTTGGATTTTTCCTGTTTGGTATTTTCTTAGATTCTTGAATCTGTAAGTTTATGATTTTGCCAGATTTTGAAAAATTTCAGCCATTATTTCTTTGACTAATATTTCAATCTCACTCTCTCCTTTTCTGGGCCTCCAGTGATACAAATGTTGGCCCTGATGTTGTTGTCCCACAGGTCCCTGAAGGCCTACTCCTTATACTTCTCCTTCTTTTTCTTTTTTAGTTTCTTTTCCCTCTGTTCAGATTACCTAAATTTTATTGATATGCCCTCAAGTTCATTAATTCTATCTTCTCTCATCTCCATTCTACTAATTAGCTCTTCAGTGAGTGATATTATTGTTATTATTTTGTTTTTCAATTCTATAATTTCCATTGTTTTTTATATAGCTTCTATTTCTTGCCTGAGATTTTATAGTTGGTTTATTTTTTTTTAAGAATGTCTGTAATCGCCTGTTGAGCTGACATTACCCTGGTAGGGTGTGGGAGCCTGCATGGACATTTGACACTTCCGGGCAGAGGAATCAGAGAATGGCCATCTGTTTACCCGGGACTGGAGGTGAGGGGCATGAGATGGAATATCACCTTTCCACTTTACCTAGATGAAACCACAAAAGAGGGATGGCTTTTATTTTGGTGTTGGCTGGAGTAAGGTGGGGGTTTTTAAGAAAATTTTCTTTTCATTTAGTCCACTTTTTCCACAGTGCTTTGACTAGTGGCGGAATGCTTTTATTGAAGCTTTTTATTTCTTTTTACTATACCTGTTGGCAGATCCAGCTTGGAGGCTTCTGCAACATCCTGTCTAGAAAATATAGGAGTCAATAAAAAAAGAACCCAGGGAATTCACTGCTGTGTTATTCTTCAAGCCAACAGGTCCTTGGGTTAACTGCCTTTTCGTTCTGCCTTCTAGAGTCTTTCTATACTTGCTTGTTATATTATGTCCAGGTCTTGTTTGTTTCTGCAGTTTGCTTTTTGAAAAGTTTCTAATTATGATAAAATACACATAATGTGGAATTTATCATGTTAACCGTTTGTAAGTGTGCATTCAGTATTGTTAAATACATTCACATTTTTGGGCAATGTACAGGTATCTTTACTTGAAAGAAGGAAGACCTGTGAGGAATGGGACTATTATCCATGTTGTTATCCAGAAGTGTCCTATATTTTCCTGACTTCTCATATGCTTATATTTCCATACAAAATTTAATATCAACTTGTCTATCAGCATTAAAAAGCTTGTTGGCATTTTCAATTAGGATTGCATTTGATATTTATAAACTAAATTAGAACTGATATTTTTATGACCTTGAGTCATTCTATTCAAGAGTGAAGAGTGTCTTTTCATTTGTCGAGGTATACGTTCACATCTTTATGGAGCTTTTTTAGCTTTTCCCTCATAGAAGGGTTTTCTTTTTTTATTCTCACCCAAATACGTGCTTATTGATTTTACAGAGAGGAGAAGGGAAGGAGAAAGAAGAAGAGAAACACTGATGTGAAAAACAAACATCCATTGGTTGACTCTTGTACATGCCCCAACCAGGGACCAAACCCACAATCTAGGCATGTACCCTGACTGGAATCAATCTCACAACCCTTCAGTTTACCAGACGATGCTCTACTCAACTGAGTCACATTGTCCAGGGTTTTCATAGAAGTTTTATACATGTTCTGTTTCTTCCTAAGGATGTTATTTTCTTTGTTTTTTTGTAAGGAGAAGTTTTTATCTATTGTGTGTGCACCCTCCCTGATTATTTGGGTACATAAAATAAATCAGTGACTCTCAAATCTGTATCCCAACCTGTTACTTGAGCTCCAGACCCAGATTTATAACAGTTTATCCTACCTGCTTACTTGGCTAGCCCTCTCATACCTTCAATTCAGTGTACGAAAGGATCAATTTCTCTTCCTACTCATCCCTACCCTCACTGCAATAATACCAATACTCACCAGAAACTGTGGAGTTATTTCCAACTCATCCTTTTACAACCAATCAATAGCTAATTGGTCATTCAGTCCTGATTTATAGAATTTTAGAAGCAGTCATCATGAAATCTCCATGTTAGATGGAATCATTCATATATATGTGAAGTGTGTATGTGTATATGTATGTATATATGTATATGTGCGTGTATATGTGTGTATGTATATTATCACCTCTTTTCTAAAATCATCATTCTGTGCTTGTTCAGCATCCACCTTGAACTCTGAACTCATGACCCTTGCCTGGACTGCTTCTTCAGCTTACAATAGTTGTTTCCCATGTCTTTGGACTTTTACTGGGTTTCTCCTACAGCACAGTTCTGGCCATGGCTCTACCAGGTTTCAGTACACACAGACTGAAGGCCAAATTTATTTGCCTAACATCTAGGGCATTTTCTGACCTGACCCCAGTCTTCCTCTCCCATATCATCCCAGCTACTCTTAGTGGGAAGGAGGTAGAGGAAAAGAAGAAGAAAAAAAGGAAGAGAAGGAGGTGAAAGAGGAGGAGGAAGAAGGAGCAAGACTACACTAGCTTTCCAAATACCTGTATCAACATTACTTGTAGATAGTTCTTTTCTGCTCTATAGTGGAGGTAAAGAGAACTGGCAACATCAGCATCTTAGTAGGAAGGCTGTCAGTAATCATTACACCACACTGATGAATAAATACAACATCAGTGCACATGACTACAAATCAAAATCTAGAACACTGCCTCCTCCATGAACCCCCATATGGCATTTCTGTTTTCTTGAGGTACTGGTTGCTTGGAGCATTGTGGTATAATTATTTTTAGAAGGTTAATTCCTTTAGAGCAGCAACTGTCTTTGATCCATCTCTGTATTTTCCATTTAGCCTTCATTCTCTCATTAGGGTCTCACTCAGATGTCACTTCTTCTGGAAAGCTTTCTCCAGTCTCCTAAGTGGGAGTTCATTCCGCAGACATCTTCTGAGCACCTGCTCTGTGCCGGGAACTCTGTTAAGTACTATATAGGAAATTCTGGTGAGGTATGCTTTTTCCTCTGTAGGAGCTTGCCATCAGGTTAGGCTTTATGACCTTCAAAGCCCTTCTATGTTGGTGTCCAGTGCCATCCGACGTGCATCTTAGGTCAGCCTTTCCCACTGGCCAACAAGTCCAATGCCCAGCCCAGAGTAAGCTCTCAGAGGGGTGGGTGGTTCCAAACCAAGTGATATTGAGGTTCAGAGAAAGGAGAGACCTTATAGCTCAGAGTTCACTTGCAGTGAGGAAGCAGACGTGCAGCACAGAAACCATCACCCAAGCATTTAGACCTTTGCTCGGGCCCTGAGATGGTGAGTTTGAGAGCAGTAGGGTGTCTAAAGGGCTAAAGACAGGCCAGAGAGTGGTTGGCAAATGTGAGGGACTCAAGAGGCCATGCTCTGGAACTTTCTCTGTAGGGAGTAGGGTACCACCAATAGTTTTGCTAAGATCAGTGATTTGGAAAGATTGCTCTGACTGCACTATAGAGGATAAATTGGAAAGCAGGCTAGAGACAGAGGTAGTCCCCTGGGAGAAGGTTGTGGCAGGATTCCAGGGGAAAGATGATGAAAATAAACCAGGGCAGTGGAAGAACATAGACCTCACAGATGGTTCAGAGGCAGAATCAACAAACGGCTGTTACTCCAAAGATAGGCTTGACTAATGTTTTACCTGTACGGAGATGGGGGCTAGAATCTGTGATAAAACTACTGTTATTAACAACTGTGCAAGGTGTTCAGCTTGGAGACTTGAATGGCATTTTGGGTTGAATTAATACATTGAAATAATAATTTCATGCCCCCCCCACCAATAATACATTGAAGTCCCAACCCTACAACATATGAATGTGACTGTACTCGGAAATAGGGTCTTTGCAAGTGCTATCAGGTTTAGATTTTAAGGTGAGCCCTAATCCAATATGACTGGTGTCATAAAAAGAGGGAAAGTTGGCATAGAGAAACACAAGTAGGAGGCCATGTGAAGATAGAGTGATATATATCTACAAGCCAAAGAATATCAAGGATTGCTGACAGCACCAGAAGCTAAGAGATTGGCATGGAACAGTCTTCCTCGGAGCCTCCAGAAGGAACCAACCCTGCCAGCACCCAGATTTCAGACTTTCCAAAACTGTGAGATAATAAATTTGTTTTATGTCAGCCAGTTTGTGGTAAGGTGTTATGGCAGCCACAGAAAACTAACAAAAATGGTATGAAAGAACAATTGAACAGACTCTCAGGAACTATTGAGGGTGATAACAAGGCGTTCATGGTATAAAAATCTGGTAGTAGCTATATTGGTGGCTTGAGAAGAGATAATTTTGTATTTTGTACCCAGCTTGCCTCATTTCTTTTTAAAGGGAGAAGTATTAGAAAAAAAAATACTGGGTGTTGGTCAGAAGTTGTCACATGCTGTTCACAGAGAAGCAAGATGGTCTACCAAGAGATCTCTAAATTCATTCTGCCTTGTGGCTTAAGTGGTTACCTCCTGGTCATAAATTGGAAGATCTCTGCGGAGGTTAAAACCCAGACCTTCCCGGGGGTGTTCTTCCTGCTCTACCTCAGTACCCCTCATCTCATCCCTTAACTGTGACAATTATACAGGCTTCAACTAGTAAGTGTTCTAGCAGAGAATTTTAATTAAAAAGTAGAGAAAAGGCAAAAATATTAAAAGTCATTGCTATTCATATACTGAAATACTATTCAGCCATGAAAAGGAACAAAGTCCTGGTATATGCTACAACATGAATGAGCTTCCCAAACGGATGAACCAAGGAAAAGAAGCCAGACACAAATGATCATATATCGTGTAATTCCATTTATATGAAATGCCCCAAATGATAAATTCAGAAACAGAATGTGTATTCATGGTTACCAGAGTCGGATGGTGAGTGAGAGATGGGGAGTGACTGCTAATGGGTCCAAAGTTAGTTTCTTTTTGGGATGATGAAAATATTTTGGAACTAGATGGAGCCTATGGTTGCACAGCATTCTGAGTGTACTAAATGCCACAGAACTGTACCCTAAAACTGGCTAACTTTATGTTATGAGACTTTTACCTCAATAAGCAAAGTCATTGGAGGCCTCAAACCATATTTTATTACTCAGTTCTGAACATTTGGAGGTCAGTAATTCTATCTGTGGTCCCGAGGAGGGTAGGACAGTCCCACCACCTTCAGCTAAGCAGCAGGCAACACAGAGGGCCCAAGTGAGTGGACATTCATGCCCATTTTTCCTTGTGGAATGAAGAGCAGGGTAGCATGACCCTCCTGAGAACTGCCTCAGTCTGCCCACATGGCGGAACATTACATGCTCCCATATGATTTCTGGGTAAAATGAAAGTGTAAGGAGGCAAGGTGCACTGCATTCCCTCAATTCCTGTAAAAGGATCACTCTAAATTGTTGTGATTTTAAAAGGCAATTTCCTTTACAAGCAGCTTCTCTCTAGGCTGTGGCTTCCTATGAACCCTCCAGAAAATTCCAATGAAAATACTGGAGACTCTCATCCAGAAAGCTGAGAAAGCACAGGCCCATCATAATGATGAGCAAAGTGCATTGATACATCCTATGAAATGTCTAAAACTGCTGATATCCCCATACTCTGAGGCTCAGAGATATCACCAAAAACTGGAAACAGAGGTGCTGGGGTATGGGCACATTATTTTGCTGCTTTGTTGATGTATAATTCACATAGAATAAACTGCACAAAAGAGGTCTGTCTGGAAAAAGTCCAGCCATTGTTACTATGAGAATGGTTTGTGAGACATCAATGTAACCTGGCAGCCAAAGAGAGTGGACTGGAATGCACATGTGTGAACAATGATGACTTCATTGTACTAGTCAGTGGGGGCAGTAGATGCCCTTGAGTGAGCATGTGTACAGGGTGGCTGTCACATTCAAAATGACTGAGCAAGTAGAGCAGTGAATCTGCATCAAATTTTGCATTAAGCTTGAACATTCCTCTGTGGAAACTATTTTGGTGATTCAGGAGGCTGCAGCTGTGGGCAACTGGTGATTGTCAGCTTCATCACGACAGTGCACACACTTGTGTATCATGTCTCATGAAGACTTTTTAAAAAAGATTTTATTTATTTATTTTTAGAGAGGGGAAGGGAGGAGAAAGAGAGGGAGAGAAACATCAATGTGTGGTTGCCTCTTGCACGCCCCCTGCTCAGGACCTGGCCCTCAGCCCAGGCATGTGTCCTGACTGGGAATCGAACTGGTGACCCTTTGGTTCATAGGCCAACCCTCAGTCCACTGAGCCACACCATTCAGGACTCATGCAGACTTTTTTGGCAAAACATCAAATCACTCAGGTGACTCAGCCCCCCTACAGCCCTTATTTGGCACAATGAGAATTCTGGTTTTTCCCAAAATTAAAACCACCTTTGAAAAGGAAGAAATTTCAGACCCTTGATGAGATTCAGGAAAATATGGCAGTGCAGCTGATGGTGATTGGGAGAACTGTGTGAGTTCCCAATGTGCCTACTTTGAAGAGGACTGAGGTGTCATTGTCCTAAGTGCAATGTTTCTTTATCTTGTATCTTCTTCAATAAATGTCTCTATTTTTCATAGTGCATGGCTGGATACCTTCTGGACAGACCTTGTATTTCAAGTATAATTTCATCAGTTTTTAAAATTTTTTAAAGCTTTATTTATTTTTAGAGAGAGGGGAAGGGGGAGGCAAGGATAGAGAGAGAAACATCAATCAGTTGCCTCTTGTACATGCCCCAATTAGGGGCCAAACCCACAAGCTAGGCATGTGTCCTGACCAGGAATCGAAGCAGTGACCTTTTGCTTTGTGGGACGACACCCAGCCAACTGAGCCACACTGGTCAGGGCCAATTTCATCAGTTTTGACACATATCTACACCATCACCACAGTCAAGATAATTAATACACCCTTCACTCCCCAAAGTTTCTTTCTGCCCCTTGGTAATCCTTTCCTCTTGCCTCTCTTCACCGTCCCCAGGCAACCACTGATCTGTTTTTTCTCAGTCCTAAGTATATCGCATTTTCTAGAGTTTCATGTAAATGGAATCATAGAATAAGAACTGTCTTTTTTTTGATCTGGCTTCTTTCATTGGCATAATGTTTGAAATTCAGTCATGTTGTGTGTACCAATTGTTTATTCCTTTTTACTGCTGAGAATTATTCTATTCTATGGATTATGCCACAAAATTGTGGCATAATTTTGGCACAAAATTTATCCATTCACCTGTTGATGGATAGCTGGTTTTTTCCAGTTTTTGGTGAGAATAAATACAGCCACTGTCAACATAAGTGACAAGTGTTTGTGTGGACATACTCTTCCTTTTCTCTTAGGTAAATACCCAGCAGTAGAAACTTGGCTCAAAAGGTGTATGTTTAGCTTTTTAAGAAATTCCTAAAGTGTTTTTTCAAAGTAGTTGTACAATGTTACATTTCATGATGATGTGATTTTTAAAATCCTTGGCTTTCTCTGGGGTTGGCAGAGGTTCATGGTTTTTCCACACATGTTCTGCAGCAAATTAGACTTTGTGCTAGATCCAGAAATAACCTTTGTTCAGTATTATGAAACAAGATTAGGAGGAGGGGCAATTGGTGAAGGGGAAACTGGATGTGGGGAACAGAGATTTGGAAATAAGAGAAGGTCAGCAGGAGACAAGCTGGTTCTTTTGAAGGGAAGACTGAGAACTGTGGGTGGCGGAGGAAGGGAGGGGATAGCCAAATGTTTAGATCCTTCCCTGGTTGCCTGCTAGAGAAATTGAAACTCCAGAGTGTTTCTGGAGAATGAATGAGCAGATTTTCCAGGCATCCACTTCTAGGCCTTGGAACGGGCCTGTGTGACCTTGTTATTGCCCTGGATCTGGGAACCAATTGCAGTGGGGCAGCATACACTTAAGGTACACTGCAGAATAAGCCAGGAAGAGAGGGAAGTTGTGGTGTTAACCTGTTTTCCACCTTTTGAGTGCTTGCTGTATTGTACAGTCCTTCTTCTCTTTCCTATTATCTCCTTAAAGGCTGATTGAAGAGAGGCAAGGTGAGAAGGGGGGCTTGGATGATACCATACCTTCTCAGAGAAGCCTCCTGTTAGACTGAGAACTTTGTGCTTATATGGCTCTCAGGACACTGCTATACCTGGAGGTAGGAGACTTATGTTACAAGGGCTGGCTCTTCCAGAGCTGCCTGGCTACTCTTCTTCCTCAGACCTTAGTTTCCCCATGTACCAGATGTACGTAAGAATAGGTGGTCCAACGATGAGAACTTGAGCTCAGCTCTGGGGCCTCACCCTAGTCCTTGAGTTGCAGAAGGGAGTTTGTCGCAGACATTTCATATCAAATCTTTGTTCTCTGTGTCTTAGATATTTATGCTAACTGCACTTAATGGGTTTTCTCCAGTCCTGGTGAAATACAGTCTCCTTGGGCCATCCTTTGATTTAAAGTGATGGGAATAGGAGGAAGAGAAAGATCTGCCCCCTTTGCCAAGCATAGGTGCTGGATGTCTTTTTCCTCATGCTAAGAAGAGCAGTGAAGACAGGTGATCCTTACTAGGTGCTCCTTCTGGACCAGACATAGTCCTCAGGATTTTACACTTGGTGGTTCTTTTTAATCCTTGCAGCACCTGAGGGATAGATTCTATTTTTATTGCCTCCATTTTACAAACAAGGACACTTAAGCACAGAAAGGGTAAAGTCTGTGTCACCTGCCACATAGCCAAGGATTGGCAACACTGTTAAAAAGAAAAAAATTTGTGCAAGTACCTCCTTTCCCAACAAGATGCAATCCAAGCATGCAAGTCAGCAAGGGAAAGCATGCTGCCCTTGGACCTCCATCATCTCTCAGAGCCTGCCTAGAAATAACCAAAAACAAGTGCTACCCATCCTAAACTGCACCACATCCCAAACTGCATCTTTTACTGCCCTCATTCCCCTGGGGTTCTCTGTGTTTTTATGGAATCCCTTGATTCTCAAGCCAAGAGAAGGTGAGTCCCATGTTCCCTGGAAAATCCACCCTGTTAGTATTTTTTCATCAAGATAGTAATTTACTATCTAGAATTTCTCCGTGGCAGGCATTGGCTAGGTTTGGGGCCTCACAAAGGGACACACAGGGAGAGGAGCAGAGCAGCCCTGGAGTGATTCAGGCTGAGAGGGAAGGACACAACCCCTTTTCCATAGAGCAGGGCTTCTAGGATAGCCTAGGACAGGAATCAGGGGTCTGATTCAGCCTCTCCCCCCATCCCTTTGTGGTCCTCTTCACTTCATTTTCATTTTCATCTCTGAAAGCTGTTTCTCAGCCATTTCCCAGGAGGGTCTGACTCATTATCCCTAGCTCTCTATCTGGGGGAAAATGTTGGAGTGGCCAGCGATGATTATGGACCATGGGCACAGCCTTCTGTCCAAATGGGCCCAACCATCCCAAATAAACAAGCATGGCTCTGTCTGGAAACCAGACATGGAGCTCTCAGCAGAACCTCTTTAACCAGTCATCAGAAGGCTCATTATACCTGGACATGGGCAGGGGGTGATCATTATAGTACTTGTGATGGGTGCTTTCTGACCTCTATGGGGCCCAGCTAATTCTCAAACCTTCTGGAAGACAAGAGGATCACCACTGGGTTCTTAGGAAATGAGTCTTGAAGGCCAGGATTCTTTATCCTTTCTGTGCTATGGTCCCCTTGGTTTTCTGGTGAAATTTAGGGACCTTTCTAAAAAAAAACAGTTTTTAAGTGCACAACATAAAATAATAGAATCAAAAAAGATACCAATTAGATCAAAACAGTTATAGTAACAACAAATTTGTCACATTTTTATTTAAGTGCTTTTTAACATTAAATAAAATCTAGCAGTAGGCTTCATAATTACTGCAATTTCAAGGTGGTGATATTTGGAGATCCTGGCTATGACAGTAATATGAAATATCTGTGATTTCTCTTGGCAACAAAGCCACATGTTCTGTAAATATTGTTGTGGTTTGTCACCAATGTTCATCATTGAAGGAAATGCTAAATTTCATTTAGAGGTTAGTAAAAATAAATATATGATTTTTTTCTCCACTTGAGTTATAGATGCTCTGAATTCTATCCATGAACAAGTGTTAAGAGCCCCTGCTAAGGGAACACTGAAACCTGTGTAATTGGTTGGGATTTTTTCCCCCTGATTTCTCAGCTTAGTCAAACTGTTGACCTTACAACTTTTTCTTACACTGTACTTTATCCTTACTGACAAAGCACAAACAAGGAACTTAGGTTGTAGTCCTAGCTCCCCCACTTACGAGCAGTGTGACTTTGAGTGAGCTGCTGAACGTTTCTGATCATCTATTTTCTCCTCTGTCAAATGGGAATAATAATAGTATCTACCTCCTAGTGTTGACAATAGGAGTAAATGAGGTAATGCTTGTAAAGCATCCTGGTACTGTGTTAGCCCTTAATAAAGATTAGCTCTAATAATTATTACAGGACACATACAGACAGGAGAGGAGACAATGGTATGCTGGAGCTGGCTCACACCAGCTCCCAAAAGCCAATTATTACATTTTCAGGAATTTTGTGAGCTGTTTGACATCATGTTGGCAGCTTGAAATTGGCTACAAGGAGGGTATTTACAGCAGAAATCATCAAGTGGTGCAACAGAGCTTTGACTCAGAGTTTTTGGTTTTTTCCCTCCCACCCTGGAGAGTTGCTTGTTCAACATTTACTAGCACAGCACTGGGAGAGGGGTTTGGGGAACTGCTCTTACCACAACAATGGTGGGGCAACCTATACTGTATCTGGGGGAAATGTGAAATGTCAAATGGGGCTCGGGGGAGAAAACAAAATGTTCCTTGTGGTCCAAGTTAATTTGATTTTCAGTCTATTGGTTCTTCCATCTACTTAGTTTTGTATCATGAAAAGAACAGGTTTTTTCTTGTTTAATGGTCTCCGTTCTTGATAATTCTATTTCAGCAATTTTGCAAAAGAATTTGTTTTAAATAAGAGGAAAAAAATCTGTTCTTTTTATCTGCAGAGTACAATATTTTTAAATTTAAAATCCAATATTTTATGTACTGGTAATTTACTTTTTCCTAAGTCAAGTTTTATCTATAAAATTCTAGTACATTCTTCCAGGAGAGTGTTGTAAAGGCACAGGGCAGAAAAGTGAATTTAGTGATTATGCAGCCCTGTTAACATTACTTGAGTCCAAATGTTGGCTTCAACAATGTTTTCAGCGAAAAAAAGTGGATTTTATGTCTGCAAATGGAAACATTCAGTAGCTAGACTTGCAGGACCCATGTGGGGGATTCGGTCCTGGGTAGTTGTTTACTCACCCACTGGCATTTGGTTGCATGAGCTGTTTTCAAGTGCTTCTCTGCTAGCTTGTAACCATCTGTAAGCCACTTGTTTATGTTGCTCTGTATCTTTTAAGTATGTTGATACATGATGGAAAAAGGAATTACAATGGGATGGCAAACAAACAGCTATGGAGAAGTGAAATGTGACAGAGAAGGGAGCTCGATTTTTCCTGGCTTGGACTAGACAACTTCTTTTGTGGAAATGCTGTGGGGTACTCCAAAAGGGCAGATATGCTGCAAAACTCCTGCTGGCCCTGAGGAGCTCCACTGAGATGTCAGGTGGTCTGCTGAGCTATCAGGCTCACACCCACTCAATGCAGTTTCTCTTGAATTGTATCAGTTTTTTAAAATGTGGGTACAATCAGTTTGGTGCTCCCCTTGCTGGGTCATCAGCATTATTGTGGTCCTTACACCAGTTCATACCTCTGACTTTGCCTCTTGTTAAAGCCCCATTCTGTTGTATAATGTCTTTGGCTGGCTGCTTGACAGCAAGTAGATAAGCCAGCCACACCATCTGGGATAGCTATTAATATTGTGAATAACCAAAGACGACAAGGAGTTAGGGATGGAGACCATGGCTGCCAAGATGGGATCTGATTTCTGGAAACAAAAGTAGTAAAGTGAACAACCTAAAACGATGTGCACCATTTGACTAGTCTGGGCTCACCCTTTTTTCTACTATGGTATGGTCCTTGCACTTCCGATAAACTAGCCAGCTGAATTGCCTCTCCACGGAACATGTCCTCTTAGAAGCACATGAAACAGTAGTCTCAATGTATTAATGCCTGTGGCAATTTCAAATCCTTCCTGTCAAAATGTACCTGTTTTCTGAAATGTCTTCTTTAAACTATATGATGAGGTCTGTCCAGAAAAAGTACAGCCATTGTTAATATGACGAGAACAGTTTGTGTGATATTGATGTAACCTGGCAGCCAAGAAGAGTGGACTGGAATGCACATGTGTCAACAATGATGACTTCACTGTACTAGTCAGTGGGGGAGGTAGATGCTGTTGAGTGAGCATGCATACTGGGTGGCTGTTGAATTCAAAAGGACTGAGCAACCAGAGTAATGAATCTGCATCAAATTTTGTGTTAAGCTTGAACAATCCTCTGCAGAAGCAATTCAGATAATTCAGAAGGCCTCAGCTATGGGCAATGGTGATTGACAGCGTCATCCTGGCAATGCACCCACTCATGCATCACGTCTTGTGCAGTTTTTTAGCGAAACATCACAGCGGCCAGGTGACTCAGCCCCTGGTGCAGTCCAGAATTGGCACTCTGTGACTTCCAGCTTTTCCCAAAACTAAAATAACCTTTGAAAGGGGAGAGAGTTCACAGTAATAAATAAACAAACAAACAAACAAACAAACAAACAGTATATAAAAAAGAAAGGGAAGAGATTTCAGACCATGGATGAAATTCAGGAAAATATGATGGGGCAGCTGATGGTGATTGGAGAACTGTGTGAGGCCCCAAGATGCCTACTTTGAAGGGAAATGAGGTATCATTGTCCTATGTACAATGTTTCTTTATCTTGTATCTTCTTCAGTAAATGTCTCTATTTTTTCATATTACATGGCTGAATACCTTCTGGATAGACCTCATGTTTCACAGCTGGAAATGGGAATGAGGGAAAATGAACATTCTAGAAAGTAAGCCAGAGATATTAGCTCCTATAATTGACATGTGGATATTGCTGTCAGAAATTGAGCCTGACCTTGAACTTGATAGTAGTAAGCCCAAGCGTAGAAACTGGGCATGTCCCTTGTCTTGTTTTGCTAATGCTTTGTGTGTGTGTGTCCTGATGGAAAAGGACACACACACACACACACAAAACATTAGCAAAACAAGACAGGTACTTGTTTTGGAGGGTACAGAACAGGGTCCCATGTTACATTGTTTGTCATCCAGAGAGGACACTGAACCCCAGAAAGGGGCAGGGAATGTCCAAGACTCCACAGTAAGGGAGAAGCAGAACCTCTCAAAGCCCAGCCCTCTGGCTCCTATGCCAGCTCTTCAGCTTTTTACTCTGTCTCAGTACAAGCATTGAAGACTGCTTAGGTCTCTTTTTCTCTCTGTCGCCCAACTGTGTTTGCACCCATGTTAGTAATTTTTTTTAATATTGGGACCTTTCCAGAGCCATATGCTGTAAGGCTGGTGGGGGCGGGGTTCCTGTTCCTGCTTATTCACTCATCGCTGATCGACCTGCCAGATGCCAGGCTCTTTTCTAGAGACTGGTATTCAGCATGGAGCTCACATTCTAGTGTGGAGGGACTGGAGGGAAAAATAGTCAACATTGTTTTGTACACCATGACAGTGTTTCATTCCACCCAGCAGCTGTGTTCACAGTGGTCAAGTGTCCCTCTTCCAGGATCTGGATGAGGGCCTAGATAAAGACAGTACTACTAGATAACATTTGGTGGAGTTTAACATGTGTCAGCGACTGTTCTAAGCACGTTACAGATATCATGCCTTTGATCTTCATCATAACCCTAGGGAACAGATGCTGTTATTATCATGTCTCTTTATAGATCAGGAAACAGATGCACAGAGAAGTTGAGTAACTTTCCCAAGGACACATTGAATCTGTGGCAGAGCTAGGATTCAAACTCAGACCATTGTGTGGCAGAGTCCATGCTTTAACTGTGGCTATTACACTGCCTCTCATAATGGCAAAGAATCTGAAGTCTAGAGCCTACCAAGTTAACGGAAGGCCCAACAGCCAGGACAGGATCCAACTCTAGGGCCTCCCTAATAAGGGTGATTATTTTTACCCTGGAAGAAACTCCAAGGCAGCCATGTGCTATTTGGGTACCGCCAGTTCCCCATTCCCTTCCCTAGCCAAAGCACCCTCCTCTGAGATAGGAACCCTAGCCCCATTTGTTCTGCAGAGTAACTGTGAGACTCCTAGGAGTCAGCTCTGATCACACCAGCTGCCCCTCCTCCCCAGAAGTTTATCAGCACAGACCATCCCTCATTCTCCCTGTGGGTGATTAGCTGTAACAGCAGGTTTTGGAGAGAATGTTAGATTGTTGTCTTTCTGGGGGAGCTGGTGGCCACCAATGCCTGTGCTTGAGAGCAGTCTTGCCACCTGCAAGGCCATTTCAGCTTTTGGCGTACATAGTGCCTGTTAGATTTGGCCTTCAACACAGCCAGACAGACAAACATTAAGCCAAGGCCACCGTGATGAGCAGAGGATAGGTGTACAAGTTATACGAGAGTCTGCTTAGAGGCTATCTGTCAGTGTGTCTAGGATGTTCTCATCACATACCACAATGCCCTGGTCTCAAGATTGCCTGGTAAACCTGCCCAACAAGACCCTTTGCTGCCAAGGCCATTTCCTTCTTTCCTGGGTCCCAGCAGGCCAGCTGTTGGGAGCTGTCAGGGCCCCAGGAGCAGAAACTACACATATGGGAGAAGCAAGCAGGCTGCCAGTGAATTGAATCCACTTTATTTAACTGGTCTGTTTGCTTTCCAAATCACATTCTTCTTAGTCAAATTGAGGGAATCAAAGTTAAATGATTAAAACCATAATATATAGAACTATATTAAAAATCAAGGATTTAGCCCTGGCTGGTGTGGCTCAGTGGATTGAGTGCTGGCCTGCAAACCAAACGGTTGCTGATTCAATTCCAAGTCAGGGCACATCCTGGGTTGTGGGCCAGGTCCCCAGTAGGGGGCACTCAAGAGGCAACCAAACATTGATGTTTCTCTCCCTCTTTTTCTCCCTCCTTTCCCCTTGCTCTAAAAATAAATAAATAAAATCTTTAAAAAAAAGTACTTAAAAAATCAAGGATTTAAAAGTGCCTCACACAATGTTCTAAAGCTAAAATGATGTTAGTGTCATGATACAGATTTTCATAGAAGGAAACAATCTCTCATTAGAAAGAAAAAAGTCCATGTGTCGGCAAATCAACAGTACTGGGAGACCAAATAGGTACTTTTAACTGCAGAAGATAATGTGGGGGTCCTTGTACTGCAGACCTAATATCAGAACACATCCAAACAATCATCAGTGCGAGAGGGAAGCTTTCAGTTCTCTCCACGGTTTCATCATTAACTGGACAGCAACATGTGAAGCTCTCCCCAAGCCTCCTTGCAATGTACTTTTACCCAGCACTGTTTTTCCAGGCTTCCAGTGCTCCCACAGATCCACCTCTCCAGCTCCATCTTCAGGCTCTTCCCTTCTTGGGTCCCTCTAGGTGAACTCCCCCTTTTTGGCTGACTCCCTGCCAGTCTGTAATCTTTTGTGTTTCTCTGGCCAGCCCTTCCCCTGGTTCATCTGTACAGCTTGTTGGCCATTGCAGCCCAACCCAGTGGATGCAACCTGAACTGATGAGCTTAGTGGCAAGTCTACACTTGCAGGGGAGTTGTGACAATTTCCCTCACTAATTTGATTTTACAACTGTGTTTCATTTTCTCTCCCTTTCTCAAAAATGGCCTTATGAGTTTGTTTTTAATTAAAGTGAATACTGTATATGCTTCATTCCAATCTTAAAATCCCTCAGCTACCTGAGGTGTCACAAACCTGCATTTGGAATTTTTGAGATGTTCAGTTTATGGTCTTTATATTTCTAGTTACTGTGGGTGACTCGATCACCTGTTCTACCTAGTCCGGGATCTTTTTTTAACTTATTTCTTTATTTAAAAATATTTTAATTATTTATTTTTAGAGAGAGGGGAAGAGAGGGAGAAAGAGAAGGAGAGAAACATCAATGTGTGGTTGCCTCTTGCGTGACCCCAACAGGGGACCTGGCCCGCAACCCAGGCATGTGCCCTGACTTGGAATTGAACCAGCGACCCTTTGCTTCACAGTTAGGTGCTCAGTCCACTGAGCCAAACCAGCCAGGGCAGGATCTTTATAAATTATCTGAGATGTCATTTTTTTTCACTGACCACTCAGTTGCCCCCATTTGACTTCTCTTGCACAGTATTTCTCAGATTCTTCCCTTCTGTGTAAGCATCGCATGCTTCCTGTTTGGAGAATGCAGCAATTGATGTTCAGCCATCACTGGAAGGCTGTGAGCCAAGAGCAATTCAGAATAAGCCCATTCTGGCCATTTGTGAGTTTATTATGGAGGCACATCTTCCCCCTTCCCATGTTACCCAGGAACACTGAAAACAGAAGATTGAGCAGGAATATGAAAAGAAGCATGATAACAGGGCAGAGAGGAAGAAACCTCCATTCCAGTAGCAAAGAAGCAATCAGTTTAAGGTTCATTACACCAAGAGGAAGACTCCAGGCCTTCTAGAGAGGCAGCAGCATCTGAGGGAAGCAGCCAAGGTGCATCAGTGAGGAATGGAAAGCTGGGATGTGTGCCCCTGAAAGAGAGAAGAAGGCAAAGAGACACTACACACCCCTGGAGTCACTGGCTAGTGAGGAGACTTGTCCCACAGAAGAAGGCTCTTCGGAGAACAGTTTTAGGCTTCTTTGTGGACGAGAATGATCTTCAACCTGCTGATGACACTGCTCTGCTAGACTTGAAGGCCATTTTGGATGAAAGGATTATGAGAGGGATGCTGATTAATGGCAGCCAGGACACTGAGGAAGACAGAGCATTTACTAACAAGACTGTGAACCTTTATCATAGACCCTTAAGGAGTCATTGAGAACTGCAAAAAGGAACCACAAACCTCAGATGTACATGCACTTCAGAGTTCCCAGAAAATAGTTTCTTAAACTGTGTATCTTATCTAACAATATTTTTTGATGTGGCTCCCTGAAAGAACTGTAGATTTTTTCTACAAAGTTTAGAAGTGTAGAATGTAGAACATGCTATGAGGGAACTAGTGAGTTAGTGAATGCTCAGAAAAGGAAGCCAGTAAAAAATAGGTCTAAAAGAGAATCAGGAGCAGAGGCCCCTCAAAGCCACCATGGGTTCAGTAGGAGCAGCATGTGGTGCGAGAATAGCTTCCTTTTCTGTTGGAAGAGGTCATTGGGCAGGTAGGTCAGAGAAAAGCAGGTGAGTGTTTTTGGACACCAGCAAAACATTCGTCAAGGTCTGTTTTGAAATCTCCATTTAAAGCCCAGTTATGTGACTGTGTAACCATAAAGGACTGTAACCAAAGGCCATGGATAATGGATTAATGTCCTCTCTTGGAGAGGGAATTCTAGAAGCAAGTCCCAGGGCTCCCTCCTGGCCTGCTTCACTTTTTCTCAATGATCTGGATGAGATTGAGAAAGCACTCTTACCAGATTTGCCCCTGACAGTGTGCCAGAGGGTGAGAATTCTCTGTAGCATGGAATTATGATACAAAGAGATCTTGCCAAGTTCAAAATTGTCATGGGAAATGTCATAGGGGTAAATGCTAGGTCTTATATTTTGGTTCTGAAACCTCATCTGCCCAAGTGTAGGATGGGAGAACTGAGGCTTGAGAAAAATCCTAGGGAGTTCTAGAGTTGACTGTGATCTCAGTATGATTCAGCAGTGAGCTGGGCCTGCCAGCACTATTACCATGGTCTCAGGCTACAGTGCCAGTTTATGCCTATTAGGTGTGAAGGTGAAGCTGTTGCTGTGGCCCCTCCAGAACCTAGTGCTCAGTTGACATCAAGCAATACAGACAAGCAGAGGTGGCCAGGCTGGTGAGAGACAGGATGATGAGGAAGCTCAAAATTACATTTATGCAGTCAGTGACCTCCCCAAGCTGGAACTTGAACCCAGGGTTCCTGGTTCCAACTTCAGAGCTTTTTAGGGAACACATGTGCAAATCTTGTAAGCACCATACCGAATAACATGTCTTGGATTTGTTTTATTCTGAATCTTCTGAGTATATTGACAGATGCTTTCAGAGCTGGAAAATGTTTTTATGGGAAGCAGAGACCCATTCTGTGAGGGCTACTTCCCCTAACTTTGCAATGCCCAGGAAAAACTCAACAGATATACTTTCTCTTAAATGACTATGAAATGAATTTTATAAACCACCAGAGGCTTCTTAATCATTTTGAAAGGTAACCATTACTGAAACAATACCTTTGGATGCACAAAGGTTATATAGCTCACAGGACTTTACCTGAACTTCACTGTAATACGGAATGAAAAGGTTGTCTCTTAGCAAAATGGAACCAGTGACATAGAATCATGGAACAGACTGACAAGAGGCAAGGGGGGAGTTGGGAACTGATTGAAAGAAGGTGAAGGGATTGGTCAAAGAACATATCTGAGGGACCCACGGACATGGACAATGGTATGGGGACTGACTATGGAAGTAGGGAGCAGGCTGTGTGGAGGGGGACAAAGGGAGAAAAAATGGAATAACTTTAATAGCATAAACAATAGAATATTTAAAGTTTTTTCAGTGTTGTCATACTTTCTCTGCAACTCTCTCATACTTGCTTTGTATGAGTGAAAAAAGAAAGGATGAATCAGTATGACACAAGCAGCTTGATCGTATAAATGAATGGCTGATTTTATGAATGAACTGCAAAGTCTTGGCAGATTGTTTATTTGAAGTGTTTCTGAGTTCCTAATCAACTTGCTACACAGTTGAGGAATGGTAATAGATGACACTCTATTGAAGAGCCTAGAGTTCTGGAGGTCTGTGATGTGTTGTAATAACATACTTGTCAAGCTCTTGCTGTTTGAATCTTTAAACTCCAGAAATACACGTTTGTATTTGATCCCTGGTGGAGTTAAATATTTATCCTTGAAGGAATTAGAACAAGAAAGGCTACTGAAGTTGTGGAGGTGGTGCAAATTTGGATTCCAAAGAAATCAGTCCAGAAGAAATAAATACAGTGGATAAAGTTAACCGCTTAGGTGAACAGAGCTGGCTGGAGTCCTTGAGCAGGATGGAATAAGCCTGGAGTATGGCTCTGGTTGTTTTACTGAAACTTCCTCTGCCTGATAACCTAGCACACTGCATGTGTGGCCTCCACAGTTTTAAGATACAGCCAATGGCAATTTTTGTTTTTTTCTGACTAGGAAAGACAGATTTGATCAAGAAAAGATGTCTTATTTGCTCCAGTATTAACTTTTGGGCTTATGGGGTGAAGACATGGATCAAGTGACTTAAAGATCTATTTGGGATTCGACAGGTTTTTCTTTGCTCATGGTGGATCACAACAATGGAGACCTGTACTTGATAAATAGGTGAAATCAGATAGGGCTGGCCGTGGAAATTGACTCTGTAGTTTGACTTGTGGAAATCTGCTCTTGCTGTCTACCGGAGTAGACTATCAAAATTATTTGTGTCACTTTTCTTTTTCGGCTTTTTTAGAAGCTTAACCTGACTGTCTTTACAACATTGATCTTGCCTGATAAGTCTTTTAATGCCTGCTTGTATGCATTTTGTTGACTGTTTTCTCAAATGCAAGTGTCTAGGAACCATTTATGAAATGAACAACAATTTTCCCACTGTTTTTGGAAACCAGAGACATTGTTGCCAAGTTGCAGCACATATCTTAAAAATTAAAGTGTTTTCTCTAAAGCTGATGGTAGTAGCCTTGACTGTTTTCTTTTTGTGAAATAATATCTAAAGTATTTGCAAAACATTTCCAAGAATGGAGATAATTTAAATCCTCCCAAGTACTGAAAGCACATTTTCCTCCCATCAAGTGAGACTGCACATGAAATCAAGTGCAACTAACTAGGGTTTCCCCCTGTTATTTGAAATCCACCTAAAGAGTGGAGTGGAATGCATTAAGGAAGACAACCAGAACATTAACTCTTCACAAATCTTTTCTTGGCTAATAATAGTCTTCATTTTTTTTTCCAGATTAGCTGTTCTGTCTTCTTTTAACTCACTGCTCCTTTTGGCCACTTGTTAAATTCCCCTAATCCACCTTCTTAAATACTTTTCTCATTGGACCCACCGCAGTATAGTTGGAGACACAAGGCTGGACCGTGGATACAGGCCTAGCAGTCACCTCCTTGCAATGTCCAGTGACAACTGCCTATATTTCTCTCCTAGCTGTGGCCTTATCTCTCCCCCCCACACATGTTCTTTTTAGAGCACTTTGGGCTCTGAGGCTGAGGAAGAATTCTTGAATATTGCCCTAATTAATGATCCAGGGCTCTGATTCCCCACATTACCTTGTTTAGTATCTGAGGGGTCATGAGTCCTATGTTTAGTGTGGAAATATGCCACCCCAAACTCCACCGAGCCCTGCTAGGAATCTGGAGTCAGTCTAGGTTCTATCCAGCAGCCACTGAAAGGAAGTTTGTCTGTCTGCTCTGGCTGGTGAGTCATAATAGGTGGTAGATGACCAGAGAGGAAAGTCAGCGCAGAGGTGGTGCCAGCTGGCAAGCTGCATAGGGTCTTCCAGGCCAAACTCTTTAGTGTATTGAAAGAAAGTGAAACCCAGAGAGATGAAGCAACTGGTTCCTCAGCCTTGGCAGGGTGAGGCTGCAACCTCAATGTTGCTGGCACTTCTTTGAAGAAAGGCAGGGTCACCAGACAACCTAGGAGTCTGCCTTGGGAATTTATTAAGCTTCTGCAGGACTGTCTAGTTCTTCTCAGAAGGTGGACCTGAGTGAGTATTAGATCGAGTGTTGTCCTCATGGTCCTGGAGAAGTCTCTGCCTCAGTTTCCCTATCTGTACAAGAATGGGGTTACCTTTTAATCTCTAGCTTTCCTTTCAGGATTCTAACCAAGCTTTATTATAAAGGAGGGGGAGGACAAAAAGTGACTGCTTTCATTCACCTCAGTTTCTGGCTCCATTTCCTGCACTGCAGACAGGGGTGGTCCTCCCCCGCACCTCTGTCCAGGGGCTTTCAGGTTCAAACTCTCATCTGAGCCTCACACAAATCAAGTGAGCTGAAAAAAGCAAAGTACATCAACTCCATTTTGCAGGTGAGGAATCTGAGACTCAAAAAGGTCAAGTGATTTGTTTAAAATGGAAGTGGAACCCAGGTCTCCCAAGCTCCCATGTTCTACCCACTGTTTCTCCTAGACCACCAGCTAAAAGTGCTTTGCCAACCTTTACTTGCCTACTTCAGCCTGCTGTTATGGCTGGCATCTGGGCCCAAGTGACACATGTTTACAAACTATTTCTATCCTCGGAAGCTATTAAGTGCTGTAATTGCTACAAAACCAAACCATTTCCCACATTTTCCTCCCCCCTAGCCCAGTGTTTTGTTATTTTTGTATGGTAAGTCTAGAGACAACATTGTTTTAAAGAATCATTTCAAGGGGGAAATAAAAAAACACCTTGCTTGTGTGTGTGACTTCAGGGCCACAGACAAGGGTGGGCAGAAACCAGAAAAGAAGATATAAACTTTGTTTTCACTTAAAAGCTGAAAAGATTTTGCTTCATGCATTCTCTAAAAAGATCATCTTTCTAAAACTCCAATTTAGATTAAGGATTAATAATAATTTGGGCTTTATAAAAATCTTAATTAGTATATAATTCACATACCATACAGTCATACAGTTCATTATTGGAAAGTGTACAATTCAGTGTGTTCAATGTATTCACAGAGATATACAACCATCACTACAATTAATTCAAAAACATTTTCATCATCCTCTAAAGAAACACTGTATTCATTAGCAGTCACTCCACATTCTCTCACTCCTCCAGCCCCAGGCAACCACAAATCTACTTTCTGTCTCTATGGATGTGTCTGTCTATTCTGGACATTTCTTTTTTTTCTTTTAATATATACGTTTTCCTTTTTTAAAAGATTTTATTTATTTATTTTTAGAGAGAGGGGAAGGGAGGGAGGGAGAGAGAGAGGGAGAGAAACATCAATGTGTGACTGCCTCCCACATGCCACCCACAGGGGACCCAGTCACAACCCAGGTATGTGCCCTGACTGGGAATCAAACCTGCGATCCCTGGTTTGCAGGTTGGCACTCAATCCACTGAGCCACAACATCCAGGGCTATTCTGGACATTTCTTATAAGTGGAACTTGCAACATGTGGCCTTTTTTTTTTTTTTTTTTTTTGGCCTGGAAGTTTTCACTTAGCATAACGATTTCAAGGTTCATCCATGTTGTAATGGGTCAACACTTCAGTCCTTTTTATGGCTGCATTGTATGAATGGACCATATTTGCTTATCCATTAACCAACTGATGGACATTTAGGTTGTTTCCAAGTATTATGAGTAATGCTGCTATGAACATGCGTAATGTTTTTCAATTCTTTTGGATATGTACCCAGGAGTGCAATTGCTATATTATATAGCTACTCTACTTTTAACCTGTTCAGGAACCACCAAACTGTTTTCCAGAGTGGTTTGCCATTTAACATTCCCACCCACCAGCAATATATGAGGGTTCCAATTTCTCCACATTACTTAGGGCATTTTAAAGTCAACTTTTAAAAACTAAAAGTGGTGTTTTAAGATACTGATATTTATTAGCACAAGGCTATAATTACATGCCTTGTAGCTCTTGCATACTGCTAAAACAGTCCTTTCAAATAAATGCACAATGCACTATGCATTCTTAAGGACACATGGTCTCTTTACCATACTATGTTTTCAAGATTCTAGGCTGAGGGACTTCTCAGAGGCTTCTAGTCCAGCCTTCCACCCAAGCTCAATGCCATTCTCAGATTCACTCAAAAGATTGTTCCTGATCCCCTACAGTGTACCCTGAACACTATGGAGCTACAGACATAAAGCCTGCTTTCTTCTGTTACAGAGCTCATGGCTCATAGTCTAGAGAGGGAGCCACATTCTAGATAAGTACTTTTTGCCAAGGGTGATGGGAACACAAAGAGAGTTCTTCATTTGTATCTTGTAGGAATGTTGGAGAGAGCCAGTGAAATGCTTTATGTAAATCGCCAAACTAGATGCCTGGCTCATAGAGGGCACCCAATGGTAGCAGTTATATTTCTCTATAGAACTTTGCATTTTACATATGAGGAAACTGAGTCTTTAAGCTTAAGCATCTTTCCCAGAACCCCATAACTCATAACTGAGAAGCTATACTTCCTGCTTCAGGACCAATCACTGGGCTCCAAAGCCCTAACTCTACTAACATCTAGAAGCCTGGCTTTCTAAATCCTTGCCCTGCCTGTTTTAGCCTGGGCTCTTATCTGCATCTCCCAGGTCTGGCTCCTGCTGGACCAGGGCATCTACTTGACTTATGCCCAACTTAACACCAAGATTGTTAGTGGCAAATAGTCATTAGCAACAGTTAACCAGTCTCTTTTTAGTGCAGGGTGATCTGTGATTAGAGCCCAAAGTGGCCATGATTGATGACAGTGAATTGATAGATCTATTCTTTATACAGTATTCTCTGCCTATGAACAGCCCAACACTTTTTCCATTGCCCTTGCTGGAACTGTGGAGGTAGGAGTGGCCTTTTAGCCTCCTGGTGTATATGCAGCCAGCCATCAAGCCATGTGACACTTCATTGGAGGTCCCTTTTTCCCATTGCTTCCTCTCCGTTTCAACATGATTCCCAAAGCACAGTTGTGTCTACAAAATTTGTAAAGCATTTGCCATGAGGAAAGTACTGGGGCCCCTGACACAGGGAATAGGATGATCTCTGGCTTCAGGCAAGTAGGGTGGTCAGAGTAATGAGTCCAGAACTGGGTGTTCTTTAAGTACCAAGAGCCAAAGACTGCCCTGGGCTTGGAATGCTCCAGTCATCCTAGTAAGAGATGAACCTTCACCGTGGAAGAGCAAGTAAGGTTAGAAGCTCAGAGTAATCTGAGAACACACTCTGCTGTGGACGTAGGCCAATCCTCACTGGCATCTGCACCTTTCCTGTAGAAATATTTTTATCCCCAGTGTATTAGTCTGTTAGGGCTGACATAACAAAGTTCCACGGGTTGGGTGGCTTAAACAACACACACTATTTTCTCACAGTCCTGGAAGGTAGAAGTTTGAGATCAAGGTGTCAGTAGGGCTGCACTCCCTCTCAAGGCACCACAGAAGGATTTGTTCCAAGTCTTTCTTCTAGTTCTTAGTAGTTCCTTGGCTTCTAACATAACTCCAGTCTTCACATGGCATTCTCTTTGTGTACGTGCCTGTGTCCAAATTTCCCCTTTTAATAAGGACACCAGTTGTACCAAAGTGGAGGACCCACCCTACTCCAGTATGACCTCATCTTAGCTAATTACATCTTCAGTGATCCTAGTTTCAAATACAGTCACATTCTGAAATACTGGAAGTTAGGACTTTAACATATGAATGGGGAGGTGCAATATAATTCATGTTTATAAGAAGAGAGGCAAATGTACATGTTTGAAGACGGATTTGAATGATTTTTGCCATCAACATTACCTCTACCCAACTAGATGGATCCCTTTATTCAGCAAGCCCATTTGAAATCTTGAGGTCTTTTGGCTTTTTCTTTGTTTAAGGGGTAAATTTCACCCTTGAAAATGAGGGTTCTGACATTGAATGTCTTCTATCCTGACCAAAAATCTGCCCAACAATCGAGATGCCTGAGCTGGGACATCATGGCACCCGTCTCCTCACCCTCACCTCATCCAGGGAGCACAGAGGAAGAAGTAGTTAGGATAAGGGACACAGTCAGATATCCTGGGTGCAGCTAAGAAGTAGGCGCCCAACTTGACTTCACCATGCAGCTGGCCTTTTGACCCTTCCAGATTAAGCTCAAGCTGTCTCTGCATCTTAGTTCATTTGTCTTCCAACTGCCATATTTTGCCGTGTATAATGTGTACTTTTTTTGCGCAAATTTTGATATATATGTGGATATTAATAGTTATACATAGGATACTAATATTAGTATGCATAGAATACTAATTCTGTATCTATATATATATGTTTTTAATACTTTCATTTATGCATTAAAAGTGTAAGTCTCGAAAAAGCAATAACAATATCTGTATGCAAAACAGTACCCTGGAATATAATCATCAGTTTTACTTCTAAATATAGGTAAATAAAAAATTGAATGAAAAATTAAAACAAAAATTTTTTTTCCTGAAAGTTTGGGCCAAAAGTGTGGATGTGCATAATACATGGAAAAATACAGTAATTTGGTAAGGTTTTGGGATGGGGTCTAGGACTCCTTTGAGCTTTTAAAGAAGATTTTAGTCAGAGTTGTTCCACCAATATCCTCATGTCCCCCCTTTTTAAAAAGTGGTATTATTTATTCTTAGAGAGACAGGAAGGGATGAAGAAAGAGAGGAAGAGAAATGTCAGTGTGCAAGAGAAACATTGATCAGTTGCCTCACACATGTACCATGACTGGAACCAGTCCCATAACCCAGGCATATGCCCTGACCGGGAATCGAACCTGCAACCTTTTACTTTTGTGGGATGACACGCAGCCAACTGAGCTACGCCAGTAGGGTCCCCCTTAGTTCCTTTTGCCAAATGCCTCTGATTTGGCTTCTTGCTTCTTTCCTGTATCATGTCTGGACTCAGGTAGCAACAAGGTAGAGCTGGCCCCACCTGGTGCTTTGAGATGGGCAACAGGAATCTGGCAGAGTCCATGGGTCTGAGAAGTAAGAGATGTATACTAGAGACATTGGCTAGCATGGGAAGGGTGAGCCAGTGACAACCACAGAGGTATGGAGGCGCCTTCAGAGCTCAAGCTGATAGCACCCAGAAAGTATTACCCAGATGTTTTCTGGGTGTGGTGGTAGCAGCTCCCAGATGTGTGCTTAGAGCCTAAAGGGGAGAGAAAGCCTGCTCACAGGCCTCTGCTCTGAATCTGAAGAATGAGTACACCCCTCAACTCTTCCTCCCCATGTGCATAGGCTATGCAGACATACAAAAACACTTTTCCCTGGAGCAACAGCTTGAGGATGGAGGCTTTTTTTCTCTTTACTGAAGCTAACACTGACATAGAAGGAAATAGAAAGTTGAATTGACATAGATTTAGGAGGCTGAAATCCAAAGGGTGTGTGGCAGATGGCTTTCAGTCTCATCTATAGCCTTGCATTGCACTTGGGTGAGAAACACTGTAGGGAGGGGGGATTCTTTTTATGGGGGACATAGGCTCCCTGGACAGGTGCTCATCGAGGAGGAACCCAATCAGGCTTCTGAGGTGGAAAGGTGGTGTGTACCTCTGCTGTGGACAGAAGGTTGTGCCTAAAGGTTTTTTCTGAGGCCTAGATTCATGGCCAGAGGCTGGTGTGCTGAATGTGGGGAACCCTTCCGACTTGGACTAAACAAAGTCAGTTTCCAGGTGGGGATCATTTGCAGTGTCCTCTCCATTGGCTGAGTTCTCCTGCTTTGGGCCAAGGTGTTACACAAGCACAGTGATGTGGTGGAGGGCCAGTAAGCTGCTATGGTATATCAGAGAATTACGCCTTTGTTCATTCAGGAAATTGCAGCCACTGCCCTCTCTTGTCCCCCCTTTTTTTTGGCTGCTGAGAGCCACAAAGGGGTGTGTTTTGTTGTTGTTCTGCTTTTTGTTTTTGGCCTTTTTTTCTTTAGAACTCAATAGGTAGTTTGTTGGATGTTGATAGGTTTTGTGTTGCTGGCCCTGAAATGAGATTTGGACCTCCATCTCTCACACAGGCTAGTGATGTTGGGTCAGTGAGTTAGTGATGGCCTCAGCGGTAAATAAGGTCTCTTTTTTTCAATTTTTATTTTGGTGAATTGAATATTATATGCCATTTTGTCCTCATTGGAATGTTTCTTGACCCCAGTATTTGAGTGAGGTCACAGCTGAGGCCTTGGGCTTGGCCCCTTAAATACTCAAGAAAGATTTAAATGAGAATTGCTTTTTAAAGAAAGAAAAGTTCTGTATAAACTTCTGTAAATTTCTTGAAAAAAGAATGCTAGTTAAGACATGTTCCAGAACTGGACACTGAAATCTTTTTAAAATAGCAATTAGCTTCTTATTTTGAAATAATTATAGACTCATGGGAAGTTGCAAACATGGTACAAAGAGGCCTGTGATGGTTACATCTTATCTAATACTTGTACAATATCCAAACTAGAAAATTGATCCTGCTACAGGTTTTTGTGTGAACATAAATTTTTATTTCTCTGGAAGAAATGACCTAGAGTGCAATTGTTGAGTCATATGATAGCTGCATGTTTAATTCTAGAAGAAACTACCAAACAGTTTTGCAAAGTGGCTGCACCATTTTCCATTTCTACCAGCAATGTATAAGTGATGTAGTTTCTCCACATTCTCGTCATCTTTTGGTGTTGTCACTGTTTGTTGTTTGTTTCTTTTTAAGTTTCATCCATTCTGATAGGTATATAGTGGTATCTCATTGTGGTTTTAATTTCCAGTTTTCTAATGATTAATGATACAACAAGGACCATCACAAGGCAAAGCAGAGACGCAGGAGCTACGTCCCTGTTCGGGGGACAGGTCATGTCTCCTCAGGAGCCTGTTTCTCCAAGGCCTCCTGATTATTTCCAGCCTTGGGGCCCTCCAGCCTGTCAGCAGGGTTACAGCTCCTGAAACCAGGCCGGGTGTTTCCCAGCAGTTAATGATACTGAACATCGTTGTATGTGCTTACTTGTCACCTATAGAAACTCTTCAGTGAAATGTTCTTTCATGTCTTTTGTCCATTTTCTAATTGTATAGTTTGTTTTCCTACTGTTGAGTTTTAAGATTCTTTGTATGTTCTAGATAATAGTCCTTTTTCAGATATAAAGTTTGCACATACTTTCTCCAGTAGCTTATTTTTCGTTCTATTCACAAGGTCTTTCACAAAGCAGAAGATTTTACCTTTGATAAGGTTTAGTTTATCAGTATTTCCTTTTATGGGTCATGCTTTTGGTGTCAGGTCTAAGAATTAACTTTTTGCCTAACTACATCCTGAAGATTTCCTCCTACTTTCTTCTAAAACTTGTGTACTTTTATGTCTTACATTTAACATTATGGTCCATTTTGAGTTACTATTTGCGTAAGGTATGAGATTACAGTTGAGGTTCATTTTTTTTTTCTGGCCTATACATGTTCAGTTGCTCCAAAACCATGTTTAAAAATGCTATCATTTCTGCACTGAATTGCTTCTGTGTTTTTGTCAAAAATCAGTTGAGCGTATTCCAGCCTCTGCCCATGCTACACACTTTCCTTAAGTCTCTCAAAGGTCCACAAATACCCCAAAACCAATGACTGGCTTCAGTATGTCCTGTACCTCTTGCTAAGCAGCCCCAAGCTTGGCACTAGTGGCAGAGAGCCTTGTTTTACAGCATAACCACTCCCAGGTACCTCCACACCAAGCACAGGTAGCTACCAAACGCAGATCATTTTGTAGCTTCTATCAGGTGGCCCAAAGCCAGGCAGAGGCAGTGGCTAAACTTGACCTACCCCGGAGCCCCACCCAGAAACAACACACTTAGTGGAAGCCTTCATACCACAGCAGAGCACCAACCAATTAGTGCCACAAATGATAAACCCTAAGGGTAGACTTAGCAGGCACCAGAGCCCCACTAAAGCAAGTCACGCTGTGGGGTCAGCCACTGTACTGCAGCTTGTCCACTGTAGTTACAGCCAGTCATCACAGTCAGCCTCAGTGACAATCCCAACCACTGATGTGCCACCAGCAATTAAGGCTCAACTACAACAGGAGAGCACACACAACCCACACAGGGGACTTCCCTGGAGTATCTGGTTCAAGTGAAGAAGGAAACTGTGCGACTGGGCTCCACAGGACACCTACTACATAAGACCACTCTGCCAAGACCAGCAGACATACCAGATCTCCCTAAAACATAGAAGCAAACACAGGGAAGCAGCCAAAAATCAGGAGACAAAGAAACATGTCCCAAGTAAAAGAACAGGACAAAAGTCCAGAAAAAAGAACTAAATCCAATGAAGGAAAGCAATCTACCAGATGCAAAGTTCAAAACATTGGTTCTAAAGCAGCTTAATGAATTTCGGGGGAAGAATAGATTATTTCAGGGAGAATTACAGCAAAGAGATAGGAAACATAAAAATGGAGATAGACAACAACAACAACAACAAAAGAACCAAGTCAGAAATACTGTAACTAAAACAAAGAATACACTAGATGGAATCAACAGCAGATTAGATGAAACAGTATCAAATCAGCAATTTGGGTACTGGCTGGTGTGGCTCAGTGGCTTGGGTGTTATCCCGCAAACCAAAAGGTCACCAGTTCGATTCCTGATCAGGGAACATGCCTAGGGTGCAGGCCAGGTCCCCCTTGGGGGCATGTAAGAGGCAACTGATTGATGTTTCTCTTGCACATCAATGTTCCTCTCCTTCTCTTTCTCCCTCCATTCCCCTCTCTTTAAAATATAAATATATTTTAAATATAAATAAATAAGATCTCTTAAAAATCAGCGATTTGGAAGACAAGATAGCAGAAAACACTCAATCAGAACAGCAAAAAGGAAAAAGAATTTTTTTAAATGAACATATTTTTAGGGACTTCTGGGAAAACTTCAAGTGTAGCAACATTCACATCATAGTAGTACCAGAAGGGGAAGAGAGAGAGCAAGGAATTGAAAACCTACTTGAAGAAATAATGACTGAAAATGCCCCTAACCTACTGAATTAAAAAGATGTACAAAATCAGGAAGTGCAGATAATACTAAACAAGATGAACCTTAAGAGGCCCATACCAAGACACATTATAATTAAATGCCAAAGATTAGAGACAAAGAGAGAATCTTAAAAGAAGCAAGAGAAAGTTAGTTACCTGAAAGGAAGCTCTCATAAGACTGTCAGCTGATTTTTCAACAGAAACTTTGTAGGCCAGAAGGGATTGGCGTGAAATACTCAAAAAGTGATGGAAAGCAAGAACCTACAACCTAGATTACTCTACCCAGCAAAGCTTTCATTTAGAGTTGAAGGAGAAAGAGATTATCAGGGGGGAAAAAAAGGCTGAAGGAATTCATCCCTACCAAATCAATATTGTATGAAATGTTAAAGAATTTCTTTAAGAAGAGGAAAGAAATTGAAAAATACTGAATAGGAACACACTAAAAAAGAAAAAAATTCTCACCAACAAATGCAAACATAATAAAAGCAGTGGATCAATGAACACTAAAGCTAGTGCAAAGTTTAAAAGACAAAAGTAGAAAAATCACATGTAATTATAACAAAATTAAAGAATCCACACAAACACACACACAACAGAAGTTAAAAATGACAAAAACATCAACGTGGAAATGGTGAGTAAAAACGGTAGTGATTTAAGAATGTGTTCAAATTTAAGTAACCATTTAACTTAAAGTAGACTACTATAACAGATTTAGCAGACACCAAATATGACATGTTATATGTGACTTGTTATATATGAAGCACAGTGACCACAAACCAAAAATCTACAAAAGATATACAAGAAATAAAGAGAAAGGAATCCAAATACAACACTACATAAAGTCATTAACATACAAGAGAAGAGAGCATAATAAAATGACAATAACTCTAGACTTCCAGCCAAGATGGAGGTGTAGATAGATACATTTTGCCTCCTCGCACAACCAGAACAAGGACAAAAACAAATTTAAAAACAAAACATAACCACAACTGCCAGAAAAATCAAATATATGGAAGTCCGTCAGTCAAGGAGTTAAAGAAGAAACATTCATCCAGACCAGTAGGAGGGGCGGAGATGGGCAGACAGGGCAGAGAGGATGTGCGGCAAGGCAGTGGCTGGAGGACCAGGCAGGGGAGGCTGCAGCTGGTGGACTAGGTGGTCCCATATTTCTGTGCATATAAACCGGGAGGAACAGCTGGGGAGCAAGACAGACTGCACAATCCAGAGTTCCATTGTGGGAAAAGAAAGCCTCAAAACCTCTGAAGGTAAAAACTTGTGGGGGTTGTGGTAGCAGGAGAAACTCCCAGCCTCACTGGAGAGTGGTCCTAGAACATCCACAAACCCACCCAGTCGGGAATCAGCACCAAATGGGTCCAATTTGCTTGTGGGTAGCAGGGGAAGTGACTAAAAGCTGGCCCAGAGCCGAGCAAGTGGCATTGTTCCCTCTCAAACCCTTCCCCACAGGCAGCGTCACAACATAGTGACCTGGATTGCCCCACTCTGGCAAATACCTAAGGCTCCGCCCCTTCCAACCTTACAAGTGTGCTGAGACAAAGAAATGTGGCCCAAATGAAAGAACAGGTCAAAGCTCCAAAAATAGAACTAAGCAATGAGCAGATAGCCAGCCTATCAGATACACAGTTCAAAACACTGGTAATCAGGATGCTCACAGAAATGGTTGAGTATGGTCGCAAAATGGAGGGAAAAGTGAAGGCTATGCAAAGTGAAATAAAGAAAAATACACAGGGAACCAACAGTAAAGGGAAGGAAACCAGGACTGAAATCAGTGATTGGGAGCAGAAGGAAGAGATAAACACTCAACCAGAACAGAATGAAGAAACAAGAATTTAAAAAAATGAGGAGAGGCTTAGGAACCTCTGGGACAACTTTAAATGTTCCAACATCCAAATCATAGGGGTGCCAGAAGGAGAAGAGGAAGAGCAAGAAATTGGAAACTTATTTGAACAAATAATGAAGGAGAACTTCCCCCATCTGGACAAGGAAATAGACTTCCGGTAAGTCCAGGAAGATCATAGGGTTCCAAAGGAGTTGGACCCAAGGAAGCACACACCATGGCACATCATAATTACATAAGCCAAGATTAAAAATAAGGAGAGAATCTTAAAAGCAACAATACAAAAGGAGAGAGTTACCTACAAAGGAGTTCCCATAAGGCTATCAGCTGATTTCTCAAAAGAAACCTTATAGGCAAGAAAGGGCTGGAAAGAAGTATTCAAAGTCATGAAAGACAAGGACCTACATCCAAGATTACTCTATCCAGCAAAGCTATCATTTAGAATGGAAGAGCAAATAAAGTGCTTCCCAGACAAGGTAAAACTAAAGGAGTTCATCATCACCAAGCCCTTATTATATGAAATGTAAAAGGGACTTATCTCAGAAAAAGAAGATCAAAAACTATGAACAGTAAAATGTCAACAAACACAACTATCAACAGCTGAACCTAAAAAGCAAAACACAAACTAAGCAAACAACTAGAACAGGGACAGAATCATAGAAATGGAGATCAGAGGGGAGGGAGAAGAATAGGGGAAAAGAAACGGGGAATAAGCAACATAAATAGTAGGTACAAAAGAGGCAGGGGGAAGTTAAGAATAGCATAGAAAATGGAGAAGCCAGAGAACGTATATGTACGATCCATGGATATGAATTAAGTGGAGGAATGTTGGGGGGAGGGGGGTAAGAGTGGAGGGGAATAAAGGGGAGAAAAAAATGTATAATCAATAAAATATACATTTAGAAAATGACAAAAACTGCATACCTATCAACAGTTTCCTTAGCCCTGGCCAGTTGATTGGGTGTCATCCTGCAAAGCGAAGGGCCACTGCTTCGATTCCTGGTCAGGGCCACATGCTTGGGTTGCAGATTCATTTCCAGTTAGAGCATGTATGAGAGGCAACTGATGAATATTTCTCTCTCACACGTTTGTTTCTCTCCCTCCCTTCCCATCTCTCTAAAAATAAATAAAATCCTTAAAAAATAATATCTCTGAATGTAAATGGATTAAATGCTCCAATCAAAAGGCAAATGGGTATGTGTCTAGTTTTCCCAGTACAACTTTTTAAAGAAACTGTCTTTATGGAATATAAAAAACAAAATAGCCCTGGCTGGTGTGGCTCAGTGGATTGAGTGCCGGCCTGTGAACCAAAGGGTTGCTGGTTCAATTCCCAGTCAGGGCACATTCCTGGGTTGCTGTCCAGTTCCCAAGTAGGGGGCATGCAAGAGGCAACCACACATGGATGTTTCTCTCCCTCTCTTTCTCTCTCCCTTCCCCTCCGTCTAAAAATAAATAAATCTTTAAAGAAATAGAAATTAAAAAACAAAATAAACAAATAAAACTTAAAACAGGCTCATAGATACAGAGAACAAAACCGATGTTTGCTAGATGAAATGGGGGTGGGAGAGCTGGGTGAAAATGGTGAAGGGGAGAGTATACAAATTGGCAGTTACAAAATAGTCACAGGGATGTAAAGTACAGCATAGGGAATACAGTCAACAATATTGTACTAACTATATTGTGCCAGCTGGATACTTCCTGGGGGATCACTTCATAAGTTATACTGATGTCTAAACACCTAAAACTAATATTGAATGTCAACTAATTGAAATTTTTTTTTAAAAATTAAAAAATTATCAGTTGGGCATATTTGTGTGGATCTATTTCTGGGTTCTCTGTTCTATGCCAGTTATCTATGTGTCTGTCCTTTTGCCAATAACACAAAATCTTGATAAATGTAGGCATACGTATACTAAGTAAGGAAACCAGGGAGATAGATTCATTGCACTTTTTTCAAAATTGTTTCATCTCTTCTACTTCCATTGCCTTTCCATATAAATTTTAGGATAAACTTGTCCATATTTACAAAAATATTGCAGGGATTTTGATAGGAATTTGTTAAAGCTGTATGTTAATTTGGGAAAAAATGACATCTTACTATGTTAGGTCTTTCAAACTATGAACATGGAATATTCCTCCATTCATTTAGATCTGCTCTGATGTCTTTCATCATTGTTGTGTACTTTTCAGCATTCAAGGTTTGTATGTTTTGCTTGATTTTCACTTAAGAATTTTTTGGGCAGTAGTTAATGGTATTGTATTTTTAATTCCAGTGTCCATGTGTTCAGTGCTGGTATATATAAATGCAACTGAATTTTATATGTTGAGCTTGCATGCTGAGGTCTTTGCAAACTCACTTATTAGTTCTGAGAGTCACTTTGTAAATTTCTTAAGATTTTTCATGTAGAGAATCATGTCAACTACAGAGAGATAGTTCTACTTATTTTTTCTAAAACGTATGCCTTTAATTTCATTTTCTTGCCTCAATGGGCTAACTAGAACTTACGGTTGTTGTTGTTTTAATTGAAATATATTTGACATGCAACACTGTATAAGTTTAAGGTGTGCAACCTATTGATTTGATACAAGCAGTGAAGAGACCAGACATCCTTGCCTTATTACCAATCTCAGAGGGAAACTGTTCAGTCTTTATCGTTAAGTGCAATGTTGGCTGTAAATTTATTATAGGTGTTCTTTATCAAGTTGAGGAAAGTCCCCTCTATTCCTGGTTTCCTGAGAGTTTTTATCATGAATGTGTGATAAGTTTTATGAAGTGCTTTTTCTGTATCAAATGATAGAATCATATAATTTTTTTTTGTTCTGAGATAATTGTAGATTCACACAGAATTGTAAGAAATAATGCAAATAGACCCCATGTATCCTTTAAGTAGCGCCCTTAATGACAACATCTATTGAAAGTATAGCACAATTTCACAACTGGGGTGCTGACATTAGTACAGTCAAGGCACAGAAAATTTCCATCACCACATGTATCCCTCACATTACAGTTTTATAGACACATCCACTTTCTTCCCACAGCCACCCTCTCCTAAACCTTGGCAGCCACTAATTAGTCTATTTCTATACTTTCGTCATTTCAATAATGTTATGTAAATCACACCGTATTTAAGTTATGGGGATTGGTTTTTCTTACTAAGTATAATTTGCTGCAGATTTATCCAGATCATTGTTGATATCAACAGTCATACATTTTTATTGCTGAATATTATTCCAAGCTATACATGTATCAGTTTGTTTAACCATTGATTAATTGTAGGATTTCTGTGTTGTTTCCAGTTTGGGGTTATTATGAATAAAGCAACTATAAATACTCATTGGCAAATTTTTGTATGAACACAGGTCTTCATTCCTCTGGGATAAATAACCAGGAGTGCAATTGCTAGGTCATATAGTAGTCACATTAGTTTTTAAAGAAACTGCCAAATAGTGTTTCAGAATGGCTGTAGCATTTTTATTCCCACCAGCCATGCATGAGTATTTGGTGTTGTCACTATTTTTTTATGAAGGTGAAATTTGCATAATAATTCAGTGGCATTTAACACATTTACAGTGTATTAAACCATCAGCCGTATCTAGTTCCTAGACATTTACATCACCACAAAATAAATTTCCATCCTCATTAAACAACTATTCCCTCTTCTCCCCTCCCCCTGGCTCCTGGCAACAACCAATCTGATTTCTGTGTCTGGATTTAACTATTTTGGACGTTTTACATCAATGGAATCATACAATATATGACCATTTGTGACTGGCTTCTTTCACTTAGCATAATGTTGTCATGGTTTATCATATTGTACCATGTATCAGTGCTTCACTTCTTTTTATGGCTGAATAACAGTCTATGATATGGATATACCAAAGTTTGTTTATTCACTTATACGTTGATGGGCATTTGAGTTGTTTCCAACTTTTGGTTAACGTGAATAATGCTTCTATGAAGATTTGTGTAGAAGTATTAGAGTACCTATTTTCAATTCTTTTAGGTATAGAATTGTGGGGTCAGAGGATAACTTTCTGAGTAACCATCAAACTATTTTCCATAGCAACTGTAACATTTTACATTACCACATTATGAGATATATAATTTGTAAATATTTTCTCCTGTTCTGTAGATTGTTTTTCCACTTTCTTGATAATGTCCTCTGATGCACAAAAGTTTTAATTTTGATGAAGTCCAATTATGTATTATTTTTGTTGCTTATGCTTTTGATGTCATTTTTAAGAATCTATTGCCAAATCCAATATGACGAAGATTTTCCTTTATGTTTTCTTGTACATGTTTTATAGCTTTAACTCCTGTGTTCAGGTTGTTGATCCATTTTGAGTTGATTTTTGTATATGACATCAATTAGCCACGGTTTTATAGGTTTATTTCTGGATTCCACTGGCTCATATGTCTGCCCTTATGCCAATACCACATTGTTTTTGATTACTGTAGCTTTATACTAAGTTTTTAAATTAGAAAATGTGAATCTTCCAATTTCGTTTATTCTTTTCAACATTGTTTTGAGGTGATCATATGATTGTTATTTCTTTTTGCCTGTTAGTATGATGGATAATACAGATTGACTTTTGAATATTGAACCAGCCTTCCATCACTAGAATAAACCTAACTTGATCATAATGTATAATTTTTCTCATAAATTGCTAAAACTTTGTTAAGGAGTTTTGTGTCTATATGCTTGAGAAATATTAGGTTGTCATCTTCTTATTTTGTACATTCTTTGTATTTGCTGTCAGTAAAAAAGTGAGTTGGGAAGTGTTCCTTCCTCTTCCATTTTCTAAAGAGATCATGTATAATTGATACTAATTCTTTAAGCAGTTGGTATAATTCTCGAATGAAATCATCATTCCTTGAAGTTTTTATTTTCTATAGTTTTTTAAAAAGTTATGAATTTAATTACTTTAATAATTATAAGTAAGGCTGGTAAGGTTATTTCACATTGGATGAATTTTGATAGTTCAAGCTTTTAGAGTAATTGGTCCATTTCATCTAATTTCCAAGTTTATGTCTGTGGAGTTGTTTGTAGCATTCCCTTATTATTTTTTACATGTCTGCAGGGTCAGTAGTAATATCCCCTCTTCTTTGTCAGTCTTGCTAGAGGCTTTTCCATTTTATTTTGTCAGACAACTACCTTTTTCCAAGTGGGTTTCACTATTTTTTTCTGTTTTCAATATTGCTCCATTAACAATATGTTTTTTTTTTAAAACCTTTCCTTCCTTTTATTTGCTTTGAGTTTAAGTACCTGCCATTTTTTCTCTTGGTTCCTTAGGTGGAAAGTTACTGATTTTAGACTTTTTTGCATTTTTGTTGTAAACATTGAGTGCTATAAATTTCCCTATGAGCATCACTTTACATGCATCCCACAGAATTTTATATATTGTATTTCCATTCAGTACAATATATTTTTGTTTTAACTTATTTTTAAATTATAGTTCACATACAATATTGTTTTAGTTTCAGGTATACAACAGTCATTCGACATTTATATGTCTTATGAAGTGGTCACCACAATATGTCTATTTCATTGTATTATTTAAAATTCTCTTGAGACCTCTTTGACTCATGAATTACTTTTAAAGTATGTTGTTTAGTTTTGAACTGTTTGGAGATTTTCTTGTTGTCTTTCTGATATTCTTTCCTAATTGGATTTCTTTATAGTCGGAGAAAACACCATGTATTATTTTAATTTTTTAAAAATTTTTGTGGAATTTTTTATAGTCTAAAATAAATCTATCTTGGAATATATTCCTTGGGTACTTGAAAAGAATGCAATTTCTAATTTTTTTAAGGTGAAGTGTTCTATAAATGTTAAGTAGATCCTGTTAGAAGATAATGTTGTTAAGCTTTTCTGTATTTTGCAAATTTTCTGTCTAATTGTTCTATCGATTGTTGAGAGAGGATGTTGAAGTCTCTATCAAAAATGTGATTTTTTCTTTTTCTCCTTTTATTTTTATTTTTTGCTTCATATATCATGTCACTCTTTGGTGCATGTATATTTAGGATTACTAATGTCTTCTTGGTACATTGACTTTTTATCATTATGTAATGCCCTCTCTGTCCCCAGTAATTTTCTTTGCTCAGAAGTTTACTTTATCTGATATTAGTAGAGCCATTGCTTCTATTTTTATTTACATTTGCATGATATCATGATATATCTTTTTCCATTCTTTTACATTCAGTCAGCCCATGTCATTATATTTGAGGTGAGCATCTTGCAGACAGCATAAAGTTGGGTCATGTTTTATTATCCATGACACCAATCTCTGTGTTTTAATTGGTGTAATTGGACAATTTTCACTTAATGTATGTATTGATAAGTTAGTGTTTAATTCTGCCAACTTATTTTTATTTTCTGTTTATTCTCTGTTTTTGTTTCTCTATCTTTTTCCTGACTTCCTGTGGATTATATCAACATTTTTTTAGAATTCCAATTGATGATTCATGTATAATGTTTTTGCATGTATTTTTTAGTATACCTTTTTAGTGGTTGTTCAAGGTATTACATCATTTATACACAACTTATGGCAGTCCAGTGGTGTTAAAATGCTACCAGTTCCAGTGAAGTATAGAAATCTACCCTATCTTTTCACCCCTTTACCCTCTTCTGTTAATAATAGAGCTGTATTACATATTTATTCCACATATATTTAGAATCACAGCATGCAGTGTTACAATTGGTACTTCAAGCATTAAAGATAATTTAGAAAAATTCAGCAGAGAAGAAAAAGTCTATTATATTAACTCATATTTTTCTTTTCCCATTAATCTTTCTTCGTCATATCCAAAATTATTTTATCATTTTCTTTTTTGTTTAGAGAACTTCCTTTAGCCACTCTCTTAGGAGAGGTCTGTTTTTAACAAATCCTCTTATTTTTTCTTTATCTGAGAATGTCTTAATTCCCCTTTCATACCTGAAGCCTGTTTTCATTTGGTATAAGATTCTGGGTTGACAGTCTATTACTTTAGCACTTATTTAGATCTTCTGTTTTAGCTAACTTCCTCTGACAATGCTCCAGTAGGAGAGGGGGACATCATTTCATTTCTGCTATGTGGGTATAGAAGTCAAGGTTCCCCACTTAGCCTTCATTGACACCAGGTAGGTTTGGGCTCCTCATTATTGCTGAGCAGTGGTGATAGTTCCAGCTCCAAGCTAAGCTTCCACTGATGCCACCATGGCTGAGATAGGTAGGAGTGCTTCGTTACTGTTCCCCATGTAATCTCCACCATAATTGGCAGGGATGGGGATGTGGACTCATTACCTGACTCTCTATTAGGCTTACTCTGACACCATCCTAGTAGGGACAAGGAGAGATGAATTATTACTGCCAGGTAAGGATGGAATCCAGGCCCACCCCTCAGCTTTTGCTGATGGGACTGGGGGGAACCACATTTTTTTCTGGGGTGTTTAGCTGAATTAGAGCAGGTCTTCTATAAAAGCTTTCTGTCTTAGCAGGCTGCGCCTTTCCTGGTCCTTTATCTAAAGAGAGCAGGCTTTTGATGGGGCCTTTTTGCCTGTGCCCATTGACATTTTCAGTTATAGGCTTCTTCAGGTCCATGTCTGGGATCTATGAGGCAAAAACAACAACAAAAACAAACAAACAAACAAAAAACAACCAGGGAACTCACCACCATGTGGTTCCTCAGGTCCCAAGTTTCCTATCCAGTCTACATTTTTATACCCACCTTCCAGTGTCTTCTTAAGTCTGTTTTATACTGGGTCTGGCACAAATACTGCCCCTTTTTATTACAAAATCATAAGCATGTAATTCTGTAACATAATATTATCACTCAAGCACACCATATGATATTTTTGGTGAAATGTTCAAGTTAAAACTATTATTACACCCATATTATTACCCTACCAACCACACTCAAGCAGGCATTACTTCTGTATATAATGTCTAGAGTTTTTAGTTTTACTCAATGCAAAAATGGGAAAAGTACTTTTCCTTTTTTTCAGAGTCAGAAGTCTGGACATTGAAACTTTAGAGCCTGATTATATACTGCCAAGGAGATTTATGGAAAGGAGAGTTTCCCTCATACATGAATGCCCCAGGTGAGCTCTTATTTCATGTCTACATCATGAAAAACAAATGAAACAAAACAAAATATAAAAAATAGTTTTACCTGAGTTTGCACATATCTGCTCATCTGTCATGGAGGGCATCCAATGTGGTGGCCATGATCACAGCCTGCTTGGTTAGTTTTTGTAGACCAGTGTTCTGGGGTTTCATGAACTCCTTCTAACATTCATCGCTTCCTCCCACTGACTGTCAGGTTATGAATTGTCAGCTCACGTGGCCAGATGTTAACAGTGGCAGGAATAGGAGCTGCTCTTTCTATGAGTCATAAGGCTTACTCTAGCAGAGCTGAAGGGGCTGGCCAAAAGCCATCACCTCATCCAACCACCAAGGTTTTTCTTATAATAAAGCTGTGTCAAGAACAGCAGAGCCATTTCCCAGACCTCACTGCATATCACGCAAAAGCAAAGGCCAGACCTAGGACTGACATTGCCTGTCCTTAAACCCAGTGCTATTTTAGTTACATCAGGATGCTTCTCTGCCCATCCCTCAGCTCTCCAGAGAGCTTTGCTCTGCCCCATGGCCAGGGACTGCCATTTTATCCCATCCAACTACTTCCCAGAAGTGCCCCTCATCTCTGGGGAAGGGAGGGGCTCAATGAGGGCAATGGGGTGGGGAGAGACACTGGAAAAAGAATGTGGCTGACTACACCCAAACCTGTCCGTCAGTGAAAGACTGTGATTCACAGGATCAATGGTCTCATCTTCGTGTATGAAAGACAGTGTACTTTTTGTCTCCCTAAGCCCTGTGTCTAGATCATTTAGGAAAGTACCTGGGAGAGTCAAGAATAACATTGCAGGTCACACAATGGATGACTGGAAAACTTGGCTTATCATCAAGAATATTCTTCCCTGTATCACCATGGTGGAAAATCATCAGGAGCCCAGAAAGCTCCAGGAATTGGTCAGATGATGGGCCCCTGGAGGGGGGACTGTTGAATGCTTTTAATCTTAATCTTCAATGTAAGATTTATTACTGAAACTCTGTGTGCTAACTTGATGGCAGGGAACCAAGCCAAAGTGTAAGGAACTGGAATCTGACATAGAAGAGATCTCGGAGATGTGCTGACCCTACCTCTCCTGAGTCTCTGGAAGAGCAGGATATGCAGTCCAATGCTCCATCTGGATTCCCAGTCCAGTGATCTCTGCACCATACCCCGTGAAATAGAAAGAGACGAAGAGTGAGAGGGAAGAAAATCCTACTTTTTCTCTTCATAGAAACCAGGAATATGGGAATGACAGGCACTAGATGTATTGTATTAGCAATATCATTGACAACAGGAAGCCAGTAAGTAAGGTATAGAAAGAGATTTCTATTCAACATTTTGGCCTGATAACAGGAAGCCAGTAATTAGGGCATAGAAAAAGATTTCCATTCAACACTGTGGCCTTCATGTCTTTTTAAAAACTCATTGACAAATTTCTACTCACTTGCAATCCAGACATCATCTTTGTGTTGGAAAATCAGGGTTAGGGATTCCAGTGACAGATCTAGGAGCCAGGATGATAGAAGGGACCATGAAAGCCATTGGTTAGTTGAATTTGACGATAAAAACCTGGAAAATCACCAGTCTGCCAAGATTAGCTTGGTTCGTAGGAGTTGCAACAAAACACAGTTGCTGTTATCTCGGTGTATTAGATCTACAGACCTAATCTCTGAAATTAATAGAGCAGAAAGGAAATGGTTCTTATAGAGCCATGGGTCTGCTTCCTTCCTGTTCAGAGAACTAGGAGCTCAAAGCTCTGAGGTAATGTCATTTCACATAACTACAGGACCTGGATTCTGCAATCCCAAGGGTAATCCACTTTCAGTAAGTCAGCTTTCTGTCTAGTCTAGGATTCTTATATGTGCACAGGTGTTAGACAAGATTGTTGAAGTCTTTTCTCTTTTTTCCTCATTGTCTTCTACCAACAAGGTATTGAGAATGTGGTATCAAGTTGAGTATATAGACATTTACAAAACTTTGTTTACTGGAGTTCCAGGTCTCCCAAAGATGGCAGTCAGATGAGATGGCTGAGATGGAGCAATTACTTGGCCAGCAGTCTGTCCTCCAGATTGCCAGCACTTATGCCAGGGATCTTCTAGAAGGCAACCTTTAACCTCCATCCAATTATTGTTTTGTTTCTTGTTTCTCTTTTATGGTCAACAACCTCTTGGTAATGCATCCAGAGTCCATGATTAGTTCCGGCATGATTTTCAGTTCCTCCTTTGTGTCACACTTGTTTCCATCCCTGGGAGGAAAGAGTGGGTGAGTTGTAGTTGCAGATGCCCTCTTCCCCTTCTCCTCAGGGACTCCACCAATACCTTTTTAAAAGGTGTGATTAGTAAGTAATTGCTTTTGTTTTGGTCAGGTTAGACCCCAACACCAGAAGAGTTTTACCTAGATGGGTCCTTGGAATGGCCATCTGTGCCCTCACTCTGAAGAAGTTACCATTGTTCATGCTATTTCTAGTTTTGGCTTTTCTCTGTAGATGGCCTTTAGAGCCTTTCGTAAGCCTTGCCAATTCACCTGTATTGCTTTAGAGTCACTAGTTGGACTTGATCGAAATCAGCCCTTCCTCTTCCTCTATGGCGCATCTTGTTCTTCACCTTAGCTCTTGAGTCCAAGCTCTCCTAGAGACCTAGGATTTGCCCCAGTTCAGGGGGTCAAAAAAATGTCTTACACTCCAAAAGCACCTCTCTCGGATGACTCCTCTTTACAGTAAAAAACACATTTGTCTTCTTGAAAGATGCCTATGGTATCTGAAGGGGATGGCAGTGAGGGCGTCCGTTCCCTTGGCAAGGCCTGACAGATATGTGTGCATCAGCCAGCAACCAAGGAAGCTCTTGGTTTGAGTGCAGCTGAATGTTTGTGGCTGGTCAATCCCTGCAGCCTCAGAAAGATACCCGGTGCTGACATGGAGCTCAGGTGCATGCGCTGAGGATCTCAGAAGCTCAGATGTTTGTTGACTAAGGGACAGAAATGGATAGATTAAAAGTAGAATGGCCTGTCAGTTCACCATACAACCCGCTGTCCAAACAAGTTATTGCAGAGCCCAAAATGTGAGCAGCAGCAGGAAGTACTTTGCAGGAGCTAGGCTTGCATTTCCGGGGATGTGACCTGAGCTGCTGGGTCTTAGTTGTTTCTGTTGTGCGTGCTCGCTCTCACGCGCTCTTTCTTCCCCCAGCCCATGCTTCCTAACATCCATGGACAACACCCTGCACCCCAGATCCAGGGAACTATGTGCACATGGAAGCACATCATTTACACCACTCTTCCCCCATCTGCAGTCTTCCTCAATATGAAAATCTGATTCAGACACTGAGCTAACCTGGTTCTCTTGTCCATTCCTAAAAAACAAACTAACAACAACAACAACAAAAACTGATTCAGACACTGAGCTAACCTGGTTCTCTTGTCCATTCCTAAAAAACAAACTAACAACAACAACAACAAAAACCCATGTTCCAAGTCAAAGTCTGTTAATAAAATTCTGTCAGTCCCAAAGGAGACTTCTTGTAACCAGCCCCGAGATTTCCATGTGAATTATTGACAGCCCCCTGGCAGGAAAATATCCATCTGATACGATTATTGTTCTTGGTCTAAGACCAGGGCTCAGAACACCTTGATTCTAGTCTTGCTTCTGTGCCTAACTACCTATGGGGCTTTGTCCATCCTTTGTCCTCCCTGAGGACAAATATAAAATGAACCAGGAATAAGAATAGCCACCTTTAATTGAGTGTTGACTAGGCCCTAAACACTTGCTAATTATTTGGGGGGTATTATCTTCTGTAATCCTTAGGATAAACTTGAGATGAAAAAGTGATGGGAAATTGAGGCTCAGAGAGATTAAGCAATTTAGCCAAAGTCACCAAACATTTGGGCATCCACCCAAGGTTAATAAGGCATCTGATCTCTGTAGTTAGTGTATGGAGTTTTAACAGGAGGCAGAAGGAGAATGTTTGGTCTTCCTCTTTGAAATTAAGATCTCCATTCTGCCCCTAGATCAGTGTGTCGATTGATTACTAGTGCGAGAATCTCTAAAGCATTAACATTTCAGATGGGAGTGCTCCGGAGCCTGCACAGCCCAGCGTACTCATCTCTGTCTCAGTTGATTACCCCACCGCAAGTTGCAAAGATTCCCCAGCTCTGAGCAGGCACCTATTCTGTGCACAAGGCAACGCCAGACAAAATGGGATTGCTGAGGCCATTAGGCAGTTGAAGAAGGAAGAAGACATTGCTCTTTGCTCATTTTCTTTGTCTTTTCATTTAATGACAATAAATTGCTCACTCTATAGGTTACAGTGAGTTGGCATACAGGCTGTTCCTTCTGAGCTTCCCAACCATTCTTGATGGATGAGGACACTAAGGTCTGAGAAATCCAGTGACCTGCAGAAAGATGCCAGTTGAGAAGGTGGGAAGCTACGTCAAGTGTATCTGGGTTGTGTCCTAGTGCAGCCAGCTTTCCACCCATAGTATGAACAAAAGCAACTCCTCACCCCTTCTTCTTCTTACATTTAAATCCAAGTAGGCTGAAGGAGGTTGGGGAGGAGGCCTGAGTGTAACAGGGAATGTGGAGAATTGGGTGGCTACAAAAATACTGGCCATGTTCTACCTGGCTCTCTTCTTTAGACTGGTGAACTTAAAAATACCCAGCAGGAGAAGGTCTGTTCATCTCCTACTGCAGGGTTAGGATCTGTATCCATCATCCTTGGGAGCATATGCTTTTCCTTGTAAACAGATTACAGGACTCAGTAAAGAGACCTCAAATTTGATCCCAGGGCTGTAATCAGCGCTTTGTGAGACCTTCAGTAAGCCTGTTTCCTCTAGGTGCCCCATTTCCGTGGTCCCTTCTATGTGCCCAGCTCTGGGCTAAATCCTGGGCTACAGCAGTTCACAGTCAAGGAGCAAATTATTTCCAGGCTTTTTCTACTGGAAACAACCCTTTCCTGTTCTGTAGTTGTACTTGTCCTACCCTGGAGCCATGATGAGAGGATGGTTGATAGCACATTCATATGAGCTACTTTGTATGAATTAGCTCATCTACTATGACATGGGGATTAATATGTCCACTTCACTAGTAAGGAGACTGAGACTTTGAAAAAAGAGGGACTTTTCTAGTGTTACACAGTCAGTAGGCGGAAATTCAAACAACAAACCCGGGTGACTTGACCCCAAAGCTCTTCTTCTGCTGTTTCTCATTACCAGCTTAGGAGCTCAGATAGTTAGGCTTTCTTTAAACTGGCATGATGCTTGGGGTCAAAACAGAGTCTCAGATTACCTGGAGATTTTATTCCACTGGCAGAGACATCCCACAACAGAGAAAGAACAGAAACATCTTTGTTTCATCCTCGTGGATCTGTGGAACATTCTACCCGGCATCATCTACTACCCAGCGTACAAGCAGCAAGCCAGGCTGATTAAACACCCCCATGGGGAGGTCGGGACAGACAGCTGGGACTTGGGCTGAGTTATCTAAACGGGCCTCTTGGAAACCCAGAGAAGAAGCCCAGTGTAGCCTATGGGCATGTTGCAGATGTGGCCCTACTTCTAGGCACCAGGTCGTCCAGGGACCAGGTTAATGGGGAGGCAGCTATCCCTGACACTGAGATCTTGCATGAGTCCCTGGATTTCAATCTCTGCACCAGTACAATAGGGTTAATAATACACTCTCTCTCTACATCAGTGTTTCTGGATGATGATGAACAAGATGTGGATGTGAATGCAATATAAATCACACAGGGTATAACTTCCATTAACACTTTTTTTTTTTTAAATGATGAAAGGTTGGCACTGGCTCAGACGGGAGATGGGAAACATTTGTCCTTGCTGTTCAAGTAGAAACACACAGTATCCCTGAGGCCATCTCAGTCTCATCAACAGCCCCATTGCACTGAGGAAAGCTAGATTTATAGTGTAGCCCTGAGCATTCTGGGTCAAGGCTTGCAGTGCGTATGTGCCTTTCTATTTTGGGATCCCTCCCATGGATCACGCAGCTGTTTGCTCCCTTTGCTCCCTCCTCCTCCTGCAGTAAGGGTCCTTTCCTGCTCCAGATAATCCAACCAGGGTGGGCCACCTGTCAGAGGCCTTGCCCTCAGATGGATCTCTCCTGCCAGTGCTGTGCACTGCTTGGCTGTGCTGCACTGCTGGGCTCTGCATCTGGGTCATGCCTGAGTAGCCCAGTTCAGCAAACTGTTGGCCTGAAAATTGCAGTCTGTTTGAAGGAGAGGATGCTGAGAGGGGTGGTTCTGTTTGGCAGCTGGCTTCTGCTGGCATCTGGGAGATTAGCACTCACTGCCTATTTCCAGAAGCCTACACTGGCCTTGTTTGCATTTCTGCCTCACTCCTGCCCCCAGCTTCCTTGACTTTAGGCCCAAGATGACAGATGTCTGGAGCTTGAGCTCCCTGGGGAAGAGACTTAGACACTGTTGAACCCCAGGTTAGTGCCGCAGGGTAGCCTGGCTGAACTGAGGCTCAGATACCACCCCACTCTAGGGTATATATAAACCTGGGGACCAGGCCTGGGGATGCAGGCCTGGAACTCTGGGCTGACCTGTGACAGCTGAGGCCTCTTACCTTTACTGAGAATCCCTAACCGGAGAGCCTAATGTGACTCTGCTTGAAGACAGATATTCGGGTCATAAGCTGCCCTGAGGTGACATGTTCTAGAATTCAGGGTGGGGAATAGCATGTGCTTTTAATGTCTGGGCTACAGATTTTGATTTCTACAGTCAACACAGAATAATTTGTCCAAGGCCCCCCTCCTCCCCTTTTGCCCACTTTCCTTCTCCTCCTCTTCCTTCTTTTCTTTCCTTTCTCCTCCTGATTTCCTACCTGCCCTCTCACAAGATCTCCAACCTGCAAAGTACCAAAGTTAGAAAGGCAGGCAGGAGCCATAGGCTGCTGGACTTGACCCCTGGGGACCCAGACCCAAGCACCAGTCATGGCTGCCACTGCCACTACTTCCCACCCCCACCTCTCTATACAGACTTGCCTTTATCTGCCCCTCTCTAGTACTGTGGGATTCAGTCATTCTCCCGATTACCCATCCAGAGCTGCTCCTCCGTTAGGTTGCTTCCCAAGGCTGTCAGATGGCATAGCCACTGCCATGACCTTGAGACCTCTTGCTCTTACACCCTTCCTCCCAAGGCTCAGTATGTGGCACATAGTAAATCCTCAACAAGCAGTGGCTGCTGTTCCCCTTGGTCAGAAATCATCCCAGGCACTCCTTTTGTTGAACCCATGAGGCGAAAAACATACAAAGGAGAAAAGGGGTGCTTGTGTCCAGGGTCATTGGGCAAGCTAGCAAACTCATTAGAGTTCCAGAAAAGGGGCTGTCTGTTGGCCTTGTGCTGGAAATGTGAAAAGAACAAGATAATTTGCAGGGAAACTTTAGCTCTAATGGTTAATTCAAATCTGCAGATACCTTATCATGGGGCTAGGCATTCTGGAGGTACAGAGATGAGGAGAAAACAGTCCTGGCCTTCAGAGAGCTGTGTTGTGAAGACAGGAAATGCACAAGCCTAAGATGGCAGACTTGAGGTTGGCTAGTGCACCAGGCTGGGAATAGATGGGGTAGACGGTAAGGCCGTATTATCATAGACACCCATGAAGGTCTGATGAAAGTGGGTGTGCTTTAATCTGCTGGACAACATGAGAATTGTTCAAGAGTATAGAAAGGTTAGATGAGCAAGGCCAGGGGCATTTTGGAGGAGGCAGTGTTCTCTCCTTTCCCTGGGACCTGGGGAGCAACCCACCATCAGATATTCAATAACAACAACTGTCATTAGTGAAGGTGAAATGTGGCACTTGGGAGTATTACATACCTTGCCCACTTCTGAATTGGTCACTTAACTTGTTTGGTGGTCTGTCTTAAAGCTTGTCAGTTCCAAAAATATGGCCTACCACTGTCTTGTGTACAATAGGTCTATGTAGCTCCTTGAAGTAAAAGTAGGGCAATTTGGAAATAACTACTTCCTTGGGGAAAGGTGCACAGCTTGTTCTGTAGGTCAGGGGTTGGCAAACTCTGCCCCATGAGCTAAATCCGTCCCCCACAGCCTGTTTTTATAAATAAAGTTTTATTAGCACACAAGACACACTCAGCTGTTAACATACTGCATACAACAGAGTTGTAACAGAGGACACATGGCCTGCAAAGCCTAAGATATTTACTATTTGGGCCCTACAGAAAAAGTTTGCCCTTTCCTAATCTAGGTCACTGGGCTTTGGTTCTTTTTTTTTTCCAAGTCTGTAGTTTTCCCTAATAAATGAGTACTCCCCTCTGTGCTGCTTGAGGGAAAATCACAGATCTCATGCCTCCCCAAGTGTCCTGCTTCCTCTCCTCTGCCAAAGATGGCTCAATCCCCACTCTGGTTTCTATACCTATTCTAGAGTCCTTGCCTCAGTGGCTAGTCCTTTATTTTTTTTTGCAACGTCCATTTCTCCCTCTCCCATCAACATCCAGAGATACCATTTACAGATAGGTCAAGCCAGTCATTCCTCTGCTTAACTCCACAACCTACTGCCAACAACTTGCAGTCCACCACCTTTCCCATGGCCAGCAAAGCCCTGTGAGCTCACAGCTGCTTCCTGGGCTCACTGTGCACCAAGCCTACTGGCCACGTGCCTTTCCCTGGAACACGCCAAGAGCTTTGCTCAGGGCCTTCTCGTTTCTGTCCTCTTGCCTGGAATGTTCTGCTCCCAGCCTGTCTCCTAGACTGCATGTAGATGTCCGCTTAAATGTCTCAACTTCAGAACAGCCTGCTGGCTACTCTGTCACATCACTGTTTCTTCATTCTTCTGAAGAATACTGCTCATACTCTGTTCTTGTTCTTGTTGTTCACCTACTGTTTGTCCCACTAGAGTTCCATCTCCTTCTCAATCTGGTTCCCCACTTCCCTCCCTAGTGTGTGCTCATTCTGGTAGGATTTCTATTCTGGGCCTTCTACACAGTCCTGCTTTGTACAATTAGGAGCTTTTGTCTCTGTAGTGGGCACAAACCCAGTGACACTCTCCCTAGATCCAGTATTTCTAGAATAAGTCGCAGGCACCGAAGTTGTCTAGTCTTATTTAGGCCTTCCTGTGTAACACTGTCAGAAAATCTGAACATTCTCTTGTCTCTTCCTTTTTCAAGTCAAGACTTTGGAGTTTAGAACAGTGAACTTGGCTGGTATAAAATACCTTCAGGAAGCCAGCCTCCAAACACCAACATCCAACATCTGCTTTCTAAATATATGGCTTCAAAGAACTAAGTGTACTATAGCTAACTGCTGTCCATCTTTTTTTTTTTTTTTTTTTTTTGCCACATGACAGCTAAGGAATTTAGAAATGCTTTGCCCTTTCCTGTGGTTAAATCTGACATAAAATTAATTTATTGGCAGCATTTTAACAAACAAAAATCTCCTGTGTTTTCACCAGTAATTCAGATTTAATTTTCCAGGTGGGAAAAAGATAATTAACTGCAAGAAGATAGTTTTGAGGTTTCTGTTAATAACACATTTAAAGCAAGCCTTACTCCTCTGGCCCAGTCACTGGATCTTCTTACAGAAACGTATAAAAAGAAGAACATACCCTGTAAGGACACCCCCTGATCATTAGCACCTCTTCTACCACCACCATACCACCCTCACACCTTTCCCTTCACAATCGCCATCACCACAACCACCACCATCACCACCATCACATCTCCACCTCCACCATCACCATCACCACCCCCATTACCATTATCACCATCATTTCCACTACTACCACCATCACCACACCTTCATCATCACCACCACCATCACCCATTATCACCACCTCTACCACCACTACCATTACTGTCACCATCATCTATACCCATACCATCAGACCACCACCACTACCATCAATACACACACCCATACACACAGAAGCAGGGGATATTTTTCAGGATATCTGACACATTCCACAATGCAATCACAGAAAGAAAGAAATATTTTTAGATTGTCATCATTTCCAATATGCAACCTACTCCCGCTGCTGTGTGCTTTGCAGGTGTGGAACATCAGCACATGTTTGTGGCCAAAATTAAATTAGGAGTCATTACAAGAAAGGCCAATGTCACCAAGTGCACACCTTTCAAAAAGGATAAGTTTGGATGAAAGATCTTTTACTTCATAAAATGATTTACTGAGGATTTCCTTTAAGTGGCAAAATCTCATCGCATTTTTATTATGATTTGGTTTACAAAAGTTAGCCTTGTACACAGCTGTCTAGGATTGCAGCCAATGAGTAAAGGCAGATCTGTCTTGAATAGCAAATGCTGCTGATAAACCATGTTACAAGCTATTTTAGGACCACCAAAAATGCATTTGCATTTTCAAGAGTGGAAATAAAGAGAATATTTATTTGGTACATATGCCATGCCAGGCATGTGCTCACTTTACATGTGTGAGCTCATGTGATCTTTATAACAAATTTGTAAAGTAGGCCTCACTCTCCTAATTTGGTTGCACAGCATTGTGAATGTATTGAATGACACTGAATTGTACACTTAAAAAAGGTTAATTTTATGTTCTGTGAATTTTACCTCAATTAAAAAAAACCTAAAACATTTCACAATGTATGCGTATATTAAATCATAACATTCTATACTTTTAGAAAAATCATATTATACAACCTAAATATAAACAATTTTTATGTTGTCAGTCATATCTCATTTAAGGTGGAAAAAAAGGACCTAGACCATGGGGATGTCCTCTCTGGACTGATGTGATGGTTTTATGCCATGTCCCGTCCCAGCCTCTGCCTCTATGGCATCAGAACTCTAACAGCCTAGCTCTAAAATCTACTAAATGGGGTAGGTCCATCTGCTGTTAGTAGATTTTAGAGGCAGAATTTGGCTTTCGGAGGCTAAAATATACTTATTTTGTAAGCATGACTTCCAGAATACACCGAACTAACTCGGTGTCTCTGGATTCTTCTCCCACTTCACAGCTATCGGGTGTTTTATGCAACTGAATTCTTGCCATGGGCTAAAGGCTTTTGTCTTTTTATTTAGCCAATTGTTGGAGCACAGGCAAATGCAAAGTAACTTGTGTGTAAGCTTCAAGACTCATCCTTCAAACCTCCCAAGGCTTGGTACCTAATTTTGTCCATTTAACCTTATATTCTTTTTGGTAAAAAGGGCCCCCCCCCCCAGATCATATAAACTTCAGTCCCCACAAAGCAGCAATCTGCACCTGGAGAAAAAGGTGCTGAGCAGTCTGCAACTGTTTCTCTTTGCCCCATTTAAGCTACTAGAGCTGGTGTCCTGGTGATGGGGAAGAGTGCCTTCTGGGAAGACAGGACTGTCATCATGGTTCTCATCCTGCCGTTGCAATCCAGTGGGGCCTTGCTGTAACGAGAGAGATTGCTGCTGTGTTCACCCAGTGACAAGAATGTCTCAAAGATTTTCCAGATGGGAAGCTGGTGCTACCCAATATGGTGTGTGATTCTCACACAGTTCAAACTACCCCTTCTGTCTGCTTCATATATGGAAATCTAGGTCTGCCCACTGGCCCTTGGCTGCCTCCAACCTCAGGTTTGTGGCCTCCAATCTCAGCTTTGCTCCACTTTTCCCCTTCCCTGCATGATTTTGGCCTTGTCAGTTTAATGCAGGTGAAACATAGGTGACACTTGTTAACCTGGGTTCTGCACAGTCAGAGTTCTCTGGACCAGGAGAATGCCCTTTCCTTTGACCTTCAGCGTCTATTCCAGGCTCCAGGAAGCACCTGCTTTATCTATAGGCAAACCTTGCCAAATCCATTCAGCCATTTGAAACAAAGTCCATCTCTTTCTTTTCCCCTAAGTAATCATCTTGTAGCAACACGGGAGTGTGTTTGGACACCAGCTCATGGTTTCTTCCTGTTGAAACGGGTCAGACTGGGTGTTAGAGACACTCACCCACAGGCACATCTCTTCTGGCTCTGGACCTCAGCAGCCCTAACATGAGTGGGAGGGACCAGCCTGTCTCTAAGGGCCTGGCATTCTGACAGCCCAGGAGTATAAGGTTAGCACTCAATAAAGGCTTATTCAGTGACAGATTACTTCAAATCTTCTCTTGGGATGGTACGATATGAATTAAGAGCTCATTAAATCTATATGCCATATGCATCTATAGGTTTGGGGCCATTCTTAGAGTTACCAATTCTTCTAGCTGCTGTATTTATATTACAGAAAGGGAGAACACAGTTCTAGAAAATCCCACACCTGGGCCACCTCGTTTGCATTTGTTGGAGCTACCATTCAGATAGTTCTGCTTGAAGCTTGTTAAAGTCACAAGTTTTCACACTCGGGTGAGTGCTGCAGACAATGTGGGAGAACCAAGAGTGGTGGGTAATGGGGAGCAGCAGGAGGTGGAATTTAAAGGCAGCACTGCTGGCTGTCAGGTCAGTACTGTCAGGACTAGGCCACTCACCTTCCGCCACCCTCACGTGATGCCCCATCTTAGTGGATGGGTCCTTATTTGTCAAAGAGCAAGCCAAGTCCCATTGCGGAGATCTATATGGCAGCTTAGGGACCCAAGATCTGGAGAATAACATCAGTAACAATTACTGCTCCCAATGTGCACACCTCAACAATGCTGTGAGGTACACACAGGCAGACCAGGCACCTATTTTATAGAATAATCAATTGAGGCTCAGAGAGTGGGAGTGACTTATAGTCACACCACAAATGGAAGATCTAGGACTTAAAGTTTTCTGGTATCTACTCCAGGGCTCTTTCCTCCACCCCACCTGGCCTCTGTCTGCATCGGGCACTGAGCATGCAGTCTGTGGGCTCAGGGCAAGCCAAACACACCAAGAAATCCCCTATTTATAGGTCAAGAATCTTACTCCAAACCATCTGTTAGCAGAGATTCATTCCTGAGACAAACTGACTCCTCCTGAAGCCAATCAGCATTCAAGGTTCCCTGCCATTCTGAACTACCCTAGGATTCTCCAGAGCCGCATGTCTTGCAATTCTGGAAATGCTGAAAATTTGGCTTGTTCTACAGAAAGGTCAGTTTTAGTTAGTGGGGACATTCTTCTGAAAAACAAACATGCAAATGACACATATGCCCAAATATAGACATTTATACTATATACATGGATACTAATCTGATCCCATGTATATATTTAGGCGTATTCTCTCTCCCTCCCTCCCTCCCTTTCTTCTCCTACCCTTGCTTTCTGCAAACTTAATCCTGATGTAGCATTGTCTTCTCTCTTCTGGGGCTACCTCCACTGTGCCCCATGATGTCTTTATTTCTTTCTTCTGAGCAAGTCTAGGAATCACCTTTATCTCAGAAGGCCTGCAATCCAATCTAGTTGGCCAACATCAGTTTCAAGGGCACTCATAGGGGGAATGTGAACCAGTATTGAAAAGAGCTGTTGATGGAGTATGGAGGCAGTTGTGAGAGACAGACTAAGAATCAGCAAGCAGATTACCCTCAGCTGAACTGGAGGAAACACTAGTGAGGAAGAAAGGGGAAACTGATAAACTATTTTCCCCTTTTTGACATCTTTGCCCAGGGCCAATGTGTTCAGTGCCTACTGGAAAAACTGAGGCTCACTGAGCTCATCTCTCCTGGATACTTTCAGCCTACTACAGTCTTACCTAGTAGGACCGGTGAATATTTTTGCAGGCCGTTCATTGGTGTCCATATTAAACCATGTTATAAGTGTTTATAACAGCCTGTGCAACTTCTTCAGGAAGATTAATATATCCATATATAGTATATTTTTATCCCCTTATGCCAATTTTATGAGCCTGGAGTATACTCTTATAATCTAAACCTTTTCCAAGAAATACTTGCCTTTTGTGACATTCTGAACTAAAAGTGAAGAAAAGGGAAGAATTGCCGTTATGTTATTGTTTAGAGAAAACCAGAAATAATATTGACTTCAGAGCTGAACTTGGTCCCGCTCAAAAGGGTTGCCTTTGTTTTCTCATTATTTAGGGGGTGGGGAAACCATCACATGCTTTCAGATGCATTTTAATGAGTGTTTATGAAGCTGTGGTGATCACATTGGTGGCTTTGTCTGCCTGATTATGAAATGGGAGTCTTTAGGCATTTGTGGATAAAGTCATTCCTTTCTTAAAAATGCTAGGGCACCAACTGCCTTGGTTGGTGTGGGTCAGTGGGTTGGGCACCATTCTGCAAACCAAAAGGTCGCCAGTTCGATTCTTGTTCAGGACACATGCCTGAGTTGTCGGCCAGGTCTCCAGTTGGGGGCATGTGAGAAGCAACCAATAGATATTTCTCTCCCTCTCTTTCTCCTTCCCTTTCCTTTTCTCTAAAAATAAGTAAATAAAATTTTAAAAATGCCAGGGCACCAACCGTCCCATCCTGGGACCCTTCCCCACACACATTAAAGGCAGGATCTGTGAGGTCTCAGGCTGGGAGTTGGGACACCTGGGGTATAGTGTTGCCATTATACCCTAACTAGTTGTATGACCACAAACAAATCACATCACATTTTGTTTTGTGTAAAAAGAGGAAGTTGAGATGTGTTCTCTAAAAATCCTGCCAATGTCTACTGATTCACTTTTTTTAACTTTATTTTTAAATTTTTTATATTTTTAAATCATGTTCATTCATTACAGTTGTCTCAGTTGTTCCCCCTTTACCCTCCTCCACCCATCCCACCCCACCCCCCTCTCCCACAGTCAATTTCCACTCTGTTGTCCATGTCCGTGGGTCATTCATACATGTTCTTTGTTTAGTCCCTTCTTCTTCTTTCTACCATTATCCTCCTTCCCCATCCCCTCTAGTCATTTTCAGTCTGCTCCATGTTTCCTTGCCTGTGGTTTATTTTGTTCGTTAGTTTATTTTGTTGAATAGATTCCACTTATAGGTGAGCTCATACGGTATTTGTCTTTCACCGACTGCCTTATTTCACTTATTGTACTATTCTCCAATTCCACCCATGTTGGGGCAAAAGGTAGGAGTTCCTTCCTTCCTTCCTTCCTCCCTCCCTCCCTCCCTCACTCCCTCCCTTCCTTCCATCCTTCCTAGATGCACATTGATTTTATTTATTTATTTACTTTTTTAAATGTCAAAATGCATTATAAAATATTAAAAAAAATTAAATCCATTATAAAGTCTCAGTAATTAAAACATGACACTCACACAGAAATAATCAAGTAGATCAATGAAATAAAATAAGGATTCTAGAAACAAATGTATATATCTGTCTAACAATGATAATATATCTGTCTAATATGATTAAATTGATACTTCAAATCAATGGGGAAAATAAGGCTTATTCAACATATAAAGTGCATGGACCAATATTACTTGAAATAAAAAAAAATGTAGAGCCCTATTTCACACATTATACAAAAAATATTCAGGTGAGTTAAAAATCACTATGTAAAATCTAAGCAGTTTTCGGAGAAAATTCAAAATATTTTTCTTACCCTGAAGTAACATATTCAAACCCAGAAGTTATAAAGTAAAATATTGACAATATGACTATATTAAACATTTAAGACTACATAGTAACATACATATAAAAAAAAGTTAAAGGACAAGTAACAGAATAGGAAAGTATTTGCAACACATCTGATCTGAAAAAGGGTTAATAGTTTTTTGTTTTTGTTTATTTTGGGTTTTTTTTGTTTTTTTAGGGAAAAAATTCTACAAACATTGGTCAAAAAATGGAAAAAGAATACCAAAAAGTCATTTAAAGCTTTTTAATAATAATAGAAATAGGCAAGAAATATATAAGAACAGGTTTAGTTTCGACAAATAATAAAATAATTAAAATAATACGTCATTGTCACAATCAGATGAATAAGTATTTAAAATATTGGTTAATATCAAGTATTGGTGACTGTGGAAGGAACTGGGTATTCATAGACTCTATTCCTCCATCTTCTTAAAGCAGTCCCTTTAGCATATTTTGCAATGCTGGTTTGGTGGAGGTGTATTCTTTTAACCTTCTTTAATCTAGGAAACTCCTTATTTCACCTTCCATTTTAATTGAGAGCTTTGCTGGGTAGAGCAATCTTGGTTGCAGGCCTTTGCTTTTCATGACTTGGAATAGTTCTTGCCATTCCCTTCTGGCTTGCAGCGTTTCTTTTGAGAAGTCAGCTGCTAGCCGTATCAGAGCTCCCTTATACATTACTACCTCTTTCTCCCTTGTTTCCTTTACGATTCTCTGTCTTTGATATTTGCCATTTTAATGATGATGTGTCTTGGGGTGGGCCTCATTGGGTTCCTCTTGAATGGGACCCTCTGTGCTTCCTGGACTTGTGTGACTTTTTCTCTCCTCCAATCAGGGAAGTTTTCCATCATTACTATTTCAAACAGGTTCTCTATCCCTTCCTCCTCCTCTTCTCCTTCTGGTATCCCTATTACACGGAAATCATTACGTTTCAGGTTGTCCTGCATTTCCCTGAATGCCTCTTCATTCTTTTTCAGTCTTTTTTTCATTTTCTTGCTCTTTCTGGGAGCTTTTTTCTACCTTATCATCCAGCTTGCTGATTTTTTCCTCAGCTTCATCTAGCCTACTTTTGATTCCTTCTACTCTGTTCTTCAGTTCAGAAATGGTATTCTTCATTTCCTCTTGTGTCTTATTGATAGTTTCTATGTCCTTTCTCATGCTGATATAGTTTGCAGCAAGTTCCTCTTAGTTTCCCTGTAGTTTTTGGTAATTCTCTCTGAGCTCACTGAGCTCATTGAGCTTCCTTAGAACTGTTGTTTGGAACTGAATATCTGATAGTTTACGTGCCTCTATTTCCTTTAGTTCTCTTTGTGGGGATTCCTCCTTTCCCTTCAAGTCGGGGGTATTTCTTTTTCTTCCCATTATTTGTGAGGCTCTTCTCTTGTTAATTAATTAATTAATTTGCTTCTTAAATTGATCTGTCTTGATTTCTTGACTTTGTGGTGTGAACTTCTATGGTAGGAGGACTCTGTTTTTTCTTTTCTGGATCTGTCTCTGATGATGTCAGATGTTGACCCTGTCTGACCGTAGGCAGTCTGTTCGAGACTTCTAGGAATCTACTATCTGTAGCTGTCTACTTCAACTGTTAATCTAGACACTCTGCACTCAGCAGAGAACCTTAGACACCACAGGGTAGGGCAGAGGCCCTCCTGGGGTGGGGGGTTATTGGGTCCTCTCACACTGCTGCCGCTCAGGGGAGTGGTCTGCCTGAGTCAGATGGCTGCTGACATATAGGGGAGGAGTCAGCGCTGAGGTCCCGCAGGCTACTCTCTCAGTTCTATCCCCAAAGGCTCCTTCCGCAGTCCCTCCTCAGGCGTCTCCAGCCCACTCTGCCCACGCCTTTGCTGAAGTCCAGGGCAAGTGGCTGCAAATAAAAATTTATGCGTTAGCCCTTAATTGACTCTCTGCATCCCCAGCTACCTGTCTCTGGCAGAGCACAACCCTGCCACTCTTTGCAGCTAGCTGTTATCTGTGTAGTTTTGGGGCTCTGGTGCTGTAGGCTGGACATCCCCGCCTATGATTTATGCTCTTCTCAGGGGGATGCAGCTGGCCGTCTCAATATCCGCCTGGTGCTGCCGCCCTTGCGTGCTCCACTTTCCCTCTCGAGTCTCTAGTGTACTCCTTACCAGTTAGGTTGTGCTAAAGCTGATTCTTCTGTCTGTCCAAGGTTAAAAGGCTCCTATCTTGCTATTGTTCAGTTGATTGTTCCAGGTGATTTCTCCACAATTTAGTTGTAATTCCAGGATGGTCCTGGGAGGAGGTCAGTGTGACTTCCACTCACTCCTCTGCCATTTTTAGTCTCTGATTCACTTCTTGTAAAAATAGGAAAAATTAAAAACCTCACAGTGAGTGGGCAGGAGGATCATGAGCAATGCATGGATTGAAGGAAGTAGTGTTTGACTGGTAGCTGGGACCAATATCTTGCTCTTAATGAGTCCACACAGACTGGAAAACAGCTCATGCATGAAGCTGGAAGGTTTGCTAGAGGGATCTGAAAGTTTGGTTGGGGATGTGTCAAAAGCAAAAGCAAAATGAAAAGTTGAGAGAGCAGAAGTCATTCAGGAATAGCAAGCTATTGCTATTTGCTGCTTTGATCTAAAATGGTGGCCACAGGAGTCAGTCAACACCCAGCCCAGGAAGGCAGACCTCAGGCCAGCACCCACTGGCCTGGGTTACCTGGCAAAGATGTCAGTGTGCACTGAGCATGGGGGACAGCCCAGCCAGCTTCTTGCAATTGAGATGACTAACAGATCATGGAACTGCACAAGAGGAGGCACTGAGACAAGCCTGTATCTGGGGCAAAATTAATAGATTGCCGTACCTCACCAATGCCTAGTGACAGTAGATACATTTATAGTGAGTCTGGATAGTTCTGTGTAAACTCGTCCACCTTCCCCAGCCTCGTTTAGGCTTGCCTGGGATTCTGGCCAGTCAGTCAGGGTGCTGCAGGCTAACCGTTGAAAAATCTCACAATAAAATCTCAAATTCAAAGCCACATGGCCCCTACTAAAGAGGAATCTCCTTTAAGTCCACTGAGAAAGGAGAGCTCAGAGAGGCTCTCATCTGCCCCTTTGCTGAAATCGCAGCCTTGACGAATAACACTGTACACCCAAAGCATTCAGTGAAGTGAGTGGCTGTCCAGCTGCATGCAGATTTGAGACAGCAAGGGTGGCACCCGCTGCAACAATTGGATCCACATGCAGTGAGGCTGCCATTAACATCCCACAGGGGACTTCTGGGATCTACTTTGTCATTGAGGAGCTGGGTGGTTTCCTAAATTGGAATTGAGTGGGGAACATTGGCTTGGATGCACTAATGGGTGTCTGAAAAGTTCTGTGAGAGCTGGAGAACCTTGTCCTTTGTCAGTGGTTCCTGATATTACATTTAGCATCCAGGAGTCACTCCCTGCTTTCTCCACCTCCTGCTACCTTAGTCCCAACAGGTTAATGGCAGACGTACAATTAAATGAATACTCCAGGAGCACACATAACCTTACACGTATTCCAGGCCACTGTGACTCATAGCCTCTGCCCCCCTTTCCTTCCTATCCTCCAAACCCATCCTTCCCTTGCCTGGTTCTACATAGACTTCACAATCATTAAAGCTGTCTTCCAATCCAAGACATCACGAACAGCACGTTGGGCCCAGCCACAGCTATCAGTATCCCTGCACAGGATCCTATATATAAAACCCACACTCAGTCATTCCTTATTGATCCATTTTATACATTTCTATTTTCAATATATTGGATTTCTTTGATCTTTTTGGGAGAATGTAGGAAAGACAAATTTCAGTTTGGGCTCAGTGACTTCTTTGTGGGCTGCTCCATATTGATTGAGTGAATGACCAGGACAGCATGTGGCCTGATCATTTCAAAAGGAAAGGCAAAGAAGTAGGCAAGCCCCCTCACTAAGAGTGGTGGAACCCCTTCTGTAAGGATGAGGCAGTCAGTGTGCTGCCCCCTGGTGAATTAGGGCAGTGGGTAGGGAGGCAGCTGGGTATTCACAAAGGGGCTTTGCATATGCCTTTCAGCTGAGCAACTCTGAGCAAGCCCTACTCCCTCCCTGGGTCTCCAGGTCTCTGTCTTTAATAGGACAAGGTTGGACTCCCAGGGCTCTTCCAGATCTGCCCTTTGTGATACCAGCTACCAGTTAGTGAGGATCTGCTAGGTGCCACAGAATCTATCTATTCCACATGAGAGTCAGAGTAGTGTCATAAGATGAGAACTGAAATTATGCTCATTTTACAAATGAAAAAACTGCAGCTCAGAGATGTTAAGTGGCAAGGCCAACATGTAGCTGTGTCTGCCTCGGGACCAGGGCCCTATGCCACACTGCCTCTACCTGTGCTCCAGGTCACTGATTCTCACCGTGGCTGTCCATTTAGAATCACCCAAGGAGCTTTGAAAAATATCAGATGCCTGAACCCCACCCCAGATGAGATGGAAGCAGTTCGTTTGTGGTGGGAGAAGTTGAGAATCTGGATGCTTCTAAATGATTCTAATGTGCAGCAAGGTCTCAGATGTGCAGCTCTGGGAGCTCTCTTTTGATATTCAGTCTACCATGAGAGTCATGACAGTTGTTGTGCTAGCATGCCTCCACACACATATTGTCTACCCAGTGAGCCAAAACCAAAGGAACAGTACTGGGTGCCCCAGTGAGACTTCCAAAGTTAAAAGGGGGTTCTTACTACATGAAAAAAAATGCTTGAACAGAAATATATCTATTAGACTGTTGGCATTTAGGTGATTTTCAAGCCCCTCTTCACCTACTCATATCCCTCTACTTCACTCCACTCTTTCTCTTTTACTTTCATGTCATAGCCATTAACATAACAGCTACGGATGACTATAAAATGTGAAAGAGTAGGAAATACTGCATTACAGCTTTGTTCCTAAATGTATCATCTTATAAATTGTGGGTAGCTCCCCCAATATGCAGATTGCAGATTGAGATCTCTTCCTGTTGTTTCATATCTCCTCAACCTGAGGATGCATCTGCAGAGAATTTCTTATTTAGATAGCTTTATACTCTTTTGTGTTATATCCCCATTCCTATTAAAAAGTCACTCCCATTAAAAACAAGGAATACAAAATATAGAGAATAGAAAGGGGATTGCCAGTCCTCCCCAAGAGGTCACTATCCCAAACATTTGCATTATATGTTCTCCCAAGTTATGTTTCTATCTCACAGCAATAAATGAAACACGGCAGCAAAGAAACAAGCATTATGGTTCCAAATATAGGCTGTACTGTAGAGTTTTGACAATTTTAAGTCTTGAAACTGAGATATATTTTATCTTGCAAGTTTGCTGTTCATTTACTTTATTGTACCAAGACTTTATAAAAACCTCTCTCCCTCTCTCTCTCTCTGCCCCCCCCCCTCCCTGCCTCTCACTCTCTCACTCTCATTCTCTTTCAGCCACAGGGAACCATTAAGAGGAGACAGGAAGGAGACAACTTCCAGCTTCCAGGCATGGCTGACGGGGGTTACCCTCATAAAATCAAGAGGCCTTGCCTCGAAGATGTTACCCTTTCTATGGGCCCAGGTGCCCATTCTAGCACACCCTGTGCAGACCTGCAAGTTCCTCCATTGACAATGAACACTAGCCCTTCAGCTATGGGAGCAGCAGGCCATTCATTACTACTTGAAAATAATCCCATGAATGGCAGAGTAATAGACCAGCCATTTATGGTACCACCGAGTGCAGAAATGAGACTCAAAGGGCCCACCATTCCTTACTACGACAAAACCAACAGCATGATGGCTATGGAGCAGGACCAGGAACTTCAAGATCTGCTGGAAGAGCTAACAGAAATTCAGGGCTCTTCTCCAAATGAGCTAGATCTTGAAAAGATACTGGGGAGCAAGCCAGAAGAACCACTGATCTTAGATCACTCCCAGGCAACCCTGAGCACAACTTGCAAGCCTTCGGCTCAGATGCCACACTTGGAGAGCTTTGATTCCAACAAGGAGTTTGCTTCTGGTTGCAGCCAGGTCACCGGCGTGTCACTTCAAATCCCACCCTCCTCCGCAGGGATCAGCTATACTATTCCCTCTGCCAGTAAGCAGATGGTCTCATCCAATTCTGCAACAACACAAGCCAAGAGCCAAGTCCAAGCAATGCTCCCCATGGCTTTGCCCCCACTCCCAGTGCCTCAGTGGCATCATGCCCACCAACTGAAGGTGTTGGCAGCCAGCAAGCAGGGATCTTCTACAAAGCAGCCAGGGCCCACTTCTGGTTGGTCCAACCTGACTCCTCTAGGCCTCTCCCTACCTTACCGCCCAGGGCCATCACCACACCCACCACCACCTTTCAACCCGCAGAGCCTCATGGTATCCTGCATGTCATCCAGCAACCTGCCAGGGAGTGCTCTCCAAGGATCTTCCAATGCCTTACTCTCAAGCATGGTGTCCAGCAGCAGTGCTGCCCTTGTGCCCACCATGTCCTGTGCTCCTGAGAAGCTCCCCAGCCCAGCTCTCAATCAGCAGCCGCAGTTCAGCCCACAGAGCTCCATTCTTGCCAACCTAGTGTCTTCAACCATTAAAAACCCTCAAGGCCACCTGATGTCTGCTCTGCCGACCAGCAACCCAGGGCCCTCCCCACCCTACCACCCAGAGAAGCTCTCCAGCCCAGGTTTGCCACAGCAGTCCTTCACTCCGCAGTGCTCCCTGACCCGGAGCCTCCCTCCCAGTAGTAATCCGCTAAGTCAGCGCCAGCAGCAGCAGCAGCAACAGCAAACAAATGCCATCTTCAAGCCCATGATCACCAACTCACCCAAGACCCTGAGCATGATCATGCAGCAGAGACTGGCCAACTCAAGCCCAGGAGCCCCGGAGCCTTTTACTTTTGGCAACACCAAGCCTTTGTCACATTTTGTTTCTGAGCTGGGCTCCCAGAAGTTGGCTTCCATGTCTGCCAACTCTAGGCAGCCTTCCCTGCTCCACTATCTACAGCAGCCTATGCTGACAGAGGCATCTTCTGCCACTGCCTCCTCCATGGCCACGGCCACCTTGCAGTTGCAGCAGCAGCAGCAGCAGCAGCAGCAGCAGCAGCCGCAGCCGCCTGACCGTTCTGCATTCCTCCTGCAGCAGATGATGCAGCAGCCTCAGGGCTTTCAGCGACCAGTAGCCTCGCAGTCCATACCTCCTCTGCCCAGACAGGTAAGACAGTGTTATATCTGGTTGGGTTCCTTCATTTTGGAAATAAGAACTGTGGCTCATGCTATTGATACCTGGCTTTGGAGGCAAATCCAGGCTCTAGTCCTCCCTGAGACTGGACTTGACTCTGGAAAAGTCTATTGAAACCAGCTAATTCTGCCTGATTGAAGCACAGAATTAATTAGTGCAAAGTTATGGTTTCAGTTCTTGTGTAGGAGGAAAAACTACACCCACAGGTGCTGCCAGGGGAAGGAACCGGGGGTGAACAGTCACAATTGCACAGAATTGCCTTCCCCTGCACTGGGTCATGGAGTCTGTTCCCTCGCACAGGACCAGTGAAGGCTTCATAAGATGCAAGTAAATTGCACTGAAGCATTTAAATCTTGTCCCTGCTGGTGTAAGGTTAAACACCGAGCCTTCTAGAAATGCCACAGCAGACTTACGCTGGGCAGCTCCAGTGTACTGCTTACCCCACTGCTCTGGATGCTGAAGCAGGTCCGAAATGGAAAGGACAGATGAATGTAAGGTAGTTTGTCTTACCATCTCCATTTTGCACACAAAGAAGCAGAGGCTCGTAGAGCTGAGATGACTTTCCCAGAGTCACACAGTTATCAGGGCAGAGCAGCAACTTGAGGCCAAGCAGTCTTGCTCCAGAGCCTATGCTCTTCTCCAAATTACTGTGACTTTTCTCTCCTTCATTTATACAGCCTTATCAGTCACTAAATTCAGCTGATTCTTCCTGGGTGGTGCCTATCACAGTTTCCATTTTTCATTGTTCTGAAAACTATCTGTATTAGTTACCTATTGCCATGTACCAAATTATCCCAAAGCATCTACTTCAAACAACATACATATATTATCTCATGGTTCTGTTGGTGGGAATCCTAGCACAGCTTAGCTGGGTCTTCTAGCTTTGAGTCTCTCATAAGGCTACAGTCATCTCAAGGCTGAAGCTCACTGTCATGGCTGTTCGCAGGAAGCAGTTTCTTGTACGTTGTTGGACTGAAGCCTTAGTTTGCTGTGAGCCATTGGCCAGAGGTCTCCCATGGTTCCTTGGTATGGGGTCCTCTTCATAGAACATCTCACGATACGGCAGCTGGCTTCATCCAAGTGAGCAAGAGAGATGTGCCGGCAAGGGAAGCAGGGGTGGGGTGCCAGGAAGCCAGAAGTTGCAGTCTTTATAACTTAGTTTTGAAAGTGACGTCCCATCACTTTTATTGTATTTAGTTCATTAGATGCAAGTGTGAAGGTGTGAATACCAGGAAGCAGGGATCACCGATGTCTGCCAGAACACTGTTTCTATGGTCATTCTTTTCCACTGCCCTCTTCCCTGCCCATGTTTAAACCCTCTTGGTCCTTTTTCTGAACTCACACAGTTCATTGTTACTCTTACATTGTTCACTTTTATGTTGGTTTCCCTCAATAAACCATCCATTACTCTAAGCATTACTTTGCAACAATAAAACCCTGATCCTGTTTCATACTTGCTCAGAAGTTTCCAGAGGCTTATAACCTGGATCCATCTACTTCCTTAGGAACATCCAGTGGGCCCTACCTGGACCTTCATTTCCAAAAGCCAGAAGTGCTTGCGGCTCCTGGCCTGGTCTGCGTTCTTGGCTTTTACTCCCACGGTTCTCTCTGCCTGGCCTTCTCTTACCACCTTGTATTTCCTGTCCTGTTCTTAGGCTCAGGCACCTCTCCAGGAAGCTTTTCCTTGACTGTTTTTGGTAATTCTGTCTTCCACTCCACTTTCCTCTTCTGTAAAGAAGCCAAGGAGGAGATGGTCATGAAGTGTTTGGCCAGGGACCTAGCCCAAGAAAAACACCTGTTGGGCCGCCCTCTTTTCTGAAGGCCCTGGATGAGTGTGACCCTGGCAGCCCTGGGAGGACAGAGACTGTCTTTTTCATCCAGGTCTCATGAAGCATAATCAAGCAGAGTGTTCCACCCCAGGGAATTGGTCCTTCAGTGGATGTACACAGCAAGCAGAGCTCTTGTGGGGGTGTCCAAGAGGAACAGCAGGCCCTTTTCCACAGTTCAGGGGCCTTTGGTTTGATTTTGTTATAGGCTATTGCCATCTTTTTTCATTGACTTTAGTGGCTGTCTCAGTGAACTGCCAGTATCAGTACTGGAACTCCTACCCTAGCAGGCAAGATCCTCAGCCTGGAGATGTGTTACCATCTAACACTGTGAGCCTTTTGGTTTTTTATGTCTTCAGTGAGATGCATTGTAGCCTGACTGTGTTGCCTTAGAGTTGGCTCAGAAAGAGAATTCTTAATGAGTGCAGAATTCTTAAAAATTACACCCAACCAATTACCAGGTGGAGAGGAGAAACCTTTCAAAAGAAAGACGAAGAAGACAAGCTCCCCGAAGCTAGGAAGGGCTCAGGTGGCCTCCACCAGCAGAAACATGAGTCTGGACTCCCCAAATGGGATGCTCTTGCTGCCAAGAGCTGCCTTTCCAGCCAGCACCAGCTAGTGCCCAGGGGCCAGGCATGCAACCCGGTACTTTACCTGTCTTTTCTGATTTTAATCCTCAGAAGTACGGGCTATGATCATTACCTTTAAAGCTGAGAAGATTGAGGCACAGAGAAGTCACCGGAGCTACCCACAGTCACACAGCAAGTCAGGGCCAGAGCAGGAGGTCTGGCTACAAAGTCCACATTCATATCCCCATGCATGGAACACTGCCTCTGGTGGCTCTGTTCCTGTGTTAAACTTCTAATCATTGCCTGTTCTACAAAATGGGCATGATGATAGGTTGTTTGAGGATTAAATGTGTTACTACATCTAAATTGCTTCAAATAGGGTTTGACACAAAGTACCTGCCAAAAAAGGTTTGCTGTAACTATGACTCTTAACTCCTGGACCTGAGAGCTTTAGATCTGTTTTCTGGGAGCTAAAATATGACTATCAAAACCGGTGTTGTGTCAGGACAGAATGTGCACAGTGCTCTCTCCAGACTCAGTGCTCGCCATGAGATTGATAGGAGCTGTGGAGCCTCCTAGCCTTATGGCTTCTTCCTGTTCTAGGCTCTGCCCCACCTAGACAACTCCAGGCCAGGTGGAAAAAGAAAAAGAGCCATCTTTGTTCAGCTGGCTGCAATTCCCCCTACATTCTTTCTGGAGCTCATACTCTCAAACCACTCCTCTACACAGCACTCTGTTTTGTCCATGGTGTTATTCTTCTAGCCAAAATGCACTGACCAGGCCTCCAAGCTGAGTGCATAGACAGCTCTTCTGTTCCTTTCCCCATTCACTTTAAGGTCTAAGAACTCAGCCCTGGTCAGTCTTCAAGGGACAAGAAAAAAGAAAACCAGCCAGGGCTCATCACAGATTTCTTTACAAAGGTTACTCCTGCTGAAATGCAAGAGCAGAGGTCTCTGGGAGAAGCCCTGGGCTGCACTAAGGAAAGAAGGTGTTGGGGGGACAATTCAGGTTTCAAAGAGCCCATGGGTCCTTTCCGACTGGGGTCTTGTCCTGCTTACATCTTATCTATGAGACACAACAATAGCCCTGGCTGGTGTGGCTCAGTGGATTCAGTGCCGGCCTGTGAACCAAAGGGTTTCTGGTTTGATTCCCAGTCAGGGCACATGCCTGGGTTGCAGGCCAGGTCCCCAGTAGGGGGCACTCAAGAGGCAACCACACATTGATGTTTCTCTCCCTCTTCCTCCCTTCCCCTCTCTCTAAAAATAAATAAATACAATCTTAAAAAAAACAAGACAATATTTTACTGAACAAGTATCTTTTTCTGTACTTAAGCATGATTATACATACAAGCTTAGTTTTTACTTTCTAAATTGAGCATCAAAGAACTATTTACTTTGGAGAAAATTTTTGGCTGCTTTGGGAAGAAATATAATTAGACACAGTGTAACATATATTTTGAAAATTTAGGGACCAGGGTCTCAGTGTTGAACAAGCTTTGTTTTAACTACTTTGAATTGGTTGGAAATGAAATTCCATATAGGCTGTTGAATTTGGGAAATGCATGCTTCAGCACTTGGTACTAATGTTACCAAAAATTAGATTTTTTTTCCTTTTTAGTTTCTGAGAACCATCCATGATCCTCTACCTCTTTGCTATATGAGCTTGTGGTCAAATGGTAACCTTTTAAACATCAACCTTTATTTCTGTCCAAAGTTGAAGAAGGAGTGAGATGACATGTAACAATGAAGAGGGGTTACTTTTAGGCCCTGGAGTAACCAACCATCACTCAGTGAGGTCAACACTAAAATTTACAGGGATGCAAAAATCTCCCTGATACAGATGCCTGAATGATACATATCAATCAATCTAGTTTTATAATTGCTTACTAACTGATTTATGAAACCTGAAAAGGTAACCCTTTTCAGAAGCCTCCTATCAAGTTTTTTACTTGTTCATTTTGTCTTAACATACCTGAAGAGAAACAATGAACTTTTCTGAAGTTGGGGTACCCAAAATGGCACATTTTAAAAACAAAGTGTATAAATCATTTTATACCAAATTCATTGAAACAACCTGCTTATTTGTCACTATAAAACAAGGAAAGGAATCTCATTTCCATTTTGAAGGAGCAGAAGAGGGCAGACATTCATCGTTACATCATGTTCCTTTAAGCTGTAACTACGCATGAATGTGTACAAACCCAAAATGTAGAACAGCACAGGGAGAAGTGGTCATATTCCAGATTATGACCCTAAGTGAAAGTTAGCAAAATATAAAAAAATGTCCCAGGCAGATGGAACATCACAATGGATTCGGTCTGTTCAGCTGTGGCCCTAACTCCTACAGCCAGCATTGTCACTGAGTGCAGGAATGGATGGTGCTAGAGTGGCCATGTGAGTGAGAGATGTGACCAATCCAGGAGAGCAAGGGATGCAAATGAAAATGGCTGGACTTCATCCCTCTCCTTCCTGCACCCTCCCCAGCTTCCCTCTCTCAAATCCATTAATGGCCCATATCACAGATTCATGGTAACCTTGCTTACATTCATGTGTACTTGTAGCCTCCCCAGTCCCTTGGGCCTGCTGTGTAAACAACCATGTGTATTCTCTGGCCTGGCTACTTTTTAACATGAACAGGGCAGCAGAGGATAGAACACTGCTTACAGTTAAAACACCTCACCTCCCAGCCCCAAAGAAAGACTTTCTGCTTTTTCCTAAGGAGTTGAAAAAAGTTTGGTTTTTTATTTGATTTTGATAATTTGCCCACAGTGACTGATGCTAACTTGTCTCTTTTATTGTGTTTTGTTATTGTTAGTTGAGGACTTATCATGCTAGTTCCTCCCATCAAAAGCAGTGAAGTTCTTGAAAGCTAAAAGTAACATAAAGATCAAAAAGGATCATACCTCCTCCTCAGACCCATGTCTGTAGCTGTGCTGAGAGCCCATGGACACCGCTAGCAGACCAAGCCCTGGCTCCTGAATTCCAGTGAAATAGCAGCTTCTAAGACAGAGAGTGTAATACAAGTGCAGTGTTAATTTGTTTCTTCCATACTTTGGTACTTCTCCCGTGTTAACCAAGTTTCATGTTAGATTAGAAAATGTGCACCTTGAAATCCCACAGAGCCCACAGACATTGATTAGGTTTTGGAGCTAGGTACACAGGAAAATTGAAAGTGTGTATTTCAAGAAATTATCATGGCCTACATTATCATATAGCCCTGAAGGCCTGAAAGATGCATATCCCTACCTCATCAGAAATTATTCCAACTCTTGCTGTATTTTTCAGAGCTTTGAATTTGAGGCTAAATGCACAGGTTCTACTTGAATTCCCCATACCCTCTGTCACCTGCTACCATATTTGGCCATTCTCCATTTTTTGAGCAGAGGAGGTGAGCATAGTTGTTGGAACTCAGATGTTTTTAGGCTCATGTCTGGGTAGCACATGAAGAGACTTTGTCACAGCCAGCTGACTCAGTAGGCCAACAGATGAAGGTAGACTCCTCATTTGCAATTTTGAGTAATGATCACTTATTTCCTACTAACAAAGGTTTGGAACATGTGGGAGGCCCCAATCACCCTCAGTGGGCATACATGGAAACAATGCTATGACCATTTCCATGTATAAGTCAACACTTTCAAAGATGAGCTCTGGAAAGTAAGAACAAAGCACTTAAACATGGGTTTCTAGTTTTAAATCCTCAAAATACAAAAATCTGACACCCATTAGGATATATTATTAAAAAATAAGATAGCAAGTATTGGCAAGCATGTGAAGAAACTGGAAACCATGTATACTGATAGTGGGATTGTAAATTGGTGCAGACACTGCAGAATATGGTATGGTGGTTCCTCAAAAAATTAAACATAGAATTACCATATGACCCAACAATTTTGAACAGGTATCTGTTCACTAATGTTCATACAACCATTGTTCACAATAACCTACAAGTGGAAACATCCCAAATATCTATCAACTGGTGAATGGATAAGGATAAACAAAATGCAATATGTCTATATTATGGAATATTATTCAGCTTGTTTTAAATGCAGATTTTATTTTTTAAATGTCAAGATCCATTATAAAATATTAAAAAATTTAAATCCATTATAAAGTCTCAGCTATTAAAACAACATAAAAACAGCACAGAAATAATCAAGTAGATCAAAGAAATAAAATGAGGATTCTAGAAACAAATGTACATATCTGTGTAACAATGTAATATATGGTTAAATTGATATTTCAGATCAGTTGGGAAATTAAGGCTTATTCAACAAATAAGGTGCATGGTCCACTATTACTTGAAATAAAACAAACATAGACCCCTATTTCACACAGTATACAAGAAATATTCAGGTGAGTTAAAAATCAATATGTAAAACCTAACGAGTTTTAGGAAAAAATACACAATAATATTTTTTTAACCTGAAGGAAAATATTCAAACCCAGAAGCTATAAAATAAAATGTTGAAAATATGACTATATTAAACATTTGAGACTATATAGTAATATACATATAAAAAAAGTTAAAGGACAAATAATAGAATAGGAAAGTATTTACAACACAACTAAAAAAGGGTAATACTTTGTTTTTTTAGGGAAAAAATTCTACAAACATTTAGTAAAAATGGATAAAAAATAAAAAGTAATTTAAAGCTTTTTAAAAATAATAGAAATAGGCAGGAAATATACAAAAGCAGGTTTAGTTTCAACAAATCATAAAGGAACAATTGAAATAACACATCATTCTCACAATCAGATTAATAAGTATTTAAAATATTGGTAATATCAAGTACCTGGTGACTGTGAAAAGAACTGGGTATTCATAGTCTTTTTCTTCATCTTCTTAAAGCAGTCCCTTTAGCATATCTTGAAATTCTGGTTTGGTGGAGGTGTATTCTTTTAACCTTCTTCTGTTTGGGAAACCCCTTATTTCACCTTCAATTTTAATTGAGAGCCTTGCTGGGTAGGGCAGTCCTCGTTGCAGACCTTTGCTTTTCATGACTTGGAATATTTCTTGCCATCCCCTTCTGGCTTGCAGTGTTTCTGTTGAGAAGTCAGCTGCTGGCCATACTGGGGCTCCCTTGTACATGACTACCTCTTTCTCCCTTGCTTCCTTTACGATTCTCTGTTTGTCTTTGATATTTGCCATTTTAATGATGATGTGTCTTGGGGTGGGCCTCATTGGGTTCCTCTTGAATGGGACCCTCTGTGCTTCCTGGACTTGAGTGACTTTTTCTTTCTTCCAGTTAGGGAAGTGTTCCATCATTACTTTTTCCAAACAGGTTCACTATCCCTTCCTCCTCCTCTTCTCCTTCTGGTATCCCTATTATATGGATATTATTATGTTTCAGGTTGTCCTGCATTTCCCTGAATGCCTCTTCATTCTTTTTGAGTCTTTTTTCAATTTCTTCCTCTTTCTGGGAGCTTTTTTCTACCTTATCATCCAGGCTGCTGATTCATTTCTCTGTTTCATCTAGCCTACTTTTGATTCCTTCTACTATGTTCTTCAGTTCAGAAATTGTGTTCTTCATTTTCTCTTGCCTCTAGTTGATAGTTTCTATGTCCTTTTTCATGCTGATATAGTTTATAGTAAGTTCCTCGTAGTTTCCCTGTAGTTTTTGATAATTCTCTTTGAGCTCACTGAGCTCATTGAGCTTCCTTAGAACCGTTGTTTTAAACTCAATATCTGATAGTTTACTTGCCTCTATTTCATTTAGTTCTCTTTGTAGGAATTCCTCCTTTCCCATTGACTGGGGGTGTTTGTTTTCCCATTATTTGTGAGACTTCTTTTTTGCTTCTACTTCTTAAATTGATCTGTCTTGATTTCCTAACTTTGTGGTGTGAATTCTGTGGTAGGAGACCACTGTTTTTTTCTTTCCGGATCTGTCTCTGATGATGTTAGATGTTTACTCTGTCTGACCTTAGGCAGTCTCTTCAAGACTTCCAGGAATCTACTATCTGTGGCTGTCTCCTTCAACTGTTAATCTTGTCATTCTGCAGTCAGCAAGCCAGCTTAGACACCACTGGGCAGGGCAGAGTCCCTCCTGGGGGTGGGGTTATTGGGTCCTCTCTTGCTGTGCCACTCAGGGGGTGGTCTACCGGAGTCAGATGGCTGCTGCCGTATGGGGGAGGAGTCCGCATCGGAATCCTGCGGGCTACTCTCTCCATTCTTTCCTGAAAGCCTCGACCTCCAGTCTCTCCTCAAGTGTCTCTAGACCACTCTATACCCCCTTTAGTCAGGGATCTACTAACTGTGGCCGCTACTCTGTACTCAGCACTCAGGCTTTAGCACTACTGGGTCAGGGCAGAGTCCCTCCTGGGGGCGGGACTACCATGTCCTCTAATGTTGTTGCCGCCCAGAGGAGTGTTCTGCCTGAGCAAGATGGCTACTGCCATATGGGGAATGAGTCAGCACCAGGATCCCTCCAGCTACTCTCTCAGTTCTCTCCCCAAAGCTTCCTTCCCCAGTCTCTCCTCAGGCACCTCTAGCGCACTCTGCCCTGACCTTTGCTGGAAACCAGGGTAAGTGGCTGCAAATAAAAATTTATGCATTGGCCCTTTAAACAACTCTGTGCCTCTTCGCCCCCCTTCTCTGGCAGAGAGCAGCCCTGCCACTTTTCACAGCTGGCTGTTTTCTGTGTAATTTTTGGGCTCTTGTGCTGTAGGCTGTAGATCTCTGCTTATGGTTTAGACCCCACTCTTGTCAGGGGGATCCAACTGGGCATTTCAATATCCTTCTGGTGCTGCCACCTGTGGGCGCCCTGCCCACCTTCTCGAGTCTCTACCGCACTCCTTACCACTCAGGTTGTGCTAAAGCTGATTCTTCTGTCTGTCCAAGGTTATAAGGCTCCTCTCTCGCTTTTTTTCAGTTGTTTGTTCCAGGTGATTTCTCCATGGTTTAGTTGTAATTCCAGATTGGTCTTGGGAGGAGGCCAGTGTGACTTCCATTCACTCCTCTGCCATCTTCTTGGTCATCTCTTCAAGGCACTTTTACTCTATTTTTTTTTCAAATAACAGTAACACCTGATGTAAAGGCAGCAGCAAGATGAGCTGCCTCTTTTCTCTCCAAAAGAGGAGCAGTGTTAACTGCAAATACACTTATCATTTCTGTGGGCCTGCTGGGTTTTCTGGATATCTTAATAAAATACATGCATGTTAATTACTCAAAGGTAGGGTTCCTTGGAATAGCCTTAGAAATAGTTTTCCTGGTAAATTGAACACAGTTTCTGTCCTTTTTTGTGATTTTTGGATGACAATATGTGGTTGGGGGAACAAAGAAATGACTGTACGCAGGAAAGGACATTATACATTTCTGAATGGGATAAGAAACACCACTTGCATAAGGGGGCTAAATAGTAATGGGAGAAAATATAATAAAAATTTTTTAAAAACCCCACTTGCTTCATTGGTTCTATTGTGCATCTGCAGGTCTAGAAACACTAGGATGACTCAAGTTTGCTGATCAATATAAAAACCAACAAAATAATGTCAGGCACTCATTTTCAGTGACTAGCTTTCTATGTAAACTTTCCTTCTGGAGCAAGTGCTAATCCCCGGTGTAGAGTTCTGGAAAGTTTAAGGATCTGAACAACAATAAGAACCAGCTCCTAAGGCCTTGACCCTGACACTCAAAGTAGAAAGCAAGAACCTTTTCCCACTGTACCTTTGGGAAAAGTGACACAACTAGTCATCATGTACCTACTCACATCCTAGATCCCAAGAACTTTGTTTTCTACCTTTCAAGGCTTGGTGATGTCCACTTCTTAATAGGAGTTATTTGTTGTTGTTGTTGTTTTTGCACCCCACTTGATAGCAGACTCCTCAGGCACAGGAAAATGTCTTATCTATCCCTGTAAACATGAACTGAATGAATGGACCCTTTGAATGAATAAATGGAACAATGCAGGAATGAATGCACTGGTAAATAAATTGCATTTGCTAGCCTTTGCAAAATTAAGCTCTTGAGATTCTTTTGCGTGTTTTAGGGTAATTATTAATTAAAAAAAAAACTCCTAGTCTTGAAGGCTTAGAGGCCAATGAACTCATATTCTGGCACTGGGCTGAAGGGAGGACTCTGTATGTGCACGTAGGGCCCCTACCTCCTGATTGTTACCCATTTTTTTTGTCCATTTGGGGCTCATCCTTCTACAGAACTAGGAAAACACTTGCCTACTGTTCCACAAGTGTAATATCTGAATACATGTGATTTCTTCAGTCTCCAACAAATACACAGTTGTGTCCCTCTAGTGATAATTTGCGCTGGTTTTTCTATTGTGGTGGTGTCGGTAGTTTAATGCATTTTAGAAGGACAAAAGAAGACATCTGGTTGCCATTTCACATACCACAGTGACAACAGCACGTGATATAAGAAAAAAAGAAGGAGAAGAAGAGCTGGCTTAGAAATTCAGGTCACTTATTGCACTGCTTTTTTTCCAGTTAAGAATCATTTATGACCATGGCTGGTGTGGCTCAATACGTTGAGCTCAGGCCTGCAACCCAAAAGGTCACTGGTTTGATTCCTGGTCAGGGCACATGTTGGTGGCGTGCAAGAGGCAGCTGATCAATGTTTCTCTCCCTCTCTTTGTCTCTCCCTTCTCCTCTCTCTAAAAATAAAATAAAAATAAAATATTTTTAGAAAGAATCATTTATGCCACTCTAGGGCAGCACCAATATTCCTAACATAAATTAATCGATTTCAGTCAGTCCCGACAGTAGTGAATGCTTTTCACTTACACACAGTTCTTTCTTCTCCTTCTCTTTCCCATTCTTCTGACTAGCACAGTATTAAGTGAATATGTTTTGAAGGCTGCTCAGCATGTTTTTCTCTTGACAGTCTTAAAATGTAACATAATGACACTCAGTTGAATAAGCTGCCACCATTAGTTAAGTAATTTTTTTAAAACATTAAGAGGTTTATTTTACTACTTGATGAGCACAGATTTTTATATCCTTTGTGGAGATGACCTTCCAGGGGTTTTGTTTTGATTTGTTTGTTTTTGTAATTTTGACAATTATATAAGAAGTCTCTTATTTGCTTTATTAACTTTTTGTTTGAAAGTGTCTTCTTTAGTAGAATAATTACATCACAAGGAGATTCCTTCCCACCACCCCCTTTCATACAAATAAAAGGAACAGAATTGGATGGAAAAGGGCAAAGACTCTGGCAAAGGCCTTGACCATGTTGATTTCCTCTGAACTTAGATAGCTCTAGAATAATGCAGATCTGTTCTACCTGGCTCTTTCCTTAGCACCTTGTGGGCAAGACAGATCTTCTGAGCTCTGTCAATACATCATTACCTCATACTGCAAAAAACAAGATTGTAACACAGGACTCATTCCTTGATTTAAAAAACAACAAGAAAACCTATGTCAGTTCGCTTGTGGACTGATGGCATGGCCTGGGAACCTACCACACTCCACTAAGTCTCTGCTGCAAGCAGGAAATTTGCTTGTGAGTTAGGGCTACACTGATATCCAGTTTAGGGTTTAGAATTCTTCCCCATGCCCCGTTTTTGAGACAAATTACAAAATCTTGATATTGATCAGCAATCTAGTCCAGTATGATCCCCAAGACTTCAGAGTACTTTAGCAATTTGAAGATAAATATGATGTTCCCACTGTGTCTTCCCTCTCCTGCCCAGCTCTTTGCTCCAATACTGGTTGCTAGCCTCTGAACTGAGCACAGGGTATCACAGTAAGGCCCTCTGTGTGGATAAGCCTCTGACCAAAATGTTGCAGGTGCATCGACCCTGCACAGAGGAGAAAGAGCAGGAGGTTCATGTCCTCTGTTCCCACTAATATTGTTTGTTTCTGCCCCACCACTAAAACTCATTTGCAATGGTGGTAGCTACATCCCCCATCTGCCTCGCCTGAAATTATTGTCCAGGCAAACTACAGCTTCTAAGTTTCCCCTCCCAGAATAGGTTCCTGGAGGCTAAGTATTTCTCTGTAACGCTACACTTGACTGACTCACGTTTATTTCCAACTCTCCTGGTAGATGAAGTTTTTGATATAATATTGGACTAGGGACTGACAAAAAGAATGAACCATAATGAGTGTTTATAAAGCTATCAGCATGCTACTCAGCAACACCTCTTATAAGCTTTTAAATTTTTTTGTTTACAGCTATCACTTCTGAAATCAAATCTTGACTTTCTGGTATGTTCTTGGACTTTTCAAAGGATTTAAAAATTCAGGGGCTTGGTGCCAATAATTGCATTTAGGAGCTAGGACTGCCTAGTTTCTATAGATGAATTCCACTTTGGATCATCGATTATTTTCTTCACAGAAACCCACAAAGTGCATATTTGAATTTGCATTGGAATTAAATATGATCTAGAAATCCTTAATGTTGTTAAGCTAGGCTATTGCTTCTAAAATGTGCAAAGTATCGCATTCAACTAATGCAAAATAGAGTATTTAAGAGCTTTAGTACCACACTTGTGATCTGAATAAGGAGCCCAATATTGAGGTATTTGACCCGCACTAGATGCATTTGCTGGAACATGTTGTACAGACATGTTAGGTTTGTTGGATTTTTCTTTAAATGAGCTGGTCTGTGGATAAAGGAACATGACTCAAGACTGAGTGGGGTTCAACAGACCCCATGCTTCACCATCAGAAATGGGATGCTCCTCAACATGAGGCTCGAGGTATAATGCAACCCTTATGAACTCAGAGGTCTGAGGGGCCAAGCTAGATTCTTTATCAGTTAAGAAGTATTGAGTCACAAGTAGTAGAAAAACAAATTCACACTGGCTTAAACAATAAAGTGAACTTATTGAGCCTGTAAGTGGAAGTCCAGCATTTGGGCGGACTTCGGAAATAGTTTGAATCAACAGCTCAACAGCGTAATCAAAGATGCTGTTTCTTTCTAGCTCTCTAGTCTGCTTTCCCTAGCATCAGCTTCATCCTAATGCTGGCTCCCCCTAGTGGGCACGCAATAGCTGCCAGCAATTCCTGGAATTACATTCTCCTGCCCCCAGCCAAGAGAGCATGAAAAAGAGTTGCTTCCAAAAGCTCTGTCATAAGAGTAAGGCAGCTTCTTCCTCAGAAACCCACAGGAACTTTGGGTGTAGTAGATTGAATTAATCACATGTCTACTATGCTACTTCAGCTGAGCTAAGTGCCTCACTTCTCTAGAACCCTAGGAAGAGACAGGTTTCCCCAAAACATACAAGTAGCATGGGCAAAGTGAGATGACCTGAATGAAAACTGGGGAAGGCACCAAGAGAAGGAAGGCTAGATACTGGCTAAGCAACCAACTGTATTTGCTACAATCAACCTCTTTGGCCATCTACACACTCATGCTCCTTCCTTCCAATGCATGTGCTTCCCAAAATGCCCCACAAAAAACCTATTTACTCCCTTCCCAAAGTGCTTCAGCTCGAATCTAGAAATTCAGATAACATGTCATCCTCTCAGTTTAGTCAGTACATAACTCCTTGTGTTCCAAGGATACCTGGCCACCATGCTCATCTTGGCAGAGAAAGGGCAGGAGTACAGGAAAGAACAAAAAACTCCATTTTGTCAAGGGGAAGCTGGAAAGCAGCACACTGTGATCCCTGGCCCAACATGCAGATAATATCCTGCTTGGCAGCGTCAAGTGCTCCTTCCTTCTCTGAGACTCAGTCTCCTATTCTGTATGATGAGAGGGTTGAATTAAATCAATAGTTCTTGCCCTGGCTGGAGTGGCTCAGTGGATTGAGTGCCAACCTGTGAATCAAGGAATCGCTTCTTCGATTTCCCTGTCAGGGCACATGCATGGGTTGTGGGCCAGGTCCCCAGTAGGGGGTGCTCAAGAGGCCACCACACATGGATGTTTCTCTCCCTCTCTTTCTCCTTCCCTCCCTTCCCATCTGTCTAAAAATAAGTAAATAAAATCTTTTAAAAAATCAGTGGTTCTTGCTTGAGTATGCACTGGAGGGCTCTGTTAAAGTACAGATTAGTAGGTTTCACCCCCAGAGTTTCTGATTCAGTATGTCTGGGAGGGGCCCAGAAATTTACATTTCTAACAGGTTTCCAGGGAATAATTCTTCTCCAAGAAACCCCACTTTGAGAATCTGGTGTAGATGACTCCTACCTCCAATGGGCTCTTCTAATTCTGACATTTACTCTGACTTTTCTCAGCACTCTCTTCTTCTACTTGCAACAGATTGACCTATAAATGGGATGCACCCAATTCTACAATGTGAACAGCTAAAAATGCCATGGAGCTCCTACTTTGGTTTGTAATCTAATTTTCAACAAGCAAAACTGAAAGTGAAGATGCCGAGAGCTTCAAGAAAGTTAACAGAATTCTGGTCAAGATGAAGGCATACTTCCTCACAAAACCAAAATAAGGGCAACAACACATTAAAAAAAAAGCAGAACTGCCAAAAAATTGGACTGTATGGGAGTTCGACAACCAAGGAGCTAAAGAAGAAACATTTATCGAGACTGAGAGGAGGGGAGGGGAGGAGACGGGCATCCGGGGTGGAGAGGATGTGTGGCAAATTGGCAGCTGGAGGACAGGGTGGGTGAGAAAGCAGCTGGCGGTCCCACATTCACAAGTGGATAAACAAGGAGGAACAACAGGGAAGCGAGACAGACCACGCAAACCAGGGTTCCTGCACAGAAAAAGAAATCCTCAAAACCTCTGACTGTAAAAACCTGTGGGGGTTGCAGAAGCGGGAGAAACTCCCAGCTTCACAAGAGTGTTCATTGGAGAGACTCACAGGGTCCTAGAATGTACACAAACCCACCCAGCTGGGAATCAGCACCAGAAGGGCCAAATTTGCCTGTGGGTAGCGGGGGAAGTGACTGAAAGCGAGCGGAGAGCTGAGCTTTGTTCCCTCTCTGACCCCTCCCCCACAGACACTGCCACAACACAGTGACCTTGGTTTCCACGCCCTGGTGAATAATTAAGGCTCCACCCATTATGACGTAAAAGGTGCACTGAGGCAAAGAAATATGGCCCAAATGAAAGAACAGATCAAAACTCCAAAGAAAGTACTAACCGACAAAGAGATAGCCAACCTATCAGATGCAGAGTTCAAAACACTGGTAGTCAGGATGCTCACAGAAATGGTCAAGTGTGGTCACAAAATACAGGGAAAAGTGAAGGCCATGCAAGCTGAAATAAAGAAAAATACACAGGGAACCAACAGTGAAGGGAAGAAAACTGGGACTCAAATAAACAGCCTGGAGCAGAAAAAAGAAGTAAATATTCAACTAGAACAGAATGAAGAAACAATTCAAAAAAATGAGGAGAGACTCAGGAACTTCCAGCACAACTTTAAACATTCCAACATCCAAATCAGGGGGGTGCCAGAAAGAGAAGAAGAACAAGAAATTGGAAACTTATTTGAACAAATAATGATGGAGAACTACCCCAGTCTGGCCAAGGAAATAGATTTCCAGGAAGTCCAGGAAGCTCAGAGAGTCCCAAAGAAGTTGGACCCAAGGAAGCACACACCAAGGCACATCATAAATACATTAACCAAGATCAAAGATAAGGAGAGAATCTTAAAAGCAACAAGAGAAAAGGAGAGAGTTACCTACAAAGGAGTTCCCATAAGACTTTCAGCTGATTTCTCAAAGGAAACCTTACAGGCAAGAAGGGGCTAGAAAGAAGTATTCAAAGTCATGAAAAGCAAGGACCTACATCCAAGATTACTCTATCATGCAAAGCTATCATTTAGAATGGAAGGGCAGATAAAGTGCTTCCCAGATAAGGTAGAGTTTAAGGAGTTCATCATCACCAAGCCCCTTTTTAAAAAAAGTTTTTATTGTTCCAATATATTTGTCTCCATTTACCAACGACCACTCTCCCCAGCCCCACACACTCCCACCTCCCACCGTCAATCTATCCCCATCTTGGCTTTGACCATGTGTCCTTCACACCTGGTCCTTGATCGGACCCTTCCCATACCCTCTACCCACTACCCCGCTCCTTCCCTCCCTCCTGTCCCTGTTGGTTTCTCCTTTCTTTCAATGTTGCTAGTCATATTTTTCTTGCCTGCTTGCTTTGTTGGTTAGGTTCCACTTACAGGCAAGATCATATGCTATTTGTCTTTCACCGCCTGGCTTATTTTACTTAGCATAATGCTCTCCAGTTCCATCCATGGTGCAGTAAGGGGTAGTAGCTATTTCTTTATTTCTGCTGCGTCGTATTCCATTGTGTAAATGTACCATAGTTTTTTGATCCACTCACTTACTGATGGGCATTTAGGTTGCTTCTAGCACTTGGCTATTGTAAATTGTGCTGCTATGAAGATTGGGATGCATAGGTTCTTTTGAATTGGTGTTTTAGGATTGTTACGGTATAATCCCAGCAGTGGAATCACTGGGTCGAAAGGCAGTTCCATTTTTAGCTTCTTGAGGAAATTCCACACTGTTTTCCACAATGGCCGCACCAGTCTGCATTCTAACCAACAGTGTACTAGGGTTCCCTTTTTTCCACAGCCTCTCCAGCACCCATTGTTTGTTGATTCATTTATGATGGCCATTCTGATCGGTGTGAAGTAGTATCTCATTGTGGTTTTAATTTGCATTTCTCTGATGGCTAGTGAGGCTGAGCATCCTGTCATGTGTCTCTGGGCCTCCTTGGAGAAGTATGTCCTCCTTGGAGAAGTGTGTGTCCAGGTCCTTTGCCCACTTTTTAATTGGAGTTTGTCTTCTTGGAGTGGAGTTGTGTGTTTTCTTTATATATTTTGCAGACCAAACCCCTGTCTGAGGTATCATTGGCAAATGTATTTTCCCATACGGTTGGTTCCCTTTTCATTTTGCTGATGTTCTCTTTAGCCATGCAGAAGCTTCTTATTTTGATGAAGTCCCATTTGTTTATACTTTCCTTCATGTCCCTTGCTCTAGGAAACATATCAGTGAAAATATTTCTTCGTGGGATATCTGAGAGTTTCCTGCTTATGTTCTCCTCTAGGACTTTCATGGTGGCAGACTTACATTTAAGTCTTTTATCCTTCTTGACTTTTTGTGTATGGTGTCAGTTGGTGGTCGAATTTCAATTTTTTCCACGTAGCTCTCCAGCTTTCCCAACAACCATTTGTTGAAGAGGTTATTTTTACTCCATTTTATGCTTTTGCACACTTTGTTGAATATTAATTGACCATAGACACATGGGTTCATTTCGGTGCTCTCTGTTCTGTTCCATTGATCTATGTGTCTGTTCTTATGCCACTACCAGACTCTTTTGATTAGAGTAGCCTTGTAATATAGTTTGATGTCAGGTATTGTGATTCCTCCTACTTTGTTTTTCTATCTCAAAATTGCTGCGGCTATTCCGAGTCATTTATGGTTCCATATAAATTTTTGAAGTGTTTGTTCTATGTCCAAGAAATACATCATTGGCATTTTAATAGGAATTGCATTGAATCTATAAATTGCTTTGGATAGCATGGACATTTCGATGATGTTATTTCTTCCAATCCATGAACACACTGTGTGCCTCCATTTATTTGCGTGTTCCTTAATTTCTTTCTTCAGTGTTGTATAGTTTTCTGCATACGGGTCTTTTACCTCCTTGGTTAAGTTTATAATTAGGCACTTTATTTTTTTCTTGTTGCTACAGAAAGGGAATATTTTTCCTGATTTCTGTTTCTGATATTTCATTTTTGGTGTACAAAAATGCCTTCGATATCTGACTATTGACTTAGTATCTCACTGTTTTGCCAAAATCACTTATTAGATTGAGTCGTTTTTTGGTGGAATCTATGGGGATTTTTATGTACACTATTATGTCATCTGCAAACAGTGACACTTTTACTTCCTCCTTTCCAATTTGATGTCTTTTATTTCTTTTTCTTGTCAGATCACTGTAGCTAGAACTTCCAAAACTATGTTGAATAGAAGTGGTGAAAGCAGACATTCTTGTCCTGTTCCTGGTCTTAGTGGGAAAGCTTTTAGTTTTTACCCATTGAGTATGAGGTTGGCTGTAGGTTTTTCATATATGTCCTTTATTATGTTGAGGTATGCCCCCTTTATTCCCATTCTGCTGCATGTTTTTATCATAAATGGGTGTTATGCCTTATCAAATGCTTTTTCCACATCTATTGATATGATCGTGTGATTTTTGTCTTTTCTTTTGTTTATGTGATGTATCACATTTATTGATTTGCGAATATTGAACCATCTTGCATCCCTGGGACAATTCCCACTTGATCATGGTGGATGATCTTTTCAAAGTATTGCTGGAGGCGGTTTGCCAGTATTTTGTTAAGGATTTTACCAAGCCCTTATTATATGAAATGTTAAAGGGACTTACCTAAGAAAAAGAAGATGATCAAAACTATGAACAGTAAAATGACAGCAAACTCACAACTATCAACTGAACCTAAAAAATAACAAAAACAAAAAAAAAACTAGGCAAACAACTAGAGCGGGAACAGAATCACAGTAATGGAGATCACATGGAGGGTTATCAGTGGGAAAGGGGAGGGAGGAAATGGGAAAACGGTACAGGGAATGAGCAGCATAAATCATAGGTACAAATAGGCAGAGGGAGGTTAAGCATAGTATAGGAAACAGAGAAGCCAAAGAACTTTTATGTTCCACCCGTGGACATGAGCTAAAGAGGTGGGGGAATGCTAGAGGGAGGGACGGTGCAGGGCAGAGGGAATAAAGGGGAGAGAAAAATGGGACAACTGTAAGAGCATAATTGATAAAATATACTTTGAAAAAGGATTTCTTGGATAATAGAAGGTTTTTGATAACATGAAGTGCATGTTACTAATTAATATTGCCGCACACTTTCTTTGTTTCTAATCTTTCTCTAATAGTTTCCTGTTATCCGGTTAGTTTTTATTTAGTTTCATTGGTATTGCTTACTTGGACTTACTTTTGTAATTGTGTTCAGCATGAAAATAAAACAGTGATGAATCACGTTAGTTAAAAAATAAACTCAAAGTGGGTTATAGTTACATGTTAGAAGGAAACAGTGGTAAATCTTCATGATGTTGAATGTGATAATGGTTTCTTAGATATAGAACTGAAGTCACACGTGATAAAAGAAAAGTAATAGAAAAATTAAACATCATCAAAATAAAAAAGCATTTGTGTTTCTACAGAAACTATACAGAAAGTGAAAATATGAGCCACAGACTGGGGAGAAAACTTTTTGCAAATCATGTATCTGATAATGGATATGTATCCAGAATCCTTAGAGAATTTGTATAAAGAATTTGTGTAAAGAATTCTTACAACTAACAAGACAAAGACAAATAACTCAGTTTTTTAAAGTGGGCAAAAGATCTGACGAGATCGGGCGCATTCAGGGTGGTATGGCCATAGACAAAAAGATCTGAATAGACATTTCTCCATACATTATATGAAAATGGCCAGTGAGCAAATGAAAATAAGGTAAACATCATTACTCATCAGGAAATGCGAACCAAATCCCTTCGAGATATCATTCCACACCTACTGGGACGGCTAAAATAAAAAAAAATATGGACAGCCCTGACCTGTGTGACTCAGTTGGTTGGGCATCACCCCACGAAGTGAAAGGTCAGGGCACCTGCCTGGGTTGTGGGTTTGGTCCCCCACCGGGGCACATATGATAGGCAAATGATCGATGTTTCTCTCTCACATCGATATTTCTCTTCCTCTCTTTCTCCCTCCCTTCCCCTCTCTAAAAGTGAATAAATAAAATCTTTTTTTAAATGACAGACAATAATAGGTGTTGGTGAGGATGTAGACACATTGGAACACTGATACATTGTTGTGGGAATGGAAAATGGAGCAGTCACTTTGGAAAACAGTCTGGCAGTTCTTTAAAATGTTAAGCATAGAGTTACCATAGGGCCCAGCAATTCCAGTCCTAGGTATATACCTAAGAGAAATGAACACATAGGCCCATGCAAAAAATTGTACACAAGCGCACCTAGCAGCATTCATTATTCATAAGAACCAAAAGGTGAGAAAACCCCAGATGTTCACGCATGGCTGAATGGATAAACAAAATGTGGTAGATATATACATATAATGGAATATTCTTCCGTAAAAAAAGAATGAAGTACTGGCACATGTTACAACATGGATGGATGAACCTTGAAAACGTTACGCTAGGTGAAAGAAGCCAGACACAAAAGACCACGTATTGTATGATTTTGTTCATTTGAAATGTTCAGAATATGCAAATATATAGAGAAGGAAAATAGATTGGTGGTTGCCAGGGGATAGTTGGGAGGAAGAAGTAGGTTTTCTGCAGGGATGATGAAATGTTTTGGACTTAGACAGTGGTGGTGGTTTTACAGCTCTGTGAATATACTAAAACCATTGAATTGTGTGTCTTACACGGGTGAATTTTATCCTGTATAACTTATACCTCTACAAAGCTGCAAAAGAGAGAGAGCACATGAAATGCTCCGTGTTGGGGGCAGGGACCAGGAAGATGAGGGTCAAGGATTTGGGAGAGGAGCTTAGCCTAAGCAGGTTTCCATGTGCAGCACTGAAACCTGGGCTTGCTTGATGCTTCGTTAGCAGTCTGAAAAGCTGCCAATAGCTCTCATTCCCCAGAACTGCCACTTCCTTCCCATAAACCCCATGATGTGAAGGAGAGCAGGTAGGTGGTCCATAGCTGTCATTAGAAACACCGCCTCTAGAAACACCATGTATTCACTCCCTAGGGGCCCAGCAGGGGCAGTGGTAGAACTAAGGTGGCTGAGGCTCCATGCTGCTCATAAATAGCTACTCCTGGAGGCCCCCACTAGAGTTAATAGGCTTCTTTGGGTTACAAATAATATAGGAAATGGAGAAGCAAAAGAACTTATAGGTACAACCCATGGACATGAAATAAGGGGGTGGGGAATGGTCGTGGGAGGGGGGTGCAGGACAGAGGGTGATAAAGGGAAGAAAATGGGAAAACTGTAGTAGCATAATCAATAAAATATATTTAAATAGAAAGTTAGAGATTTCCTTGGATTTAATAATTTAGGAACATTAATAGGAATATTGTTCATTCATCCTCTCTGTCATCATCCACTGTAGCACAGCCCTCTTTGGGATGACTCTGTGATTTCAGAAAGCAGCCTATTTCCATGGAGAACCCAGATTCTTAAGCATCATTTTGCAAGCATTCTCTCTATATTATCTGGGTATCCATCAGTTCTTAGAATAGGAGTGGCACTGTGTGAAACTGTAATGGCTATTACATTGATTTGGGAACTTAGGTAATTTTCTACCCATGGCCCTTCACCTGGCCAACATTTATTCATCCTTTAGATCACTCCCTGAATCTTAGTTTCCCCAAGATGCTTCCTCTAACCATCTACCCTCCTCAGACTAAGTTGGGTTCTCCTGTTATTTTTTGTCTAGCGGTCTGTAATGTTCTCATATATCACTTATTAATCTCTATTGCAAATTCTTGGGGTTATTTTTTATTGATTTTATTTTTTTTAATGTCAAAATCCATTACAAAGTCTCAGCTATTAAAACAACATGACACCAGCACAGAAATAATCAAGTAGATCAATGAAACAAAATGAGCATTCTAGAAACAAATATATATATCTAACAATGTAATATATGATTAAATTGATATTTCAAATCAATGGGGAAAATAAGGCTTATTCAATATATAAGGTGCATGGACCACTATTGCTTGAAATAAAACAAATATAGAGCCCTATTTCACACATTATACAAGAAATATTCAGGTGAGTTAAAAATCAATATATAGAATCTAAGGAGTTTTAAAAAGAAAATAGAACTAATATTTTTCATCACCTGAAGTAAAATATTCAAACCCAAAACTTATAAAGTAAATATTGACAATATGACTATATTAAACATTTAACTGTATAGTAATATACGTGTAAAAAAAGTTAAAGGACAAGGAATAGAATAGAAAAGTATTTGCAACACATCTAAAACATGGTTAATAGGTTGTTGTTTTTTTTTTTAGAGAAAAAAAGTTCTACAAACCTTGAATGAATAAAGTGATTTAAAGCTTTTTAAAAAAAAATAGAAATAAGCAAGAAATATACTAAAATAGGTTTAGTTTTAACAAATAGTAAAGGGACAATTAAAAAAAAACATTGTCACAATCAGATTAATGAGTATTAAAAATATTGATTATATCAAGTATTGGCAACTCTGAAAAGAACTGGGTATTCATAGAAACTTTTTCTTCATCTTAAAGCTGTCCCTTTAGCATATTTTGCAGTGCTGTTTTGGTGGAGGTATATGCTTTTAGCCTTCTTTTGTCTGAGAAACTCCTTATTTCGCCTTCAATGTTCATTGAGAACCTTGCTGGGTAGAGCAGTTCAGGTTGCAGACCTTTGCTTTTCATTAGTTAGAATATTTCTTGCCAGTCCCTTCTGGCTTGCAGTGTTTCTGTAGAGAAGTCAGCCGCTAGCCATATTGGGGCTGCCTTATATGTTACTAACTCTTTCTTGCTTGCTTTAGGATTCTCTGTTTGTCCTTGATATTTGCCATTTTACTGATGATGTGTCTTAGAGTTGGCCTCATTGGGTTCCTTTTGAATGGGACCCTCTGTGCTTCCTGGCCATGTGTGACTTTTTCTCTCCTCCAATTAGGGAAGTTTTTCATCATAACTTTTTCAAACAGGTTCTCTATCACTTCCTCATCCTCTTGTCCTTCTGGTGTCCCTAGTATATGAATATTATTATGCTTCAGGTTGTCCTGCATATCCCTAAATGCCTCTTCATTCTTGTTGAGTTTTTCTTCATTTTCTTGCTCTTTCTGAGAGCTTTTTTCTACTTTGTCCTCCAGCTCACTGATTCAGTCCTCAGCTTCATCTAGCCTGTTTTAATTTCTTTCTACTGTGTTCTTCAATTCAGAAATTGTATTCAGTTCCTCTTGTGTCTTATTGATAGTTTCTATGTCCTTTTTCATGCTGATATAGTTTGCAGTAAGTTCCTCATAGTTTCCCTGTAGTTTTTGGTAATTCTCTCTGAGCTCACTGAGCTCATTGAGAGTCCTTAGAACCATTGATTCTTTAATTATTATTAATTAATCAATTAATTTTTTCAAATACATTTGTGTCTGCCTTCCCCCCACCACTTTCCTCTGCCCCCAACCTCCACTCCCTCCCTCAATCCTTCCCCTATGGTTTTGTCCATGAGTCCTTCCTATATGTTCCTTGACTTGGCCCTTTTCTTCCTTTTCCTCTGCCCACTCCTCCCTCCTTCCCTCTTGTCTCTGTTGGTTTCTTTTTTCTTTCAGTGTTGCTGGTCTTATTTTCCTTGCATCTTTGTTTTGTTGGTTAGGTTCCACTTATAGGTGAGATAATATGATATTTGTCTTTCACCCCCTGTCTTATCTCGCTTAGCGTAATGCTCTCTAGTTCCATCCATGCTGTTGCAAAGTATAGTAGTTCTTATTTCCTTTCTGCTGCGTAGTATTCCATTGTGTAAATGTACCATAGTTTTTTGATCCAGTCATCTACTGATGAGCATTTAGGTTGCTTCAAGCACTTGGCTATTGTAAATTGTGCTGCTTTGAGCATTGGGGTGCATAGGTTCTTTTGAATTGACATTTTGGGATTCTTAGGGTATAGTCCCAGCAGGGTAAATCACTGGATCAAAAGGCAGTTCTATTTTCAGCTTTTTAAGGAAATTCCACACTGCTTTCCACAATGGCTGCACCAGTTTGCATTCTCAACAGCAGTGTGCTAGTGTTCGCTTTTCTCCACAGCCTCATCAGCACCTGTTGTTTGTTGATCTATTTATGATGGCCATTCTGACTGGTGTGATGTGGTATCTTGTTGTGGTTTTGACCTGCATTTCTCTGATGGCTAGTGATGCTGAGCATGTTTTCAAATGTCCCTGGGCCCTCTGCATCTCTTCTTTGGAAAAGCATCTGCCCAGGTCCTTTGCCCATTTTTTGATTGGATCATTTGTCTTCTTGGAGTGGAGTTGTGTGATTTCTTTATATATTTTAGAGATCAAACCTCTATCTGATGTATCATTAGCAAATATATTTTCCCATAGGGTTGGCTCCCTTTTCATTTTGCTGATGTTTAGCCGTGCAGAAGCTTATTTTGAAGAGGTCCCACTTGTTTATTCTTTCCTTTATGTCCCTTGCTTTAAGGAGACATATCGGTGAAAATATTGCTGCATGGGATATCTAAGAATTTTCTGCCAATGTTCTCCTCTAGGATTTTGATGGTGTTGCGACTTATATTTAAGTCTTTTATGCATCTTGAGTTTATTTTTGTGTATGGTATCAGCTGATGATCGAATTTCCATTTTTTGCATGTAGCTGTCCAGCTCTCAGAACAGCATTTGTTGAAGAGGCTATTATTACTCCACTTTATGCTTCTGCCCCCTTTGTCAAATATTAGTTGCCCATATAGACCTGGGCTTATTTCTGGGCTTTGTATTCTGTTCCATTGGTCTATGAGTCTGTTCTTGTGCCAGTACCAGATTGTTTTGATTATAGTGGCTTTGTAATATATTTTGATGTCTGGTATTGTGATTTCTCCTACTTTGTTTTTCTGTCTCAAAATTGCTGTGGCTATTCGGGGTTGTTTATGGTTCCATGTAAATTTTTGAAATGTCCGTTCTATTAGAACAATTGTTTTGAACTCAGTATCTGAGAATTTTCTTGCCTCTGTTTCATTTAATTATCTTTCTGGGGATTCCTCCTTTCCCTTCAATTGGGGGGTGTTTCTTTGTCTTCCCATTATTTGTGAGAATCTTCATTTTTGCTTCTTCATCTTAAATTGACCCATCTTGATTTCCTGACTTTGTAGTGTGAACTTCTTTGGTAGGAGACCTCTGTTTTTTCTTTCTGGATCTGCCTCTGATGATATCAGATGTTTACTCTGTCTGACCTTAAGCAGTCTGTTCAAGAGTTCCAGAAATCTACTGCCTGCGGCTGTCTCCTACAGTTGTTAATTTAGTCACTGTTTTCTCAGCAGTCAGGCTTAGACACCACAGGGCAGGGCAGAGTCCCTCCTGGGAGCAGGGCTATTGGGTCCTCTCATGTTGCTGCCGCTCAGGGGAGTGGTCTCCCTGAGCAAGATGGCTGCTGCCATATGGGGACTGAGTCAGCACCAGGATCCTGCCAGCTACTCTCTCAGTTCTCTCCTGAAAGCCTCCTCCCCCAGTCTCTCCTCAGGCATCTCTAGCCCACTTTGCCCCCGCCCTTGCCGAGGACCAGGGCATGTGGCTGTAAATAATAATCTATGCATTTGCCCTTTAAAAGGCTCTTTGCATCTCCATCCACCTTCTCTGGCAGAGAGCAACTCTGCCACTTTTCTCAGCTCTCTGTTGTCTGTGTACTTTTTGGGCTCTGTTGCTGTAGGCTGGAGATCTTCGCTTATGGTTTAGACCTTACTCTTCTCAGAGGGATCCAGATGTCCGTGTCAATATCCTTCTGGTGCTGCTGCCCATGGGTGCCTCGCCTGCCTTCTCGAGTCTACTGCACTCCTTGCCAGTTAGGTTTTGCTAAAGCTTATTCTTCTGTCTTTCTGAGGTTATAAGGCTCCTCTCTCACTGTTTTTCAGTGTTTTGTTCCAGATGATTTCTGCACAATTTAGTTGTAGTTACAGATTGGCCCTGTGAAGAGGTCAGCGTGACTTCCACTCACTCACTGCCATCTTGATTTCTCTGCCAATTCTTGTTTAAGTGTATTTTCATTATATGAATGTACCATCCCTGAAAGGACAAGGACCACATACACCTTGTCCCCCAGTGTTATCACAGCACAGGGCCTGGTTCATGATAGGTGCTCGTTAAACATGTGTTTGTGACTGCTGTCAAATGCGAACTGTGAGCTGATGTCAGCCACAGTATTGTATTACAATGGAGAATCATTAAACAATCTATACCATATAATGTACAAAGCTGAGTGCTCCAAAAAGAACAAAACAGACAGGCACTCAGAAGAAACAAACAAACACACTGATGGAGAACCCCAGTCTCCCTGGCAACTACTGCCAACTCTTTCATTGCCCCACACCTCTTCTCTCTGAACCTGGTACAGTAGGGGATCAGGCTATCTCCCTACATACTGGCACCCGAGATCTCTTCTCTCCAAACAGTAACCCCCTGGGCACCCTCTCCCCAGTCTACCATATCCATACAGCCTGTGTATAGGAACTTAGGTGAAGGCAATGGAGGCTTTTCCAATACACAGTGTGCCCCAGACAGCAGGGCCTAGATAGTAGATCTGGCTGAACCCCCATTTTCCCCAAAACTATGGAAGTTCCGCAAGACCGTAAAGTGATTGACCCAGAGCAACAGCTTGAGTCTCTTGTCGTCCTGCTCATACTCGGGGCTCATGCGTTCTGAGTCATGAAGCAGGCAGGCAACTTCAGATCTTGGAATGGGATGTGACCTTCTCACACTCTTTATAGTGTATCACCATTGCTGTAACTCTTTGCTATTAAATAATTATAATCAAAGCAAACCCAACCAAACACTTAAAATAATTTATTTAGTGAAGGCAGATTATTTATTACAAAGTCCACAAACTAGAAGTATATCCTACAGATGTTGGCTTTGAAGATTGTGCTTAAGTTTAGTGTAACTAATCAATTCCAATTTCATTGAATGGTTACACATCTGAAAGGATGTCTGTTTGGCCATCCTTTCTAACACAGTGTTTATGCTTATGTTTGCCTTTTTCATTCCCAGTGGTGATCCTTCTTCCTTTAAAACATACTTTACAAAACAAAACAAAATTGATTAAAACAAAACTTTAAATCATTTGCTGGAATACAAGACTCTGCTGAGGGAGACAGAGCAATATCATGAAAACCAGAACCTTCTACATAGGGCACAGTGCTGTGTTTACTGAGAGCTGTTGGACTTGGGCAGGTGGAGACAATCAGAAACCTCAGTTAAAGCCCAAGTTAGCCAGACATCCTGGGAGAGTAGATTGTCTAGATCTTCCACACGACTTGCCTTGTCTTATTTCTTTTTTTTTTTTAAATTGATCTATTACATTTGTCCCCATTTTCTCCCATTGCTCTCCCCAGCTTCCACAGTCAATACCCACCCTGTTGTCCATGTTCATGGGTCATTTATACTTGTTCTTTAACTAGACCCTTACCCTTCTTCCCTCCCTTATCCCCATACCCCTCCCCTCTGGTCCCTGGCAGTTTGTTCCTGATTTCCAAGCCTCTTGTTCTATTTTGATAGTTTGTTTTGTTCATTAGGTTCCTGTTGTAGGTGAGATCATATGGTGTTTGTCTTTCAGCACCTGGCTTATTTCACTTAGCATAATGCTCTCCAGTTCCATTCATGCTGTCACAAAGGATAAGAGTTCCTTCTTTCTGCTGCATAGTATTCCATTGTGTAAATGTACCATGGTTTTTTAATCCACTCATTTACTGATGGGTCTTTAGGCTGTTTCAAGTACTTGGCTATTGTAAGTAATACTGCTATGAACATAGGGGTGCATACATTCTTTGAAGTGGTGTTTCAGGATTCCTTGGGTATACTCCCAGCAGTGGATTTGCAGTGTCAGAAGTCAGTTCCATTTTTAGTTTTTTGAGGAAATTCCAAACTGTTTTCCACAGTAGCGGCACCAGCCTGCATTCCCACCAACAGTGTACTAGGATTCTCTTTTCTACAGTCTCACCAGCACTTGTTGTTTGATGATTTCTTTATGATGGCTATTTTGGCAAGGGTTAGGGCATACTCATTATGGTATTAATTTGCATCTCTCTGATGACTAGTGTTGCTGAGCATCCTTTCATATGTCTCTGGGCCCTGTGTATGTCATCCTTGGAGAAGTTTCTGCTCAGATCCTTTGCCCATTTTTTAATTGGATTTTTTTGCCTTCCTGGCGCTGAGTCATATGTGTTCTGTATATATTTTGGAGATCAAACCCTTGACTGAGGTATCATTGGCAAATGAGTTTTCCCATATGGTTGGTTCCCTTTTCTTTTTGCTGATGTTTTATTTAGCCCTGCAGAAGCTTTTTAATTTGATGTAGTGCCATTTGTTTATTCTTTACTTTATTCCCCTTGCCCTAGAGGATATATCGATGAAATATCACTGCATGGCATATCTGAAATTTTACTGCCCATAATTTTTCTCCAGGGACTTTTTCTCCAGGTGTCGCAACTTATGTTTAAGTCTTTTATCCATTTTGAGTTTATTCTGGTGCATGGTGTAAGCTGGTGGTCGAGTTTCTTTTTTTTTTCTTTTGTGTGCACCATTCCACATTTCCCAACACCATTTGCTGAAGAGGCTATTTTTACTCCAATTTATACTTCTGCTCCCTTTGTCAAATATTAATTGACCGTGGACACATGAGCTTATTTCTGGGCTCTCTATTCTTTTCCATTGATCTGTTCTTATGTCAGTACCAGATTGTTTTGAATACAGTGGCCTTGAAGTATAGTCCGATATCAGGTATTGTGATCCCTCCTACTTTGTTCTTCTTTGTCAAGATGGCTGAGGCTATTTGGGGTGGTTTATGGTTCCATGTAAATTTTTGAAGTATTTGTTCTAAATCTGTGGAATACTCCATTGGTATTTTAGTAGGGTTTTCATTAAATCCATACATTGCTTTGGATAGTACGGACATTTTAATGATGTTAACTCTTCAAGTCCATGAACACAGTATATGCTTCCATTTATTTGTGTCTTCCTTATTTCCTTTCTTCAGTGTTGTATAGTTTTCTGCGTACAGGTCTTTTACCTCATTGGTTAAATTTATTCCCAATTTCTTTATTTTTCTTGTTGCTATAGCAAAGGGGATTCTTTTTTCTGATTTCTGTTTCTGATAATTCATTTTCAGTGTACAAAAATGCCTTCGATTTCTGATATTGACTTTGTATCCCGCTGCTTTTCCAATTTGACTTCTTAGGTCAAGTAGTTTTTTGGTGGAGTCTATGGGGTTTTGTGCGTACACTATCATGTCATCTGCAAATAATGACACTTTTACTTCCTCCTTTCCGATTTGATTTCTTTTATTTCTTTTTCTATCAGATCACTGTGGCTAGAACTTCCAATACTATGTAGAATAAAAGTGGTGAAAGCAGATACTCTTGTCTTGTTTTTGATATTAGAGGGAGAGCTTTTAGTTTTTTCCCATTGAGTATGATGTTAGCTGTAGTTTTCTCATATATGGCCTTTATTATGTTGAGGTATGCTCCTTCCTTTCCCACTTTGCTGAATGTTTTTATCATAAATGGGGGCTATACTTTATCAAGTGCTTATTCAGTGTCTATTGATGTGATCATGTGATTTTTGTCTTGCATTTTGTTCATGTGGTGCATTATACTTATTGATTTGCGAATGTTATAGAATCCTTGCATCCATGGGATGAATCCCACTTGATCGTGGTGTATGTACTATTTAATGTATTGCTGGATCTGGTTTGCCGATATTTTGTTGAGATTTTTAGCATTTACATTAATCAGCAATATTGGCCTGTAGTTTTCTTTCTTTCTTGTGTCTTTACCTGGTTTTGGAATTCGGATAATACTAGCCTCATAAAAAGAGTTTGTGAGGCTTCCCTTGTCTTGAATTTTTTTTGGAATACTTTGAGCTGAGTTGGAGTTAGCTCTTTCCTGAATGTTTGGTAAAATTCACCTGTGAAGCCTTCTGGTCCAGGGCTTTGTGTGCCAAGAGTTTTTTGATTACTGCTTCACTTTCACTAATTGTCATTGGTTTATTCAAGCTTTCTGCTTCTTGATTCAGATTTGGAATATTACATGTTTCTAGAAATTTGTCCTTTTCACCCAGGTTGTCAAATTTCTTGGCATGTATAAATTTCTTACAATCCTTTGTATTTCTGTGGCATCATTTGTAGTTTCTCTTCTTTCATTTCTAATTTTATTTATTTGGGCCCTCTCTTTTTTTCTTGATGACTCTAGTTAAAGGCTTGTCGATTTTATTTACCTTTTCAAAGAACAAGCTCCTGGATTTATCGATCCTTTGAATTGCTCTTTTAGTCTCTGTGTAATTTAATGCTACTCTGATCTTGATTATTTCCTTCCTTCTACTTGCTCTGAGCTTTGTTTGTTGTTCCTCTAGTTCTTGTAGATTCAGGTTAGGTTGTTTACTTGAAATGTTTCTATCTTTTTTATTTAAGCCTGTATTGCTATGAAGTTCCCTATCAGGACTGACTTCACTATGTCCCATAGGTTTTGAACTGTTATGTGTTCATTTTCATTTCTTTCCAGAAACTTTTTGATTTCTTCCTTCGTCTCATTGTTAACCCATTCACTATTAAATAGCATGGTATTCAGACTCCATGAATTTGAATATTCTTGAGTTTTTCCCTTGACATTGTTTTCTAGTTTCAAGCCATTGTGATCTGAGAAGATGCTTGATATGACTTCAGTTTTTTTTCAGTTTGTTAAGGCTTGTTTTGTGACTTACCATATGGTCTATGTTTGAAATTTTCCACATGCATTGGAAAAGAATGTGTATTTTGCTTCTTTGGGGTGAAAGGTTCTATACATATCAATTAAGTCCATTAGATCTAGAGTTGTTAAATTGCACAATTTCCTTGTTGATTTTTTGCTTGGAATATCTATCCATTTTTGACAATGGGGTGTTAAAATCCCCTATTATATGTGTGTTGCTGTCAATATCTTTCTTGATGTCATCCAAGATTTTCCTTATATATATTGGTGCTCCTATATGCACCCAACATATATAGACATATATAGTCTATGTTGGGTGCATATATGTTTACAAGGGTCGTATCTTCTTGATGGATTGTTCCCGTAAGTATTATAGAGTATGCTCCTTTTTTAAAAAATTAGTTTTAGAGAGAGGAGAAGAGAGGGAGAAAGAGGGAGAAAAACATCAATGTGTGGTTGCCTCTTGCATGCCCCCACTGGGGACATGTCCTGGAACCCAGGTATGTGCCCTGACTGGGAATCGAACCGGCCACCCTTTGGTTCGCAATCCAGTGAGCCACACCAGTCAAGGTGTCTTCCTTTTTATTTATGGCCTTGGTTTTGTAATCTATTTTGTTTGATATAAGTATTGCTACCCCAGTTTTTTTCATGTCCGTTTGCTTAGAATATTTTTTCCCATCCCTTCACTTTCAGTCTATGTATATTTTTTGTTATGCGATGGGTCTCTGGTAGGCAGCATATATGTGGGTCACATTTTCTTTCTTTCTTTTTTAAATGACATCTTTTTTTATAATAGCTTTTTTAAATTTAGTTTTAGAGAGGGGAAAGGAGGGAGAAAAAGAGGGAGTGAAACATCAATGTGTGGTTGCATTTCGTGCACCCCTTGCTGGGGACTTGGCCTGCAACCGAGGCATGTGCCCTACACTGGGAATTGAACCAGCGACCCTTCGGTTCGCAGGGCGGCACTCAATCCACTGAGTCACACCAGCTAGGGTGCAGGTCATGTTTTCTTATCCATTCAGCTACCCTTTGTCTTTTGACTGGCGCATTTAACCCATTTACATTCAGGTTGTTATTGATAAGTATTTATTCTTTGCCATTTTTCCCCTTAGTACTTGTTTTCCTCTCTCTTTTCTTCCCCTTCTTAAAGCAGTCCCTTTATTATCTCTTACAGTGCTGGTTTGGTAGAAATGTGTTCTTATAATAGTGGGGTTTTTTTTTTGTTTGTTTTTTTGTTTTGTCTAAGAAGCTCCTTATTTCACCTTCCATTTTAAATGAGAGTCTTGCTGGATAGAGTAATCTTGGTTGCAGGCCTTTGCTTTTCACTACTTGGAATATTTCTTAGCATTCTCTTCTGTCTTGTATTGTTTCTGTTTAGTAATCAGCTGATAGCTTTACTGGGGCTCCCTTGTATGGTGCTAGCTATTTCTCCATTGCTGCCTTTAATATTCTCTCTGTCTTTAAATTTTGCCATTTTTAATAGGATGTGTCTTGGAGAGGGCCTCTTTGATTCATCTTGATTGGGACCCTCCATGCTTCCTAAACTTGCATGACTTTTTCTCAAATCAAGTTAAGGAAGTTTCTGTCATTTTTCAAACAGAGTTTCCATGCCTTGTTCCTCTTTTTCTCCTTTTGGTATTCCTATGATACAGATATTATTATGTTTCATGTTGTTCTGAAGCTCCCTTAAACCCTCTTCATTCTATTTTAGTCTTTTTTTTCCTTTTTTTTTTTTGCTCTGCCTGGGATTTTTTTTCTACCTTGTCCTCCAACTCACTGATTTATCCTCTGCTTCTTCTAGCCTTCTTTTAATTCCTTCTACTGTGTTCTTCAATTCAGAAATTATATTCTTCATTTCCTCCTGGCTCTTATTGATAAATACTATGTCCTTTTTCATGCTGATGTTCTTCACAGTAAGTTCTTTGTAGCTTCCCTGTAGTTCTTTGTAGTGCTCACTGAGCTCCCTCATAACCATAATTTTGAACTCAATCTCTGGTAATTTACATGCCTCTATTTCATTTGCCTGTCTTTCTGAGCATTCCTCCTTTCCTTTCGATTGTCGGTTGTTTCTTTGTCTCTGCACTTTAGGTACTCTTCTTGTTTGTTTTGCTTCTCAGATTGATCTACTCTGACTCCCTGTGTTCATGGTGTGACCTTCTATGGTAGGAAACCTGTGGGATTAAGTGGTGCAGCCTCCTTGATCTCCTGAACTTGATATTCTTGGGATGCCCTTTATGCCATTTACATTTGCTCTCTGGTTGTAATTGGGTTTTGATTTTTGTTGGGACATTCTTTGGTGGATCCTTCCCTCCTACTGGCTGACAGTCACTCTGCCCACGACGTCTTGTATGCTGTTGTGCAGGTGCACTGTTTTTTCTTTCTGGCTCTACCTCTGGTGATGTCAGATAGTGCTCCAGTCTGGCCTTAGGCAGCTTGTTCAAGACCTCCAGGGACCTACAGTCTATGGCTGACTCTTTCAGTTGTTAATCTAGTCACTCTGCACTCAGCAGTCAGGTAAGCACAACAGGGCCAGGGCAGAGTCCCTCCTGTGGGTGGGGTATTTCTTCCCCTCAGGCTGATGCCACTCAGGGGGAAGTGATCTGCCTGAGCAAGATGGCTCCTGGACTATGGGGGATGACTCAGCACTGGGATCCTAGTGGCTGCTCCCTCAGCTCTCTCCCCAGAGCCACCAACTCCAGACTCTCCTCAAATGTCTCTAATCCACTCTGCCCGTCCTTTGCTGGAGCCCAGTGTAAGTGGCTGCAAATAAAGTTTTATGAATTGGCCCTTTAAAAGGCTCTCTGTGACTCCATTCATCTGTCCCTGACAGGAAGAAACCCTGCTGCTTTTCACAACTGTATGTCATCTGAGTTCTTGGGCATCTGCTGCTGCAGGGTGGCGAGCCCAGCCTGGGGTTTAGATCCCATATTTCAGTGGCCAGTGGACTCCCCTGGCCACTGAAATAGTCCTCTAGCACTTCTGCTGCTGCCTGTGGGAGCCTAGCCAGCCCACTTGCGTCTCCTCTGCACTCCATACTAGTCACTTTGTGGTGAAGCTGTTTCTTCTGTCTGCCCGTAGTTATAAGGCTTTTTTCCAACTATTGTTCTGTTGTTTATCCCAGATGGTTTCTCTACAATTTAGTTGTAATTCCAGATTGGTCCTCAGAGGAGGTCAGTGTGTAGCTTCCACGTACTCATCCACCACCTTGGATCCCCTACAATGCCTATTTTCAAATAATCAGTTAATGACTGGAGTGAGGAAGGAAAATAACAGAAAAATAAATTTAGTCCAAGAAATATACAGAATCTACAATAAAGTTCAGATAGAAAGAAATTAACTCTCTAAGCTGTGAGCCAGGTGTTTAATGGAAAAGACAAGAGTGTACTTGTCACTCACCACTCACAGTGGTCATTCACTGGGGAAGTGTGGGGAGTGGCAAAGGGGTGAGGAAAAGAAGTTTTCTCTATACTTTTGGCAGAAAAAAGAGCTAAGTAGCAAAGTGCTCTTTTGTGTCTCTTTGGGTCTGCGAAAAAGTATGAGGTCAGATGTGTGTAAGAAATGTATTAGGGGAAAGCCTTGTGATGGTTAAGATAGATGAGAGTAAGAAAAGATGAAGAGAGCTTCCTACCACAATGCAGGTGGTTTGGCCCCCGGGGGATGCAGGAGGATTGGATAGTAAGAGTTTCAAATCACAGTGAAGCTCCAGGGAAGGTTCAGCCAGGCCAATTGAGAGTCCTTGATCCAAAGTTACCATTGAAGGAGTCCTGCACCTCACAGGAATAAGCTTCCATTAGTACACCCACCATGTTCAGTCATTGGTTGGGAGTAGGGCCCCAAATGCATTAACAGAGACTTAAGAAGATGGTTTCTGGAAAGCTATCAGTCAATTATGCTTCCCATGGCAGGAGATCTGAGCAGCCATTAGAATGGTTAGTACATCCTTCCTTTAGTTGCTGTGCCTGGAAAGGCCATTTCCTGATTCCCTGGTGGATAGTAAGTAGCTACAGGAATAGAGGCAGTAAGTATAACTCACTGACTACTTTGGAGAACTAGGCCAGGACTGGTTTGATTGGTTTGTAGCTAGACTGTGCGTCTTCACTGCTTATCCACTCAATGTTTGACTTCTTGGTTTTTCTTTCCTTCCTCCTGTTTGTTCAATTCCTCCTCTGACTCCAGGTTTAAGAAAATATAACAATACACATTTTGAAGAAGTTTAAAATGATTTAACTGGAAGGCTTTATTTAGTTTGTATCCTAAACATCTAAAGATTACTAGGCCTTGGAAGCAGGGCAGACGGAAAAGACTAAATTCATTTGAGAAATAAGCAAAATGAATATTCAGCCTCTTACTTATGCTAGGAATATTCTAAATTTTGTGTGTCTGGTGTCTAATAACCACTATTTTATTGTCTTAGTATCATAAAATCAGAGCATAAATTCTGAAAGAGACTTTGAAGATTGTGTAATCCAACTATATCATTTTAAGATGGGAACATTGGGGCCCTAAAGGGAGATGGTAGAAAATATGACTTAGGAACAAATATGAAGAAATTCTCAAAAATACCAGAGCAATCTAAATCCAGTGACATAAAAAAGATTATACACCATGACCAAGTAGGACTTCTCCCAGGAATGTAAGACTGGCTCAATATATGACAATCAATCAGTGTAATAAACTATATTAACAGAACAAAGGACAAAAAAATACATGATCATCTCAATAGACAAAAAGGGAAAGGGACTTTCTCAAGCTCATAAATCTAATGGCAAAGTCCAGGTCACCTAACTTCCAGGTCAGAATTCTTAATAGTAGTAGAGGTGAGGATGGAGGATGAGTAGCCCTTGCATGTGCATGCACTGCACTGAGTCCCACATTGGGACTTTCCCCTTGTCCTTCCATACTGTCTAAACAGCAGCCCCTGGCAGTGGGCATTGTTCTTATCCCTACTTTCTGCATAAGGAAACTGAGGCTTAGAGAGGTAATTTGAATTACTTGAAGCTGCCCAGCTGTCAAGCACATGGAGGAGTTAAGCCTAGACCTCAGGCATTTGCCTCACCTTCTGGCACCTTCCCTTGTCCTTCCTTCACTGCTCTCCTCATTGACTGGTACCACTGAACTGACCTGGTTCCATTAGTTCTCCGATCATCTACTGCCCACCCAAGTATATGGGCCTTTAGCTATAAGCTAGGGGACATATCTGCCAAATTATCTGGGGGAAGAGCTCCTTCTCCTGTGCCAGTGTGCCACAACTGTCAGAGCCCAGGCTGTTGACCTACCTAGGTGTAATCTGGGCTAAGTGGCCATTTATATATGCTAATGACTAGAACATCTGTGCAAGAACTGGAGGACTTTAAAGAAGCAAGCGGCTCTGGGGAGGCCAGCAGCCAAATGGCTGAGAGGTAGAGGGCAGTAAAAAGAATAGAGTAATGAGGTTGTTCTTTGCTCCAGAAGAAGCTGGGAACCAGACTGGCCTGACCTCTGGCAGAGCCTAGTCCAGTGAAAACTCTTAGTTTCTGATAGTACAAGAAAAAGAAGACAGACATTTCAGAGTCAAGGGGGGGGGGGGGAGAGAGAGAGAGATGCAGCTGGCCCAGGTCTCAGTAAAGAGAGTTATCTTTTTGGCTTCATATCTGGGCATCTCAGATGGAGCTGTGCTGAGGGTCTAGTTAGTGCTTCATAAGGACCTTGCTTGGTCCCTGGTCAGTGTTCCCAGTCAAGATTAGCGAGGTTGCATTCCAAATGACCAGATGCCTGAGATTGCAATGCTGTCACTGCTGAGGCACTGTAGGGACAGCATGCTTGATGCTCCTACCCCGAAGGGCTCCCAGAGTCTTTGGATTGGAGCTGAGAAGGAGGCCTGACACTTGGCTACTGTCCTTCCATCTGGTTCACTATCAAAGGGCTCTCCACCTCACCCATTCTGCTACCCTATTATGATATACCTCCAAAAGCCTCTTCCACTTCCTCAAAAATGCATTCTGGAAAGACCCACCCCAGAACCAAGAACCAAGGCTGCACATTATTTCTAGGGGCCAGCCCCCAGGCTATGGTAGAGGTAGAATAGCTGTCAGCATTATGCAGAGCAGGGCTTTTCTGGCACTGGCCTGCTTATTCAACTCAGAGGCATGGAGTACCTTTTTTCTTTTTTTGTTGTTATTCTAATACTGTTGTCCCAATTTTCCTCCTTTGCCCACCTCCACCCAGCCCACCACCCCCACATTCCCACAGTGAATCCCCACATCATTGTCCATGTCCATGGGTCATTCATATGTTTTTTTCACTAGCCCCTTACTCTCATTGAGAATCACAGAGGGGTTGAAAGATGTCAGCTTTGAATAAGTCTCTCTCTTCTCTCCTCTTCTTCCTCATGCCATGGGCTTTTCGCATAGATGTGTTTCCACCAAGATGCACATAAAGATGCATATTCTAGCTTCCACCCTCCTCTTCTCCATTCCTGGCATTCTGGCCAAGGAAAGTGGTTCCTTTGGGATTAAAGGGTTGTGAGAAGGCACCCTGGGCTGGGAATAAGGAGTGCTGAGTTCTAGTCTGTTCTGAGTTGGGGCAACGCCCTTCCCTACCATGAGCCTCAGTATCCCCTTCAACAAAGTAGGGAGTTGATAGCAATCAGTGTTTCTCAGAAGGTGACATTGCAAGGCTCCAATCCCAGAGACTTGACTACCTACAAGACAGCTGTGATAGATTCTTTCTGTAGGTCTCTCTGTGCCTTGGACTCAGTCTGTAAGTTGCTTGATGATCTTTTTTCTGCAATTTTTTTATTGTTATAAAATACACATAACAGCCCTAGCTGGTGTGGCTCAGTGGATGGAGCACCAGCCTGCAAAGCAAAGGGTCACTGATTCGATTCCCAGTGTAGGGCACATTCCTGGGTTATAGGCCAGGTCCCCAGCAGGGGGCGTGTGAGATGCAACCACACATTGATGTTTCCCTCTCTTTCTCCCTCCCTTCTCCTCTCTAAAAATAAATACATAAATAAAATCTTTAAAAAATACACATAACATAAAATTTATCATTTTAAGTTGTACAATTCAGTAGTATTAAGTACATTCACATCGTCGTGTAATCATCACCACTACCCATCTCCATAACTCTTTTTCTCTTGCAAGATTGAAACTCTGTTCCCACGAAACAGTAACTCCCCATGACCACCACGCTTACCTGGCAGGAAAGAGCATATGTTTAGAAAGGTGGGTTTCTTAGGGCAAAGCGTATCCATTATTTGACAGTCTTGAGTGAGTCATGAGCTCTCCTTCATCTATAGAGAATGATGACTTGAGTAGGTGGTTTCTCATTTCTTCTCAAATTACAAAACTTGCTAAGGCAATAAGCAGAGGCATAATGGGAGACAAAATGGTTCAGAAGACAGAAGATAAGGTCTTCAATAAAATGAAAGGAGAGAATGATGCTCTGTCCCATATAGGTACAGAAGGAAGGAGACCAGGTAGGTAGTCATAAGAGAGAATAGCCATAAGAGAGATAAGTAGCTATAAGAGAGAGTAGCAGGATAGCATGGGTTTGTTTTTAGTTGGAATACCATAATTGATGGTGCACCTCTGTGGTCAAAATCTGGGGAAGAGTGGGGGGTAGGCAGAGACAAATGTATTTGAAAAAATAAATTTATTAATTTAAAAAAATCTGGGGAAGAAAGCAGGCCCCAAATCCTGATCTCTGGAAGGGTTGGCATTCCGGATGAGACTCGGCCAATACTAGGCCAACCCTGAATCCCATGAAGAATGTGCTGAGCTAGGTTCTTGCAGCCTTGGCCCCACCGTAATCATCTGTGACTGGAGTATCTCTAGAAGTAGCTGGGAATGGTATGGAAAAGACCAAAATTCTAAAGCAATTTTTTAAACCTCTAAATGATGATGATTTTACATGAACTTGAGTTGTTCTTTGACATAGCACAATATTTTCTACTTACATGATTCCTGTTTTTTTCTAATCCTGTTTTTTTTAATTCATATGATACACATAAAAGGGTGTATAAAACAACAAAATCAACATCTATGTACCCATAAGCCAGATTAAGAAGAGAACTTTCAAAATATCTTAGAAGCCCTTTCTCTTCCCAGAGATAACTGTCTTGACTTCTGAGAGCCAACTCTAGGCATACACCCTAGGCTCCTTGGTGAGCTTTGAGCTCATCCTGGTAAGATCAGGCACACCGCCAGTCTCTTTAGAGAGTTATCTTCTATGTAGATTTCCACATATTATTCATCCATCTATCTTTTTTAAAATCATATTTATTCTATTACAGTTGTCTCAATTTTTCCCCCTTTACCCCCCTCCACCCATTCCACCCCCCCACCCCAGCTCCCACAGTCAATTCCCACTCTGTTGTCCATGTCCACGGGTCATTCATACATGTTTTTTGTCTAGTCCCTTCCCTATCTTGTGTTGATCCTCATTAGTTTCCATTTTAGACAGGCACATTGTCTTTTTACAATGTCTTTTATGATCTTCTGATTATAAAAGAATAATATGTATTCTTTGTAGTAAACTTGGAAAATGCAGAAAACATAAGTATATTATATATAAATATGTCATGGATAGCCACTATTATCATGTTGGCATGTAATATTTTATTATTTTTTTCTGTGCAGAAATATATATTTCACATTACTGACTTCAAGTTGTATATATAGCTTTTTCCTTTTATTGTGAAATATAACATAGATACAGAGTAGTGCAAAACCTTCATGCACAGTCTAAACAAATGTAGTGTCTCCACTGATTAGGTTGTGTCTACCCCCAAGTAGACTTCCTCTTCCTCCCCACAGAAGTGATCATTATCTTGATTCTGACAGTCATTCTCTTGCATTTCTATATAGTTTAACCACTTACCAATGAACTGTCAAACAAACAATCACTTTATTTTGAAGAACCGAGTGGCGAGCACAATCTAGATGTGTCCATAAGTAGCAAAGAGTCACAGTGCTGCTAGTAGTTGAAGACTTCTAGAAGAAGAGATGCTACCCCAGCTGCCCTATTAGAGAGTCAACGGCTACAGACATGTTCCCCGTAAAGGGAATATATGGAGCCCACCACCATCAGGATGCTGAGCAGAGTCATGGCCATGGCACTGGACACGCAGATGTATGACAAAAGGGATTGAGCTACTCTGTTTGCTTTCGATTTCTCAGTCTGCCTCCAGGACCTCCAGATTCCAGCTGTAGGTGAAGGCAGAACAATTCTGTGGGTTCAAGTGAGCGTCCCCAGCTGATTCAGGTAGCAGGAGCTGGAAGGTGAAGCAGGAAATCAGGCAGCAATGGTCAAGTCAGATCTCTGCCAGGTTGGGAGAGAGGCAGACCCCCATGAATGTGAAGTCAGGGAGGCAATCCAGTGATCTACCCTATTATGTTGGTCACCCCGTCCACCTTACCTCCCAGTTCTAGAGACAACCTGGGGCTGCTGGATCTGAGCCTTATGAAGATTCTTCCATGCAGACCAAGCTGCTTTTCCACTTTCACCTATGCCGTCTTGTGGTTTAGCTTCCCTGGGGCTATGTAGTCAGTTGACTCTGGTCTAGCTACTTTTGAGCTTGGCAAATTATGATGTTGTTATCTTCTGAAGCATTCTCCTTATCATTGCAAGATCGTGTCTCTATAAACAAAACCAGGCCCTTACTGTACTTTTATTAGGACCATAGGAAGGACTGGCATTAGATGTATGGTTTAAATCTGCTGTCTAAATCTGGAAGTTTGCAAAGGAAATCCCGCCACTCCCTTCCTCAGTTGCCCAAATGTGACAGTTGGATTGCTCTTTTGGAACCCCCAGGCCTACACGCAGTGCTCACTGTACCCAGCAGAAAGACACTGGGGGAAATAGGGGGAGAGGATGTGCATAAGCATAAGGGTTAGGATTCAAACATTGTTTTTTTTAGTATTCGTGATTAAGAGCCTGGATTTTGGAGTAAGTCAGACCCACATTCCACCAGCTCTGTCACCTACTTACCGTGTGACTTTCAGCAAGTTTCTTTGCTTCTATGAACCTTAACTTTCCTGATCTATATAGTGGGAATAATAATGGTACCCATCCTTCAGGGGTTCTGCAGGAATTAAGGGAGATAAAAACTGCACAGTGTTTCACTCAGTGCCTGGCTCATTGTACCTGTTCAATACGTGGTAGCTGTTAACCATCATCACCATCATCATCATGAGATAATAGCAACCTTCTGGGAAGCTGTCAGAGCCAGAGTCTCTCCTGACTGCAGAGGCTCGAGACTCTGGAGAGCCTTGATGTCCTTGTCCTTTGACCCAGCCCTTGATGTTCCCTGAAGCAGTGTTCTTGGCCTCACTTTTCTCCTAGGATGATTCCCAGTGGCCCACTTAGCCTGACCAACCATGCAGTCTTCCTACCTCATGATCCAACATTATTGACAACAGGTGCAGCACTGGGCACTCTGCCAAATTGTCCCCAGAGAAATTGGCCAGCCTAATGAGCAGATTATACTTCAGACCCTGCTCTGTGCCCAGCAAGGGTATTCCACAGTCTTTACCCCAAGGAGTTAACAAGCTATTTGCTTATTCATTGGAATGAATGGTGCAAGAAAAGATATTTATTCCTTCATTCCCTAATTGATTTATACATTATTGATTTTACCTGTTTGTGTTACTGGGCTATTTTTTTTTCTCCTAGGCAGAGTAGGAATATACCAGTTCGACTTAACCCTGTGATTAAATTCCAAGTCTGAGAACTTGATAGACTAAATGAACTTTATTTTGACCCCATCAATTGTAGTCAGCCTTAGACATTTAAACTTTAAAATATTAAGGTTAAATTGTATAGATTTAAAGAGGAAAAATCCAGAAAAACTCAAACTCTTCCAATTCTTGGTTAGAGAATACTCTGCTCCAAGGAAACTGTAATAAAATGCAAATTTATAGAAGAGATCCAGGAAATGGCTAGGATTGATGCTACCCTAAAAACAAAGATTTCTGTTGGGTGATTTGATCAAGCAAAACTCAGGACATGGACTTTCAAGTCAGACAATAACTGGGTTTTATTCCAGACTCTGGCACTTAACTAACAAGTGACCTTGGGCAAGTTGCTTATCCTCTTTGTCCTTCAGTTTCCTTGTCTTTACAACAGAATCATAATAGTACTTTCCCTATAGCATTGTTCTGAGAACTAATTAATTGGCCTCAAGAAAAGGCTGAGCCCAGTGCCTTATGTTGAGTAGTTCTCAATAAAGGTTTCTAACTTTATCAAAATGATCACTTAATCACTTTTATTAGTCTATTTTTCCAACAGATAAACAGGGTGGTAGCCCTAATAAACTGTATTGGCCAGACCACACCTAGTGCAACATGTCCAATTCCAGACTAACTCATGTAAAATTCGTAAGACAGTGCCTGGAGCATTGTAAAAGTGCTCAATATATGGCAGAGCTGTTATTATTAATTAAGACTATCACTAACTAGTTTTCTGAGACAGCATACAACATCCAAGCACTGCATATATGTTAATTTAATTAATGCTTATAGCCACTCTGTGAATAAGATACAACTATTACTTCTCTTTTACAAATGAGGAAATTAAGGCACAGAAAGTTTAAGGGACTACCCCACAATTACATAGCTAAGAAATGGTAAATCCATGAGTCAAGTCCAGACCCTCTTTCTCCAGAGCCTACCATTATGTGAAAGAACTCTGCCCTCCAATATGAAACCAGCAGCCACATATAGCTATTTATTTATTTATTTATTTATTTATTTATTTATTTATTTGATCTTTAGAATCTAACAGCATTTTTTTTTCAATTACAGTAGACATTTAATATCATTTTATATTAGTTTCAGGAGGACAGCATGATGGTTAAACATTTATATACCTTACAAAGTAAAGTATAGTGCCCATCTGGCATTATATAGTTATTACAGTATTATTGACTATATTCCATATGCTCTACTTTGCACCCCTGTGATTGTTTTTTGACTACAAATTGTACCTCTTATTCCCTTGATCTTTTTTACCCAGCCCATCACCCATTCTCCCATCACATGTAGCTATTTATATTTAAATTAATTTAAAGTAAATAGAAGTAAGGATTCAGTTCTCCATTTGCACTAGTCACATTTGAAGTGCTCAACTGCCACATATGACCAGTGACTACCATATGGGACAAGGCAGGTATAGAACATTCTTTTTTTTCTAGGAAGATGATTCAACATCATCATAAGAAAGTTCTGTTGGACAGTATTGCTTATAGCATTTCTGGGATTCAATTTCTTATAAAATCTCTGACTTGAGTTGTATAGCTTTCTTGTATTGTTATTAACAGACACATGGTTGTGATATATTGAAATCCCAAGATATTGGCAAGCAAGAGGCCAAGAAATCTGACTTACATTAAATGTTTCTGCTTTCCTAATACATCAGATTTACAAAATTGTCCCTTGTCACCTCTGTTGGACAGGTAGGGACATTTACCAATTTTCCCAAAGATCCAGCTTCATCCACAGTTCTGCCTTGGCCTCTTTGGGCTATCTTCCTAACATTTGGTACCTTAGCATGTTCATCTCACTAGTGACTTGAAAAGCTGGGGCTGGATTCTGAAGTCTGCCCATCCCCGAAAGACCTTAGGTTCTGAGAGTCTCTGGCACACAAACCAAGTCTCCAGGTCCCTCTCTTTGTCTTTCTCTGCCCACCTTTGTTATGTGGTTAATAAAGACTAGAGAAAGGAAAGAGAGGAGTTCAGGGTTCATTGTCTCAACTCCTGGATGATTAAGTCTAGAAACCTACAAGCTCCCAGAAGCCAGTGGAATCATAATATACAACTATAGCCTTACCAGTCCACATATACCTCTTTCTGAATCTCCATGGTGAAGATTGGACCAATATCTAGTCCAGACAATAATTTATAAAATCCAAGAAGTTCTTATCCACATCTTGCAAAGCAGCTGAACATCTATCGGCGTTAGTCGTAATCTTAGTTCTTGCATCAGAGTCCATTTGAACTATGGTGATACCATAGAATGGCCAGCAAGGTACTCCTGGATGAATGAAGGAAGACACCTGATCATTCTTTTCTATGTGCAGAGAAGGAAGCTTTACACTTCCAAACCCAGGAGTTGCTTAGGTTTTAGTCACTCTGTAAATCAGATCCAGGTCTATACCTGAACTGCCACTGTGTATCCTGAGTAAGACTATCTCCATTTCCTTGTCTTATAAACTAGAGACAGGGTCAAATGCATATGTGCACAAAGTTCAGTGATGAACATACAGTGAGTGCTCAAAAATGTGTTAGCTGATATTATTTTCATGATGTGATTATGATCCTTCTATGTTCTATTGATGGGTTTTATTAACACAACAACATTGAAAAGGGATGAGTAGATGTAATTAAATGAGGATCAATGCTCAGTTTATCATTAACATCCAACCCAAAAAGAGACCAGTGCAGTGTTCACCAGATTATCATCTCCCAAGTGCCTGGGACATCATGCAAAACTCATAACAGAGTAGAGTTGATTGGAGTTGCCAAGTACAGGGGTGAGCAAATGTAGGTTTACAGTTGCAATACAAATAAATAATATAATAATTAAAAAGTAATGATACAAGAATAAGCTGTGTTTTGTGTACTCACAACCATAAACCTCCTTTTGCTCACCACTGTGTTTGCTGAGCCCCACACCTGTGCCAGACACTCTTTGGGCACTAGAGAGATTTCAAAATGATTAAGACTTGGCCTAACAGAGATGTTCAGTCAGCCAGAGGTGTTCAGCCACAGAAGCTGGACCAAAGAAGACCAGAATTCCCAGGGTGTAGGAGCCGGATCTTGAAAGACATGTGGAATTTCCAGAGTGTAAACTTGGCAAAACACCATTCCAATCTGGGTAAACCAAGAAACACAAACACAGAGGGCTGAACACACATGGCAGCCTGTCTGGAAAGCTCCAAGGAGATTGGTATCACTGGAGGGTAGAGTACGTGACAATATGGGACATGAAACTTGGCTGCCAAGAGGGCAGGAAGTCAAGGGACAGAGTTTAGCAGGGTATGCTTGTGTCTCTAGCCAGCTGCAAGCCATTGGAGACTTTACAGAGGAACGATCATGGACCAACTTAGGTCCAGCAAGCTCTCTAGTAATCATGGGAAACCCATGGTCCAAGGTGCTAAGTGGGTATGAGCTTTTTGAAATCCAGCACCACCATCAGACACTACCCATCCCATGGTTCAAATTCTATGAAATTCGGAATCACATGGGACCAGCCAGTCCAAGAGCTATTTAATCATGGCCACCAATTACTGACAAACTTGCTTTTCTGAGATTTTCATGGAGAGGGATGGATGTACCTTATATTTGGAAACCTCTAGAAGTAGAAATGTCACCAACAACCTTTTCTTGGGAACTTGGACCTCACACTTAAAGGGTGTAAAAGTGGGGGATTTTTCCAAATTAAAGAAAATGGAGAAGACTCATGAGCACCAGCTATAAATATAAAGCTCCTAGTCAGTCAGACTGAAGGCTAAATCTTATCTATTTTATTTTATTTTATTATTATATCTTTTTAACTGGGATTGGACTGGCCTGTGAACTGCCTCCTCCCATTCTGCCCCACCTGAATAAGTGGAATTAGCTCCACTCCCAATTGCTGCTGAATAGAACTGCTCACATTGTGGGAGCATCTTCCACTGCTGGTAATTCCCGTGTGCTATCTGCACTTGTTTCTGCCTGATGAACTACTGAGGTGTACTACATGCATCTCTATGTTAATGCTGATGCGGGAACCCTGTTTCTTGAGCCATCACTAATATCCTACAGGTCACTGGAAGCTACCAGCGGTTCCAAAGTAAAACCTTATAAATAAGTCCCATTTATTGGTTTCAGAATGTGTTGTCATGGAATGGGCAGATATTCGGAACTCTAGTAACACATTTGCATTTTAAGATTGTGAAAACTTCAATGTGGCTATAAAATCATGTTTAAGATGATCAAGGAACTAGGTATTCAGGCATAAAGAGTTGTCAATTTTAGAAAGCAATGTTCCTGCTCATGCCCCAAATGACCTTGACTCAAGGACAAATTGGAGCTTGATGCACTGAAACTAGAGATGTCCAATGAGCTTAACTCTGTACTGAACCACCCCAAGGGGAGGGGCATTGGGCCCTCCACCATTGGTACACCATCAAATGGCAAAGAAGTTTTCTTTCCCAAGGGAACTGAGTTTACTTGCTAAAAATATTTCCTATTTTTTTTTGTTTTGGTTTTGTTTTGGGGAAGGATGTAATTTCTAAAAATTCCCAGGTATTAGGTTGTCTTCCTATTCCCATCTTTAAGCAGTTATAATTTGTTGTTTAAAAATTTAGAGCCCCTTGTAAAGCCTCGCCTGTACTTTTTTCAATGGCATATTTTAACAGGTTAAATTTCAAAGCTTGTTTTCATATGGCAAGTTAATGACTACACACACACACACACGCACACGCACACGCACGTGCGCACACCATGGAAAACTTCATGTGGGCTTGGGAAGTGGGTTTTCATCCTGCTCTGCTGCAAACTAGCTGTGTGACTTTAGGTAACTCATTTAACTTCTATGGGCCCCATTGCCCTCATCTGTAAAATAAAGACAATAATAGTTCCTGCCTCATGTACAGATTAAATGGGTACAAATGTTGAAAGCACTTAGGTTCATGCCTGGTGCATAGCAAATGCTCAGTAAATTTAGTGGTGACAATTTTTATTTTTGATCAATTAATGCATCCAACTATCTGTTGGCCTATCATTAACTGCAGAGACTTGCCCACAGTAAATTATTAGTGTTTGTTGCAGTGTATCAAATTGACTCCAAGTGTTTAGCTTAGTTTGGGGGATAACTGTTTCCCTTTCTAGTGAGATATTTGGTAGGAGATGCAGATGATCACTTGCAACTTGGGTATTAAAAGTATGAGTGTGAAGAAACTGTCTCACATAGAAAGCAAAACTTCTCATTAAGGCAGGCTTTCCCTCTGGTCCTTTTCGACACCACTGTTGCCAAGAGCTGGGTGTGCTCATCAGGATGTCAGAGCTATATCAGTCAGTAGCTCATTTGAATCTTCAAGTTTTATCTGACATGGATATCAAGTATGAGGCTTTTAATTGCCTTTAGCTGAAAGAATTAGGTCATATGTTCAATTCTGATGAAATTCTTGTCTTCTAAAACACGCTGGAAAGAACAGGTCTCACCCACACACAAGTCCTCAAATTTTGGGGTCCTAGCAAGAGGAAGTGTAGTAGAGACTGTAGTGAGTGAGGACTGCTGTAAGATTGCCACTTGACTGTTTGGTTTTGCAGATTTCTCAGCATGTCTACACATTTACCTACAAACTAATTTAAAACTGTGTGATCTGTTTCGGGGGCGGGGGCATGGGGATAGGGAGGGATCAGTCAAAGCCATTGCCGGTAAACTAGCTATCTGACCTAGTTTTACTCCCACTTCCAACATGACAGTGACCAGTCAAGGCAGAGGATCCTTAACTGAGATCCATGGGTGGGTAGTAAGTGGTCCAGAAAACCTCTGAAATTATGTGTAAAATGTTGGTGGACTGGGAAGTGAGACACAGTACCATAAATGCTTTTTCTGTGGAGAGAGGCCATAGCTTTTAACTAATTCAAGGAATCTGTGATTCAAGACAATTAAAACTGCAAACCTGTTTGGTTTTGTTGCCCCAGACCAGCTGGTATGTATAACCACAACACCCAAATGACCCAGTTATACAGTCAGGGAAGTGACAAGATCAGTCAGAACCATTTTGTGGCCAAGCAGCTCATAGACTGTTCAATCGGTTGTTGTAGAGTCATGTAGACAAAGCCTGCAAGCTTGGGGAAGCCAGTCCTCCCCAGGTCAGCCTCGGGCAACAGCCCCCATCCTGCCAGGCCCTGGGGAGTGAGTCCTTCCTGTGCAGCAGCTCCTTTGCTCATGAGCTGGCCCAAGTCACCTCCTCGTACAGCACCTCAGAGCCAGCGCCCTGGGGCAGCTGGGATCCGAAGGCCTGGAGGCAGGTGTCCTCTCCACTACTGCCTAGCTGCGACACTGTGGGTAAGTCACTTCCACTGAGCCTCGCTTTCCTCATCTGTCAGCTGGGATGCAGTTCCCTGCTCCGCCTGCCTGCCTGCCTCATAGGGTTGTTGAGAGGAACATAGGAGGTGACAGCCCATAAAGTTCTGTACACCAAGGAGGGCTTTCTAATGCTTTATCTACCGTGTCCTGGCTAGTCTTTGGCAGACAGAACAGCTAAGCAAGCCGAGTGCTCCAGGTACTTCAGCCTCACCTCCCAGGAAATGAGTGCGGTTTGCCCCAAGTGCAGTTACTCCCTCCCTGCTGTATGTATTCCAGCACCCCAGTTCCTCCCCTGCCTGTCTATGTAGCCAGACTGTGAGCCCAAGGGAGACAGGTCTGCACTTCTGCACCTTGAATCCCCCAATTGCCTGCCTGCTCCATATCTAGTGGGTGCTCAGGATCTGCCTCTCCCAAAAGCAAACCACTGTGGACTAGGCACCCCAAGGTATTCCTTGACCCCACCAAGAATTTACACACCCTAAAAGTGGGTAGTTGGATTTCCCCACTGGAATACTGGCAGCCTGAGAAAGGCAAGCAGAAGGAATTCTAGCCAAGCTTGTCCAACATGGCTGTGAGTTTATACCATGCTGCAGAGTCTAGATTAGGAATGGCTTGACTTGCCCTAAAGAGTCACCTTAATGATCATAAGAGCAAAATGAAGGACCCCAGAATGGGCCTTTGCAGAGTATTTCTTTTGAATTGTGCAGTTACTTTTCTGGCATGTGAAACAGCAGTGTGCACAGGATATCTGCCCTATCTGCAGAAAAGAGTGGATAAATGAGCATTGCTAAGTGATAGTGATCAGAAGAAGGTCATCAGGCTGAAAAGACCTCCAGGATTCTGGCCTTTAATGGAAATTCTGCTTTGTTATGGACAGCCTTGCATTGTTCTCCTTATCTGTCTTCCCTGGCCTGGAAGAACAAGCAGTACTTTCTGTTCGAAGAGTATTGATTTTTTTCTCTCCTCCCATCCCCCCCGCCTTTTTTCTGTTGTACTCTCAGAGTCACAGTGCTCTTCAGCTAAAACATGAGAAATCTTATCCAGCACAAAGCTGCCAGGGAAACAGAGTTGGAAAACACAGATGGGGACCATCATCCACTGAGGATGTCACTGCTTTTCCCTGTCCTCAGAAGTCAAAAACAAGAGGATCCTTGCTAGCTTGCCTAGTGAATTTCTATCCTCACCCTGGTTATGTCTACAGAAGCCAGCACCCAGTAGTGAAGTGTGTGGCAGATTCTTGGCCCCTTAATCTTCCCTACAAAGCTTTGGAATTTGAGCCCACCTGGGGGGATTTTGAGGGACAAGACCTTGCCAGCTGAACCTGTGACTCAGGAAGGCCATATTCAATGTGAGACAGAAGAGGCAGGCACCGCAGGGGAAGCGGATAGGCAAGCTGTAAAGACATTTGTTTCCTCTGCCCCAGGGTATTCCCAGCATTTAGACCAAGCCCTTCTGGGACCAGGCAGCCCTGAAACCACAGAGGAGACAAAAGAAGAGTTAGAATAGAGATCATGCTGTTGGAGGTCAAGTGGAAAGACAGAAAATGGAGAGTGAAAGAGCTGACCTGAAGCTCTTAGCTGTTTGCTTTTGATGCCATGGATTTTAATAAAGCCACATTAAATTATTATTTAAGAACTAATAATCTAATTATTATTTAATAATAATCAGACCCCAGGACAGCGCCATCACCATAAGGAAGGTCCCTGGCTCCTGTGCAAGGGGCCCAGAGAGGGCAAAGGAAGACCCCAACACACCAGTGCTACACCAGCCTTGCCTAGCTTAGAGAACCTTGTGGCAGGTTCTGATTTACCTTCAGGGCCCCAGGCCCGGACCACAGGTTTCTGCTGTGCTCTCATACCCCCACCCACTCCTATTCCCTTCACACATTATCTTTTCTTTAGAAGATGTGTAACCATCTGAAATTATGTTTGATTGACTTAATGTGTCTTGTCAGTCTCCCCTGCATTGTAAACTCCATAAAAGCAGAGAAGCACAGTGCTGTCCCCATGTCTGGGAAAGAGCCTGGCCCAAAGTAAACTCACGAGAAATATTTGTCAGCTAACTGACAGAGGGACACACTGGGCTGCCAAGAAAACCCTGTCTTCCTATTCCATATTTGGGCAGGTTTGTTCTGGGGGACCAGAGTCAATGAAGCCCACACCTTGCAGGCTGCATTTGGACAAGCAAAATCATTGATCAAAGGCAACACAAAAGGGCAGATATTTGACAGACCTCCCTCCCCCTCAAGATCTTGGCCTCAGCTTCACAGGAAGAAGGGGTCTGATAGCACACCCATCATTCCCAATGGTTCAGTCTCCTCTGGAGTCATTCTGGAGAAACTGAGCCACAGGGTCTGGGAGTCAGGAGGTACTAGGAAATGAAATTCACCTGCCATTCACTATAATAAGCCTCTGTAGTTTCTGGAGGAGAATTTTCTTCTAAGAACGTCCACACCCCCTGAAATAGGGAAGTGTCTATGTTGCCTTCATCCATGGGCTATGCAAGTGTGTAGTGCCCTCATCCAAATAGATCTGGAAGCCCCTAGAATTCATGTCTTTATTTCATAATCTTCATGCAGAATACTGAAGTCAGAGTAATGGGTGAGGTTTCCAAACCTGATTTCCAAAAACTCAAAAAGGTTTTCCTAGTGGAGTAATAAACCCAGACGGTAGGGCTTGTTAACCTTTGGACATAGCTGAGTGCTTTCTGCTGCAGCACAAGATAGTTCAGTGTGGAAGCAGTCATGGGCTGCATTTGCTGGGAGAGGAGGCTGGGGTTTCCTAGAGGTAGAAAAAAAAATCTCCTTTTTCCTTTTTTTCCCCTCCTTCCTCCCCCTTTTCCTCTTGCTCCTCATTCTACTTTTCCTCCTTATTCTCTCTCTTCCCACTCCCTTCCTCTGTCCTTCACTCTTCCCTTTTATTTCCCTCCCTGTTGCCTCCCTTTCTTCTTCCCTCCCTACCCCCATTTTTCATTTCTTCCTGCAGTCTCTCCTACATCAATGTGTGCTGTACAATAAGGCTTTGCATCCATTCCTTGGTATCCCCCAGAAGCTATTCCATTGGAATCCCCTTCCCAGTGAGAATGTTCTCCTCCTGGGAACTGTAGGGCCCTGCTGAAAATCCAGGAACCCTTTGTGTGTGAGTCCTGCTAATCATCTGCTCCATCCATTCCCCTTTACTGGATTAAGAGGTTGAATCAGTCCTGAGACTCTTCTTCCCCTGCAGTGGTGAGAGGAAGCACCCAGATGATACCATGGGGCTTTCAGGAGCAATTCACCTGTGATGGCTGAAAAGCAAAGCTAACACAGCACCTGACTGGGACTGCTGGGGAGGGGACTGTGTTAAGCTCAACTGTGCCAAGGGATAGCAGTGAGGTTTGGGCCAGTCTTTTGCATCTTTCTCCTGACTAGCACACAGATGAAGCACTAGCCCTGCTCAAGCCCCCACACATGGACCGGGACTTGGCAGCTTCCTGAGCATCAGCAAGAAACTTCCAGAAAAACAACTCTATGACTTTCCAGGTCGCCATTCTGGCTGAGACTGTCTGTGCATGTGGTCCCTTGGCCCAGTGGGACTGGGAGGAGCTGGGTCTAGGAGGAGCTGTGATGGAAGATCCAGGGACCTTAGTTCTCTGGAAGACTGCCTACTGGTACCAACCCAGGCTCATTCATGGTGACCAGCATGGGGTAAGCACACCCAGGCTTGAAAAGGACCCACAAACACTGCTCTGCCAATGTCACCTGGCACAATAAGGCCAAGGACCATGACAGTCACAGCCTTCAAAAAATGAGTCATTTGATGACCTCTTCCATAAGCATGCTTATGAAAATCCACAGGGTGCCTGGAACATCCTTTACAAGTCTCCATCCCTAAGCAGCAATTTTCAGCTACCATTTCCTCCTGGTCACTGAAAACATTTGTCATTTCCTGTTCTTACCCCATTTTCCAAAGATTCTAATTGTCAGAGTCAAAAGGCAACAACTGTTTTCTTGGGACTTATATTTGGAGCTCACTGATTCAGAACAAAGAATTGGGGCCTCCATCTGCAAAACAAAGGAAACATCCTCCTACGGAGGCCTGAAGAGAATGCTCTGGCTCCTGGGCCGGGGACAGCAGAACCAGGCCCAGAGCACAGGACTAGGAGTGCCCTGGACCACCTCAGCAGTATGAAGAGAACCCTCTTGGCAGCAGTGCCCCAGAACCTTCCAGGATGCTAGAAGGCCCAACCCACAGGCTGGATGTCAGGGTGTGCCCTTTGGGCTTGAAGTTTGTGAATCCATGCCACAATCCAGGTTTTCCCTTCAACTCTGGATGTTCTGGGTTTTATACTTCCTTGGGTGAACACTAACCAACACCCCCCTTCTTCCTGTAACCCTGGACTGTTGAGGAGCACTCTCTTTTACCTGACAAACACTACCGAGTTCCTCAACCCTCTGACTTTGGTCTCCCATGCCCTTCGAGTGTCTTTCCTCTCTGATTCTTCCCTTCTGGGTTCTTCTGCCTTTCCCCTCCTTCTTCCTTGGTCATATTCTGTAGTCTTCACCTAGTCCCCCTACCCCACTCCTATGCAACCGTGTTATTTGATGAAACTAATGGGGCAGCCAGTGTGGAAGGAGTTGGGGTCTATGTAGACCTAGCTGGCCACAAGAGCAAATCCCCAGAAGCAGTGGACTGAGCAGGCAGAAACACTGGGTATGCAGTTAAAATACATGGCACTTTGGGCATGTCTGTCTGAGCCTCAGATGTCATGTCAGTAAGCTGGGGTCTGTAGATATTCTACACTTGATCCTAGCCAAAAGGCCAAGAAGTGATGAGGGATCTGTAGATATTCTGCCCAGATCTCCTAAAGCTGATGTAAGGGCAGAAGGAAAGAACACAAGTGAAGGGCTGCCTCAGAAATGCCTGCCCATCCTGAGCATCTCAGGCAGATCCTAGTGCTCCCCACCTTCCTGATGGTGCGGCCTTGGGAGGTCATACGGCCTCTGTGCTCCTCAGTGACCAAGTGAGTATCACTGGGATAACAACAATCCTTCAAAGGATTGTTGCAACACAATGTGAAATAATGGGTACAAAGTGCTCAGTACAGTGAGCATGCATGAAGGCAGTTTTGTCACCCCTGTGCTTTAACAAGAAGAAGGGCAGCTCCGTGGGCTGGCTGAGAAAAAGCACCTCCACACATCCCAGCAGCCCCAGAAGGTGCAGGCAAGAGCTCGGACAGGAAGCAGGCTAAGGCCAGGATGGTGAAATCAGTTCTAATGTAGTCTGCGTGGTGCCATGTGTTTGTCCTCTCTGCTTTGGCAGGAACTGTGGCCAAGAGCTGCTGCCAGGCCTGTGAGCTGGACATTCTCCCAAATACCTGCCCTCTGCCTGCCCCTGTACCACACCCCCACATCAGCCCTCTAAGTGCAAAAAAGCAGGCCAACCCATGTTGTAGAATCAAGTCTTCTGGCATCTAGGGGGGCACAGCTCACAAGGTGGACTTGGGGATTGTTCCCTGGTGGAGTTGCCTTGGTTGTTAGCACACTTGTGAGCAAGCTTCTTGAGAAAGGGAGAGAGATGGCAGTGGGTAAACACTGGATTGGGAGTCAGACTTGGATCCGAATGGCTGAGGGCCTCTGTGCAAGGGGCAAGTCATGCCTTTCACGTGCATCTGATTCTCTGCAAGCTGGTCCCTTGAGCCACTCCCACACTCAGTGCTGGGCCTGCAGCCCTGAAACTTGGCTCCTCCCCGAGCCCATCCAGCTTGGAAATGGAGACGGGAAGCTCATCCCAATTGCACATACAGCAGCCAGTCAGGAGAACAAAGGGAAGTTGGCAGTGAGTGACTTTTCCTGGTGTCAGACAGTGCATCCATCTGATGATGTGATCATCCCGCTATTCATGCCGGGACCACCCAGAACAATCCTCGGCCTTTTCCCCATGACAACCCTGCAGAAGCTGGGTATCCACTACCACATAGCCCAGAGTTGGCTCTGCCTCAGCCCCAGCATCTCTGGTTTGCTTAGCCATTCCTTGTCTGTGTGGTTTGGAGTCCAACTCCTGCCCCAGTCACTTAGTGTCCTCTGAATGCAGCCAGTTTATCTGGGTCTCCCTGATAACTGGCATGCCCAGGCTCTTGTCTGCACCTATAGACATGGTCTGGCCAAAACAAAGTAGTGTAGGACTGTCACCTCCCTCATTCTACATACTCTGCTTCTATTAATGCAGCCTAATGTTACATTTGCTCTTTTGGTAACCACATCTCACTGCTGACCCATCCTGGGCAGAAGGACATCCAAAATGCCCAAATGTTTTCCTATGCATACTTGCTATTAAGCTCTGTATCTGCCGCCACAACCTATGCTGTCTCAGCTGTTGTTTTTTTTTAACCCAAGTTGCAGAATCTTACTTTTATTTATACCTGTGGAGTTTTGCTTGGGAGGGTGGGGCACGCATGCAAGTGTGTGTTGGTGTGTTCACTCATGCTTTCTGCTACACCAAAGCCAAGTCGTGAGTCCCCACACAGTGATTCAAGGCAAATATTTCTTGGTAGCCTTATTCTAACACACATTTTTCATCTTCTGTTTAGCAAGAGAAACAGAGATCAGTTCTTATGGCAATGACCCCTGAACAGCGAAGTGCATATGTCACCCAACAGATGAATCAATTTCAAGGTAAGCAGTTAAGATCAATGTCCCTAAAGGAATAAGCCAGGGGGTGTATATGTGAGGGTGGGGTGAGAATTCACCCCAGAGTAAGCAATTACTATGGGTGTTTCTGAAAGGATTGAGGGGAAAGAGGGGAGGTCTATAAGTTAGTTCAGTAGCACCCTGGTTGGATTTCTCACACTGGAAACTTAAGTAAGATCCCAAAGGAAGGCCATGTCTTAATGACTCTGACATCACTGTTTAATTCAACAGGTTGATTAAACTAAGTTAGGCAACTTAAAGCAGTTATTCTCAATGGGAGAAAGGCACACCCCCTAGGGTTTTATCCGAATCAATTGAGGACTGCCACAACCCCAGGGTACTGATCCTGCCCTCCTTGCCCTTACCCCAGTGACCTTCTATTCTAATGGTATCCTGGGCCATCTCTCAAGTGTGGGGAATAGAAAAAAGATTGAAGTTCTGCCTTGAAGAGTTTGTGGTGGGGGGCTCCCAGAGCCTCCACAGATAGCAGGGGTCCCCACTGTACCATGACAGCTATGAATGTAATCCACATTTATTGGTCAGGAATATAGCTGTTTGCCAAAAAAAAAAAAAAACAACAACACAAACAAACCCCCAAAAAACCAGGCATTGGTCCCTACTTCTCAAAGCCGGCAGACTAGGAGACATGGTAAGCTATCCTTACCAGCCAGTAGTGATGTTGTACAAGGCCAAGGATACTCTTACCTGGGGCTCAGAAAGGCCGCTTGCCCTCCCAACAGATGGTCAGCATCTTCATTTTAGGAATGCAACCATCACGCCATTGCTCCTCTATTCTTGTGCAAAAACCCCTGTTCCTATGGGCTTACCATCAGCTAAATATCCTACCTGCTCAGGTCAGTCACACTTTAGCTGTAGGGACAGGGAAGACAAGTTCCAGGAAGGCAATTCTATCTGTCAAGGGGTGGACAGTGCCAGGTATGAGTGCTGAGTATATAAAAGCAGACCAAGATCTTGGCCTCATGGAGCTTACAATCTACTTGAAAAAACAGACGGATAAGCTGGTGTTTTTCATCCAATGTTATCTATGCTTGGTAGGGGGCAGAGGAAGTGTGTGAGCGCAGACCCAGAAGTCTAGGAGAGCTCCCTAGAAGAACTGCAGTCCAAACTGAGGGTGGAGGAACAAGGGGATTTGCGAAAAGCTGGGGAAGAGGGGATGCTCAGTAGGAGCCACAGGTGGAAGGTGAGAGAGAGGTCAGTGCTGGGCTAGTAGTTCCCCATCACCCCACCAGCAGCTGCAGCCCAAATTGAGAACACCTTTGGAACTGACCCCGCTTCTCTCTTTCAGTAGTCGTCCAAGAACAAGTCACCTCCAAGTGTAGCCAGACCAAGGCAAGCCCCCCATACAGCCAGCACATGATGCCACCCAGAGCTGGGTTCCTTCAGAACAATCTGAGTCCAGGAATGATCCCACCCAGCAGGCACCAGAGCCATGAGGGCACGATCTCACCAACCCTGGGCAAAAAGCAAGGAATTTTCAACTCCAGCCCCCTGTTTCCCATACCTTCACACGCAGGCCAGAACCCCCTGGGCAGCCTTGGCTCTGTCTGCCAGCATACACAGATGCCCAAGGCATCCCCCTTAGGAGTGCTCCTGCCCAGGTTCAGCCAGCCCCTGAGTCCCCACCAGCTCAGACAGCCCTGTGTGCCAAGAATGTCCACCATGTTCAACAATACCACATGGGCAGCAGTGGCAATGTCAACCCCAGTGGTATCGAGGGAGCCAACCCCAAGCCAAGTGGATAATAGCATCCAGCAGCAATATGATAGGAACTCAGTCTTCACCAAGGTGCCCACGGGAGTCTCCCTGGTAGCCCCGGCCTGCCCACCACAGCAGGCAGCTGGGCCTCCCAGTCAGGGGACCCCAGGAAGCAGGCCTAGCCAGATGGTGAATGCCGTCTTAACCAACCCCAACTTCTGCCTAAGACAGAGCCCAGTGCTGGGTCCCGTGCCTGTGCTGAACACCGCCAAGTCCCTCCAGCAGGGCAAAGCCAGCTTTGGTCCCATGAGTCCCATCCAGGGCATCGAGCCACCGCCAAGCTATGTGGCTGCTGCTGCCACTGACTCTGCCGCCTCTGCCATCGCTGCAAGCTTGTCCCCAGGGCCATTCAACAGAATGGGTCCCCCTTCTGAGCTGCCACCTTATGACTTTTTGCCCCAGGCCCAGCCTCTACTAAACGATACGATTTCACCTCCTGACTGCAGTGAGGTGGATTTCATTGAAGCTCTCCTGGAAAGCCCCAGCACGAGCCCAGATGAAGACTGGTTGTGCAACCTGAGGCTGATCGACGACATTTTGGAAGAGCAGCATGCTGATGCCCAAAATGCCGCAGCCCAGAATGCTGGCCTAGTCACCCAGAATAGCCAGAATAGCACTCCCAATACTGATATCACTTTAGGGAGTGGTATGAATCCATAGCAAATTCACAACCGGCCCCAGACAGCCACAGAAGTGTTCAGCCCATGCCCATCCCCCTCTCTACCTTTAACAAAATGGAACGCTTGTGAGTTTTCAAAATACCTGTACATATTTGAAAATTTTGTAAATGGTTTTCCTAAGCATTAATGACAGAAGTATTTATACTTCGTTTTGTGACTTTGTAAATAAAGTGAAGGTTTTTGTTTGGATACAGTTCTGTTTATTATGCATTGTTTCTGTTTATTATACATTGTTGCAAATATGCAGACTGTTATTTGCTCCAATGATATCTTATAAGCCAGGTGGCTAAGTTGCTTATCGTTTGATGCAACAGGAGATGTGGATGTAACCAAGAGGTGTTGTACAGGCTTACAAATGCCACAGAGAAAACCACTTGGCCATTTATTTCCATTTTCACTGAAAATTTGATCACCTTGTGTAATTCTTAATCTCCTTTGCAAACCTTTCAGTCTCCACTAGCTCTTTCCTAATAAGCACATTACAGCAGAAGCTGCTTTTATTGTAAGTGCCCCACAGAGGAAATTTGCAAGGAGGCTGAGAGAGTTCTGTAGACTTCAGAGAGATGAAGAGAGAGTATGTGAGCTGAACACTCTCTGAGCTATCAACCTTGGGGATCTAGAGGGTCCTCCCTTTATTTTTCAGACAAGAGAACCCCAGCTTTGCACCTCTCCAGAGGCACCCTTGCAGGGTGAAGGTGAGATGTTCCTGGTTTAAAGCCTTTCAGTACTTGTTTTGATGTAAGGTTTTGTGATTTGGGGGAAAAGTCTGTAAACATTAATACTTGATTTTTGGTTTGTTTTTGATGGTTTCTATCGGCAATTATCATCGTGTATATTTCAGTTTCTGTTATAGAAAACCCAGGTCCACTGTCCTGTTAACTTTTCTGTGTACAGACTCTCTGTAATCACATTTTAATTGCCACTTCGTATTTTGCCTCTATGTTTTAAATCTGGCATCTGTTTTAAGCCAGAATGTTTTTTTCTTCATTCTGTAATAAACAGCCAGGAGAAAAGTGCCTCCATTTTCATTTTTCAAGGAAGCATTCAGTACCTGCAAACCCATGTCAGCAAAGCCAGCCAGTGCCTTTGGTTCTTTCAGAGGCTACTGATGTCCTGCACATCGGAAAGATGCTGCAGGAGGGGCGCAGCGTGAGACATTTGTGTAGGCCAGCTGCAATCAGTTTCACATCACAGCATAAAAGCTTGCCATTTTGGATCCCAGCCCATCCCATCATTTTATAGATTAGGAAACAGAGGGGATGGAAGGCCACTAAGGTAATTCTGCAATGGAGGGCAGGGGGAGGCTTGCACTGAGAATCTGAACTCTGCCCCACCATCCTCTTTTGATTGAGAGAGTGACAGACCTAAATAAAGTGCCAACTCCTCACATGTAAGTGACACCCATATAAAGCAGCTGGGACGGGCTGGGTACCTTGAGGCAGGTGGCATGTCTGCTGCACTGGAGAGTAAATGTCTTTCACTTCAAAGACAACCAAAAAGGCCTGATGAAACCACTGGGCAGCTGAGCACCCCTGAGGTGTGTGGTGGAAGTAGAGAGACTCCCCACCTCCCTTTTACAAAGATTTGATCATCTTGAGTGCTAGAGCAGGAAGACCTCGGGGCTGGACTGCGATATGGGGACCACAGAGGTGCATGGGTGAGTCAGTCCCCATAGCTTAGCTTCCCATCCAGGACCACAGCAGGAGGAGTCTTTGCTCCAGTTTGCCTGACTGTCCAAACCCTGCCGAGCTCCATCCAGTCCCTTTTAACTGCATCCCACCCCACCCTCCAGCATTTGCAGCAAGTAGGTTAACTGCTGGTTGTTTCCAATTTACGCTACACAAAAACAAAGACTCCTCTCATCCCACGCTAAGGCTGCCCTCTCACAGCAATGAAGTAGCTTCTACAGAGCTTCATCTGAATTTGGATTATAGTTAAATCTCATGTCCAGGGGAACCCTAATAAGATGGCTGGGACCTGTTCCTCTTCCAGGGGTGGTCACGAGGTGAGGTGCAGGTGACAGGGGTTGCAGGTGGAACCACATCTCCCAAAGGTAGCCAAGAAGCTAGTTGAGATACCACTTCTCCATGTGCTGTAAACGCACAGATGAAGCACTAGTTGGGATCAGATGTAGTCACAAGGGAGTATATCATGTTTATTCCCTTAAATGGCTGAGAGAGTTTTTATACTTCATCCTCAAGGTACAAAATGTTTCAACATAATGGCATGCTTGAGGAATCCCATGCACTGAAACAGGCCTGTCTGTCCAGCAGAGTCTAAAATGTTCTAGGAAGATGCCCACACTCACCACTCAGCGGCTATGACTGAAGGCAAAGATCAACCGATCTTTAGGGTAGAAGCAGGGGTAAAAGCAGGTCTCCCCAGCACATGGGTCAGAGGAGTCATGGAACTGAGAGCCAAGCCCCTCCTGCTTCCTGCAGAACATTTTTTGCAGGTTTGTGTAATTGAGGTATCCCAGGGTATCCTTCAGCATCAGTCCTCACTGTCTACCATGGTTTCTGCCTCTGTTGCCCCTGCCCCTCAAAGACAGCACCCCCTCAGGAAGTCTCCCAAGCGCCATCACTATGACTCAGTGTTACCTCAAGTGCCCCAGTGGTGCCAGGCAATAGGCAGGCCCTGGTTTCTCAGGGCCACACTGAAGCACTTGGGCCCACCTCTCCCGTCTCCTCTCTCCAGTGGGCAGAGGAACAGCAGGGGTTGGGCAGGATGCCCTTCCTTGGCCCTGTGTTGGACCCAGCTGCCCAGTGACTGTTCCTCATAGTCAACCAATTGGGGTACTGAAACCATGCCCTGTAGATCTCACAGCCCTCCCAGTGGGGCTTTCTTAGTCTGCCAGAAGGATTTGGGGGTCGCCGCTGTCCTCACTCAGCTTTGCAGGTCTTCAAGAGCCTCCAAATAAAAGCTGAGCTTGGCCCATTGACCTTGTTCATTTTCTGCTTCCAGAGGGTTCACTGCCCACTGCAACCATGCAGTAATCTCAAGGCCGAGACAGTGTGGACAGCAGTGTAGACAGCTCCCTGAACACTTTCTGCCACCTGACTCCAGCCTGGCCTCACTGCCCCTCAGCAATCCCTTTCCATCCCCATTCCCAATATGTTTGTCTCAAGTTGCTCCTTCCAAGAAATACCAGTTCCCACCTTTCTGCCATTGTACTGTTAGCCTCTCTTTGCTGGATTCTTCTCCAGAACTTTCAACTGGGCCATGTTAAACATGTATAAAGGATACATGGACAAGGACAATGTGGGGAGGATTGAATGTGGGGGGTGGGCAAGGCAGGGGAGAGTAATGGGGTGGAATGGGGACAACTATAATTGAACAATATTTTTTTAAAGCCACTCAACACCACAGCCCATCCAGCTGCAGCTTTAGCTCCTGCCACCCTCCCCTCCCACTCACTCTTCCACCTAAGTGATCTGGCTCCAGTCCCCTCTCCTTCTTCCAAATACACTGGTACACTGGCACGCTGGTCAAAATACCAAATTCTTCCTGCCATAAAGATTTCAGTCCTCAGTGGATTTGCCCCTTCAGCAGCACTAGACTCTCCCTCCTTCCAGAAAAACGCTGCCCTTGGCTCCTGGAATCCCACAGTCCCCTGGGACCCTTCTTCCCCTCTGGCCTGCAGCCTGGTCCTCTCTCCTGCTCTGAAAGTCATTCTCTCCTCCTGTTTCCATTACTTTCTTTACCCTCTCCTTATCTTCCAGTTTATTTTCCTGAGCAGACAACCAGGTCTATGAACCTGCATCTCAGCACCTCAGCATCTCAGCCTGATCAAAAAGAGCGTGGTGCACCTGGGCAGAACCCTAAATTTCAGCCCCCAAAGAAATGTTGTTCAACGGGGTTGCACACTGGGCTGAGCCCCTCTAGGCCCCTTGAAAAAAGAGTGCAAGGGCTTGGAGGCTGCTGGATGTCTCACATGAAGAGGGTTCACCCTCATCCTACTTCAGACAGCAGCCTTGACTGGATTCCCTCATAGGATCCCCAGCCTCTCAAAGCCCTTCCCTGAGAGAGTTGTGAGGAAAAAGGCACTCATCTGCCAGTGGCTCCTCAGAGCTTGTAGGGAGGTGCCCGAAGACTTCATAAGAGGATGAAAAAAGAACCACAATCATTATGGGGGAGGTGCTTTCTCCATACTCTATCCCATCACTGTCGACCCAACTTTGAATGCAACCCCAGGGAAAATGCGAGACGTCTCCACGGAGGTAAATGAGACTCCAGAAACTCCTTCTTCCATTAGAGCAGACTCAGGTCCCCGGAGGTCCCCAGGCCAGGACTGTGGACAAGGCACTATGTCTCACTTGACTTTGACCCTAACAAGTCAGGACATCTGGAAGTGGACATGGGGTTCTGAAGAAGCACATAGTGTTGCTCTCCCTAGTGTGTGGTCAAGGATGTTCCAAGTAGAGGGAACAGCAAGTACAAATGCTAGGAGGAATGGAAAAGAGGCGAGTGAGTGGGCCCAGTGAGCAAAAGGAGGTGAGACCGGAGAAAGAGTACAGGGATGGACAGGACCAGAGCACACAGAGCCCTGCAAGCTGTTTTCATTCCACAGGGGAGACCTTGGATCATTCTGGTACCTGTGTGGAGGATGAACTCACTCCAGAATGAATGAGGGAGGCCATTAAGGAAGGCCTCTACATCCAGGGCTTATCTCTGCAGACTTCCCAAGGACATCTCCAGTTCAGGATGTCTAAATTGAACTCCTCATCATTCCTCCAAGCCTGAGTGTCCTCCTGCTCAGTGGTAGGCAGGCATTGCACCCCTCCGCTCCACTTTCAAGGCCCCAAATCCACTTGATCTCCAAGCCCAGAATTGGGGAGTCATCCTGGATGTTTATCTTTCTCTCATACCTTCTCTATCCTGGAAATATGTGATATGCCCTTCAAATTAATCTGCAAAATCTCTGTGATCACAATGAAAATCCTGTCAGGATTATTTTCTGTAACATGACAAAATTATTCAAGGTGATTCATCTCGTGGGAAAACAAAACAAAAATAGCCGGGAAATTTCTAAAAAAGAAAAATCAAGAAAGGGTTTTTAGCACTACTAGATATTAAAATGTATCATGAAGCTACTGGATTTAAAACATTGTGGCCGTGACACAGAAAAATACAGATGTATCAGTGGAAATGAAATAGAAGCATGTATGAGAATTGAGACAGTGAGAAAGGTAGCATTTCAAATCAGTGAGGGAGACTCAATACATGGTGTTGGAAAAACTGATTTGCCTCTTCAACAAAATATCTGGTTCTTCTGCCTCAGTCCCGACATCAAAATAAATTCAGATGATTCGAAAATTAAAATAGAAAAAAGTGTCCTGGCTGGTGTGGCTCAGAGGATTGAGTGCCAGCCTGCAAACTGAAGGGCCGCCAGTTCGATTCCCAGTCAGGGCACATGACTGGGTTGCAGGCCAGATCCCCAGTAAGGAGGCGTGCAAAAGGCAACCACATATGGATGTTTCTCTCGCTCTTTTTCTCCCTCCTCTCCTCTCTCTAAAAATAAATAAATAATATCTTTTAAAAAAAGAAAAGAAAAGAAAAAAGAACCCATAAAAGCACTATAAGAAAATAAAGGCCTGCAGATCTAAACCACAATGAGATACCACATCACACCAGTCAGAATGGCCATCATAAACAGATCAACTAACAACAGGTGCTGGCGAGGCTGTGGAGAAAAGGGAACCCTAGTCCACTGTTGCTGCGAATGCAGACTGGTGCAGCCATTGTGGAAAGCAGTGTGGACTTTCCTCAAAAAGCTGAAAATGGAACTGCCTTTGGATCCCGTGATTCCCCTGCTGGGACTATACCCTAAGAATCCCAAAAAGCCAATTCAAAAGAACCTATGCACCTCAATGTTCATAGCAGCACAATTTACAATAGCCAAGTGTTGGAAGCTACCTAAATGCCCATCAGTAGATGATTGGATCAAAAAACTATGGTACATTAACACAATAGAATACTACACAGCAGAAAGGAAAAAAAAAAACTAAACTTCGCGACAGCATGGATGGAACTAGAGAGCATTATGCTAAGCGAAATAAGCCAGGGGACGAAAGACAAATACCGTATGATCTCACCTATAAGCGGAACCTAACCAACAAAACAAAGATGCAAGGAAAATAAGACCAGCAACACTGAAAGGAAAAAGAAACCAACAGAGACAAGAGGGAAGGAGGGAGGCGTGGGTGGGGGGGAAAAGGAAGGGAAGGAGCAAGTCAAGGAACTTATAGCAAGGACTCAGGACAAAGCCAAAGTGGGGAAGGATTGAGGGAGGGAGAAGGGGGAGGGAGGCAGGAGAAAGTGGTGGAGGGAAGGCAGAGACAAATATATTTGGAAAAATAAATTAATTAAAAAAATGAGGGCATATTTTTTAGAATATCAAGGTAGATCAAGTTTCCCCAATTATGACGTTAGAACCCAGAAGCCATAAGGAAAAGACTGATGAAATAGCCCACATTAAAATTTAAAACTTGCATACAGAAAAATGCATCATGGAAGTTAAAAGATAAATGGCAAATTTAGAAAAAAATTTTAACATATGTCAGGCAAAAGCTGATATGCTTAATACAGATAAAAATAGTTAATTGTCCACAAAAAGAGAAGTACAAGAATTTATTTTATTTTTTAACTTAAAGATTTTATTTATTTATGTTTAGAGAGCAAAGAAGGGAGGGAGAAAAAGAGGAAAACATCAATGTGTGGTTGTTTCTCTTGAGCGCCCCACTGGGGACCTGGTCCACAACCTATGCATGTGCCCTGACTGGGTATCAAACCACGACTCTTTGATTTGCAGGCCGGCGCTCAATCCACTGAGCCACACCAGCAAGGGTGAGAAGTACAAGAATTTCATAGCAATTTTATTCACAGTAACAAAAACCTGCAAACAGCCCGGGTGTCTGTTAATAGGAAAATAGATAGGTCAACTCTGATATGTTCCTGCAATGCAATACTACTCATCAGTAAATAATGATAGTCCACAACAATGAAAAGCAACAGACTACTGATAGAGGCTACAACATGCATAAATTTCCCATGCATTATGCTGAAAAGAAGCCAGACACAAAAGCATATGTATGATCCCATTAATAGATATAAGAAATCCATGGTGAAAAAAAATCAGAACAATGGGACCCTCAGGGTACAAGGGAACATTCTGGCGTGATGATAAATTCATGTCAGGGATGTAGGTTACACAGGTGTATGGATTGCCAAAACTAAGAGTATGGTTCATTTAAGATCTGGACATTTTATTGCAACTTAATTTTACCAAAAATAGAAAAATTTTTAAAAATATATTGAACTCTAGTTAATGACCTGCTGGAGTTAGGGGTGAAGTGTACTCATGTTTGCACCTTACTCTTAAACAAATAAAAAGGAAGATGATCAATGGATGAAAAGAAGGATGAGTAGAGAGATAGAGATGTGATACAGGAAGTAAAGCAGACTGCCAGTGGTAGAATCCAAGAGGTGGGCCTATAAGGATTCAATGTACATGTCTTCAAACTTTTCTGAATACTTGAAAATTTTCATAATATAATATTGGGGAAAATAATTATTTTTTTAAATTACAGAAGCACTTTAAAGTACAAATCTAGCAATCTGAAGTGGGGGAAAAAGGCCACAGAGACCAAGTTTATATTTGGGAGGAGGAAGGAGAATAGTGTTCAATTTTCCTACAGCTTCTTTTCCAGGAGTCAGTATAGCTTAGCATTAAACTACAGGGAGTGAAACAGTCACTCCCTATGTGAGACAAATAGTCAGATTGGTCTTATCTCACTTATTCTGACATTTTGCAGAAAGTGATCACTCAAACTGTTGTTTACCTATATTCCGCAACTGAATTCTTGTATTGAGAATTCTTGTATTCTCAATATTTTAAAAATTGTTTTTTTAAAATTTTCCATTATCTTCTTATTTAAATAACTTACCTTGATAAACATTTATTCTTTTGTATGCTCTATGTGAAAAATAAAAACAGAGCTCCTTCAGATCACTAAGAAAAATATGAACTACACAATGAGGAGGAAATGAGCAAAGGACAGGAATAGTCAGTGAATACAGGAAATGCAAATTGCCAGTGAACACGGAGAGGATGCTAAGCTGCCCTGATAATAAAAGGAATGTCAATAACACCAGTGACACTCTGCTACCCTGGTGTCTGTATCAGATTGACCCCAAATGTAACAACTCATAATAGGTGCTGTGGCTGGAGCATGGGCACATAGGCCCTTTCTTTCCTTCACTGCTGTTTGGAAAGGAAACACATGCAACTATTGTGGGGCAGTTTGGCAATTCTCAGGAGAGTTTCAACCTTGGCTGTTCATTGAAAAATACAACTGCATGGACTCTAACCTCAAAGAATATCATTTAGAGGTGCTAGGGTAGGGCCCAGGAATCTGTATTTAAAGTTCCAAGACCGAGAATAACTGGCTTGGCTTTTGACATGGTAAGAATCTTTTATAGAAAATTCATAGCGGTGTTTAAATATGTGCATAAAACTGTTAATTATAGCATTGTTTGACCTAACCAAAAATTGGAAACAACCCAAGTGTCCAAAAGTAAGGAGTGATTAATGCCACACAGCGGAGGACTGTTCAGCCATTTAAAAGCACATGGGACAACCTCTGAAATCCTGTTAACTCCACTCAGCAACTTTTTTTTTGTTCTTTATTTTTTTCAGTTTTGCTCTGTCTCAGTGTTCTGTTTTGTTTGTTTTCTTTCTTTTCCCCTATCCTGCATCTTAACCCTTGCTGAGGAAACAGCAACATAAACAGATTCAGGGGTTGTCAGAGACTGGCAGTATGGCATAGCCAATCCATATGCTTTCCTAGGAAATGGACTGGTGCTCCCTCATCACAGGAGAGCCACAGAAACACCTTCCTGGCATCCAGCAGACTCAAAATCTGGGCTCTGGAAGCCTACTAGGGGCTCTGCCCTGTCGAATACAGGGAAATAATCCCTGACAGACTCAGACTAATGGCTCAGGAGAAGGGGAACACACCCACCATCTACCCTGAAACCTTAAAGGCACCTGCCATGGAAATCCAGGAATCACAGTGCCCTGTTTGTACCAGGAGTCTTCTCAGAAAGTCTGGTCTGTGACTAGTCTAAGATTAACAGCAGGCCAACAGGCAGAGGCAGGCACAGGTGGATCCTGTGGTGACTTGGGATATTTGCTGACACACCCATGGACCCAGTGCTGATGAAAGCCAGCTTTGCAGAGAATCTTGGCCCAATCTTGGAGCAGCCAAGTTCACAAGAATCAGCTACAAACTGTGGATCGCCTGCAGCATTGAAATGGAAGCTGAGGGCCAGATGTGGACAGCACCTGACATTGGCTTACACCAGATTCAGACATCAGAGTGGTATCCAAAAGGGGAAACCAGAAGGCAAGATATAAACTGCGCTGAGACAAATCCACTTGGATCTTTTTTCTTAGCTATTTTTTTTCTTTCTCATAGCCTTTTTATTTTTTAATCTATTTTTTCTTTTTCTTTTATTTTTGGTACTTTAATTTTTCCTTCATATCTCCTACTCTTATCTTTGATTATTCCACTATTCCCTTCTTCTCTCCTTTTATTATTTTTGCTATTTTTCTGTGTTCCTTTTCCCCATTTTCCTCTTTCAATTCATTATGAGTAATAGTTCTTTACTCTTTCTCCTCTCATAATCACTTTCTTTTCCTTTGGTCTTCTCATATTCTTTTTCCTTTTCCCCTTTCTCTACTATCCCATTTCTCCTTCTGCTTTATTATTCTTTGTTCTATTGTCATTAATATTGCTGTGGTGGGTCGGGGGAGGGTTTTTTTTTTTGATTTGGTGTCATTTTTGTGTTTGTTTTGCCAGCACCTACACAACAGTGTACAACACGTGGTGGGGGTTGAATCTCTTAGTCAGCCAGCTGGAAAGGAGTTCCTAACAACAAAAGGGCTAATAACAATCAGGACCCAAATAAAACTAGAGAGTCTATATAACCCACACAGAGGTCATTCCTAGAGCATACAAATCAGGAGATCAAGGACAATGCACTGCTGGGTCCCACAAAACTCTTAACACATAAGACCAATCAACAAGACAGAGAGTCAAAGCAAATGCATTTAATACATGGAAACAAACACAGAGACTACTAAAATGAGGAGACAAAGAAATAGCCCCTAGGGAAAAGGAGGAATCTCCAAAAAAAAGAGCTAAACTAAATCAATGCAAGCAATTTATCAGACATTACAGTTCAAAGTAATGATTATAAGGATGCTCAAAGAACTTAGGGAGGACTAGAAGCAACTTGTTGGGAACTACAAGGAATTTAGTGAGGACTACATGAGCATGAAAAAAGACATAGAAACCTTGAATAAGAACCAGTTGGAAATGAAGAATGCAATATCTGAAATGAAGAATACACTGCAAGGAATTAAAAGCAGGCTAGATGAAGCAGAGGATCAAATCAGCAATTTTTAAGACAAGGTAGAAAAAAAAACACCTAGTCAGAACAACAAAATGAAAAAAGACTCAAAGACAATGAGAATAGTTTAAGGGAGCTTTGGAACAACATGAAACATAACCATATTAGCATCATAGGGATACTAGAAAGAGAAGAAAGGAAACAAGGGATGAAAAACCTGTTTGAAAAAATAATGACAGAGAATTTTCCTAACTTGATGAAGGAAAAAGTCATGCAAGTAGAGGAAGCACAAAGGGTCCTAATTAAGATGAACCCAAAGAGGCCACTCCAAGACACATTACAATCAAAATGGCAAAATTTTAAGACAAAGAGAGAATCTGAAAGGCAGCAAGAGAGAAACAGCTAGTAACATACAAGGGAGCTCTAATAAGACTATCAGCTGACTTGATAAACACTACAAGCCAGAATGAATTGGCACAAAATATTCTAAGTAATAAAAAGCATGGACCAGCAACCAAGACTACTCTACCCAACAAGGCTCTAATTTACAATGGAAGGCAAAATTAAGAGCTTCCCAGAAAAGAAAAAAAAAAGAGGGATAAAAGAGCACATCTCCACAAATACAGCATTGCAAGAGATGCTAAAGAGACTGCTTTAAGAAGAAGAAAGTGTAGGGGGTGGCAGGGAACACAGGTACAGAAAAAATGGCAATGAATAAGTACCTATCAATCATTACCTTAAATGTAAATGGATTAAATGCTCCAATCAAAAGATACAGGATAGTTTAGTGGATAAGATAACATGACCTACATATATGCTGCCGACAAGAGACCCCTCTCAGAACAAAAGACCTACACAGGCTAAAAGGGAAGGGTTGAAAAAAAATATTCCATGCAAATGGACATAAAAAAAGCTGGAGTAGCAATATTTATATCAACAGACAAAATAGACTTCAAAATTAAGACAATAACAAGTGACAATGAAGGTCACTACATAATATTTAAGTGAGCAGTCCAACAAGAAGATATAACTCTTGTAAATACATATGCACTCAATATATATGCACCTAAATATACAAAGAAAATCTTGGAGGACTTTAAGAGAGATCAACAGCATGCCAGTCATTGTAGGGAATTTTAACACCTTACTGTCAACAATGGATAGATCTTCCAAACAAAAATCAACAAAAATATTGCAGTATTGTATGACCTCTAGATCAAATGGACTTAACTGATATTTATATAGTGTCCGGCAGAAGCAATGCCTGCTTGAGTGTGGTTGGCAGGGTAATAACAGGTGTGTAATAATTTATAGTTTTAATTTGAACATTTCACCAAAAATGTCATATGGTGTGTGTGAGTGTGATACTCTTATGTTACACAATTACATGCTTATGATTTTGTAATAAAAAGGCGGCATTATTTGTGCCTGACCTTGTAGAATGTTTCACTCCAAACTAGCAAAATATACATTCTTCTGAAATGAATATGGACCATTCTCAAAGATAGACCACGTGGTAGGACACAAAGCAAGCCTTAACATATTCAAGAAAATTGAAATCCTATCAAACATCTTCTCAGATCACCAAGACTTTAAATTAGAAACCAACCTGAAGAAAAAAACTCAAAACTATTCAAATACATGGAGGCTGAATAACATGTTACTAAATAATTAAAGGGTTAATAGTGAGATCAAGGAATATATCAGAAAGTTTCTGAAAACAAATGAAAATGAGCATACAATCCAAAATATATGAGACACAGCAAAGGCAGACCTGAGAGGGAATAGCATTTCAGACCTACCTAAAGAAGATAGAAAAAACTCAAATAAACAACCTAACTCTACATCTAAAAAAAACTAGAGGTACAACAACAACAACAAAGAGCAAGCATAACAGGCAGGATCAAGATCAGAGTAGAATTAAATGACATAGAGACTAAAAAAACAATTCAAAGATCAATGAATCCAGTTCTTTGAAATCATGAACAAAATTGACAAGCCATTAACCGGATTCATCAAGAAAAAAAAAAAGGAGAGAGAACCCAAATGAATAAAATCAGTAAAGAAAGAGGTGAGGTAACAACTGATACCACAGAAATACAAAGGACTGTAAGAAACTGCTATGAACAACTATATGCCAAGAAATTGGATAACCTGGGCAAAATAGATGAATTTCTAGAAATATACAACTTTCCCAAACTGAATCAAGAAGAAGCAGAAAACCTGAATAGACTGATAACAACTAGCAAAATTAAGCAGTAATAAAAAAAAAATTCCAGCACACAAAAGGCCTAGACCAGATGGCTTTACAGGTAAATTTTGCCAAACATTCAAAGAACTAACACCTATCCTTCTCAAACTATTCCATAAAATTCAATAAGAGGGAAGACTCCCAAACTTTTTTTACTGACTTTATTTTATTTTTATTACCATTTAGTACTCTTATAAACCCCACCCCCCAGCAATCACCAAACTCTTTCTTTTACAAGACCAATATTATCCTAACCCCCAAACCAGGTAAAGGCACAACAACAAAAAAAACTTACAGGCCAATATCTCTGATGAACATAGATGCTAAAATCTTCAACAAAATAGTAGCAAACTGGATATAGCAATACAGTAAAAAGATCATACACCATGATCAAGTGGGATTTATTCCAGGGATGCAAGGATGGTACAATATTTGCAAATCAATAAATGTGATACATCACATAAACTAAATGAAAGAAAAAAATCACATGATCATATCAATAGATGGTGAAAAAAGCATTTGATAAGTTATGGCACCCATTTATAATAAAAACACTCAGCAAAGTGGAAATAGAGGGAGCATACCTCAACATAATAAAGGCCATCTATGGAAAACCTACTGCCAACATCATACTCAATGGGCAAAAACTAAAAGTGTTTCTCTTAAGATCGGGAACAAGACAAGGGTGTTTACTTTCACCACTCTTATTCAGCATAGTACTGGAAGTCCTAGCCACAGCAATCAGACAAGAAGAAGAAGTAAGTGGCATCCAAATTGGAACAGAGGGAGTAAAACTGTCATTATTTGCAGATGGCATGGTAGTGTACCTAGAAAACCCTGTAGTCTCTACCAAAAAACTGCTCAACCTAATAAGTGAATTAGGCAAAGTAGCAGGATAAAAAGTTAATATTCAGAAATCAATAGCATTTTTGTACACCAACAAGGAAATATCAGAAAGAGAATTAGGAAAAAATCCTATTTGCTACAGCAACAAGAAAAATAAAGTACCTAGGAATAAAGTTAATCAAGGAGGTAGAAGACCTGTACTCGGAGAAATATAGAACACTGAAGAATGAAATTGAGGAAGATACAAATAAATGGAAGCATAGACTCTGTTCATGGATTTGAAGAATTAATACCACTAAAATGTCCATACTACCCAAAACAATCTATAGGTTCAACGTAATTCTTATTAAAATACCATTAGCATAATTTACAGATCTAGAACATTTCAAAATTTATATGGAACCAAAAAAGACCCTTAATAGCCACAGCAATCTTGAGAAAGAACAAAGTTGGAGGGAATCACAATACCTGATATAAAACTATACTGCAAGGCCACAGTAATCAAAACACTCTGGTACTGGCCTAAGAACAGACACATAGATCAATGGAACAGAATAGAGAGCCCAGAATAAACCCATGTCTCTATGGTCAATTAATATTTGATAAAGGGGGTATGAGCATACAATGGAATAAAAATAGCCTCTTGAATAATGGTGTTGGGAGAACTGGACTGTTACATGCAAAAAAAAAAAAATGAAACTAGATCGCCAAATTACACCATACACCAGAATAAACTCAAATGGATACAAGACTTAAATGTAAGTCACAATACCATAAAAGTCCTACCTGTCACATAGGCAATAAAATTTCAGCTATCCCACATGGCAATATTTTTGCCAATACATCTCCTAGGGCAAGGGAGATAATGGAAAATATAAACAAATAGGACTACATCAAATTAAAAAGTTTTTACAAGGCTAAAGAAACCATCATAAAAAAAAAAAAACCCCAGAACCGGCCATATGGGAGAACATATTTGCCAATGATACATGACTCAAGGGTTTAATCTCCAACATATATAAAGAACTCACACTACTCAACACCAGGAAGACAATATAATTAGTAAATGAGTGTAAGACCTGAACAGACAATTTTCCAAGGAGGATATACAAATGAACCATAGATATATGAAAAATGCTCAATATCACTAGCCATGAGACAGATGCAATTAAAACCACAATGAGATATCACCTCACACCTGTCAGAATGGCCATCATTAATAAATCAACAAAGAACAAGTGCTGGTGAGGGTGTGGAGAGAAGGGAACCCTAGTGCCCTGTTGGTGGGAATGCACACTGGTGCAGTCACTGTGGAAACAGTATGGAATTTCCTCAAAACACTAAAAATACAACTGCCTTTTGAGCCAGCAATTCCATTTCTGGAATATACCCTAAGAATCTCGAAACACCAATTCAAAAGACCTTATGCACCCCAGAGTTCATATCAACACTATTGATAATAGCCAAGATTTGGAAACAGCCGAAGTGCCCATCAGCAGATGAAAGAAATATGGCCCAAATGAAAGAACAGATAAATACTCCAGAAAAAGAACTAAGCAATGAGGAGATAGACTACCTATCAGATGCAGAGTTCAAAACATTGGTAATCAGGATGCTCACAGAAATGGTTGAGTCTGGTTACAAAACAGAGGAAAAAGTGAAGGCTATGCAAAGTGAAATAAAGAAAGATACACAGGGAACCAACTGTGAAAGGAAGAAAAATGGGACTCAAATCAACAATTTGGAACAGAAGTAAAAAATAAACATTCAACCAGAACAGAGTGAAGAAACAAGAATTCAAAAAAATGAGGACAGGCTGAGGAATCTCTGGGACAACTTTAAATGTTCCAACATCCAAATCACAGGGGTGCCAGAAGGAGAAGAGGAAGAGCAAGAAATAAAAAACTTATTTGAGCAAATAATGAAGGAAAACTTCCCCAATTTGGCAAAGGAAATAAACTTCCAGGAAGTCCAGGAAGCTCAGAGAGTCCCAAATAAATTGGATCCAAGAAGAAACACACCAAGGCACATCATAATTAAGTTACCCAAGAGTAAAGATAAGGAGAGAATCTTAAAAACAGCAAGAGGAGAAGAGACAGTTACATACAAAGGAGTTCCCATAAGACTGTTAGCTGATTTCTCAAAAGAAAACTTACAGGCCAGAAGGGACTGGAAAGAAGCATTCAAAGTAATGAAAAGCAAGGACCTACATCCAAGAATACTCTATCCATAAAAGCTATCATTTAGAATGGAAGAGCAGATAAAGCGCTTCCAAGATAAGGTCAAGTTAAAGGAGTTCATCATCATCAAGCCTTTATTATATGAAATGTTAAAGGGAATTGATTGGTAGGGGGGTGCCCCATTCCCACAGAGTCCCCCTGGGTTGCCGCAGATGGTGAAAATAAGTTGTTCCAGACACTTCTCAGTCTGCCAGGAAAAGGGGGTGGCAATTCCCTCTAATGGAGAATGCCCCGAGCCCTTCTCTTGAAGTGGGTTTTATTGAGAATGATATGTGCAGGGGTATACAGCATGCATGTAATGCTCTTCAATCAAAGTCAAAAGGCTCTGATTGAAGGAACACAGAGATTTGCCTCATGTCAGGGTCTGGTAGACAGGGTGGTGCCCAGTCAGCCCTGAAACCTAGGAAACTGACCTCATTCTATACGCAACCCCAAACATCAGTACTCATTAACTCGAGGGCATTCTTAGCAAAGTAAGTGTCATAGGACTTGATGCATTCTTTTTCCAGGCCTAATTTTTCCCAGGAACCACCTGATCCAGTTTAGGGCTGTACCTGCCTTTAGCATTGTTTCACTGACCAGGTCAGGTGGCAGGCAGAGCAGCCAAGGGATAAGGAGACTTCTTTTAGATAGAATGAGGACTCCGGCCATGACAAAGCCTAGGGGTGAGGGTCTTTTGCCCCTTCTCTGTGTCCCCCAAGTCTTTCCCTGATGGCCCCCATGAGACTGTGCCTGTCTTAGGTTGCTTCTGTCATCAAGGGGTCTTACCTGTCATTGACTAACCCAGCCATTCTCTGGGGCCAAGCAGGGTGATGTGAGGGAGGCAAGGGCTGTGCCACTGCCAAGGGAGCAGGTTTTGTCTCCTCAGTGGCCTATTTTCCCAAGGTCTCCTTGCTCAGCTCCACCCTTGGGGCCCGCTCGCCTGTTGGCAAGGCTACAGTCCCTGAAACCAGGTGGGATGTTTCCCAACAGGGACTTATCTAAGAAAAAGAAGAAGATCAAAAACTCTTAACAGTAAAATGACTACAAACTCACAACTATCAACAACTAAACCTAAAAAGCCAACAATAAACAAACTAAATAAACAACTGGAATAGGCACAGAATCACAGAAATGGAGATCACATGGAGGGTTATCAGCAGGGAGTGGGCTGAATATGGGAAAAGGTCCAGGGAATAAGAAGCATAAATGATAGGCACAAAATGGACAGGGGGAAGTTAAGAATAATATAGGAAATGGAGAAGTCAAAGACCTTACATGTACAACCCATGAACATGAACTAAGGGGGTGGATAATGCAGCAGGGTGGGGGGGGCAGGATGGAGAGGGAGAAAAGGGGGGGAAATGAGATAACTGTAATAGCATAATCAATAAAATATACTTAAAATAAAAGAAAATAAAAACTGTGGTACAAAGTAGCCCATGGATTCTCCTGAGAAATAGGGTCTGTGCAGCCCAGGACCCCCATCCACTGTGCCTACCAGGCAGGCTATGCCAACTGGTTCAGCATACAGGCTACAGGAATCCTGATAGGCCTGTCCTTGCTGGCAATGACTATGGGCTACTGGTTTTTGCTGATACAGGTAGGATGGGACCCTTCCTTAATATTTGACTTTAATAAGCTGGTAAGGATATGTTTTTTGTCTATGTTCTCTTTCAACTTATGTAGATTATTATAAATTGATGTAAACCAAGTGAGAGAAAAATGTTATTTAAAAATGCAAAGCCCCAAAATTTGCACACAACTCAAAAAAATAAAATATGTGGTACATTCACACAATGGAACACTACACAGCAGAAAGAAGGAATTCTTACCCTTTCTGACACTATGTATGGAACTTGAGACTATTACACCAATTGAAATAAACCAATCAGTGGAAGAAAGTTACCATATGATCTCACTTATAAGAGGAATCTAATGGACAAAATAAACTAATGAGCAAGACAGAATTGAAGACTGGAAACAGGGAACCGTCTGACAGCTGCCAGATGACAGGAGGGAGAATGAGTATGGTGGAAAGAAGGTGAAAGGATTAGTCAAAAAATATGTATGAGTGACCCATAGACATGGACAATGGTTTGGGGATTGACTGTGGGAAAGTATGGTGGGCTGGACGGAGGAGGGCAAAAGGGGAAAAATCGGGACAACTGTAATGTAATGAACAAGAATAAATAAATTAAAATTTTTTCTCAATTAAAAAAAAAAAAACAACACATGAGCATTCCCATTTGTTGGGAATTGGGTTCTACTGCCCAAACTCGGCTTGAATCTTTTCTAGGCCAACTTATACCAATTTGAGATCCTCAAACATCTCCTTCTTAATCCTGATCCAAGCAGAGGTTCAAGCTATAACTGGACTTCCCTGGAGCCACCACAGAAGTTCAACCCAGTCTTGGATCATGAGTCTTCCCAGATGACTTTAAAAGAAAAATCTCCAAAAGACATAGCAGCTTGTCATCCTTCCTCCTCAGAAATGTTGAAAGAGGGTCTCAGAAATTTGACCCTTAGTCCTGGTACCAACTTTCTACCCGCCCCCCCACCCAAAAGAAAGGCTGCATCAAGAGCAGAATATTGAAGAAGAGATGCAAAGAGAGAGAGAGGGAGAAGTTGGAGCAGCCATGGTTACTTTGGACATCGAAAGACTAATAAAACAGAGAGCTCTCATTCAGCACCTAACTCAACATTTCCATTACCAGAGTCAACTGAGACTCGAATTTGAATATCATCATTTTACTAAATGTTCTTTAAACCTTAAAGTGAGGAAAGCATACTTCTACTTCTCTTCTGCATGAATGATAGTTAAGGCCCTCAGTTACTTAACCATCAATCCTTCTACTACCTACTAGAACAGTTCTTCCAACAGCAGAACAAAGAAGAAAAGATTCAACCAAAAAAGTATCAGAAATGGGACTTCACCGCTCTCCACAAAAGAGAAACTCCAAGGCATGCACAATTTGCATTTGAAGGTTTGTCTTGCACATAGGATGGGGATGTAATTGAACAAAGGTGTGGATATTCATGGTGCCTTGCAAAGATGCTTTCTGAGAATTGAAAACAAGGAAGAATGGGCAGAATTATGCCAAAAAATTATTCTTATTGAAGTAATTGGTCATTCTTTTGGCATATCACACATATCTTCAGATTCTAAAGTCGATGATGAGACTTAGTACTAGGAGTATGAACCAAAACATTGTTGGGGCAAAGAGAGCTGTAAATAGACCTTGGTGGTTGTACATGGTATTGTTTTGGTCAAACATGATTGCAATAAGGTTAATATTTTCCTGTTCCATACCAATTGTCTCAATTTTCAATACTAAATAAAAGTGCTTAAGGGAACCTACCATTAAAATTCAGTTTTGCTTTTAAAAAGTATGCAGCAGGAGCCCCCTAAACCCACATACCAGATGCCCACTGCAATGTAAGTTCTCCGTGCTCTGCCCTGTGTGGCACTCTGCATCGTTGTTTTTTGTTTTTGTTTTTGCCTTTCAAATGATAAGAAGGAAAGTGGGTTTTAAGGCACTATTCCTTGTCCTCTAACCTCCCCTGAAGCAGAGATAACTGAAAAAACCAGTCCAGACCCCCTGCTTGAAATTGGAGATGGGGGCTATAAGGAGAACATTCACACACACACACACACACACACACACACACACACACACACACACACACACACAGAGTGATATTTTCATGACAGCTCTTGCCACCTGCAGAAACCTGGTCTTCCCATCAGGAACAAGGTACCCAAAGCTGTTACCAGAGGTTGTCCCTGAGGTAGAGACAAGAGGGGATGTGATCCTATTTTATTGTTATATTTTCTTAAAAGGCGATACTCTGCCCCCAGCAAGTTTAACCTGTCCCAGAGTCACTTGGCCCACATTTGGAGAGAGTTCAGGCTGGGTCTTCCCAAAGCTGAGATGGCAATGGGCCTATTGATTTAGACACAAGATTTTCCAAGTCCCAGACTGCAGAAGGCTCTTACCTGCCCCATCTGCCTGGCTTTGGCCCCAGCCTTCAGGCCACCTCCATAGGCACAGGGAGCTCAATTTCTTTTCTTTAAAGTGGATTTTCCTTTTTCTTTTCCCAAACCCTCACACCATATGGCCACAGGAGGGGGCTTCTCCATTAGAAAATCTAGATGCTCACTATGGCTGCTGAAGCATCTGCTGGTTCTCTATAAATTGAAATCTTCTGATCATTGACAATGCAAGACATGGGACATGGAGCATGGGGCATGGAATCTTCATGAAAATACAGCATCTTCATTTCTGTTTTCTGTGTCACTTTGCCTTTGAATTAGAAATATCAAGCTCCTCATACTCAGTAATGTGGCCCTCAGCCAGAAGCAAATAAGAGGAGGTGCAGGCACTTCAAGGCATCTCCCATAGCTCTGGATGCCTTGCCAGCATCCCAGAGCCTTGCTTTCTTCTGAGTGGCTGTGGCTGCAAAGTTCTTCTGGGGACAAAGGGTACAGGCTTGGCACTCTGGCCTGCAAGCAGCAGTGAGAGGAGTCCACAAACATAGACTCAGGACAAAGGCAAAAACCTGGCTGGCCCAAAGCCTCATGGGACTTGGATACAGTCTGTGGGTCAAGGAGCAGCACAGAATGGGGGTTAAGCACTAGAAATCTTGTGCCAGAGTTCCTGGGTTCAGAACATGGCTCCACTTGTTTGTTTTGTTCCCTTGGGCAAGGTCATCAAACCACTTAGCCTCTCTGTGCCCCAGTTTCCATATATGCCAAATGAAGGTAATAATAGTATCTACATCTAATAGAGATGTTGTGAGGGATTAAAGAACCAATACATTTTTCAAAGATTAAAGCCAGACTTACCACATGACACTCCTGGCAAATGGCCAAGAGAAATTTAAACAAGCTTTCACACAAAAACTTGTGCACAGATGTTCATAACAGCATTTATAATAGCCAAAAAGTGGAAACAACCCAAATGTTCATTGAGAGATTGATGGCGAAACAAATGTGGTTTCTCCATACAAAGGAATATTATTCAGCCATGAAAAGGAATTAAATTTTGATCCATGCTACAACTTGGATGGACCTTGAAAACCTTATATCAAGTGAAAGAAGCTAAACACACAGGTTCACATAGTATATGATTAAATTCATTTGAAAGTCTGTTGGGAGCCTCTTTGAGTGGTATTGGGGACTTTAGTCCCACACAAGCTGAGGCCTGGGAGAGGCTCCTTAAGTCTTGGCCGGAAAACTGGTAAAGTGGTTGATAGGCAAGACCGGATAATAGCTCTGAGGGCTACCGGGAGAAATCAGGACCAGAAGTAAATTACACTCCTTGAAGCTTGCTTTGTTTCTCCCTCAAGCTCTGATAATCTTATACCAGATAACCAGCTCACTGCTGGGGAGGAAATTTACATAATTCTTGGACCCTGACCCAAATCCCATTTGGCACCATTATGTTTACTCATTTCAGACCCAAGCAATTTGGTGTGTTCCTGCCATTTGTCTTCTTCAAACATCACCTACTCTCTGTAAACTTAAGATACTGATGTAATTAGATTACCTATACATTCTTGATGCCTATCCCCCACTGGTAACCCTCTCAATAAAAGCCATTGAGCATGGGGGCTCGGGGCATTTCCCACTAGAGGGAATCACCTTCCCATTTCCTTGACAGGCAAACAGTGTCTGGAACAATTCTTCCATCTGCAGCAAACCCAGGGACTTCCTGGGCTGGAGTCCCCCATAAAAGTCCAGAACAGGAAAATCCATAGAGATAGAAAGTAAATTAGTGGTTTCCAGGGGCCAGGGACCATGGAGGAGGGATAGAGAAGTGACAAGTAAAGGGGATAAGGTGGACTTTTTTTGAGATGTTGAAAATGTTCTAAAATTGACTGTAATGATGGTTGCCTATATCTGTGAATACACTAAACACCATTGAACTACACATTTTAAGATACACTTTTTTAATTTTAGAAAGAGGGAAAGGGAGGAATAAAGAAAGGGAGAGGAACATTGATGCAAGAGAGAAACATGGATTGGTTGTTTCTGATACATGCCATGACCAGGGACCAAACCTGCAACCCAGGCATGTGCCCTGACTGGGGATTGAACTGGCAACTTTTCACTCTGTAGGATGATGCCCGATCAACTGAGCCACATCAGTCAGGGTGAACTACACATTTTATATGGCTAAAATGTATGTTATGTGAATTATATCTCAACAAAACTGGTTTGTAAAAAATAAAAAAAAATGTTATGTTACTTAAAACAAACTGTTGATCTAAAATACATAAAACAAACTATTTTTTCTCATTGAAATAAAGTTTTAAAAAAGAATCAGTACTTATGAATCATAGAGAACAGTGCTTAATATCTGGCTGCTCTCCTGTCCTAATTCTTATTCTCCTGAGAGGATTTGAATGCAGAGCCCTGTCACGTCGTTCTCTGCCTCTGGCCATGGCCTGTCTAGCTGCGCTGTGAGAATCAAGGAATCAGACTATCATATTGGGGCTTTGCCTTGTAGGGGGCCTCCTATTGGAGGGATAACAGCCTAAAAGAGAAGAAACAGTGGTATGGATCCAGGGAGACTCAACAGAGCGTCTGGTTTAGAAATCCATCTAAACCCGATACTTATATTTACAGAGATCAAAGACAAGTTTACTGTGTACAAGCAACCACATCACTTCATCCTCAAGTCTTACAGGAGCCCAGTATCATGAGCTAAGTTGGGCCTGAGCCTGGAGACAGAAGTCTCTGAAAGAAACTGGGGGCTGCTGCCCACTCCCTCTGTCCCATCACTCTCTTTCTCAGGTGGCTGTTTCCACTTGGTGATGTTAGTTTGACCCTTTGCAGTGTGAGCTTGTCTCCAATGAGAAATAAGTTAGGTATTGAGATATTCTTCCTATGTCTAACAGCTGGTAATACTAAACCTGATTCCTTAAGCAAAATGTCCATCCATTCTGGAGTCACCAAGTGCTAAGCAGGGCTGAAAACATGCCCCTTGCTCTGTCCTTGCCATCTTCTACACTCTTCATCCCCATCTCAGTTTTGGCACTCCTGGTACCTTTAAAACAATCTGTGCTTACCATGCCAGGGGACAAATTCCGCCTCCCACCCTAGTACGTGCTCTTTTCAAACGGGGGCTTCCTGGTTTCATTAATTGTTATTTTTAAGTGAAATGATTTGTAATTGTGAAGACAAAATGCCCTTCCTTTGGCATTTTCACACTAAAAAGTTATTAATGTGTTTTTCTCATTCACATTTCCTTGGGGGTGATATTCCACCCACAATATTCCAATAACAGGAAGAATATACAGAGAAACAGACTCATAGATACAGAGAACAGACTGACAGCTGTCAGAGGGGAAGGGAGTCAGGGGGATGGGTGAAAAAGTTGAAGGGATTAAGGACAAAACTCTCATAGATGTAGACACTAGTATGGTGATTACCAGAGGAAAGGGTGGTGGGGGTAGGGTGGAAGAAGAAGGTAAAGAGGGGATAAATGGTGATGGAAGGAGACTTGACTTGTGGTGGTGAATACAGTACATTATACAGATGATTTATTATAAAACTTCACACCTAAAACCTGTATAATTTTATTAACCAATGTCACCCCCAATAAATTAATAAAAATAAATAAATAAAATAAAAAAGAAAGATAAAATCAGTTTTTTTGATACCCAAAGTAGGATTATTGTGTCCAAGACCAGACAACATTCTTGAAAACCAAGGTTTATCTACAGTGAACAGATTTTTCTAAATTCCATTGGCTCCTGTGATGAGATGATGAGTTTTATGTGTCACCTGGGTTAGGCTGCGGTACCCAGTTACTTAATCAACACAAATTTAGGTGTTTCTGTGAAGATATTCTGTAGCTGTGATTAACTTCTCCAATCAGTTGACTTTAAGAAGATTATCCTCCGTATCTGGGTGGGCTTCATCCAATCAGTTGAAGGGCTTTACGAGCAAAGGGTAAGGTTCCCCTGAGGAAGAGGAAATTATCCCTCAAAGCTGCAGTATCAGTTCCAGCTATGTTTCCAACCTAGTGGCCTCTCCTGCAAATTCTGGCCTTCCTTAGCCAGCCCCACAATCCCATAAGCCAATTTTTTATAATAAACACACACACACACACACACACACACACACACACACACACGCACACATAATATACCCTACTGGTTCAGTTTCTCTGATAATACATTGAATAATAGAGTTTCCATTAATATATCAAGAACCAAGCTCATTTTTGGGTGTTGTAAGATGGTGAAGTAGGAGAATCTTTCTCACACTTCCTCCCAGAACCAAAGTGGAAATAAAACAGAAGAGGGGAACAATCACCTAAATTACCAACTCAAGACTACCTGAAGAGGAGACTTTTAACCAAGGAAGGGCAGAAACTGCCTTGAGAATGCATCAAACAGGCTGTAGAGGGCCAGACATAGATAGCATCTGAAAATGGCTTACACCAGCTTCAGACCACACTGGAGCAGTATTCCAAGGGAGATCCCAGGAGGCATGCACAGTTAATCCATACCCCATTGTCCATGCCCATGAGTCCTCTATTCATGTTCCTTGACTTGCCCGTTCCCCTTCTTTCCCCTGTTATCTACCTCCACCTTCCCCTCTGGTCACTGTCATTTTGTCCTTTATTTCCATGTCTCTGGCTCTATTTTGTTCATTTGTGTGTTTTGTTGATTAGGTTCCACTTATAGGTGAGATCATATGGTACTATTTTTTCTATTTCTTCTTTTTTAAAATTTTTGCTCTATTTTTTCTTTCACATCTCTTATTTTACTCTTTTCTTTTCTACTCTACTTTTTCTTATTATTTTATTCTTTCTTTTTCTCTGCTATTTTTTTTTTGCTCTTTTTCATTTTTTATTCTTATTGTGTCTCTTTCTCATCTCCTCTCATGATCTTTTTTCTTTCCTTTGGTCTTCTTGTATTCTTATTTTTTTCTTTACTATTGTATTTCTATTTTCTTGTTTTTGCTCTTTTATTGTTGATGTTGCTGTTGAGAAGTTTTGCTTGTTTTCATTTCATTTTTTATGTTGCTTGTTTTGCTCTGTCAGCACCTGTACAACAGCTTGCAAGATGTGATTTGGGTTGAGCCTCTCAGTCAGCCAGCCAGAAGGGAGCTCCTACGAATGAACAGGACAACAACAATCAAGACTCAACTACAAAAGGAGAGAGCCCATAAAACACACACAGGGGACATTCCTAGAGCATCCAGTTCAGGAGATCAAGGAAACTACACCACTGGGTCCCACAGGTCATCTACCACATAGGGCCACAGCATGGGAGTCAAAGCAGATGTATCTAATACATAGAAATACACACAAAGAGACAGATAAAATGAGGAGACAAAGAAAAGAACTGCAAATGGAAAAAGGATGAATTCTCAGAAAGACAGAAGTGAAATTAAGCCAAGCAATTTATCAAACATAGAATTCAAAATGGTGGTTATAAGGATGCTCCAGGACCTTAGAGAGAAATACAATTAACTTTATGGGAACTACAAAGAACTTAGCGGGAACAACATTAACATAAAAAAGACATAGAAACTATGAATAAGAACCAGTTAGAAATTAAGAATACATTAGAAAAAATTAAAAGTAGGTTAGATGAAGGAAAGGATCTACCTTTGATAACTTTGTAAGACAAGGTAGAAAAAAGCTCCTAATAAGAGCAACAAAAAGAAAAAAAATACTTGAAAACAATGAGGATAGTTTAAGGGAACTTTGGGACAACATAAAACATAACAATATCAGCATCATAGGGGAACCCTAAGGAGAATAAAGTGAGCAAGGGATAGAAAACCTGTTTGAAGAAATAATGGCAGAAACCTTCCCTGGCCTGATGAAGTAAAAAGTCACACAAGTTCAGGAAGCACAGAGAGTTCCAATCAAGACAAACCCAAAGAGACCCACACCAAGACACATCATGATTAAAATGGCAAAGTTTAAAGACAAAGAGAGAATCTTAAAGGCAGCAAGAGGGAAACAGTCAGTTACCTACAAAGGAGCTTCCATAAGACTGTCAACTGATTCCTCAACAGAAACACTTCAGGCCAGAAGTGATTGGCATGAAGTGTTCGAAGTAACAAAAAGCTACAACCTGCAACAAAGACTAATCTATCCAGCAAAGCTACAATTTAAAATTGAAAGCAAAATAAATTTCCAGGCAAAAAAAAATGCTAAAGAGTATTAACATCACAAAGGATGTTAAAGGGACTGCTTTAAGAAGAAAAAGAAAGTGAGAGAGAGAGGAACATAGGTATAAAGAAAAAGTTGGCAATGAATACGTACCCATCAATGAATAATAACCTTAAATGTAAATGGATTAAATGCTCCAATCAAAAGATATAAGGTAGCTGAATAGATGAGAAAACATAACCCACATATACATTGTCTAAAAGAGACCCACTTCAGAACAAAAGATTTACAAAGGCTGAAAGTGAAGGGGTGGAAAAAATATTCCATGCAAGTGTACATAAAAAAAAGCAGAGGTAGCGATACTTACACGTGACAAAATAGAATTAAAAATCAAAAGCCATAACAAGAGACAAAGAAGGACACTATATAATACTAAAGAGATCGATCCATCAAAGAATATATAACCCATATAAATATATGCAACCTATATAGGAGCTCTTAAATATATAGAGAAAATCTCGAAGGATTTTAAGGAAAAGATTGACAGCAATGCAGTCATAGTAGGGGATTTTAACACCCCATTGACACTAATGGATAGATCTTCCAAACAAAAACCAACAAGGAAACAGTGACCTTAAAAACATTAGATAAAATGAATTTAATTGATATTTACAGAACATTTCACTCTGATGCATCAGAATACACATTCTTCACAAGTGCACATGGAACGTTCTCAAAGACAGATCACATGGCACTTCATCAACATAAGAAGCTTCTGCACGGCTAAAGAGAACATCAGCAAAATGAAAAGGGAACCAACTGTATGGGAAAATGTATTTGCCAATGATACACCAGAAAGGGGTTTGATCTCCACAATATATAAAGAACTCACATGACTCCACTATAGGAAGATCCAATCCAATTAAAAAATCCAATTAAACAATCCAATTAAAAAATGGACAAAGGACCTGAACAGACACTTCAAGGAGGACATACACAGGGCCCAGAGACATATGAAAGGATGCTCAGCATCACTAGCCATCAGAGAAATGCAATTAAAACCACAACGAGATACCACTTGACATCACTTAGAATGGCCATCATAAACAAATCAACAGACAATGGGTGCTGCCAAGGTTTTGGAGAAAAGGAAACCTTAGTACACTGTTGGTGGGAATGCAGACTGGTGCACCCATTGTGGAAAAAAGTTTGGAATTTCCTGAAAAAAAAAAAAAAGGAACTGCCTTTTGACCCAGTGATTCCACTCCTGGGATTAAACCCTAAGAATCCCAAAACACTAATTCAGACAGCAGATAGAAAGTTTAGAGCTTTGATTATAGGGATACTCAATACTATGAAAAAGAGATAGAAGCCGTAAAAAGGGGCCAGTCAGAAAAAGAGAATGCAATAGCTGAAATAAATAATACACTGAAGGAACAAACAGTAGGTTACATTAAGAAGAGGACTGAACCAGTGATTTGTAAGGCAAAGTAGAAAAAAACACCCAAGCAGAGCAGCAAAAATAAAAAGAAATTTTTTAAATGAGGAGGGCTTAAGAAACATTTTGGACAACATAAAGTGTAGTAAAATTCACATCATGGGAATACCAGAAAGAGAAGAGAGTGATCAATGCATCGAGAACTTGTTTGAAGAAAAATGACCAAAAACCCCTAATCTGGTGAAGCATAAAACACACAAGTCCAGGTAGCTCAGAGAGTCCCAATAAAGTTGGTCCCAAAGAGGCCTATATCAAGACACATCATAATTAAAATATCAAAGCTTAAATACAGGGAGTGAATCCTAAAAGCAACAAGAAAAAAGCAGGCAGTTACATACAGGGGAGCACCAATTAGACTGTCATCTGATTTCTCAATAGAAACATTTCAGGCCAGGAGAAAGTGGCATGAAATATTCAAGGTGATGAAAAACAAGGACCTACAACCAAGGGTCCTTTACCTAGTAGGCTATCATTTAAAATCAAAGGAGAAAGAAGGAGCTTCCTAGACCAAAAAAAAAAAAAAAAAAAAGCTAAAGGAGTTTGTTTATACAAAACCAGTACTGCAACAAATATTAAAGGTTTACTTTAAGAAGAAGAAAACGAAAAACAGGAAAAAAAACAGAGGAAAATGCTCTAATAATAAAATGGCACTAAATACGTATCCATAAATATTCACCTTAAATATAAATGCCTTAAATGCTCCAACCAGAAGACATAGGGTAACTGAATGATTAAGGAAACAAGACCCACATATATACTGCCTCCAAGAGACCCAAGTCAGATCGAAAGACACATAGACTGAAAGTAAAGGGATAGAAAAAGATATTTTATGCACTGGAAAGGGGAAAAAAAGCTGAGGTAACAATACTTATATCTGACAAAATAGATTTTAAAACCAAATCTATAGTAAGAGACAAAGAAAGACACTACCTAATTATTAAGGGAACAATCTAACAAGATGATATAACCTTAATAAACATTTATGCACCCAACCTGGGAGCACCTAAATATGTAAAGCAAATCTTGATGGACATAAAGGGAGAGGTCAACAGAGAAACAGTCATAGTCAGGGATTTTAAAACCTCATTGACTTTAATGGATGGAACGTCCAGACAGAAAATCAACAAGGAGACAGCAGCTTTAAATGACAAAGTAGAACAAATGTATTTAATTGATATCTTCCTAGAAATTCACCCCAAAACAACACATGGAATGTTTTCTAGGACATACCACATGTTAGGACACAAAAGAAGTCTCAATAAATTTAAGAAGATTGAAATCATATCAAGCATCTTCTCTGAGCACAGGGTTATGAAACTAGAAATCAATCACAAGAAGAACACTGAAAAGCACACAAAGACATGGAAGCTAAATAACATGTTATTAAACAGTGAATGGGTCAACTACTAGATCAAGGGAGAAATCAAAAGATACTCTGAAACAAATGAAAATGCTAACACAACAATGCAAAATCTATGGGACAAAGGAAAGCAACCCTAAAAGAAAAATTCATAGCATTACAGGTTTATCTCAAAAAATGAAGAAAAAGCTCAAATAAACAATCTAACTCTACACTAAAAGGTACTTGAAAAACAACAACAACAAAAAGCCCAAAGTGTGTAGAATAAGGGAAAAATAAAGATCAGAGCAGAAATAAATGAAATGGGATCTAAAAAATGATACAAAAGATCAATGAATCCAAGAGCTGGTTCTTCAGAAAGAAACAAGATTGACAAACCTTAAATTCGATTCATCAAGAAAAAAAGAGAGAGGAACCAAAAAAATAAAATCAGAAATGAAAGAGGAGAAATAACAACTGAAACTAATGAAATACAAAAGAGTGTAAGAAAATATTATGAACAACAATATGTCAAAAAACTGGACAACTTGGACAAAATGGGTAAATTCCTATAGGCATACATTCTTCCAAAACTAAATAAGGAAGAATCAGACAATCTGAATAGACAGATTACACCTCTCGAAATTAAAGGAATAATCCAAAAAAACCCCCAACAAACAAAAGCCCTGGACCAGGTGTCTTCACAGGAGAATTTTACCAAAATTTGTGAGAACTAACACTTCTCCTTCTCAAATTCTTTTCTAAAATTCAAGAGGAGAAAAGGCTCCCACACTCATTTTACGAGGCCAGCATTATCCTAATTCCAAAACCAGATAAAGACACTACAAAAAAAAAAGAAAATTATAATCCAATATGCCTGATGAGCATAAATGCTAATATCCTCAGAAAAAATTAGCAAACCGAATACAACAATGTATCAAAAAGATCATACACTATGATCAAGTGGGATTTCTTCTGGGAATGCAAGGTTGGTACAACATTTGCAATTCAATAAATGTGATTCACCACATAAACAAAATGTAGACTAAAAATGATGTGATCGTATCAATAGGTGCAGAAAAAGCATTTGATAAAATCCAGCACCGATTTATGATAAAAGCTCTCAGCAAAGTGGGAATACAGGTAACATACCTAAACATAATAAAGGCCATATATGACAAACCAACTGCCAGCATCATACTTAATGGGCAAAAACTACAAGCATTCCCCTTAAGATCGGAATGAGACAGGGATGTCTGCTTTCACCTCCCTTATTCAACATAGCACTGGAAGTCCAGCCACAGCATTCAGACTAGAAAAAATAAAAGGCATAAGAATTGGAAAAGAAGAAGTAAAACTTTATTTGCAGATGGCATGAATCTGTATATAGAGAACCCTAAAGATTCCACCAAGAGACTACTGGAAGTGATAAGTGAATTCAGTAAAGTAGCAGGATACAAAATTAATGTCTACATATCAGTTGCTTTTTTAAAAAATTTCTTTCTTCCTTTTTAAAAATTTTTCACATACATTTGTCTCCATTTACCCGCCACCACTCTCCCCTGCCCCCCTTCCCCCACTCAGTGCTTCCCCACCTTGGCTTTGTCCATGTGTCCTTCACACATGTTCCTTGATCTGACCCTTCCCTTTCCCCTCCCGCTAGCCCTCTCCCTCCCTCCCTCCATCCCGTCCCTATTAGTTTCTTCTTTCTTTCAATGTTGCAGGTGATATTTCCCTTGCCAGCTTGCTTTGCTGATTAGGTTCCACTTATAGGGGAGATCATATGATATTTGTCTTTCACCACCTGGCTTATTTCACTTAGCATAATGCTCTCCAGTTCCATCCATACTGTCTTGAAGGGTAGTAGCTCTCTCTTTCTTTCTGTTGCATAGTATTCCATTGTGTGAAAGTACCATAGTTTTTTGATCCACTCATTTACTGGTGGGCACTTAGGTTGCTTCCAGCACTTGGCTCTTGTAAATTGTGCTGCAATGAACATAAGGGTGCATAGGTTTTTATGAATTGGTATTTTGGGATTCTTATAGTCCCAGGAGTGGAAGCTCTGGGTCAAAAGGGAGTTCAGTTTTTAGCTTTATGAGGAAATTCCACACTGTTTTCCACAGTGGCTGCACCAGTCTGCATTCCCACCAGGGTTCATTTTTCTCCACAACCTTGCCAGCAGTTGTTTGTTGATTTATTTATGATGGCCATTCTGACTGGTGTCAAATGGTATCTCATTGTGGTTTTAATTTGCAATCTCTGATAGCTAGTGATGCTGAGCATCCTTTCATATGTCTCTGGGCCTTCTGTATGTCCTCCTTGGAGAAGTGTCTGTTCAGATCCTTTGCCCATTTTTTAACTGGATTATTTGTCTTCTTGCAGTGGACTCATGTGAGTTCTTTGCATATTTTGGAGATCAAACTCCTATCTGAGGTATTATTGGCAAATACATTTTCCCATACTGTTGGTTCCCTTTTCATTTTGCTGATGTTCTCTTTAGCCGTGCAGAAGCTTCTTATTTTGATGAAGTCCCATTTGTTTATTCTTTCCTTTATGTCCATTGCTCTAAGGGACATATCAATGAAAATATTGCTGTGTGGGATATCTGAGAGTTTTCTGCCAATGTTCTCCTCTAGGACTTTCATGGTGTTGCGACTTATATTTAAGTCTTTTCTCCATCTTGAGTTTATTTTTGTGTATGGTGTCAGTTGGTGGTCGAATTTCAATTTTTTACACCTAGCTGTCCAGCTCTCCAAACACCATTTGTTGAAGAGGCTATTTTTGCTCCGTTTTATGCTTCCTTCCCCTTTGTTGAATATTAATTGACCATAGAGACATGGGTTTATTTCTGGGCTCTCTATTCAGTTCCATTGATCTATGTGTCTGTCATTATGCCTGTACCAGACTGTTTTGATTACAGTGGCCTTGTAATGTAGTTTGGTATGCTTTGATGTCAGGTATTGTAATCCATTCTACTTTCTTTTTCCTTCTAAAAATTGCTGTGCCTATTCAAGGTCATTTATGGTTCCATATAAATTTTTGAAATGTTTGTTCTATATCTGTGAAATATCCCATTGGTATTTTAATAGAGATTGCATTGAATCTATAAATTTCATTGGGTAGTATGGATATTTTGATGATGTTAATTCTTCCAGTCCATGAGCACGGTCTATGCTTCCATTTATTTGTGTCTTCCTTAATTTCTTTCTTCAGTGTTGTGTAGTGTTCTGCATACAGGTCTTTTACCTCCTTGGTTAGGTTTATTCTTAGGTATTTTATTTTTCTTATTACTATAGCAAAGGGGACATTTTTTCCTGAATTCTGTTTCTGATATTTCATTTTTAATATACAAAAACACCTTCAATTTCTGAATATTGACTTTGTATCCTGCCATTTTGCCAAGTTCACTAATGGGTGGAGTACTTTTTTGATGCAGTCTATGGGGTATTCCATGTACACTATCATGTCATCTGCAAACAATGATAGTTTTACTTCCTCCTTTCCAATTTGGATGCCTTTTATTTCTTTTTCTTGTCTGATTGCTGTGGCTAGGACTTCCAATACTATGTTAAATAAACAGACATCCTTTCATCCTGCATGAAAGCAGACATCCTTGTCTTGTTCCTGATCTTAGTGGGAAAGCTTTTAGTTTTTGCCCATTGAGTATGAGGTTGGCTGTCGGTTTTTCATAAATGGCCTTTATTATGTTGAGGGATGCCCCGTTTATTCCCACTTCACTGAGTGTTTTTATCATAAATGAGTGCTGTACCCTATCAAATGCTTTTTTTCCACATATATTGATATGATCATGTGGTTTTTGTCTTTCCTTTTGTTTCTATGATATATTATGTTTATTGATTTGTGAATATTGAACCATCCTTGCATCCCTGGTGTGATTCCCACTTGATCATGGTGGATGATCTTTTTAATGTATTACTGGATGTGATTTACCAATATTTTGTTGAGGATTTTAGCGTCTTTGTTCATCAGCCATATTGGCCTGTAGTTTTCCTTCTTGGTTGTGTCTTTATCTGGTTTTGGGATGAGGAAGATGCTGGCTTCATAAAAAGAGTTTGGGAGTCTTCCCTCTTCTTGGATTTTTTTTGGAATAGTCTGAGAAGGACAGGGGTTAGCTCTTCCTTAAATGTTTTGTGAAATTCTCCTCTGAAACCATCAAGTGCAGGGCTTTTTTTTGTGCTGGGACTTTTTTGATTACTGCTTCAATTTCACCAGCTGTTATCAGTCTGTTCAAGCTTTCTGCATCCTCTTCTTTCAGTGCTGGAAGGTTATATTTTTCTAGAAATTGGTCCAGTTCATCAAGGTTTTCAAATTTCTTGGCATATAACTGCTCATAGCATTTTTTACAATCTTTTGTATTTCTCTGTTTTCAGTTGTTATTTCTCCTCTTTCGTTTCTGATATTATTTATTTGGGTATTCTCCCTTTTTTTCTTGATGAGTCTGCTTAAAAGCTTGTTGATTTTGTTTATCTTTTCAAAGAACCAGCTCCTGGATTTGTTGATCATTTAAATTGTTCTTTTAGTCTCTATGTCATTCAATTCTGCTCTGATCTTGATTATCTCCTTTCTTCTACTCACTCTGGGCTTTGTTTGTTGTTGTTTCTCCAGTTCTTGAAGCTGGAGGGTTAGGTCATTTATTTGAAATATTTCTATATTTTCTAGGTAGGCCTGTGTTGCTATGAACTTCCCTCTCAGGACTACCTTTGTTGTGTCCCATAGGTTTTAGACTGCTGTGTGTTCATTTTCATTTGTTTCCAGAAACTTTTTGATTTCTTCTTTGATCTCATTATTGACCCATTCATTGCTTAATAGAGTGCTATGCAGTCTCCATTAGTTTGAATGTTTTTGAGTTTTTTCCTTGAGATTGGTTTCTAGGTTCAAGCCCTTGTGGTCTGAGAAAATGATTGTTATTATTTCAATTTTCCTGAATTTGTTGAGGCTTGTTTTGTGTACTATTATGTGGTCTATCTTTGAAAGTGTTCCATGTGCATTTTAAAAGAATGTGCATTTTGCTTACTTGGGATGAAAATTTCCATAAATGTCAGTTAAGTTCATTTGCTCTAATACACCATTTAGTCCCACAAAATCATTGTTGATGTTTTGTTTGGAAGATCTATCTATTTTTGACAGTGGGATATTAAAATCCTGTACTATCAGTGTGATACTGTCTATATCTTAATTGAAGTCCTCCAAGATTTTCCTTATATATTTGGGTGCTCCTATGTTGGATGCATATAGGTTTACAATGTTTATGTCTTCTTGATGGATTTTCCTTTGAGTATTATGAAGTATCCTTCTAGGTCTTTTTTATGGCCTTTGTTTTGAAATCTATTTTGTCTGATATAAGTATTGCTACCTCTGATTTTTTTTTTCCTGTCCATTTGCTTGGAGTATTTTTTTCTATCCTTTTACTTTCGGTTCATGCAGGTCCTTTGTTCTGAAGTGGGTCTCTTGTAGGCAACATATGTGTGGGTCATGTTTCCTTATCCATTCAGGTATCCTATGCCCTTAGATTGGGGCACTTAATCCATTTACATTTAAAGTTATTATTGAGAAGTACTTATTTATTTTTGCCCTTTGTGTCTATGACCCTCTGTTTTTCACTCTTTTTCTTCATCTTCTTAAAGTAGACCCTTTAACACATCTTTCAGTCCTGGTTTGGTGGAAGTTTATTCTTTTAGCCTTCTTTTGTCTGGGAAACTCCCTACTTTGCCTTCCATTTTAATTGACAGCCTTGCTGGGTAGAGTTGTCTTGGCTGCAGGCCTTTGCTTTTCATTACTTGGAATATTTCCTGCCATTCTCTTCTGGCTTTTAGTGTTTATGTTGAGCAGTCTGCTGCTAGCTGTATCGGGCTCTCTTGTATGTTACTACCTGTTTCGCCCTTGCTTCCTTTAGGATTCTGTTTTTCATACTTGCCATTTTCGTCATGATGTGTCTTGGAGTGGGCCTTGTTTGCTTCCTCTTGAATGGAACCCTTTGTGCTTCCTGGACTTGCGTGACTTCTTTTCTCCTCCAATTCGGGAACTTTTCCCTCCTTACTTTTTCAAACAGGCTCTCTATCCCTTTTTCCTCCTCTTCTTCTGGAATCCCTTAGATGGATATTATTGCGTTTCAGATTGTCCTGCATTTCCCTGAAAGCCTCCTCATTTTTTTAAGTCTTTTTTTTTTCATTTTCTTCCTCTTTCTGAGAGCTTTTTTCTATCTTGTCCTCCAGCTCACTGAGTTCATCCTCTGCTTCATCAAGCCTGCTTCAGATTCCTTCTATTGCATTCTTCAATTCCAAAATTGTATTCTCCATTTCCTCTTGCCCTCTATCGATAGTTTCTATGTCTTTTTCATCCTTATATAGTTTGCAATAAGTTCCTCATAGTTTTCCTGTAGTTTTTGGCAATTCTCTTTGAGCTCTCTGAACTCATCGAGCTTCCTTAGAACAGTTGTTTGGCACTCAATATATGATAGTTTACTTGCCTCTATTTCATTTAGTTCTCTTTGTGGGGATTCGTCCTTTTCCTTTAATTGGGGCAGGGGGTGTTTCTTTTTCTTCCTATTATTTGTGAGACTCTTCTTTTTTGCTTCTGCTTCTTAAATTGATGTCTTGACTTTCCGACTTTGTGGTGTGAACTTTTATGGTGGGAAGCTGCTTTTTTTTCCACCTTTCTTTATGGATCTGCCTCTGATGATGTCAGATATTGACCTCGTCTGACCTTAGGCAGTATTTATGAGACTGTCTGTATCTGTCTCCTCCAGTTGTTAATCTAGTCACTCTGGCCTCAGCAGTCAGGGTGGGGAAGAGTCCCTCCTGTGGGGGAGCTATTGTGTCTCTTCACACTGCTGCTGCTCAGGGTTGGGGTGGGAATGTTTTGCCTCCGCAAGATGGGGCTGCTGTATGAGGGATGAGTCTGCACCAGGGTCTCCCAGGCTACTCCCTCAGTTCTCTCCCCAAAGTCCCCATCTCTAGTCTCTCCCCAAGTGTCTCTAGACGACTCTGTGTCCCCTTTAGCCAGGGATTTACTATCTGTCTCTGCTGCTCTGTACTCAGCACCAGGCCTTTGTAGCATCTGGCTGGGGCTGAGCCTCCTGGGGGCATGGTTATTGTGTCCTTTCATGCTGTTGCCACTTGGGGGAGTGGTCTGCATGAGCAAGATTGCTGCTGCCATATGGGGGAGAAGTCAGCATCAGGGTCCCCCAGCTACTCCATCAGCTCTCTCCCCTATGCCTCTGTTGCCTGACTCTCCTCAAACGTCTCTAGACCACTCTGCATCCCCTTTAGCAAGGGATCTACTATCTGTGACTGCCACTCTGTACTCAGCAGTCAGGCTTGTCAAACATTAGGCTGGGTCGAGCTTCCTGGGGCGGGGCTATTGTGGCTCTTCATGCTGATGCTACTCGGGGCAGGGGGTGGTCTGCCTGAGCAATATGGCAGTTGTAGAATGGGGCATAAGTCAGAAACAGGACCTCACTGTCCACTCTCTCAGTTCTTTCCCCCAAGCTTCCTTCTTCAGTTTCTCCTCAGGCAGCTCCAGCCCACTCCATCCTCACCTCCACTGGAGCCCAGGGAAAGTGGCTGCCACTACAAATTTTTGCATTGGCTCTTTAAATGATTCTTTGCATCTCCAGGTACGTGTTTCTGGCAGAGAGCAACCCTGCCACTTTTCACAGCTGGCTGCTATCTGTGTGCCCTTTTGGCTCTGGTGTTGTAGGTTGGAGATCCCTGTTTATGGTTTAGACCCTGCTCTTCTCAGGGGGATCCAACTGGCCATTTCAACATCCCTCTGGCATTGTCACCCATGGGTGCCTATTCCACCTTCTCGAGCTCTATTACACTCCTTACCAGTTAGGTTGTGCTAAAGCTGATTCCTCTGTCAGTCCAAGGTTTTAGGCTCCTCTCTTGCTATTGTTTAGTTGTTTCCAGGTGATTTCTCCACAATTTAGTTGTAATTCCAGATTGGTCCTAGGAGGAGGTCAGTGTGACTTCCAGTCACTCCTCCGCCATCTTGAAGTCCTCAGTTGCATTTTTACATGTCAATAATGAACTGACAGAAAGGGAATTTAAGAAAACTATCCCACTCACAATTGCTTCCATAAAATAAAGTACGTAGGAATAAACCTAACCAAGGGTGTAAAAGACCTGTACTGAGAAAATTATAAGACACTGAAAAAAGGAATTGAAGAAGATACAAGTAAGTGTAAGTACACCATGTTCATGGATAGGAAGAATGAACATCATTAAAATATCCATGCTACCCAAAGCAAACTGTAGATTAAATACAATTCTTCTCAAGATTCCAATGACATACTTCACAGAACTAGAATAAATAGTTCATAAACTTATTGGGACCCACAGAAAGCCCCTCATAGGAAAACCAATCCTGAGAAAGAAGAACATAGTTGGAGGAATCATGTTACCCATTATCAAACTATACCATAAGGCCATAGTAATTCAAACACCATGGTACTGGCATAAAAACAGACACACAGATCAATGGAACAGAATAGAGTCCAGAAATAATCACACACCTTTATAGTCAAGTAATATCTGACAGAGAAAGCAAGCACATCCAATGGGCTAAAGATAGTTTATTCAATAAATGGTGCTGTGGAAAATGGACAGATATGTGAAGAAAAATGAAACTAGACCACCTTATTACAGCATACATAAGAAAAAATTCAAAATGGATTACAGATTTAAATGTTAGACCTGAAACATAAAAATCTTAGAAGAAAACATAGGCAGCAAAATCTTGGAAATTGCTCTTAGCAACATTTTTATCAGATATATCTCCCCACACAAAGGAAACAAAAGAAAACTAAACAAATGGGACTAAATCAAAGTAAAAACTTTTTGCATGGCAAAGGAAAACATCAACAAAATAGACAACTTACAGAGTGGGAGAACATATTCATCGATACATCTGATATGGGTAAATACCCAAAATTTGTAAAGAACTTACAAAACTCAACACCAGAAAAACAAACAACTCAATTTAAAAATGGTCAAAGGACTTGAATAGTCACTTCTCCAAAGAGGACATATAGATGTCCAATAGACATATGAAAAGTTTCTCATTGTCACTAATCATCAGAGAAATGCAAATTAAAACCACAATGCAATATCATTTCACACCTGTCCAAACGGTTATCATCAATAAATCAACAAACAAGTGCTGGCGAGGATGTGGGGAACAGAGAATACTTTTGTACTCTTGGTGGGAATGCAGATTAGTACAGCCACTATGGAAAGCAGTATGGAAGTACCTCAATAAATTTAAAATGGATCCTCCTTTTGATCCCAATTCTGGGAATATATCTGACGGAACTCAAAACACTAATTTGAAAGAACTTAAGCACCCCTGTGTTCTTTGCAGTGTTATTTACAATCACTAAGATATGGAAGCCACCCAAGTGACCATCAGTAGAAGAGTGAATAAAATAACTATGGCATATTTACACAATGTAATACTACTCAGCCATAAAAAATAGAAAATTTTACCTTTTGTTACAATATGGATAAACTTGGAGAACATTATACTAAGTGAAATAAGCCCATCAGAGAATGACAAGTACCATATGATTTCACTCATATGTGAAATCTAATGGACAAACTGAACTAACAATCAAAATAGAGACAGACTCATAGATAGAGCAGGATGACAGCTATGAGTGGGGAGGTTAAGGTGTGAAGGGACTGGGCTAAAAAGAAAGAAGACACATGGACATGGACAACAGTGTGGTGAAAGTGAGAGGGGGATATATAAGACATACAAGTTGGAAAGGAAGAGGTAAAACTGTCTTTCTTTGCAAATGACATGATGCTGTACATAGAGAACCTCAAAGATTCCATGAAGAAACTACCAGAACAAATAAATGAATTCCAAAAAGTGGCAGGATACAAAATTAATATCCAGATCAGTTGCATTTTTATGTCAATAATGAACTGACAGGAAAATTAAGAAAACAATCCCATTCACAGTTGCTTCAAAAAGAATAAAATACCTAGGAATAAACTAAAATGGTAATGGACAAAAAATACAGTAAAATTTTTAAGTTAAAAAGATAAAAAGGGGAGGAAATAAGGGTGAAGAAAGATTAAAAAGGCTGTGATGCATTTACATAATGCAATACTATGCAGCACTAAAAAGAAGGAAATCTTACCTTTTGTGACAGCATGGATGGACCTGGAGAGCATTATGCTAAGTGTAATAAGCCAGTCAGTGAAAGACAAATACCATATGATTTCACTTATATGTGGAATCGAATGAACAAAATAAACTAACAAGCAAAATAAAATCAGAGGCATAGGAACATGGAACAGATTGATGTCTGTAAGAGAGGAGAGGGGAAGTGGGAACTGGTTGAAAGAAGATGAAGGGATTAGGCAAAGAACATATATGCATGACCCATGACATGGACAATATGTAGGCATTGACTGAAGGAGTGAGGGGATGGTTGAGGGAGCAAAGGGGGAAAATTTGCCAGCTGCAAGATCATAAACAATAAAATATATATTTTTTTAAAACCAAGCCCATTTTCTTATATGCTAGAAATAGCAGTAACTCAGGATATGATGAAAAAGAAGTGAAAAGTTCTTCCTTCTCCCTGTCCTCCACTCCACTTTAGGTCAAAGGAATGGTAGAAAAAGGAGATAGAATGGAGAAATAAACACATGGGTCTAGAGTCCCTGAGGGCTGTCTGCAGACTGAGAAACATCTAAAGGTGGTTCAGGGGAGTGGAAAGCTGAGAACTCTGTCCCACTTTCTGCTGTCTGAGAGTCTTGGAGTAGCTCAGGGTGATGGAGGTGTAAAAACCCAGAGATAGCAAGGGTGGTGGGGAGGCCAAGGCCTGTCTGGGATGCTGTCTTGGGAAGCAGTGTGGGGAAGGGGAGCATTTACCTTTAGGTGTGATGGGGGGGGGAGAATAACCTGATGATACTTAGGCACTTATCAATTAGCAAGGGTAAAGCTCGCTTCCTCCCTTAGAATGGAGGTTCATGAGCAAGAAGAGAGCTGTTATGTCACCTGACGAAGTAACCTTTTTTCTTTGTATATGTACAGACTTTGAAGGGTTGCATGGGTGTAAATCTGTAATTCCACTTAGGCATTTGGCATATCCCAGGCTCTGGACTCAAAGCCTTAAGGACATATGGTCTTCTTTCCTTCTTTTACTAAAACTCAGGAGCTGGTGCTATGATGACTTTTTTCACACAGAAAGAAGCTCTCACTCAGAGAAGTAGAGAGACTTGCCCAAGATCACATACTTCATAAAAGTGTAGTCAGGAAGACACTTCAGGGACAATCTGTCCCTCCACTCTTAGCCACCAGGCACTGCAGCTATGAATAACCAAAGACACCATTTAGATGCACTGCTCCACCCAGGTAGAGGTATAGGGCTGCCACATGCCCACTCCCACTCAGGATGTTCACCTTTGGGTGTTGTTCTAGAGGCAGAAGGGTTGCAGTCAGAATGGTGACCATCACTCCCTTATTTACCAATAAAGAAGCTGCAGAATGAAAATGTGGTACCACAGCTGGGGCCAGGAAAGCCATTCTCCCTTTCCACAATCCACTGGCCCATCCCATGTTGGATGAATGACCCCCAAATGAGTGTAACCTCTGTGCCAAGATGTGCTCCATATCTGGATGTGGAGTGAGCAGAGACCCTGCCAAGTTACCTGTGAAAGATGCCATAGTTCTGCCAGCCTGATATGGAGACACTCTCTGTCTTGCCCCACCCTGATATGAATGAATGGCATCACTAGGCCAGGAATTTTGAAGGTTAGGGGCATCTCACCACAGCCCATCAGGTCTGTTGTTGTGACAGAATTACTGCAATCATTGGGATGGGACCACAAGCTCAGCCGAAGGACATCTGTGAGGAAAACCCTTGTCTTAGGTAGCTCAGGCCGCCATAACAAAATAGCATAGAATAGCCCTGGCTGAGTGTCTCAGTTAGTTGGAGCATCTTCTTGTACACCAAAATGTTGCAGGTTATATCCCTTGGTCAGAGCACATATCTAAGTTGTGGGTTTGATCCCCAGCTGGGATATGTGTGGGAGGCAACCAATCAGTTTCTCTCTCACATCTCTCTCTCTCCCCCCACCCCTTCCTCTTCCTTTAAATAAATAAGCATATCCTTGGGTGAAGACTTATTTTTAACTTTCATAGACTGTGTGGTTTAAACAACAGATATGTATTTTTCAACTTTCTGTATGTTGGATTCCAAGATCAAGGTGCTGGCAGATTCAGTTCCTGGTGAGGGTTCCCTTCCTGGCTTGCAGATGGCGGCCGTCTTGCTGTGTCCTCTCATGGTAGAGTGAGAGAGCTCTGATGTTTCTCCCTCTCCTCACCAACCCTATCAGATTAGGGCCCCACATTTATGACCTCATTGAACCTTGATTATCTCTTCAGATTATTTATCAGCCACACTGGGGGTTAGGCCTTCAACATATGTATTTGGGGGGACACAAACATTCAGTCCATAACTGAACACGTACTTATCATTGTAATAGTCCCAGGTTGCCAGTGTTCCAGATAGAACCAGAAGCATGGAGGTTTTTCCAAGTCCCAGAAGGCTAACTGGCTTCATTCTGTTAAATGCCCTTGCTCAAGGGTGTTCCAGCAGGACATAAACAAAACCCATACGTATGGCCATATTTGATGTTTTTTGACACTTGTTCTAACCTTAGCCGGCAAATATGACAGTGTTAAGCATATACCCTCACAATCATAGTGCAGTATGGAGGACAAGCTCATACAATTCAACAGAATAGAATCTTGTCATCATCAAAATGGCCTCCTACAAACTCAAAGGCAGGGAGACAGGCACCACTAGAATGTTAAAAAGACTCCAAAAAATTTTTCAGAAGTGCTCCCTGTTGAAGCAGATCTTAAGTCCACCCATGAACTCACCTGGATCCCTTTGTCATTCTTTTGGGTTCTATGAATGTATTAAAGACACGGTGGCCATGTTCTCCAATCCACTGAAAGACTCATGTTCTGCTGGGATGAAGCTATAACAAGAACAAGGGCCTGGAACATTTGAAATGGTGTTTCTGATTTGAGTTCATTGTCAACATTGTTTTAAAATGGACAATTTCACCCCCAAATTCTGAAAGATATTTTGTCTTTGGCCTAAAATGTCTTTGCCTTTAAAGTTCTTTTTAACACCAATCATAGTGCTATATATTCTCTGTGAACAACCGGCATTGGGCTTAGTGGAGTGGAATGAGAAAACCTTGCCCTTCTGCCAGTATTTTCAAGACCCTCAGAGAAATTTGCTTTTGATCATCAGAGAACTGCAGGCCTAGCCACTCTTAATTCTGGGAAAGAGAGGGAAGGGTCCCCAAGAGCCTGACAAAGGCTGCATCCCTTTAAAACTCTTGATATAGAGCTGAACTGGACTGGGCTGGCCTCCAGACCCTAAGAGAGGGGCTTGTAGGTACAAAGAACCAGCTGCTCTAGGTTTGAGGAGAGGAGAGAGAGAGATCCTGGGAACCTAGAAGGAGCAGCCCAGGGAGCATTCCATAGTCTCTCCCCAGGCTGGAATAACCAGAAATGAACATGCAGCAAACTATGAGGCCCCCAAAGTCACATTTTCCCAAACAATATCTTAATGGCAGAAGTGTTTGGCTATTTCTTGATATTTTACATTTTCTCTGGAGAGCAGAGGTCACATGGCACAGGAGGAAGGCTAGAAGTTCTGGGTTTAATCACAGCTTGGTAACTTTCTGGCTGTGTGATCTTGGATAACTTAACTAACTCATTCAGGGTTCCCCTGCTAAGAAGGGCCAATCCAAGATGCAGAAGTTCAAAGCCAGTGTTCTTAACTATGATACCACATTGCCAAGCAACAGTTACTGGAAATGGTGTTATTTCAGTCTTTTTAATAATAATAATAATTACAACAACAACAACAACAACAATACACCCTACTAGCACTCAACTGTGTCTAGTATCCTACTACACTACCCAAGTACAGGTGTTTTTTTCACTTCCCCTAAAGAACAATTTCATTCCTTCCACCTGAGAATAGAAACAATCAGACCAGTCTCATCTTCTTGTCATCACACCTACCTACACTTGCATTTATACCTACTTACTTGACTTCCCTGATATAACCACAGAAGATGTTTCACTGCATGCCTTCATATGCATCCTGGACTCCAGGCACCTCATTTTTGCAAGGATTTTGCTCCTACAGTTATCCTCTTTCACTGTTGCATCATGAATTTCTCCATTCTATGGGTCATTCTCCTTATATCTCCCACCACAGTCCTTATCTCCTTCAAGCTTACTGTCTCAGTTGTCACCTCCCTTCATAGAAAATATTCTTGTAAGAGTTATCTATACAGAATATCACCATTTGCTCATTTCCATAGTCTCCCCATTTCACTCCACCATGCCACAACAACAGTTATCATAAAAGCCACCAATGACCTATGTCTTGTCAAAACTACTTGTTAGTTCTCAGTTGATCTGTCATCTCCCTTAATCTATCAACAGCATTTGACCCTTTCCTGACTCCTTCTCACCAGCTCATTCTTTAAATGGTGGAATGCACCAAGGTTCAGTCCTTGAACTTCTCCTCTTTTCTATTTACACTGACCCCTTAGATAATTACATCCAGTCATATGACTATCAGAATATATCATCTCTCAACTCTTAACAATCAGCAACAGCAAAAATCCCAAACAAACCTATTCAAAAATGGGCAAAGGACTTGAACAGACATTTATCCAAGAAAGATATTCAAATAGCCAAAGATACAGGTGCTCAACATCACTGATCATTCAGAAAATACAAATCAAAACCATAACAAAATACCACCTCACACCCAATGAGATGTCTGGCATTTTGAAAAAAACACACAGGAAATAACAAGTGTTGTTGATGATGTGGAGGACTGGAACACTTGTGCATTGTTGAAGAGAATATAAGAGGGTATAGCTACAATGGGAAACAGTATGGAGGTTCTTCAAAAAAATTATAAATAGAATTACCATATGATCCAGCAATTCTGCTTCTGGGTATATAGCCAAAAGAACTGAAAGCTAGTTTGCAAAGAGATACTTTTACACATGAGTACAAAGCAGCATTATTAACATTAGCTAAAACAGAGAAGCAACCTCAAGTGTCCATAGTTGGATGAATAGACAAGCAAAATGTTGTGTATCCATACAATTAAATGTTATTCAGACTTAAAAAGAAAGAAGATTCTGACATATGCTACAACATGGCTGAACCTTGAGGATATTGTCCTAAGGGAAATAAACCAGACACAAAAAGACAAATACTGCATGGTTCCATTTATATGGGGTACTTAGAGTAGTCAAATTCATAGAGACAGAAAGTAGGGTGGCAGTTTTCAGGGACTGGGGACAGGGAAGAATAAGGAGTTAGTGTTTAACAGAGACAGAATTTCAGTTCCACAAGATGAAAGGATCTATAGAGGTGGATGTTTGTGATGGTTGTACAACATTATAAATGTATTTAACACCATTGTACTGTACAGTTAAAAGTGGTTAAGATAGTAAATTATGTTACATATATTTTACCACAATAAAAACAAAGTATATCATCTCTACACTGACAATTCCCTAAATCTTTTCATCACCATCAAGGTCCTGTCTTGAATTCCATACTCAAATATCTGGCTGCCCCTCATCCTTGCCTGAATGTCTAACAGGCATCTCAAAATTAACCTGGTTAACCACACTGTTAACCTGCTGCTCCCAAGCCTTCTACTCCCAGTCTTCCCCATGTAGGTGCATGGCACTGCTATTCCTTCAATTATTCAAGCAGAAAATCTGCAGAGTCTCCTAGGATGGCCAGTTAGTATGGAGTGCCCATTCAAGATTTGTAGCTAGGAATCTCCTCCCATTCCCTCATCCCCACATCCAGTCCAATTAGCAAGTCCTATCAATTCTACCTTTAAAACATATCCCAAGCCAGTCCACACCTCTCCAGCTCCATGACTAACACCCTGCTCCAAACAACTATCATCTCTATTATTGCAATAGCATCTTATGAGCTTCCTAGGGCTGCCATAAGAAATGATAACAGGTCTCTGAAGGTGGAGGCAAAGTAAGTGGGAACTGAACCCATGTGTTCATGCACCCTCTGGGACACTTAGCTCATCTTCTGAAAAACAAAGTGAACAGCCAACAGAATCTTAGCTGATATGAAGTTTGGAAGCCAAAGAATGCAGAGGACACTTCAAAATGGGTGGTAAGGGGGTTTTATAGACAGACAGGGAGGGTCCCCAGGCGTCGTTCCAGAAACCATACCTGCCAAGGGGACAACATCAAAGGAGAGCCTGGTCAGGAATAGAAGCCTAGTGGCTCCCTCCCCTCCCAGGCCTGGGAAACCACACACCCGTGCCGGGAGCGACTTAAAGTCACAAAAAAAGTTTCTAGGGAGAAACAGGCTGCGCGCGCGCGCGCGCGCGCGCGCGCGCGCACACACACACACACACACACACACACACACACACACACACACACACACACACACACACACACACACACACACACACACACACACACAGCTGGTGATGCACCCTAGCTGGGTTGGAGGTCGCCAGCCAGAAAAGTGCCAGAGAATGGGGGGGATTCTGGCTGCACCAGGAGCTGGGAGAAGAGGAGGGCCAGGACTGGCCATGACTGAGATAGACTCTTGACTTGTCAGAGAGTTGGAGTGTGTGGAAAGCCAAGCAGTGACTCGGAGCAGTAGCAGTGTTCACAGAGACTTTTTTCAAAAGGGGAACTGAAGCTTGCTGGGCAGGGACCACGCACACATGCAGCTGCCAGGCCAACAAGGATGGAGGATTGTGGGCGTGATTTGCTTCCACTCAGTGTGTCTGGCAGACTGATCAAAAGGGTGCAAATCGAGGTGGTTTCTCTACCCCAGCCCAGTGAAATGGCGCTGAGTGTAGAGTGCAGGCCACACAGTGCTCTGAGGGCAGTGGGCTGGAAAATGAGCACCTGTGATTACTGTAGCACAGACTGAGCCCCCTTCCTTGGTGGAACCACCAGGAAGGGAAAATTGAGCCCAACCCCCTCCTCCTGCAGGAGCGAGGGTAGTGGGGAGGTCTTTAAAACTGGCTGGACAGGCTTACAAACCAGCAGGGGGGCTTTCTGCAAGACTACAGCAGCAAGATTAACACCTAAGTGGGCCCATTTTGAACTCCCCAAAAGCAGACAAAGTACACTGGGTCCTAGGGCCTTATTTCATTGAGGCCATCAAAACAGGAAGTTAGGAAAGGTTACAACAAGGGGGATTCGGGGTGCCACTCAGACTTGGCTCATACACAGAGCTGCAGATTACATCAAGCAAGAGAGAACTGCCACTTTTACACAGACGCACACCCTCCCCATGAAACAGACAGCTATTTAAGCAGAAACTATGCAAATAAACTGGGACAGACTAAGACGGGAGGTGTAGGGACACGGGGAGCGTGCCCACAATTTTCCCAGAACACTGAACAGTGCCTCCCGGGGAGACACAGAGATCTCACCCTCTCAATCACAATAGAAGTTCCCTCTACAGGTAGGGGAAAGAGATATAAGCTGTGTTGCCGGAAGTTAGCCTACTCATCTGGAACCTTGAGCTGAGAGAAACCAGAGATGGATCCAGAAAGAAGTCAGAAGGTGAATACCAACAGCTGAAACAAATTTCACCTTGCTCTTCATCACACATCAGAACTTGTGTGATTTTTTTATTTCTCTATCCTCTTTTCTTTTTCTGTTTTTTTCTTCCTTTCATATAGCATTTTAATTTTTTTCTTTAACTTCATTCATATTCCAAATAACTCACTACTGTTGGTCTTATTTTTATTACTTTTATTCAAATTATATATTTTTTCATATTATTGTTATTCCAAATCCCACACAGCACCCTTCCCTGGTCTTATTCCAGTTTGCCTTCTTCCTGACCTTTCTTACTATTGTTGTTAATTTTATTTTCTCTCAAACTTCCTCTCTTTTCCATCTTCCTATCCCTTACTCTCACTATTTCTCCTCCATCTAACCTTGCATAAGTGTTCTTCTTAAATCAGCTCACATCTTTACCCCTCTTATAATAGTCTTATTTCCTTTCCACCTTTATAAACTGTGGCTAGCTGGGTGAAATACCATAGTTATTGCTGTACTTCTCCAACGGAATTCCTATTTTTTCAATAACTATTTGTACTTCAAATCCCATAGGACACTCTCTCCCTGTCTTACTCCATTTCATGTTCCCCCTGCTCCTGATAAATTGAGTGAAGAATTCTATTTTACTTTTTTGCCCCTCCCTCAGTCTGGGCTTAACTCCTTACTCTTATTAGTTTGCTCCCCCCATCCTCTCAAAATCATTTTTCTTTATTGTAGACATCTCATATTAACTTCTCTCTTTTGTACAATATTCATATTCCTTACCATCTTTATTAAACTTCATTCAGCTGTCATTGCTATCAACCCTGCTGTAGTTTTTCTGAAATTTTGTTCCCATTGGTCCAATATGTTTTAATTTTACTTCAAACCACCAGTATACTCTTCCTTTTTCTTACTCTATTTTGTCCTTTGCCCTTCTCTGTTTTACTTATGTTTTAATTTTTGTTTTCTCCATTTCTTTGGCTCGGTTCCATCCTTACTCTTATTAATTCTCCTCCTTCTTCTCACTCAAAAACATTTTCTCCTCTTTTAGTCATCTCATATTCGCTTTGGCCTATATTATAATATTCCTAATCTCTCTTCAACTTTATTAGTCTTTGATCAATTGTGGTTGATATTGCTGATGTGGTTGGGGGTTCTTTTTGCTGGTGTAGGTTTGGTTGTCTGGTAATATTGCCTTGTCAAACAACATGTACAATAGTATACAAGACAAGGCAGGAGTTGTGACTATCAGTAAGCCCACTGGAGGGGCAAACCCACCAACAAAGAAGCCACCAATAAGCAAAATCCAAGTACAACAAGAGAGCCCACAAAAATGGAAGAAAAACCAACCCTATAGCTTCCATAGAAGGAGACCAAAGACGCTGCACCACTGAGTCTCACAGAACTCCAACCACAGAAGTCCACCCCACGGAGACAGGCAGGGAAAGCAGAGCATCCTGAGATGCAGAAACAAACAAAACAAGGCACCTAAAATGGGGAGACAAAGAAAGAACCCTCAAACAAAATTAATGGAAGAATCCCCAGAAGAAAGAGCTAAATGAATTTGAGGCAAGCAATCTGACATAGAATTTTAAAAAATAGTTATATGGAGGCTCAAGGAACTCAGTGATAACTACAAGGAACTGAGTGGGAACTACAACAGCATTCAAAAGAAAATAGAAACTATAAACAAGAACCAGGAGGAGATGAAGAATACAATACCTGAAATAAAAAATATATATATTAGAAGAAATCACAAGCAGGTTGGATGAAGCAGAGGACCAAATCAGCGAACAGAAAGACAAGATAGAAAGAAATACCGAGGTATAGCAACAATATGAAAAAAGGCTCAAAAATTGTGAATACAGCATATGCAAACTTCAGGACAACATGAAACATAACAACATTTGCATCATAGGATACCAGAAGGAAAAGAAAAGGAGCAAGGAATAGAAAAAATTTTTGAAAAACTAATGATAGTAAACCTCCCTAACATGGAGAGGGAAAAAGTGATGTAAGTTCAGGAAGCACAGAAGGTTCCAGTAAAGATGAATGCAAAGAGAACCTACCCAATGACATGTCATAATTAAAATGCCAAATTTTAAAGACAAAGAGAGAATCTTAAAGGCACCAAGGGAGAAACAGAAAGTAACATACAAGGTAGCTCCAATAAAGGCTAACAGCTTATTTCTCAACAGAAACACTACAAACTAGAAGAGAATGGCAAGAAATATTCCAAATAATGAAAATCAAAGGCCTCTAATCAAGACTACTCTATCCAGCAAGGCTGTCATTTAAAATAGAAGGCAAAAAAAGGAGTTTACCAGACAAAAGAAGGTTAAAAGAGTACACCTCCACCAAACCAGCATTGCAAGATATGCTAAAGAGCCTGCTTTAAGAAGATGAAGGAAAAGAGTGAGAGAGAAAGGAACACAGGTACAAAAGGAAAAATGTCAATGAATAAGTATCCATTAATAATAACCTCAAATATAAATGGATTAAATGCACCAACCAAACGACAGGGTATCTGATAGGATAACGAAACATGACCCCCATCTATGCTGTCTACAAGACACCAACCTCACAACAAAAAAAAACCTACACAAACTGAAAGTGACGGGTTGGAAATAAATATTCCATGCAATTGGACAGGGGAAAAAAAGCCAGAGTAGCAATACTTATGTCAGACAAAATAGATTTTAAAACAAAGGCCATAAAAAGAGAAAAAGAAGGCCACTTCATAATTCTTAAGGGAAGAATCCATCAAGAAGCTATACACATTGTAAACATATATGCACCAAACATAGGAGCACCTAAATGTATAAGGGAAATCTTGGAGGACTTCAAGAAAGATATAGATAGCAACACACTTAAAGTAGGGGATTTTAACACCCCACTGTCAACAATGGACAGTCCTCCAAACAAAGAATCAACAAAGGCATTGTGGCACTGAATTACAAGTTAGATCAAATGGACTTAACTGATATATACAGAATCTTCCATGCCAAAGAAACAAAATATGCATACTTTCAAATGCACGTGGAACATTTTCAGATAGACCACAAGATAGAGAGGACACAAAACAAACCTCAACAAATTCAAGAAAGCTGAAATCATATCAAGCATTTTCTTGTTTCACAATGGCTTAAACTAGAAACCAACCTCAAGGAAAAAACTGAGAAACAGTCAAATCTATGGAGACTGAAAAACATGTTAATAAACAATGAATGGGTCAACAGTGAGATCAAGGAAGAAATAAAAAAAATTTCTGTAAACAAATGAAAATGAACACATAACCCAAATCCATGGGACACAACAAATACAGTCCTGAGAGGGAAGTTCATAGCAATACAAGCTTACTTTAAAAAGATACAAAAGTTTCAAATAAATGATCTAACTCTACATCTACAACAACTAGAGGAACAACAACAAACAAATCCCAGAGTGAGTAGAAATAAGGAAATAATCAAGATCAGAGCAGAATTAAATGATATAGACACTAAAAGAACAATTCAAAGGATCAACAAATCCAGGAACTGATTCTTTGAAAAGATAAAATCACCAAGCCTTTAACCATACTCATCAAGAAAAAAAGAGAGAGAACACAAATCAATAAAATCAGAAATGAACAAGGAGAAATTATCAATGATACCACAGAAATACAAAGGATCATAAGAAATTACTATGAACAACTATATGCCAAGAAATTTGTAAACCTGGGCAAAATGGACAAATTTCTAGAAATATATACTCCTCCAAAACTGAGTCAAGAAAAAGTAGAAAGCCTGAATAGTCTGATAACAGCTGGTGAAACTGAAGCAGCAATCAAAACACTCCCAGCACACAAAAGCACTGGATTAGATGGCTTCACAGGAGAATTTTACCAAACATTAGTGAAGAGCTAACCCCAATTCTTTTCAAATTATTCCAACATATCCAAGAATATGGAAGACTCTCAAACTTTTCTATGAGGCCAGTATTATCTTAATTCCCAAATCAGGTAAAGACACAACAAAGAAAGAAAACTACAGGCCAGTATCACTGATGAACATAGATGCTAACATCCTCAACAAAATATTGAAAATCCAGATCCAGAAATACATTAAAAAGATCATGCAACATGATCAAGTGGGATTCATCCCACAGATGCAAGGGTGGTACAATATATGCAAGTCAAAGAATATAATATATCACATAAACAACATGAAAGACAAGAAACACATGATCCTATCAATTGATGCTGAAAAAGCATTTGACAAAGTACAGCGCCCATTTATGATAAAAACACTCAGCAAAGTGGAAGCAAAGGGGGCATACCTCAACATAATAAAGGCCATTTATGAGAAACATACAGCTAGCATCATACTCAATAGGCAAAAACTAAAAGCTTTCCCCCTAAGATCAGGAAAAAGAAAGGGGTTTCTGCTTTCACTGCTTCTATTCAACATAGTACGAGAATTTCTAGTACAATGATCAGACAACAAAAAGAACTAAAAGGCATCCAAATTGGAAAAGAGGAAGCAAAACTGTTACTGTTTGCAGATGACATCAGATGACATGATAGTGTACATTGAAAACCCTATAGACTCCACCAAAGAACTACTTGACCTAATAAACTAATTTGGCAAAATGGCCAGATACAAAGTCAATATTCAGAAATCAAAGATATTTTTGTGCACTAACAGTGATATATCAGAAACATAAATTAAGGGAAAAAGTCCCATTTATTATAGCAACAAGAAAAATAAAATAGGAATAAACTTAACCAAGGAGGTAAAAGACCTGTATTCAGAAAACTATACAACACTGAAGAAAGAAATTAAGGAAGACATGAATAAATGGAAGCATATACTGTGTTCATGGATTGGAAGAATTAACATCATTAAAGTGTCCATACTGCCCTAAACAATCTATAGATTCAATGTAATCCCTATCAAAATACCAATGACCTATTTCACAGATACAGAACACATATTTCAAAAATTTTTATGGAACCATAAATGGCCCTGAATATCCTCAGCAATCTTGAGAAAGAACAAAATAGGAGGTATCACAATATCTGATATCAAACTATACCACAAGGCCATTATAATCAAAACAGTTTGGTACTGGCATAAGAACAGAAACAGAGACCAATTGAAGAGAATAGAGAGCCCAGAAACAAATCCATGCCAATATGGCCAATTAATATTTGACAAAGTGGGCAGGAGTATAAAATGGAGTAAAAAGCTTCTCTTCAATAAATGGTGGTGGGAGAGCTGGACAGCTACATGCAAAAAAAAAAGGAACTCAACCACCAACTTACATCATACACTAAAATAAACTCAAGATGGATAAAAGACTTAAATATAGGTCATGACACCATAAAAGTCCTACAGGAGAACATAGGTAGGAAATTTTCAGATAGTCCACACAGCAATATTTTCACTAATACATCTCTTTGGGCAAGGGGTATAAAGGAAAGAATAAACAAATGGGACTTCATCAAACTAAAAAGTTTCTGCACAGCTAAAAAGAAAATCAATAAAATGAACAGGGAACCAACTGTATGGAAAACATAATTGCCACTGATATATCAGATAAGGGTCTGATTTCCAAAATATATAAAGAACTCACAAGACTCCATGCCAGGAAGACAAACAATCCAATTAAAAAATGGACACTGTTGGTGGGAATGCAGACTTTGCAGTCACTGTGGAAAACAATATGATATTCCTCAAAAAACTAAAAATGAAATTTCATTTTGACCCAGCAATTCCAATGCTGGGATTATACTCTAAGAATCCTGAAACCAATTCAAAAGAACTTATGCATCCCAGTATTCACAGCAGTGCAACTTAAAATAGCCAAGTGCTGGAAACAGCCTAAGTGCCCACCAGTAGATGAGTGGATCATAAAACTGTGGTACATTTACACAATGGAATACTACACAGCAGAAAGAAAGAAGGAGCTCCTACCCTTTGCAACAGCATGGATGGAATGTATATTGCTAAGTGAAATAAGCCAGGCAGTGAAAGACAAATACCATATGATCTCACCTATATGTGGAAGCTAATCAACAAAACAAACAAGCGAGTGAAATAGAACCAGAAACATGGAAATAAAGAACAAACTGACAGTGACCAGAGGGGAAGTGGGGCATAACAAGGGCAAAAAGGGGAAGGGGCCAGCCAAGGAGCATGATTAGAGGATGATGGTCACAGACAATGAGGGGTGATTGACTGTGGGTGTGGGGGGGATGGGACAGGAGAGAGCAATGGGGGAAACGGTGGGACAACTGTAAATGATCAATAATAAAAGAAATGAAGAAAGAAAAAAGAAATTATAACAAAGTGGGTGGGTTAAAACAACAGGGATTTATTATCTCAGTTTGGAAGTTAAGTCTAAAATCAAGGTTTTTGGAAGCCACAGTCCATATGAATAATCTAAGGCAGAGTAATTCTTTCCCTCTTCCAGAATCTAGTGGCTACAAGCATTCATTGGCTTGTGACAGCATCATTTCAATTTCTGCTCCTCTCTGTCTTCACATGACGTTCTCCTCTTCTCTTTATTTGTAAAGACATTTTTCTTTGGATTTAGACCCACTCAGGAAATCCAGGATGATCTTCATTTCAAGATCCTTAACTTTGTTGCAGGTCAGACCATTACAGGTTGGACCATTATGGGATTATGGTGAGTGCATCCATCCTTTCATCTCTGTGGTGCCTTGGCCTTGGTGCACCACTGCAGCCCATGGGGAGAGCAGGCCTGGTGGTCCAAGAGGATAAGAGACTTGAAAGAAGTCAATGCATACAGGATATATTCTATTGATTTGAGAGAGAGAACAAAGTATCAGTGTGAGAAACATTGGTTGGTTGCCTTCTGTACATACTCCTACTGAAGATCAAGATCCAGCCCACACCTAGAAACACTCTCAAAGCAGTGGCAGCTTCTGCAGTGACTTGGGACATTTACTGACACTAGTCAGGTCTGCAACTAGTCTAAGATTGAAAACAGGCCAGCAAGCAAAGACAGGCAAGGCAGATCCTGAGATGACTTGGGATGTTTGCTGACACATCTCTGGACCCAGTGCTGATATAAGCCAGCTTTCCAGAGCAGCTTGGCCTACCCTCGGCACTGCCAAGCCCAGAGAAATCAGCCACAAACCGTGTATCACTTGTAGCTTTGAAAAGGTTGCCAAAGGTCAGATGTGGACAGCCTCTGACATTAGCTCACACTGAACTCACAGATCAGAGTAGCATCCAAAGGGAGAAACCAGCAGGCAAGAACCAAACTCTGCTAGACCAATCCACTTGGTTGTTTTTTCACTATTTTCACTACTTTTCTTTTTCATAGCCTTTTTATTTTTTTAGTCTATTTTTCTTTTTCTTTGTTTTTTGGTACTCTATTTTTCCTTTCATAGCTCCTATTTTACTTTAACTTGCTTACACCATTGTTCCCTTCCTCTCTCCTTATTATTTGTTACTTTTTCTGTGTTCCTTTTCCTCATTTTCCTTTTTCAATTCATTACTAGTATTACTTCTCTTCCTCTTTCTCCTCTCATAACCACTTTTCTTTCTTTTGGTCTTCTCATATTTTTTTCTTTTCCCTCTTTTTCTACCATTCTATTTCTTTTTCTGCTTTTATTTTTCTTAGCTCTCTTGTCTTTGATATTGCTGTTGTGGTTGGAGGAGGGGGTCTCTTGTTTTGTTTTGCTTTGTTCTGCCAGCACCTATACAAGAGCAAACAACACGTGGGGGAGGTTGAGCCTCTTAGTCAGCTAGGTATAGGGCAATTCCCACCAATGAATGGGCCAATATCAATCAGGACACAAATACAGCATTAGAGTCTACATAACCCACACAAAAGACATTCCTAGAGCTTGAAGATCAAGAGATCAATGACTCTGTATCCCTGGTCCCACAGGATTCCTAACACATAGGGCCGCTCCACAAGACAGAATCAAAGCAGATGTATCTAATACATAGAAAAAAACACAAAGAGACAACTAAAATGAGGAGACAAAGAATTAAGCCCCAAATAAAAGAAAAGGAGGACTGTCCAGAAGAAGAGATAAATGAAATCAAGGCAAACAATTTATCAGACATAACATTCAATGTTATAACATTCATAACATTATAAGGATGCTCAAGGAAATTAGTGAGAACTACAAGGAACTTAGTAGGGACTACATCAGCATGTAAAAGAACATATAAACCTTGCATAAGAACCAGTTAAAATTAAAAATGCAATATTTGAAATGAATAACACACTAGAAGGAATTAAGAACAGGATAGATGAATCAGAGGATCGAATCAGGGAGTTGAAAGACAAGGTAGGAAAAAAAAAAAAACACCCAGCCACAGCAACAAAATTAAAAAAAAAAAAAAACCTCAAAAAGAATGAGGATAGTTTAAGGGAGCTTTGAGACAGCACGAAATGCAACAATATTAGCATCATAGGGATACCAGAAGGTGAAGAAAGGGAACAAGTGATAGAAAACCTGTTTGAAGAAATGACAGAAAACTTCCCTAATTTGGTGAGAAAGAGAGTCACACAAATTCAGGAAGCACAGAGCGCCAGTCAGGGTGAACCCAAAAAGGCTCGCACCAAGACACATCAAAATAGAATGGCAAAATTTAGAGACAAAGAGAGAATCTTAAAGGCAGCAAGAGAAAAACAGCTAATTACATGCAAAGGTGTTCTGGTAAGGCAGTCAACTGATTTCTCAACAGGAACTCTATAGGCCAGAAGAAATTGGCATGAAATATTCTGAGTAATGAAAAGCATAGACTTGCAACCAAGACTATTCTACCCAGCAAGGCTCTCATTTTGCCAGAAGGCAAAATTAAGATTTTCCCCAGATTTTTTTTTAAAAAAAGGCTAAAGAAATACAGTTCCAGCAAACAGTATTGCAAGAGATGCTAAAGTGACTGCTTTAAGAAGAATAAGAAATGGAGGGGGGTGGGACACAGGTACAAAGGGAAAAAATGGCAATGAATAGGTACCTATCAATAATAAGCTTAACTGTAAATGGATTAAATGCTCCTATCAAAAGACGTAGGAGAACTGAATGGAGAAGAAAACACGACCTGCATATTATGCTCTCTACAAGAGATCCACCTCAGAACAAAAGAATTACACAGCCTGAAAGTGAAGAGATGGAAAAAATATTCCACGCAAATGGACATTAAAAAAAAAGCTGAGATATAAATACTTATGTCAACAGACCAACTAACTATAGACTTCAAAACTAAAACCATAAGAAGTGACAAAGAAGGTTACTACATAATACTTGAGGGAGCAATCCAACAAGAGGATATAACTCTTTTCCATACATATGCACCCAATATAGAAGCACCTAAATATATTTTTACAATATTGGAGAGCTTTAAGATACTAAATAATTAATGGATTAACAATGAGTTCAAGGAAGAAATCAAAAAGTACCTAGAATAAATGAAAATGAACACACAACATCCAAAAACTATGGGACACAGCGAAAGCAGTCCAGAGAGGGAAGTTCAGAGCATTACAGGTCTACCTAAAGATGATGAAAAACAAAATCTCAAACAACCCAACCCTACCCTACATCTAAAAAAAAAGCTAGAGGAACAAGAGTAAACAAAGCCCAGACCAAGAAGAAGGAAGGAAAGAATCAAGATCAGAGCAGAATTAAATGACATAGAGACTAAAAGAACTATTCAAAGGATCAATGAATCCAGGAGCTTGTTCTTTGAAAAGATAAACAAAATTGGCAAAACTTTAACCAGATCACTCAAGAAAAAAAAGAAAGGACCCAAACAAATAAAATCAGAAATGAAAGATAAGTAACAACTAATACCACAGAACTACAAAGGATTGTAACAAATTACTACAAACAGCTATATGCCAAGAAATTGGAAAACTTTGGTAAAATGGATAAATTTCTAGAAACATGAAATCTTTCAAAACTGTATCAGGAAGAAACAGAACACCAGAGTAGACTGACAACAACTAGTGAAATTGAAGCAGTCATCAAAAAATGCCCAGGACTCAGAAGCCCAGGACCAGATTGTTTCATAGGTGAATTTTACCAAACATTCAATGAAGAATTAATACCATTCGGTCTCAAACTATTCAAAAAAATTCAAGAAGGAAGACTTACAAACTCTTTTTACAAAGCTAGTATTATTCTAATTCCAAAACCAAGTAAAGACAAAACAAAGAAAGAAAATTATAGGCCAATATCTCTGATGAATATAGATGCTAAAATTTTCAACAAAAGTAGCAAACTGGATCCAGCAATACATTAAAAAGATCATACATCATGATCAAGTCGGATTTATTCCAGGGATGGAAGGAAGGTACAATATTCATAAGTCAATAAATGTGATACATTACATCAACAAAATGAAAAACAAAATCACATTATCATATCGATAGATACAGAAATAACATTTGATAAAATCCAGCACCCAGATATGATAAAAAACCATTCCGCAAAATGTAAATAGAGGGTGCATACGTCAATATAATAAAAGCCATATATGAAAAACCTACTGCCAATGTCATACTCAATGAGAAAAAGCTAAAAATGTTTTCCTTAAGACCAGGAACGAGATAAGGCTGTTGCTTTCACCACTCTGATTCAACATAATACTGGAATCCTAGCCACAGCAATTAGATAAGAGGAAATAAGAGGCATCCAAATTGGAAAGGAGGAAGTAAAACTATCATTATTCACAGACGACATTGTAGTGTACATAGAAAACCCTATAAGCTCCACCAAAATATTACTTTACCTAACAAGTGAATTTGGCAAAGTAGTGGGATACAATGTCAATATTCAGAAATCATTGGCATTTTTGTACACCAACAATGAAATATCGGAAAGAGAAACTAAGAAAAAAATCCCATTTACTATTGTAACAACAACAACAACAACAAAAATAAAGTACCTAGGAATACATTTAACCAAGGAGGTAAAATATCTGTACTCAGAAAACTACAACACTGAAGAAAGAAATTGAGGAAGACAGAAATAAATGGAAGCATATACCCTGTTCATGGATTGGAAGAATTAACACCATTAAGATGTACATACTTTCCTAAGCAGTCTATAGATTCAACGCAACCCCTATCAAAATACCAATGACCTATTTCACAGATACAGAACAAATATTTCAATAATTTATATGGAACCATAAATGACCTTGAATAGCTTCAGCAATTTTGAGAAAGAAAAACAAAATAAGAGTGATCACAATACCTGATACCAACCTATATTACAAGGCCACTGTAATCAATACAGTCTGGTACTGGCATAGGAACAGGCGCATAGATCAATGGAACAGAATAGAGAGCCCAGAAATAAACCCATGTCTCTGTGGTCAATTAATATTTGACAAGGAGGGCATGAGCATGTAGTAGAATAAAGACAGTCTCTTAAATAAATGGAGTGGGGAGAACTGGTCTGGCACATGGAAAGACATGAAGCTAGGCCATCAACTTACGCCATTCATCAGAATAAACTCAAAAGGAATAACAGACTTAAATATAAGTCAGAATACCATAAAAATCCTAGTGGAATACATAGAGAGGAAAATTTCAGGTATCTCATGTAGCAATATTTTTGCCACTATATCTCCTAGGGCATGGAAAACAAAGCAAAACAAAACAAAACAAAACACCAAAACAAAACAAATGGGACTAAATCAAATTTTAAAGCTCAGCATGGCTAAAGAAACCATCATCAAAATAAAAAGGGGCCCACTATATTGGAGAACATATTTGCCAATGGTGCATCAATCAGACAGAGTTTAATCTCCAAAATATAAAAAGACCTCATCCGACTCAACACCAGATAGGCAAACAATCCAATTTAAAAATGGGCAAAGGACCTGAATAGACACTTCTCCAAGTAGGACATACAGATGGTCAATAGACATATGAAAAAATGCTCAACATCACTAGCCATTAGAGAGATACAACTTAAAGCCACAATGAGATACCATCTCACACCTGCCAAAATGGCGATAATAAACAAATCAACAGATAACAAGTGCTGGCGAGGCCGTGGAGAAAAGAGAACCCCAGTGCACTGTTGATGGGAATGCAGGCTAGTGCATCCACTGTTGAAAACAGTAGGGGGCTTTCTCAAAAAATTAAAGACAGAACTGCCTTTTGACCCAGCGATTCCACTGCTGGGATTATACCCTAAGAACACCGAAACACCAATTCAAAAGAATATATGCACCTCTATGTTCATAGCAGTCCTATTTACAATAGCAAATATTTGGAAAGAGCCTAAGTGTCCATCAGTAGATGAGTGGATAAAAAAAGCTGTGGTACATTTACACAATGGAATACTATGCAGCAGAAAAAAGATGGAATTCCTGCCTTTTGCGACAGCATGGATGGAACTGGAGAGCATTATGCTAAGTGAAATAAGCCAGTTGGTGAAAGATAAATATCATATGATCCCGCTAATAAGAGGAATCTAATGAACAAAAAATAAACTGATGAGCAAAATAGAACCAGAGACATGGAATCATGGAATAGACTGACAGCTGTAAGAGAAGATGAAGGAGGTGGGGACTGGTTGAAAGGAGGTAAAGTGATTAGGCAAAGAACATACATGAAGGACCCATGGACATGGACAGCAGTATGGGGGCTGACTATGGAAGTGAGGGTGGGCTGAGTGAGAGGGGAAAATGGGATATCTGTAATAGCATAAACAAAAAAAAATTTACCCATAAAATATAGGCCATTAATTACGTTTATAATACTTTGAATATAATTAATTTAATCTATGATTTAAACTCAGTTAACTGATTAATTTATGTATTATGTTTTATATATGTAAATTATATCTTTCTGTCTTAATGTACTTGAATAGCATACGTCTAACTCAGGTCACATAAAACAAATTATTTTGGATTTAAAAAGGAAAAGATCCTTGACTTAATTACATCTGCAAAGATCCTTTTTAAAAATAATATCACATTCACTGGTTCTAGGTAGACATATTTGAGAGGGGCACCATTTAACCCCTACAGCATCCAAACTGGTCGCCCTGCTTTTACTCCTGCGTCCTCCACAAGCCCCTTTTCCACAACCATCAGAGTGACAATTCCCCTAGCTTACTCAGCCCCACAGCCTGAGCCCCTGCTCAGTTCTTTCATTTGTCTACCACCCTGTCCACGTTCATCATGCTCCAGCCATATGGTCTTTCTTTCTTTCCTCATCACACCAAACTTCTCTCCACGTAGGACTTTTGCACCTACTGGTCCCTCTACCTAGAATGCAATTCTATGTCTTCTTAGTGGTGAATTCTTCTCAGAATTCAGATCTAAGTTTAAAGGGCACATTGTTGATGGCATTTCTGACTATCTAAACTACTTATTCTCTACTGCTTCACAACACATTTGTTCTCCATTTAGGACTTTCCTCTTTCCCTCAGCTTATTGTTGTCTCCGCACTAGCACATACATTCCATGAAGGTGGGAGTTTGTGTCTGAATTGTTCACTGATGTTTCCTTGGCACATAGAACAGTGGCTGGCATGCATTAGGGGCATAATAAATATTTGGAGGGATGAATAAATGCACTGGCGTAAAGACTGGGCAAGGCCTTCATCCTAAATAAGCACAGGATTAATTTTATGGGGTTTTTATCCCTTTCAAAAAAACCACGACATTTGAGGAATGATTTAAAAGTCTTGGGACTATTTAGAATAGAGACGACTGAGAGCAAATGGACTCCCCTTCAAACCTCTGGGGGCCTCTCCTTATCACCCAACTGTGGTAACTTGTGAAATGACATTGGCTTGTGTATCAAACTTGCTCTATGAACTTGGGCAGTTTCCTTTCCCTCCCTGGTCATCAGTTTCCCCACCTAGAGATAAAGGAATTGGATCAAATCTTCAAGTTCTTTCTAGTGCCAACACTTGGCTCAGCCAATTGATTCTCTTCTGTGGTTCTGGAGCCAGAACCTCTGTTTGAATCTAGCCACTACCACTTTCTTACTACATTATCTCAAAACTATTTATCTCCTCTGAGCCCTAGTATGCACATGAGGAAAATAAGCATAATAATAAGACCTGCCTTGGAGGGTGGCTGCAAGGACCCAGTGAGAGACCCATAGCAAGGGAAGCAACTGCCCCAGTGCCTGACACTTAGTCAGTGCTCAATGAGTCTTAGCTGTTATCATCTTATTATGACTGACACTTAATTGTCCTTAAATGTTTCTAACACTAACAGGATCACTGAAAATGCTGACAAATTTAAAACCTGAAGCTGCTATACAGGAGAGACAGTCTCCCTTTGTAAATCCTTTGAGAAGGATCCAATCAAAACTGATTTCATTTTTCAAGTGGCATGACTTGGGATTTGGGGAGCCCACCAGGCACAACTCTCCTGACATTTAGGGTAACGTGGCTGGAGAGAGACAACTGTTCTCTCAGCATCTGGGTACTTCGATGGATTCTGTTTTCCTAGGGAGGTTGTTTCTTGATGCAGAATGATTTATTCTAATCAAGATACTTCAATGTTCAAACTGTTAAATATAAATAGGTTAGAACAGTGTGAAAGTGTGGCTGAGAGGCATTAAATCAGAGCAGGCTTTCCTGGGATGAATCTAAAATAAACATGCATATAGCATGCAGAAATGGCAGTGATAGAAACCTCAGGCTCTGACTGACAAAGACTACAGGAAACAAGGAGGCATATTTCCAGGGAAGGACTTCTCATGCTCCCCCCGCCAAGCATTTTCTTTTCAGGATGCTATGTGGAGGCTTCCAACAAACCCAGACACCTGGGCCAGAATGACATCCCTCCCAGTCAAGAGAATGCCAGAAATGGGTGTGACAATGAAATGCAATAAGGGCGCCCATAGAAATTTAATCTGGCTGTCACTAGGGACATTCTGGGTCTTTGGACAGTAGACCAAGAAGAACCCTTTCTGAATTGGGATTCCTGGGCCTCCCCTTTGCAAGAAAAACTGTCATATCAAGATTAGGACTCTAGAACAAATTGGGGAGCTTAAAGCTACCTTGAAGTTGGCTGCAGGTGGGGGTGAGAAGCTTAGAGGAAGCCAGAGACCAAGCCATGTCAAACAGCAGTAGGTGGCCCTGAGCAGTCATCCTGGGAGGGCTGTGGGCTGTACCATTGGTGATCAATCAAAATAGCCCACATCATTTCTTTGAGTGGAAACCAAGTGAAGCACTGCGTATCATTCTCCTTTGCTGTTAGGGAAACTTGGTGGCAAAATTTGGAAAGCACCAGCATATTGGGATAAAATATAGTCTTTGTCATCAGATGGACTTGAATTTCCATTTCACTTCTGTTGTGCGTTGAATTTTGTCTCTCCCCCCAAATTCATATGTTGAAATACTAACCCCAATACTACAGAATGTGATCCTATTTGGAAATGGCATTGTTGCAGATTGAATTAGATAAATTAGGATGAGATCATAGTGGATTAGGGGGGGCCCTAATCCAGTATAACTAATGTCCTCATCATCAGGGGAAGTTTGGACACAGACTTGCACACAGGAAAAAGACAGCCTTGTGAAGATGAAGACAGAGATCAGGAGGATGCTTCTGTAGGCCAACAAGCACCAAAGACTGCCAGCAAAATATCAGAGGCTGCAGAGAGACCTGGAACATATTCTCCCTCACAGCCATCAGAAGGAACATACACTGGTGACAGCTTGATTTCAGACTTCTAGTGTCCAGAACTGGGAGATAATACATTTTTGTTGTGTATAATTTGTGGTAGTTCCTTACGGCAGCCTCAGAAAACTAATACAACCTCCCTCCATAGCTTGACCTCACCATTAAGAAGATCATTGGGACCTTAAGCATGATGCTAATACTTGGAGATGATGATACCTGCCTTAGAAACTGGTGAGAGGATGAGTGACTAAATAAGAAAAGCAGGCCCTGCTCAGACTCCTACTGGGCTGTAAACGAGGCAATATCCACATATGGAGATTCCGAAGTCAGCATGGAGAAATGATCGAAATGGGCTATCAGGCTGAGTCAGTCTAACTTTTGGGGTAATGGAGAGGCCAGACCAGTGAAGGCTTACCACAAGCTGGGGTGGCCATGGAAGGTAGAGGGGAGGTACTTCTCCAAGGGTGAAAGCAGTGAATTGACACTCAGTGTCCAAGGTAGAACCTGTTAGGCCCCTGCCTACTCTCCTCCCTAAATTCCCAGAAGCCCTTGGTATTCTCCCATAGCTGGTAGGAAAGTGGCAGAAATGGGGGTAAATTGCTCAACCTTGTGCCTGGCACAGATGTAACATAGGCTCAGGAATGCCCATGGGCCCACCAGACAACAGAAGAAGAAACCAGGTCAAAGCTTTCAAATCAGTGCTTCCCAGAACAACAGGCACTTCCAGTCAGGTCCATGGCCCAGGCATGGGTTGAGTAGGGTTTCCTTCTTTCCCTCCTTCCCTCCTTCCTTCTTCCCTTCCTCCATTTGTCCCTCCTTCCTTTCCTACCTTCCTCTCTTCCTCCCTTCCTTTCTCCCTCCCTCCCTCCCTTCCTTCCTTCCTATTTAATCTTTATTGTATTTTTTCCAATTGTCATTTCATCCCCATATACCCACCTCCCCCCAGCAATCACCACCCTGTTGTCCATGTCCATGAATCCTTTTTCCTTTTTGCTCAATCACTCCATCCTCTTACCTATCCCTGCCTACTAGCTGTCATCCTGCTCTCCATCTATGAGTCTGTCCCCATTTTCCTTGTTGGTTCAGTTGGCTCATTAGATTCCACATATGAGTGAAAATACCATATTTGCCTTTCTCTGACTGGCTTATTTCACTTTGCATAGTGTTCTCCAGGTCTATTCATACTATTACAAATGGTAAAATTTCCTTTTTTTACAGGCAAGTAGTATTCCATTGTGCAAATGTCCCATAGTTGTTTTATCTATTCATCTACTGTTGGACACTTGGGCTTCTTCCATATCTTGGCAATCATAAATAACGCTGCAATCACCAAAGAGGTGCTTATGTTCTTTCTAATTAGTGTTTTGGGTTCCTTCAGATATATTCCCAGAAGTGGAATCACTGGATCAAAAAGTAGGTCCACTTTTAATATCTTGAGGTATCTCCATACTGCTTTCCACAGTGGCTGCACCAATCTGCATTCCCAACAGTGCACTATGGTTCCCCTTTCTCCACATCCTTGCCAGCACTTGTTGTTTGTTGGGGTTTTTTCTTTAGAAAAATTTTTAAAAGATTTAATTAATTAATTAATTGATTTATTTATTTATTCATTTATAGAGTGGAAGGGAGGGAGAAAGAAAGAGAAACATCAATATGTGGTTGCCTCTCACATGCCCTCCCCCGCCCCAACCGGTGGCCTGGCCCACAACCCAGGCATGTGCCCTGACTGGGAATCCAACCGGCTATCCTTTGGTTCACAGGCCGGCACTCAATCCACTGAGCCACACAAGCCAGGGCTGTTGTTTGTTGATTAATTGATGATAGCCATTCTGACAAGTGTGAAATGGTATCTCAGTGTGGTTTTAATTTGCATTTCTCCAATGATTAATGACGTTGAGCATGTTTTCATATGTCTGTTGGCCATCTGTGTGTCCTCCTTGGAGAAGTGTCTATTTAGGTCCTTTGGCCATTTTTTAATGGGATTGTTTGTTTTTTCATGTTAAGTTTTGTATGTACTTTATAAGTTTTAAATATTAACCTCTGCTTTCTTCCCTAGTCTCTTGTTCTCACACCAGTCTCTAAGTCAGTCATTACCATCTCCAATTGCCTGCTCGGAGTCTCAGCGATTTCATCAACAGGCACATCTATAGAGGGAAGCAGGATGGGAATTCAAGTCCATCTGATTCAAAAGGCTCCCTTTTTTTCCACCAACATGCACTTGCTTCTCAAGTTTTTTCATTGGGTCTCCAGAAAAGAATGAGATGCAAGCCCGAGGATGGTCTGGGACAGCCCCATGTTGCTCTTTTGATACCTTATATTTCAAAAATCCATAGGCCCTGGCCAGTGTGACTCATTTGGTTGGAGCATCATCCTGCGTACTGAAAGGTTGCAGGTTCAATTCCTGGTCAGGGCACATGTCTAGGTTTTAGGTTCAGTCCCTGGTTGGGGCACGTACAAGAGGCAATCGATGGCAGTCTCCCTTTCTCTCTCCTGCTCTCTTTTCCTTCCCGTCTCTCTAAAATCAATAAGCATGTCCTCAGGTAAGGATTAAAAAAAACCCATAGGAAGCTTGCATTTAAAAGCATGCTACATCCACATTTCTTTAAATATAATAAAATAATCTTTCTGTTAACACTTAAAGTAACTATCTCCCTCCAGCTTTGGAGTAAAATTGACCCTACAAGAAGACAGGCTGTATGGATCCTAGCTGGAGAGGCCTGGCATTCTACCAGTTGCCATTTGGTATTAAAAAGAGCTCACCCCTTACACTTTCCCCTTTTCCCTAGGGAACAAGAGGTGCCTCTTTGCACACTGCCCTTAGGGTGCAGGCTAAGAGGGTCACGGCTCCCCCAGAACTCCTGGTCTTCTTCACTCCCCTTCCCAGAGATGGCACCAGTTCCTCCAGCAGACCCCATGCTGTCCTGGACAAGCCCTGTGTGTGCTCCCGGCTCCCATGAGGGAGGGTTCAAGGACTTGCATGCCTCACCGAGGCTGAGGGATTTGTGAGAAAAAGACAGTGGCTGTCTTACTGAAGGGGAGTTCCATATGCACATGTCTGTGGCAGGAAGGTAGTTGTTATAGAGTGAATGTTTGTGTCCGCCCCTCCCCTCCAAATTCTCATCTTGAAGCCCGACCCTCCAATGCAATGGTGTTAGGAAGTGAAGCCTTTGAGGGTAATTAGTATTAGATAAGGTCATGAGGGTGGAGCCTCATGAATGAAATTAGTGCCCGTATAAGAGTCACAAGAGAGCTTTACCTCCCCTCTCTACTATATGAAGATACAATGCAAAGGTGGCCATTTACAACCCAGAAGAGTATTCTCACCAGAACACTACCATGGTGGCATCCAGATATCAGGCTTCCAGCCTCCAGAACTGTGAGAAATAAGTTTTTGTTGTTGATAAGCCCCCTGGTCTGTGGCAATTTATTATCACAATCAAAATGGACTGAAACAGCGGCCAATTGCTGAGTGCCCAAAAGGTTACTCCAGGCTGCAGGGCACATATACACAGGAGTTTTGTAAAGCAAATACTCTCTTCCCCTCAGCCAGAGTAACTGAGGCCGAGGGATTTCAGATTCACAGTGGAGGGAGGCATTGTCAAATTGCCTGGATTGAGCCCCAAATAACTTACCCAGAGTAACCCCAAGAGGGCTCCCTGGGCTCATGACTGTCTAGCACATGTGTCCATTCCAGCACCAAATGGCTGAGGGCACCGGAAGAACTCTGGGAAATGCTTTGCAGAAAGGGTCAGAAGGCTGACACAATTCGCTTCCTCCCACCAGCATCAGGATACACTCCAGACCCTCCCCAGCAGAAAGTGTGAGGGCCAGGGGGACTAGGTTTCTGTCCTCTGTTGAACAGAACCCTAGGGAGACGTAAATGAATTTGTCCTATGGCACTTGGTGGGGGTGGGAGATGAGTGTGATGCTTCCCTAGTCCAGCTTTCCTGATACTGAATAATCACAACTGCACCATGAGGGCAGAGACTTGGCGGGGGCAGGCGGTCTCCAGTGCTCAGCTCAGTGCCTGGCACATAGTAGCTCCCCAACAGATATTTGACCCATGAATAAATAAATGGGTGGATACATAGATGGAGAGGAAATTGGGCCAATAAATGGCAGGTTGAGAGATAGTTGCTCCTACTACAGATAAAGTGGGGTTGCATTCTGAAGGGGATCTGCGGCTTTTGCTGCTCCTTGACCTTGGCCTCAGCTAAAGTTCTTTCTCCACAGACACAGCAACAGAGTTGCAACTTCTCAGGCAACACCCTTCTGCCTGCACCCATAACCCCAGTGCCATCTGTCATAGCTCACTTAAGAAGAGATTCAGCAGCACTAGGTATAGCCCGTAGCAGAGCTTGGCATTAAGAATGAACTCTGGGAGTAGGCACTGTTAGCATGACCCCTGAGTATTATTAATAACCAGACAGATGGCACCAGTGTGTGTCAAATCCACAGGTTGAGATGAGGACAGGCAAACGAAGGATCCATGAAGTCAGTGGCCAAGAAAGGCCAAGAGCGGGGAAGGAAGATAGATCAGACCTGGTACAAGGCCAGCTGCTTAAAGGAGCCACATCAAGCCAGCCTCTGATTACTAGGGGCTGCCTGTGGTTACAGGTCTTGCAGATGGGAAGAGAGCACTGGGGACTTTCAGCTGCTCACACATAGGCACATCCCACTTGAGTCTGCCCTCTACATCCCTGAACCAGCCTTCCTTACCCCCTCCACTTCATCCTTTTCTATCCCAGACTCACACTACTCAGGTTTTGCACCCACCCAATCCTTTATTCACTCACTCTCTTTCATTCACCAAACAATGCAAAGCAGCTCTTCTAGGACAGCCCCTAGGGCCACAGAGCACCCACAATAACTCCCTGCCCTCACTTCCCCAGAGCTAACAGTAAAAAAACTTCAATGACCACACAGTGGCAGCAGTGCTGTGACAAAGGAGGCACAGTGGCTGGGGGAACCCTGAAAAAGGCCTGCCTGACTCAACCTAGGGTTGTAGGACAGGAACTGAGCAGAGCTTGGTGACATACACAGTTCCACACTTCAGGGTGAAAAACAGTAACCTAGGTTTAAGCCAAAAAGCACATGGCATTTCTTTCCATAACAGTCACTGATCCAAGGGTGGGCCTGTGAACTAAGCGGGACCACTTACAGGCTGTCTTGTCCTGTGGATGCCAACAAGAAATCAGCAGCCAAAATTGTTATCAGCAGCCATATTAGGGCCACAAAGGGAATCAGCCTTTGGGTGAGTGCTATGGATGACAGTGAAGAGAGGCGGAAAAAATCTGAGTGCTCGACAATACTATGGGGCCTTCCCTATCTTTAGGCTTTCTGTTATGAATTAACTTTCCTTATTGTTTAAAATTTAATAAGTGGGTGCAAGGACATTGTAAGCTGAGACCACAGACAAACTCTAGGAAGCCATGGTTGGGGGAGGGCTCCACAGTGCTGAATTGTTAGCAGTGTGACAGGGCCTGTGTGGCAATTTTAAGATGTGGCAAAGCAAAAGTCAGGGGGCTAGTACCCAACGCACCGAGGGCAGCTCAGAGCAAATCCAGAGCATACCTGCTTTGGCTTCAGTCACCAAGCCTGTTGTCCTGGGGCCCAGGCCATGTCTCTGCATAGCTGGCAGCCTCTCCCAGGAGTCTCATGCCTCTCTGGCCTTCCCAGTCTCCAGTGCCTGGCTTGCCAAGGCCCATTCCCTGCTCCTCCACTCCAGATCTACAAGCTCTGGTTGGAGCTCTGCCAAGCTCCTGTTTGGGGAAGTGGTAGAAGGGAGGAGTTAGGAGAGAGTCAAGCAAGTAGTGGGAGATGAGGCTATAGCCAGCAGGATAAATTTGAGATTTTCAAATGTTCTGAAATGCAGGCTAGGAAGCTTACATTTGATCCCAAAGATAATGGGGAGGCCTAGGAGCTAGGGACAGACTTGTTGAGATCTATGCTTTAGAAAAATCTCCGTAGTATCAGGAATTGTGATTGAAAGCTATGTTAATTAATGTCTGAATTAGTCCCTATATGCTTTGAAACTGAATGCACGGCCAGAGTTCAAGATTCAAAGCAGACCTGAGCTGAGAAGGCCCCTACTGTCCTGAGCAAGTTGGAACAATCAGCCAGCCTTAGGAAGTTTCAGCTTAGGACTGACCTAAACACTTGGTCAGGTTCTGGCTCTTAATCAAGGTAGCCTTTTGAGGACTACAGCAGCCTTAATGCCCTGGGAACTTCCCTGGGAAGGGAGAGTGGTTCCTGAAAACCTAATTTCTCTTTTAGAAGTCTTCACAGGCTCCCTGAATTTCAGAAAGCCTTAGGTAGGTAATCAGGGCTTAGCTTAGTAGCTCCACTCATCTGAATACATGCACACTAGTCATGCTTCCGGACTATTCTACATGCTGTGGGCCTGGAGCAAAGATTGCTTTCTGAAGTTACTATGTCCATCTCCCAGAAGAAGCTGTATTTTGCTGTTTTCCATTGTCAAACTGAGTGCAAGTTTTTCCATACTTTAGCTATGTGCCAGTCCTGGAAATTTCCTTGAGGTTTCCTGAATAAAAAGCTATAAGAGTCTCCAATCATATATTTTCTGGGCACTAGCTTGCAAGGATATGAACAATAGGTATTGACTTGGTTGCTTCTCTCAAGAATGAAAATGCCAAGGGAATTTATTGGAACAGGACTATGGGCCCTCATCTTGTGCACTGTGTGGACACTTATGCCAATGCCCAGTGATTCCTGGCATGAAGCTGCTTATCTTTTTGTTGTTGTTGTTGTTTTTGCCTGAAACTGAATCCTGCGGATTAGCAATCCTGAGGCCTAATGCAGCATTAGGTAGAGAAGGCTGCTTTAAAAAAAATAGGTGAAATTCATATAACGTAAAAATTAACAATTTAAAATGGACAATTCAATAGCATGTGTGTATTGACAATGCTGTGCAACCAACATCTCTATTTCCAAAACATTTCCATCATACCAAAAGGAAACCCTGTGCCCATTAAGCCATTAGTTCACATCTCACCCCCAGATCCTGGCAGCTACTAATCAGCTTCCTGTCTTTGTGTATTTACCTGTATTTATATTAACAGAAACATACAAGGAATGGCATTTGTATCTTATTTCTTTCACTTAGAGTAATGTTTTCAAGGTTCACCCATGTGGTAGTATATATCAGTACACTATTATTTTTTATAATTGACATATATTAATTTCAGGCATACAACAATGTTTCAACATTTCATTCTTTTTTATTTTATTTTTAATGTATTTTATTGATTATGCTATTATGGTTGTCCCAATTTTCCCCCTTTGTTCCCCCCCCAGTAACACCCTTCCCTCCAGCAATCCCCCCTTAGTTCATGTCCATGAGTCATTCATATAAATGCTTTGGCTTCTCCATTTCATATACTATTCTTGACATTTCCCTGTCTACTTTGTACCTGCCAATTATGCTTCTTAATTCCTTTTCCCCCATTCTTCCCCTTCCTCCTCCCAGATGATAACTCTCCCGGATGATAATTCCCAGATGATATACCTATGATTCTGTTCCTGTTCTGGTTGTTTGCTTAGTTGTTTTTGTTTTTTTTTTAAATTCAGTTGTTGATATTTGTGAATTTGTTGTGCTTTTAACATTCATAGTTTTGATCCTCTTTTTCTTATACAGTTCCCTTTAACAGTTCACGTAATAATGGCATGGTGATGATGAACTCATTTAGCTTTACCTTGTCTGGGAAGCACTTTATCTGCCTTTCCATTCTAAGTGATAGCTTTGCTGCATAGAGTAATCTAGGTTGTAGGTCCTTGCTTTCCATCACTTTGAATCCTTCTTGCCAGTCCCTGCTAGCCTGCAAAGTTTCTTTTGAGAAATCAGCCGACAGTCTTATGGGGACTCCTTTGTAGTTAACTCTGCTTTTCTATTGCTGCTTTTAAGATGCCCTCTTTCTCTTTAACTGTTGGCATTTTAATTATGATGTGTCTTGATGTGGTCCTCTTTGGGTGCAACTTATTTGGGACTCTGTGCTTACTGGACTTGTAGGTCTATTTCCTTCACCAAATTAGGGAAGATTTCTCCCATTATTTTTTTAATTAATTTATTTACTTTTTAAATACATTTGTCTCTGCCTTCCCCCCACCTCTTTCCCTTGCCCCATCCCACCTTCCCTCCCTCAGCTCTTCCCCTTTGCTTTTGTCCATGAGTCCTTGCTATATGTTCCTTGACTTTCCCCTTCCCTTCCCTTTCCCTGCCCCCCCCTTCCCTCTTGTCTCTGTTGATTTCTTTTCCTTTCAGTGTTGCTGGTCATATTTTCCTTGCTTCTTTGCATCGTTAGTTAGGTTCCGCTTATAGGTGAGATCATATGGTATTTGTCTTTCGCCCCCTGGCTTATTTCGCTTAGCATGATGCTCTCCAGTTCCATCCATGCTGTCGCAAAGTTTAGTACTTCTTTTTTTCTTTCTGCTGCGTAGTATTCCATTGTGTATATGTACCATAATTTTTTGATCCAGTCATCTACTGATGGGCATTTAGGTTGCTTCCAAGTTTTCAACTTCTTGACTTCTTGCTTTTCCTCTTCTCCTTCTGGCACCCTTATGATTCAGATGTTGGTACCTTTAAAGTTGTCCCACATGTTCTTAAGCCTGTCCTTGTTTTTTTGAATTATTTTTTCTTTGTACTATTCTGATTGAATGTTTTTTCCTTCCTGTGTTCCAAATAGTTGGTTTGATTCTTGGCTTTCCCCTTTCCACTCTTGGTTCCCTGTATATTTTTCTTTATTTCACTTAGTGTAAACTTCATTTCTTCCCTTATGTTTTTGCCATACTCAATGAGTCCTTTGAGTATCCTGATAACCAGTATTTTGAACTCTGTATTTGATAAGCTGGTTATCTCTGTTTCATTTAGTTCTTTTTTTGGGATTTTGTTCTGTTCTTTCATTTGGGCCATATTTCTTTGTCTCCTCAATTCAGTAGTCTCCCTGTGTCTGTTTCTATGTATTAGGTAGATCTGCTTTCACTTCTTGTAAAAGGCACCTGTAAATTGTGTGGGGTGGAGCCTTAGGTAATTGCCAGAGTGGGGCAACCCACTTCACCACTTTGTGGCTCTGTGTCGGGGGAGGGCTTAGGGAGGGGACAATGCTGCTCTCTGACTTCTGGAGGTTTGCCTGGCACTTGCCCCATTTCCAGTCACTTCACTCACTTCCCATATGTGACTAGCACCCTTGCAGCTTTTGCCCTGGTGGTGAATCCCAGAGTGGGTGGATTTATGTACATTCTAAGTCCTTGTGGGCCCTTTAAACAAACTCTCCTGAAAATCCAGCAGTTTCTTCTGCTGCCCTAATCCTCACTGGTTTTTACAGCCAGAAGTTACTGGCATTTATCTTCCAAGGCACCGGAACCTGGGGCTGTGTGATCTGTCTTGGGGCTGGGATCACTCGCTCCCAAGGTATCCCTCCCGATTTTTATCTACCACATGTGAATGTGGGACCAACTGTGCCGCCGCTGCCTCTCTAAACCACACTGCATTTCCATGCCTTTCTGTGCCTTTCCACATCTCTGCCCCTGCTATTCATCTGGATGAATGTGGCTTCTTTAAATCCTTAGTTGTCAGACTTCCATACAGTTCAATTTTCTGATGGTTCTGGTTGTTACTTGTTTTGAAAATAGTTGTAATTCCCTCTGTGGTTGCACGAGGAGGTAAAGCGTGTCCACTTACTCACCCACCTTGACCAGAAGTCTCTTCATTCTTCCTTATAGTCTAATAATATTCCATTGTATGGCAATATCATATTTTAGGCATTCATTCATTGATGGACATTTGGGTTGTTTGCACCTTTTGGCTATTGTAAATATGAATAATAATGCTATGAATATTTGTATACAAGATTTTTTTGAACATCTGTTTTCAATATACTTTGGGTATAGACCTAAGAGTGGAATTGCTGGGTTACATGGTAACTCTATGTGCATAATTTTTAGAGAAACCACTAAAATATTTCCCAAGGGCTACATTTGGAAAAGCCTATGCATGTTGCTGTATCAGGGAGAAAAACATTGGCATCTGTGGGTTGTGTGGGGCCCAAGCCACCCAGGATCTGTAGCCTTCAAACTTTACCATGCCCTATTTTAGAGTATGGAAGAGTCAAGCCAGTCAGGCTAGAAGTTCCAGTACCACCATCTCCAAGTAAGCCATCTCCTTTCCCCACCAGGCAGTGGAAGAGACCCACCCTTGTGGTTGTAACTGAGGGACAATTACCAGGAGCTGCACCTGAAGGGATACAATCCCCCAGGTCATTAACCCAGAGCCTGTTCACCAAATTCCAAAGGAACATGAGATGAAGAAGCAAAGCTAGAAGGAACTTCCCAAGGGGCTGCTACAGGAAGAGTCACAAAGAAGGCTGCAAAAGAGCCATTTCCTTGTGAGCTAGTGCTCCTGGGGTTCCCTGGCTTTGTTTTTGTACCTCCCTCCATACCCTCACTTGAAGCAGATGTCCTTCTCGTGGCCTAAGCCACTCCAGTTCCTGCTTTGTTACTTCAGGTCCCATGGAGGCAGAGCAGCTACTTGGGTCCAGCCATTTGGGTGATCCTGAAAGGCTCTTCCCCTGGAGGCCAGACCATCACATCCCAGGGCCATTGGGTCAAGACATGCAAAACACAGCCTTCTCTGTGCCAGGTCCTTAGCTGTGAGCTCAGGATTCAGTTCAAACAAATTCATTCATGCATTTCCTCAACCTCCACCATGTGCCTGAAGTAGCTGTTGGATATAGCAAGGAACAGGCCAGACATGACCCGTTGGCTTCATGGAACCCACTTTTGGGAAGGAGGGACAAAAATAAATAAAAACAAATACAACAACCACATTGTATTTGACACCAACTAAAATGGCTATAATCAAAATGACCAATAATAAGCATTGGCAAAGAAGTGGAAAAATTGAAATCTTTGTACATTTCTAGTAGGAATGTGAAAGAATGTAGCCAGTTCAGAAAATAGTTTGGCAGCTCTTTAAATAGTTAAACATTGAGTCATCTTTTGACTCTGTAATTCCACTCCTAGATATATACCTAAAATAATCGAAATCAGATGTTCACTCAAAAACTTGTGCAGCAACATTCATAGCTGCACTATTCACAACAGCCAAAATATAAAAACAACCTGAATGCCCAAAATGTGGTCTATCCATCCAATGGGTTATTATTCAGCCATACAAAAGAATGAAGCACTGATCCATGCTACAACTTGGATGAACCTTAGAAACATTATGCAAAGTGAAATAAGCCAATCACAAAAGGCCACTTATTATATTATTCCATTTATATGTAATGCTTAGAATAGGTAAATCCATATAGACAGAAAGCAGATTAGTGGTTTCCAGGAGTGGGGGGAGGGAGGAATCAGGAGACTGTTAATGGGTATGGGGTTTACTTCTGGGGTAATTAAAATCTTTTGGAACTAAATAGAAGTGATTATTGTACAACATTGTGAATATACTAAATACCAATGAATTGTACACTTTAAAAAAGTTAATTTTATGTTATGTGACTTTCAACTAAAAGAAAAACAAATATATGACTTGATTTCAGCAGTGATTAGTGCTATGTAGACACTGCAAGAGGACAACTAAGGTCAGTTGGGGTGGGTTTTAGCCAGGGAAATCAATAAAGGCCCTTCTGAGGAGGGGACATTTAAGCTAAGAGTTTAAAATAATGAGCCTACCATGCAAAGAGCTGGGAGAAGGCCACTGCAGGGTGACAGGTGAAAAAGATTTGGACTCCATTTCACAGACCAGTAGGGAAGACATATGCTGAGAGACAGTGAAATGAACACTCCGAGGGCAATAGACACAGAGTATCTTGGGCACCCACAGGAGGTTGCTGCTTGTCTGGGTGAGCAAGTAAGGCAGGGAAAGATCCATGAGGAGAGGATTCCTGAACTGGGCCTTGAATAACAGGCTGGAGTTAGCCAGAGAAAGGAGAAAAGAAAGCAATGAATGCCTGAAACCACAATGCTGCCCACTCAGAAATAACAGCACCTCCTGCTTCTCAGCCTGGCCCAAGCCAGTTCTACTCATGGCACTGCTAAGTTTCTGATGGGCAGGTGTTTGGTGACATCTCTGAAGAACCTTGGCTACTTGCCTCATTGGAGCAGGTCCGGGAGAGAAGGGCAGAGCAAGTCTTTCAGACTTGTGCTTTCCTCTGTTTGCATTATATCTGGGGAAGTGTGGAGTCCAGGTGGAAAGGCCAACCCCATGTTTCATAAGTTACAAGTAGGTTATGTGTATTTTTGGCACTTAGTTAATCTTACTGCCCCACTCAAACTCAGGCCTGGGGACCAAGGGTTTTGTGCAACAGCACAGAGCTTGCACAGAAAATACTGTTAGCCCTTGACTTTCAGTATATATGTACAACCACCAGGCCCATGATATGCAGGACAAGCAGCCCAATAGTTGCTAGCCAAACTTTGCAACATAAATGTTGGTCAGTTGTTTCGCTCTGAAGGAAAGAAAAAATATCTCAGAAATCTCTGTCCTTGCAACAAGCACATACATGAAAATAGTGAGTGAACTCATCTTTTTTATGATGTCTATGAAAAAAGAATCACTGGAAAGATCTCAGGGGAAATCTATCCCCCTTAATTTAATGAACAGGTAAACTGAGGCCCAGAGCAGGGATTAACCAAGCTGGAAGGTACAAGGTTTCACAGAGAGAACAATGGGAAGAATTTAGGCACTGATTTCAGAGAGAATAAATTCTGAACTACAGCTTCACCATTCACTTGCTGTATGAGCCAATATAAAACATTTTCCCTGTGTGAGCCCCAGTTTCCCCATCTGTAAAATGGGGATAATAACATGGCCTCTCAGAGTTGTATGGAATAGAGGTTGTTTAACATAAAGGGCCCAACACTTCAAAGGTGCTCAGGAAATTGAACTATCTTTCTTTTTTATAGGTAATATCTGTTCCTTAGTCTGTGGCTCAGGCCACTTGACAAAGTGGCTTTTTCTCTTGGAATATATGAAGAGCCCAGGAGAGCAATGACCTCTGGAGAGACAAATGGCCACTGTGCATCCAATCCGAGTGTACTCCAAATGAGAAACAAGGTAGTGGGCACCATTAGGAGTGTTGCAGGGAAAAATGAAAGAGCCACTGTGTAACAGTCAATGTCCCTTTCAGAATCTAGGCATGTTCCGGGTCAACATCAATAGAGCAAAGCAGAGAGCTGAAATTCACCGTTCTGTTTTCTTTTGAGTAACATGGAATTTTTTTTCTATGCAAAGAAAAGCAGAACAACCCATGCCGTTGTTCTGACATCAATTCAAAGTGCTTTCGGTGGGAGCAGTTCCCTCCCACTCTACCCCTCAAGGTTGATTCCCTTCCAATCCTCAGCGGCTCGACAAACTCCAGCTAGATTTGCCAGAGAAAATTCAGGGAGTCCAGTTACATGGGATTTTCAGATAAACAACAAATAAATAATAATGTAGGTATGTCCCAAAGATTGCATGGAACATACAATACTTATACTACAAAACCATTCATTGTATATCTGACACTTAAATTTAACTGGGCGTCTTGTATTTTTATTTGCTAAAACTGGAAACCCTTACTTCAGCCAAACCAAGCAGGAGTTAGACTGGCGCCTGGGCACAAATTTGGGTCATTAGGCAAATTGCAGTGGGAGATAAAGCCTGCCCGAGCTCTAGCCTCATGGTTCAGACCTCCGGAAGCAGCAATCTTGTGGATGGCACTGAAAGAAGGAGACAGCCAAGCACACTGATCCTGTCTATGCTGGGCTGCAAAGGTAGCTGAAGGGAGCCGATACCTTTGGACACACAATTCCAAAAGCAGTTGGTTTTGGTGGCTGACACTTTTAGAACTACTACCCCTAGACAGGCTAAGCCCTCCACTCCTTTTCCTATCCTCAGCAACAGCCTGGAAGCTCAGCCCTGAACAATTTGAGAACCACTCTTGGTCAAGTAGGGCAGTGAGTGATAGCACAATCAACATATTTTCCTAGAGTGCCTATTCACATGGGCTGTCTGCAAGACATTAGAGTAAAAAATATACAGCCCTATCCTGCAGGAGCCCAAAGACTGCCATTTGCCAAGAACCACTTCTGTGGCAGATTCTTTATTATGAGTTATTGCATTCATAACAATGCAATGCTATTATGATCATCCTGTTTCATAGATGCAGGTAAAGTGGCTCAAAGACATAAGCTAGAAAGTGGAGGTGTCAGGATTTCAACTCAGATTTCTCAGACTCTAGGAGACAAGGCATGACCAAGAGTGGAACCTCAACACAAAGTGCAGGGGATGCCAGGGGTGGAGGAGAGGTCCATTGCCTTTAATGGAAGAAGGCAAGATGCTTCCTAGAGAGGGAGGCACATGAAGCTGGCCTGGCAGAACTGGAGGGCCTCTAAAGTGTTGGAGGTATGGAGTTAGGGACCCAAGGCACTCTCCTGAAGTGGAGAGTCCCACAGCCTTGCTAGAGGACAGAGATGCTGAAAAGAGTGGACATCAGGACAAGGAGCTTTGTTTTATCACATTATGCAGACTTACGATGTCCCCCCAAAGTGTGCATTATAATTTTTTGGTTTGAGTTCACCCCTCTTTGGCACCAGAGAACAACAGTGTCCTCTTCTATGGCCCTGTTTTAAAAGACACAGAGCACTGAAGAACTGTTACAGCCCCTCAGATGGGCACACCCACAGCCAGGAGGCACCCCTCAAGGGGCCAGTCCTCAGCCTCAACAACAATTGCCAGGTTTCATTCATGCTTTCATTTCTTCAGCAATGAACACTCTTGCAGCACCTACTAGGTGTGAAGTCCCATGTTAGGTGTGGGTGAATGGTCCAACCCTTGCTGTGTTGGTAGTAAAAGACAGTGGAGCTCCCTCACAAACCATCCTCTAGGATTTAGGTACCTCTCCTGCCACTCTTTAGTTTCCCGGTATGTGGGACAGGGCAGGAGGGTTCTCAGAGCTGCACCTTGCAGAGCACAGGGTGGGCTTTGGAGCTTGTGGCCACCAGAGGCCCTCCCCAGAGGGAGAACAGGCTGGCCTCCATCCCAGAGTTCCAGGGGCAGGCCCACCGCCCCCTCTACCAGCTTCCCTCTGTACTTGGCTCTAACGGGAGTCGCCCCTGCCCCGGGTTCCTGGCAGTCACTCCCATCCCGCTCCCATCCATGCTGCGACCAACAGAAAGCTCAGCCCCCCAACCCCTCGCCTGGGGCGTGTCCCCCGGGGCCAAGTGACAGGACAGCCTAGGTACTTCTCTCACGCCGCCCCGTACCCAGTTACCCGCTCCCGAGGACTGGCAGCCCCCAAGGCCTCGGCCACCTCTCTCAGTGGGCCAAGCTCCAAGCCACTGGTACCCTGTACAGAGGAGCTTGCTGCCTCCCTGTTGATCGGGCAGGTCATATGCTCTCCGCCTGTCCCCAGATGGCGAGAGTGGCCACAGAACTGGATTCTCACTAATCTCCACACTCTGGCTGTCAGCGCTGGGGTGAGGCCGCAAGACGCTTCCTCTCCCAGCTAAGGACGGCTGGGGAAGCCATCAAGCCTTCCACACCGCTGCCTTCCAGCAGCCTCAGTTCAGCTTCTCAGGACTTAGTCAAGCTCCATCCCGCGGAGTCACTGCAAACCTCCCGCCTCAATGAGCCCTATCTCCTAACCCTTAGCAGGGCTTGTGGCCTCCTCCAGCTTTGACAGCAAAACTCCTTCTCCTGTCCTCTGGTCCTTCCAGCTGCTCTGCCCCTCACTCCCCTAGAGGTAGTCACTGTCAACTCATTCCTCCTTGGGAGATGGCTACCAGGCACCACTGAAATGTTAATGGACTGGGCAGGATACGCAATGAACACAACTGCTGATTCATGCAACAGTGTGTTTACTGTGCACCTGCTGGGTATTGGGCACTTGGTAAGTGCTGGGGTTAGAATAGGGAGACAAAAAAGTAAGGTTCCTGCCCTTAGGGACCTACTATTCTAGTGGATAAAGCAAAACAATGTCAAGCCTTAACTTTCACAAGTCAGCCCCTTTGCATTTAGATGCAATCGCAGGCATTGGTTCATTTAATGCATGTGCTCCTTTAAGGTCTCCCCACCCTGGGTCCCAAATTCTGCCAGGCATCTTAATAAGGGGGAGAGAGTTGGGGACAAGGGCCAAGATTAATGAGTCCCACCCAGCTCTCAAGAAGCTCAAAGCCCAGTGGAGAATAAGATGTGAAAACCCATAATTATACTGCAAGCCAGTAAGTGCTGTGCCCAAGGCATGACTCAATGGGCACAGAGCACGATGAACAGGCCAGGCTTCCTGAGCAGAGCAACAGCAGAGCTTTTTACTTAGAAGTGTGGGAAAGCTCAAACTGTTTACAAACACCATAGTCCTTTCATTCTCCAGCGCAGGCAAGAAGCCTGACTGGCTGCCCTGTGCCAACCTAAGGGTGTGAGTCATTGAGCTGCCCCATGGGGGTGTCAAGTTAAATACAGGATACCCAATTACATTTGAACTACAGATAAGCAAACAAACAAATGGGAAAAAATCATTTTGATATAAGTATATCCCAAATATTGCATGAGATATACTAAAATAATCATTGTTTACATGAAATTCACATTTAACTGGGTAAGCTGTACTTTTGTTTTCTAAGTCTGGGAACTTTGGGGAGTGAGATGTAGGAATGCCCCAAGGGGATCTGGTCTGGGAAGAGTGGGGGGTCCTATTAACTAGAGTCTGAAGAATGGGGCTCCCTTCAGATAAAAATATCTTCCCAATGTCTTGAAGCCCTGAAGCAGCCTACTGTTCCCTCAAACCTGTGTTATAAAGGAGAAGCAGCCTCCAGTAAGATAAGGGAGGAATAGAGGGATAAAATCATGAAGGTTTGAGGTTACTTGGAGATGTTTCTAAAAGGGGCCCAAACCTCCGCACCAGACACTAAGTCCTGAGACCCTAAGAGGCTATGGAATTGCCTCAACATGGGAAAGTGTTGGCTGGTTGTGTGCTTCCACTTAAGCATGAGCAACAAAAAAGGGAGAGAGGAAGGAATGGCAGCACTGGTAGGTTTGGGGTCCAGTCAGGGAGAAGAGTGTGACAGCAATTCAGGGCTGCCTCTCATGGTGCAGGCATGGCCCCTATGACCTGTAGCAACACCTGAGGAGGATGTCAGAGGACATTCCAGGGACACTCGTAAGCTCCTGCCCCAGGTCGTATCCAGTCTTTGTGCCTCTTCTTCTCCTTTCTCTCTGAGGCTACCTTCAAGAAAACCTGGCATGCTTTCCTTCTGAGCTTTCTCCTTGCTGGTGGCAGAGCAGACTGAGACTCCACATCTCAAAAACAGCTGCCTGCACATTTCCCATATTAGGGCTTCCTCACTGAGGGTCCGACATCAGAGAAACTGTAGCTATGACCACAACATACTGAGCCTAGCAGCTATTTAAACCTAGAGAATTACTGAAAATGGAGAGACGGGGGTTCAGGGGTTTGTCAGCAGGGACCGGTGTTCTCTGATATGGGTTATTCGAGGTCCAGGCCACACAAAGAATACACAGTTCACATAAAACCAGAACTTCATTTGACCTAAAATAAACATGCTGGCCACTGGAAGAAACATCAAACTAACAATGATTTGTTTGCTCTTTCATAAATTAGAAGCACTTCGGGGAAATTATTTTAAAAATCTAGATCTCCCCTAAAACAGGCAGCCCCTAAGGATGGTTGAGGCAATGTCTTCTTTTTAGTTCCCATAAATTTACTATAGGAATTGGAGGCCTTGGGAAGCAGCCCATCAGTCTTAGAGACAAATGTTAAAATAACAACAATCAAATAATGACAACTACTCAGTGGAGGTTGGCAGTATGCCTGCTACCGAATCTAACCTTTTACAAAGCACATCTGAAAATGAGGTTGCAGTGGGCAAAGTTGCCAACACATGAACCCTGGACTTGCTTAACTTTGGGTGCCACTTAAAAGCCATGTGACCTTAGGAAAGTTCCCAAACCTCTCAAAACTTCTGTTTTCTCATCTCTTAAATGGGTATAAAAATCATCCTGACGTTGTAGGGCAGTTGTAAGGATTTAATAAGCTAACATACGGGAAGATATATTCAGGGCTCACACTTTATTGAGTCAGATTTCTCAAAAGGAATTTCCCAAAAACAGCTTCCACAATTAGAACAAGCTCCCACAATTAGAACAACCCAGACCCTCTTGGTGTGGGCTTGACTGCACCCCCACTTCCTGTTGGCTCATTGGACACTGTGAGACAGAGAGTACAGAGTAGATGGCAAGCAGTGGGGGAAGAAGGGAGTGGGGCTGCTTTGGTTAATGTTCATCACCAATGTTGTGCTCCCAGTCTGGGTCAGTTAGGTTGGGGTATGCAGAAGGGCCAGAGCTGCTGCAGAATCACTGCATGTAAGACATGTTTGCCTTAAGAAAGAAGATGAGAGGAGCAGAAATGACCCAGAGTTGCCCCACTCCCTTGTCTAGACTTCTCCCACTCGCATTCTGGACCTGAGGGACCCCCAGCACTCATTGTCAGCCCTTGCTTTACAGGTGAGAAAAAGGATGTGGAAGACAGAAAGCAGACAGTTTTTCTGCTCCATCAGGCTTAAAGGCTAGAATACGCCACAAAGTGTGTAGAAGCTGCTGTGATTTGTTCCTCCTCTTCTGAGAGAAGGCTAAATAAAGGGTCAGGATAAAGCCTTGATAGTAGGCCTTTCTAGAGCTACCAAAACAAAGTACCATAAACTGGGCGGCTCAAAACAGAAGTTTATTGTCTCAATTCTAGAGGCTAGAAGTTCAAGATCAAGGTGATGCCAAGTTCTCATTGTCTCTGAAGGTTCTAGAAGAAGATCCTTCCTTATAGCTTCCAGCTTCTGGTAGCCTCAGACATTCCCTGCCTTGTGAACACATCACTCCAGTCTCTGCCTCCATCTTCATATGGTATTCTTCCCTGTTGTGTCTCTCTGTGACTAGTACGACTTCACTGTACTAGTCAATGGGGGTGGTAGACACCATTGACTGAACGTGTGTACTGTGTGGCCGTTGCACTGAAAATGACTGAACAAAAAAAGAAAGTGACTGAGTAAGCAGAGCAATGAACCCACATCAAATTTTGCATTAAGCTTGAATGTTCCTCCGCAGAAACTATCTGGATGACTCAGAAGGCTTTCAGGGACAACACAATGAGTGTGGTGCAAATAAAAGTGTGGCACAAATGCTTCAAATGTGGTAGAGAGTCTTTTGAAAGTGATCCACATTCTGGAATACCTGCAACAAGCACAACACCTGAGAATATTGAACGTGTATGGGCTACAATCAACAAAAATCAGCAACCGACAGTGTGAGAACTAGAAGCTTATCTGGAGATTCCAAAAACTACTGTGTCTGAGATTTTGATGCAGGATCTTGGAATGAAACATGTGGTGGCAAAATTCATTCCACAGCTTCTTCTACCAAAGCAGAAAAAACAGCATGCTGCAGTTGCTAATGACTTGATTCAAACCACTAACAATGAACTAGATTTCCTCAAGAAGGTCATAACTTTGAAGGGGACTGACGCATCATTGTCCTATGTACAATGTTTCTTGTATCTTCTTCAATCAATGTCTCTATTTTCCATAGCACATAGCTGGATACTTTCTGGACAGGCCTTGTGTTTTGCTTTCTTTGATTTCTAAAGGGATGTACAATACAAAAAAGGGGGGGGATATTTTTGTAACTATGAGAAGGAAAAAGTAAAAAAAAAAAGCATTGTCAATCTCTAAGTGGACTAAATTGGTAAGTTGGTAGTAATTCCTCATGACCTTCAGGAAAGTCTAGACTCTTTAGTGTGGCATTCTTTCACAGCTGTCACCATCTTCTGCCTCACTGTTCAGGATTGAATTATATCCTCCCAAAAGATCTTGAAGTCACAGCATCCAGTACATATGAATGTGACCTTACTTGGAAATAAAGTCTCTTCTGATACTTGTTAGGATGAAGAATTTAGAGTGTTTCCTAATCTAATATGACTGGTGTCCTTATAAAAAGGAGACTTTTGAACAGAGATAGATGCACATAAGGAGAATGTGGTGTGAAGATTGAATTGAAGTTACCACAAGGCAAGGAACTACCAGAAGCTGGGAGAGAGGCCTGGAACAGATCTTTGCCTAGCACCTTCAGAGGGAGCATGGCCCTGCCAACAGCTTGATATCAGACTTGTACTTTGTTATGGTAGCCTTAGCAAACTGCTATACTCGCCTTTCATTCCAATCTCCTTCTCTAGCCCCCATCCTGCACTCTAACTACTCTGTTCTCTAAATGCTCTGTGTATTTGCCATCATGTGCTTTGGCTAGGGAGAATCACTCATCTGGGTTTACCAGGGACAGTCCCAGCTTATGCCTGTTGTCCCAGCATATTAATCAATAGTGCCCCTTTTCAAAGGTGTCCTAGTTTGAACAGTATATTCTGTGGTCACTCAAGCATTTTTCTGTGCTAACTCCATCTTCGTATAGTTCTCCTCTCCTTTTCTACCTGGTAAACTTCTGCTCATTGGTCAAAGCTCACACATCACTGCTTCTGTGAAACATCCCACCGCAGCCAAGATTTCATCCTCTACATTCAAAGAGCAGTTTATACATCTTCAGCCCACAGCGCTTGTCATGACACCATGTCAGTTCAAATGTGCCATTCTCAGAGATGACCCTCTGAAGTCCTGGCCCAGGACCCTGGACACTACTCTCATAGCACCCTGGGCTCCCCTCTCTTCATGGTCTGTAGGCTGGATGTAATGAGATACTTGGGGAAAGTTTATATCCAATAGAGTAACCCATTACTCACTTCTAACCAGTGGTGGCGGGGACCATGTTTGTGTCCTGGCACATAATTTGAATGAAGAAACATCATAGGCATTTGTTTAAGTGCTTGTCTTCTCTTTAAAGCCATCATCTCTTGCTTGTCTTTCTTGTCTTAATCATTTCTGTCCCCTTTAGCACCCACTTCTGTGTCTAGAACATCAGATATTCAATGCCTGCTTATCGAGATCGTGTTTAATTTAAAAACATAATTCAGTGGCCAAACAATGACTGAGTCAAAAGAGGATATAGTATTTACTTCCCACCCTAGGGGAATACCATGTGACATTGGGGTCTTCCTGGAAAATAAACACAACTGAGACAGTAATAGGTTTCAGAGTGCCTGTTGTACTGAGACAGAGGAAAAGTGATATAGTTACAGTAGTTTCCTATTCAGCAAAAGGTGCAGCGTGGGGGAAGATGTGGTAAATGTACCATTTTGACCTCTGTTCCAGATGATTTCAGGCAAGAGCCATTGTAGAACCACATGATTAATAACTCCTCAGGTGTATTTAGCCCTTGAGAGTTTCTAAAAGGTTTTTAATTATATGAGCTACATTGAGTCTCACAAAACCTCTATGAACTAGCAAGGGCAAAGAAAGGAACACTAGGAGCTGTATTTATTTAAAAGGGTCAAATAGCATGTCTTTAAAGGCATCTCTTTTAAAGAGAAATGTGCTATGCAGGAGGAAGCTTGAGCTTATGCTTGAAAATTGGAGTTCTGGTCTCAGTTCTGCCACCTACCAGCACAGTAGCCTTCAAATACTCTCAGTCTCTGTGAGTTTTACTTACTCATCTGTAAAAGAGGAATATAATCTTACTAATTGATTCTCAAAGCTGTTGTGTGGAGCAAATAATAAAAGAAATTGAAGGGCTTGGGGAACGTGACAGCACTGAATATACTGTGGGCCATCCAAGGTGGCCTTCACAATGAATTGGGAGAAAAAGGAGAAAAGAAGAAGTGTGCTCCTGGCATCAAAATAGACATATGGATTGATGGAATAAAATTAAGAGTCCAGAAATAACCATATGAACATATGGTCATTTATTTTGAACAAGGGTACAAAGACCATCCGGTGGCAAAGAATTCCTTTCAATGAACATTGCTGAAGCAACTGGATATCCACATGCAAAAGTATGAACTTAAAGGTCTACCTAACATCATATGCAAGAATTAACTCAAACTGCAGGCCAAGACGGAGGTGTAGACAAATACACTTCGCCTCCTTGCACAACCAAAGGAAGGACAGCAACATGTTTAAAAACAAAAAAAAAAAAAACACCAACTGCCAGAAAATTGAACTGTATGGAAGTCCAACAAACAAAGAGCTAACGAAGAAACATTCATCCAGACTGGGAGGAAGGGCGGAGACAGGCATCCAGGGCAGAGGGGACACACAGCAAGGCCGCAGCTGGAGGACTGGGCACGCAAGACAGCGGCTGGCGGTCCCACACTCACATGTGGATAAACTGGGAGGAACAACAGGGGAGTGAGACAGACTGCACAACCCAGGGTTCCGGCGCAGGAAAAGAAAGCCTCGAAACCTCTGCCTGTAAAAACCTGTGGGGGTTGCAGCGGCAGGAGAAACTCCCAGCTTCACAGGAGTGTTCATTGGAGAGACCCACAGGGTCTTAGAATGTACACAAAGCTACCCAACTGGGAATCAGCACCAGAAGGGCCCGATTTGCTTGTGGGTAGCAGGCGAAGTGACGGAAAGCCGGCGGAGAGCTGAGCAAGCGGCATTGTTCCCTCTCTGACACCTCCCCAACAGACAGTGCCACAACACAGCGACCTGGGTTGCCCCGCCCTGGCGAATACCTAAGGCTTCACCCCTTACGACATAACAGGTGCGCCGAGGCAAAGAAATATGGCCCAAATGAAAGAACAGATCAAAACTCCAAAGAAAGAACTAACCGACAAAGAGATAGCCAGCCTATCAGATGCAGAGATCAAAACACTGGTAGTCAGGATGCTCACAGAAATGGTTGAGTGTGGTCACAAAATACAGGGAAAAGTGAAGGCCATGCAAAGTGAAATAAGGAAAAATACACAGGGAACCAACAGTGAAGGGAAGGAAACGGGGACTCAAATCAAGAACTTAGAGCAGAAGGAAGAAATAAACATTCAACCAGAACAGAATGAAGAAACAAGAATTCAAAATAATGAGGAGAGGCTCAGGAACCTCCGGGACAACTTTAAACGCTCCGACATCCAAATCATAGAGGTGCCAGAAAGAGAAGGGGAAGAGCAAGAAATTGAAAACTTATTTGAACAAATAATTAGGGACAACTGCCCCAATCTGGCCAAGGAAATAGACTACCAGGAAGTCCTGGAAGCTCAGAGAGTCCCAAAGAAGTTGGACCCAAGGAAGCACACACCAAGGCACATCATAAATACATTACCCAAGATCAAAGATAAGGAGAGAATCATACAAGCAGCAAGAGAAAAGGAGAGAGTTACCTACAAATGGGTTCCCATAAGACTATCAGCTGATTTCTCAAAAGAAACCTTGCAGGCAAGAAGGGGCTGGCAAGGAGTTTTCGAAGTCATGAAAGGCAAGGACCTATATCCAAGATTACTCTATCCTGCAAAGCTATCATTTAGAATGGAAGGGCAGATAAAATGCTTCCCAGACAAGGTAGAGTTAAAGGAGTTCATCATTACCAAGCCCTTATTATATGAAATGTTAAAGGGACTTATCTAAGAAAAAGAAGAAGATCAAAACTCTGAAGAGTAAAATGACAACAAACTCACAACTATCAACCACTGAACCTGAAAAATACAAAAACAAAAACAAACTAAGCAAACAACTAGAACGGGAACAGAATCACAGAAATGGAGGCCACATGGAGGATTATCAGTGGGGAGGGGGAGGGGGAATGGGGGGAAAGGTACAGGGGATAAGCAGCGTAAATGGTAGGTACACATAGAGAGGGGGAGGCTAAGCATAGTATAGGAAACGGAGAAGCCAAACAGCTTATATGTACGACCCATGGACATGAACTAAGGTGGGTGGGATGCAGGTGGGAGGGCGGGTGCAGGGCGAAGGGGAATAAAGGGGAGAAAAAAAGAGACAACTGTAATAGCATAATCGATAAAATATATTCTAAAAAATACAACCAATTTCTGAATATTTATTTTGTATCCTGTTACTTTACTGAATTTATTTGTAAGTTCTAGTAGTTTTTTGATGGAATCTTTAGGGTTCTCTATATACAATATCATGCCATCTCCAAATAATGAAAGTCTCACTTTTTTCTTTCCAATTTGTATGCCTTTTATTTCTTTTTCTTGTCCGATTGCTGTGGATAGGAATTCTAGTACTATGTTGAATAGGAGTGGTGAAAGTGGATATCTCTGTCTTATTCCTGATCTTAAGGGAAATACTTTTAGTTTTTCCCTGTTGAGTATGACATTACCTGTAGGTTTGTCATATATGGCTTTTATTATGTTGAGTCATATTCCCCATATTTCCACTTTGCTGAGAACGGCATTTTTTTGTTTTGTTTTGTTTTTATTACGAATGAGTGCTGGATTTTGTCAAATGCTTTTTCTATACCTATTGATATGATCATTTGATTTTCATTTTATTTTGTTTTTGTGGTGCATCACATTAATTGATTTGCAGAATTTGGTTGGTTGTTTTCAAGAAGCTCAGGGCCTTGAAGGGATGAGGGTTGTGAATCTTGCCTAACACATAACAAAGTTGTGCTAGGCAAGAGCTTGGGTGAGGCTAGACAAAAACCCCTACCAAGAGATGATGGTGGCCCAGGCCCTGGGCAGGGCAGGATAGGGGAGTGTTTACTTTGAAGGAGGAGCCTATGTAGCTGAGTTTAGATCGACAGAGCATGACACTTGTCGACTCCGGGGATCAGAAGTTTCCCCCGCCTTCACTCTGGGAATTGCCAGTGACCTGTGAGTACACAACACAGCAAGGCTCCAGAACACCAGGAGAAGCAACTTGGACTCTGTTCACATTCAGACAAGGTTACGTATCGATTCTTTCTGGTGATTCCCTTCCACTTTCTCATAGAATACAGTAAGTCAGTGTTGAGCTGGACCTTCCTTTGTGAGGCCCCACTGGTCAGCGGGACCTATTTTTCCAGGTGCTGGGTGGAAGTTTGAGCCAAATAATGGGACATGAAAACATACATACAGCGAGAAACCCAGATTTTTTCCCCCAGGGCCTCTTGGACACAGGGGCCAGACATGCAGGGATTATTGTTATGGCATCAACATCTTTCCAATGGCTACCCCTGTTTGTCTCCCTCATTGCTAGGCAAATAAAGAATGTTCAGGGATGGCTTTGAAGGTTATCCACAAGCAACATGATGAGAAAACTGCCCTACATCCCAGTCAGATCACAAATCAAACCCAAATCATTCAGAAGAAAGGCCAGCTCACAATATACCCTCCCTCTGCCCCCAATTAGAAGTTTTATTTTTATAAAAACCCTCAATTTCTTGCACTAAAACATTTTTGAGGAAGTAAGTCTCATGAGGAACTGTTTATGATACATTCAAGAGTGTTTCATTCAAAAGAGATTTTTAAAAAGAACTTTATCTTTTTATTTGAAACGGGCCGCCTGATGCATATTGATATAAAGAGTATGCTACTTTTCAAACACTGAAAGATTTGGAGACCCAAGATTAAAATTGAAAGAGAATATAATAGAAAGAAAAGAAAGAAAGAAAGAAAGAAAGAAAGAAAGAAAGAAAGAAAGAAAGAAAGAAAGAAAGAAAGAAAAAAGAAAGAAAGAAAAAAGAAAGAAAGACAGACCTTAATGTCAACAAATATTTGCTGAACCTGAGTGAAATTTTGTTATTTAGGATTATTCAGTCAGAAAGAATAAAATACTTAGGAAAAAAAGTAACCTAGGAGGTGAAAGACTTGTGCACTGAAAATGACAAAACCTGGTTGAAAAATATTAAAAATACAAATAAATAAAAAGATATTTTTGGTTCATGGATTCAAAGAGTTAATACTGTTAAGATATTAATACTGCCTAAAGTGATCTACAGATTTGATGCAATCTCAATCAAAATTCAAATGGCATTTTTTAAAAAATAGAAAAATCCACCCTGAAATTTATATGAAATGTCAAGGGACCCCAATTAGCCCAAAAAGTCTTGAAAAAGTAGAACAAAGTTGGAGGTATTATACCTGACTTCAAAACATATTGCAAAGCTACGTTAATCAAAACAGTGTGGCACTGGCATAAAGAAAGACATATAAACCAAAGAATAGACTACAAAGTCCAGAAATAAATCCTCACATATAGGGTCAAATGATTTTTGACAAAAGTGCCAAGGCCATTCAATAGGGAAAGGACAATCTTTTCAAAAAACAATGCTGGGCAATCTGGATAACCACATGCAAATGAACGAAATTGGATCCTTACATTACACCATATATAAAAACTAAGTCAAAATGAACCAGAGACCTAAATGTAAGAACTAAAATTATAAAATTCTTAGAAGAAAACAGGGGAAAGTTTTCATGACATTGAATTTAGCAATGATTTCTTGGGTATGACACCAAAAACACAGGCAACAAAAGTAAAAATTGATCTATTAGACTACATTTAAATTAAAAATTTTTGTGTATCAAAGGACATAACAGAGTGAAAAGGCAATCTATGGAATGGAAGAAAATATTTACAAGTCACATATCTAATGAAGTATTAATACCCAGAATGTATTAAAAAGCTCCTACAATTCAACAACAAAAAATCAAATAACCCAATCAAAAAATTGACAAAGGACTTGAGATTTCTTCAAAGAAGATATACAAAGGATCAATAAGCACATAAAAAAGATGCTCAACATATCTAATCATTAGGGAAATGCAAATCAAAACCACAGTGAGATACTACTTCACATTCATTAGGATGTCTACTATAAAAACCAAAAGGAAACAAAACAAAAAATTCTAGAAAATAACCAGTGTTGGCAAGGGTGTGAGAAATTGGAACTTTCATGCATGATTTCTGGGAATATAAGGTGGTGCAGCTACTATGGAAAACAGTATGGTGGCTCCTCATAAAATTAAATATATAATTACCGTTTTTGCTATGTACAATGTTCACCTACATTACACATTGGATTATTATACATAGGATTATTACACCCATGGGATGTAATCATTATGACCATGTATAATGCACACCCTTATTTTTTCCCTCAAAAACTTGGGCAAAAAAGAGCACATTAGACCCAGCAAAATATAGTACTATATGACCCAGTAATTCCACTTCTGGATATATACCAAAAGAATTGAAGGCAGGGCTACAAAGAGATATTTTGGACAGCCATGTTCATAGCAACATTATTCACAGCAGCAAAAAGGTGGAAACAATTCAAATGCCCATCGACTGATGAATAAAGAAGCAAAGAAAATGGTCCATCCATAGAATGAATGGGATATTATTCAATCTTAAAAAGAAAAAAAATTCTGATACATGCTACAACATAGATGAACCTTGAGGACATTACACTGAGTGAAATAGTCCAGTCACAAAGGACAAGTACGGTATGGTTTCATTTATATGAGGTACCTAGAGTAGTCAACTTCATAGAGACAGATAGTGGAATGATGATTACCAGTGGCTCAGGGGAGGGGAATAGGTAGTTATTGCTTAATAGAGTCAGAGTTTCAGTTTTGCAAGATGAAAAGCGTTCTGGAGATTGGTTGCACAACAATGTGAATGTACTTACCACTACTGAACTATAAACTAAAAAATGGATAAGATGATAAATTTGATGTTGTGTGCATTTTATTGCAATTTTTTAAAAAAAGATTAATTAAACCTCCACAGTAGCCTAATCTAAGAGCACCAAAACCCAGACTCGTTGACAACAAACTCAGTGGTTCATCTAAGATGTGATTGCACCCTGCAAGGGGTCCTGTGTCTTGCTTCAGAAACAGAGCCTCCCACAGGAAGCCAGAATTAACCAAAAGCCCCAATCCCAGGTAACTGTATGAAGGAGGGAAGCAGGAGCATGGACCCTTTCCAGAAGAAATACTACCTTCTATTCTTAGTGTCACTGCCCAAAACTCCTCAGGGTTTTGAAGTGGCATTCTTTTCCAAAATGTTTCCTAACACTGGGGAGAAGGCCGGGGTGTGCTGGGGAGCAAGATACAATGGAATCTGCCCTAGAAACCACCTCGTAAGAACCACAGCCATCATGGGTGGGCAGCTGCAGGAGTTCTTTTGGAAAATGTCCCAGAGAGAGTCTGAAGTAGGTGCTCACAAATTTCTAATTATAGCCTCTAGGGATCACCTAAAAGAGGTAATAGACTAATGGTGGGGCACGTGCATTCCCCAAAGAAGCCTATTAACTCTAGTGGGGGCCTCCAGGAGTAGCTATTTATGAGCAGCATGGAGCCTCAGCCACCTCAGTTCTACCACTGCCCCTGCTGGGCCCCTAGGGAGTGAATACATGGTGTTTCTAGAGGCGGTGTTTCTAATGACAGCTATGGACCACCTACCTGCTCTCCTTCACATCATGGGGTTTATGGGAAGGAAGTGGCAGTTCTGGGGAATGAGAGCTATTGGCAGCTTTTCAGACTGCTAACGAAGCATCAAGCAAGCCCAGGTTTCAGTGCTGCACATGGAAACCTGCTTAGGCTAAGCTCCTCTCCCAAATCCTTGACCCTCATCTTCCTGGTCCCTGCCCCCAACACGGAGCATTTCATGTGCTCTCTCTCTTTTGCAGCTTTGTAGAGGTATAAGTTATACAGGATAAAATTCACCCGTGTAAGACACACAATTCAATGGTTTTAGTATATTCACAGAGCTGTAAAACCACCACCACTGTCTAAGTCCAAAACATTTCATCATCCCTGCAGAAAACCTACTTCTTCCTCCCAACTATCCCCTGGCAACCACCAATCTATTTTCCTTCTCTATATATTTGCATATTCTGAACATTTCAAATGAACAAAATCATACAATACGTGGTCTTTTGTGTCTGGCTTCTTTCACCTAGCGTAACGTTTTCAAGGTTCATCCATCCATGTTGTAACATGTGCCAGTACTTCATTCTTTTTTTACGGAAGAATATTCCATTATATGTATATATCTACCACATTTTGTTTATCCATTCAGCCATGCGTGAACATCTGGGGTTTTCTCACCTTTTGGTTCTTATGAATAATGAATGCTGCTAGGTGCGCTTGTGTACAATTTTTTGCATGGGCCTATGTGTTCATTTCTCTTAGGTATATACCTAGGACTGGAATTGCTGGGCCCTATGGTAACTCTATGCTTAACATTTTAAAGAACTGCCAGACTGTTTTCCAAAGTGACTGCTCCATTTTCCATTCCCACAACAATGTATCAGTGTTCCAATGTGTCTACATCCTCACCAACACCTATTATTGTCTGTCATTTAAAAAAAGATTTTATTTATTCACTTTTAGAGAGGGGAAGGGAGGGAGAAAGAGAGGAAGAGAAATATCGATGTGAGAGAGAAACATCGATCATTTGCCTATCATATGTGCCCCGGTGGGGGACCAAACCCACAACCCAGGCAGGTGCCCTGACCTTTCACTTCGTGGGGTGATGCCCAACCAACTGAGTCACACAGGTCAGGGCTGTCCATATTTTTTTTTATTTTAGCCGTCCCAGTAGGTGTGGAATGATATCTCGAAGGGATTTGGTTCGCATTTCCTGATGAGTAATGATGTTTACCTTATTTTCATTTGCTCACTGGCCATTTTCATATAATGTATGGAGAAATGTCTATTCAGATCTTTTTGTCTATGGCCATACCACCCTGAATGCGCCCGATCTCGTCAGATCTTTTGCCCACTTTAAAAAACTGAGTTATTTGTCTTTGTCTTGTTAGTTGTAAGAATTCTTTACACAAATTCTTTATACAAATTCTCTAAGGATTCTGGATACATATCCATTATCAGATACATGATTTGCAAAAAGTTTTCTCCCCAGTCTGTGGCTCATATTTTCACTTTCTGTATAGTTTCTGTAGAAACACAAATGCTTTTTTATTTTGATGATGTTTAATTTTTCTATTACTTTTCTTTTATCACGTGTGACTTCAGTTCTATATCTAAGAAACCATTATCACATTCAACATCATGAAGATTTACCACTGTTTCCTTCTAACATGTAACTATAACCCACTTTGAGTTTATTTTTTAACTAACGTGATTCATCACTGTTTTATTTTCATGCTGAACACAATTACAAAAGTAAGTCCAAGTAAGCAATACCAATGAAACTAAATAAAAACTAACCGGATAACAGGAAACTATTAGAGAAAGATTAGAAACAAAGAAAGTGTGCGGCAATATTAATTAGTAACGTGCACTTCATGTTATCAAAAACCTTCTATTATCCAAGAAATCCTTTTTCAAAGTATATTTTATCAATTATGCTCTTACAGTTGTTAACCAAACCAAATTCTGCAAATCAATTAATGTGATGCACCACAAAAACAAAATAAAATGAAAATCAAATGATCATATCAATAGGTATAGAAAAAGCATTTGACAAAATCCAGCACTCATTCGTAATAAAAACAAAACAAAACAAAAAAATGCCGTTCTCAGCAAAGTGGAAATATGGGGAATATGACTCAACATAATAAAAGCCATATATGACAAACCTACAGGTAATGTCATACTCAACAGGGAAAAACTAAAAGTATTTCCCTTAAGATCAGGAATAAGACAGAGATATCCACTTTCACCACTCCTATTCAACATAGTACTAGAATTCCTATCCACAGCAATCGGACAAGAAAAAGAAATAAAAGGCATACAAATTGGAAAGAAAAAAGTGAGACTTTCATTATTTGGAGATGGCATGATATTGTATATAGAGAACCCTAAAGATTCCATCAAAAAACTACTAGAACTTACAAATAAATTCAGTAAAGTAACAGGATACAAAATAAATATTCAGAAATTGGTTGTATTTTTTAGAATATATTTTATCGATTATGCTATTACAGTTGTCTCTTTTTTTCTCCCCTTTATTCCCCTTCGCCCTGCACCCGCCCTCCCACCTGCATCCCACCCACCTTAGTTCATGTCCATGGGTCGTACATATAAGCTGTTTGGCTTCTCCGTTTCCTATACTATGCTTAGCCTCCCCCTCTCTATGTGTACCTACCATTTACGCTGCTTATCCCCTGTACCTTTCCCCCCCATTCCCCCTCCCCCTCCCCACTGATAATCCTCCATGTGGCCTCCATTTCTGTGATTCTGTTCCCGTTCTAGTTGTTTGCTTAGTTTGTTTTTGTTTTTGTATTTTTCAGGTTCAGTGGTTGATAGTTGTGAGTTTGTTGTCATTTTACTCTTCAGAGTTTTGATCTTCTTCTTTTTCTTAGATAAGTCCCTTTAACATTTCATATAATAAGGGCTTGGTAATGATGAACTCCTTTAACTCTACCTTGTCTGGGAAGCATTTTATCTGCCCTTCCATTCTAAATGATAGCTTTGCAGGATAGAGTAATCTTGGATATAGGTCCTTGCCTTTCATGACTTCGAAAACTCCTTGCCAGCCCCTTCTTGCCTGCAAGGTTTCTTTTGAGAAATCAGCTGATAGTCTTATGGGAACCCATTTGTAGGTAACTCTCTCCTTTTCTCTTGCTGCTTGTATGATTCTCTCCTTATCTTTGATCTTGGGTAATGTATTTATGATGTGCCTTGGTGTGTGCTTCCTTGGGTCCAACTTCTTTGGGACTCTCTGAGCTTCCAGGACTTCCTGGTAGTCTATTTCCTTGGCCAGATTGGGGCAGTTGTCCCTAATTATTTGTTCAAATAAGTTTTCAATTTCTTGCTCTTCCCCTTCTCTTTCTGGCACCTCTATGATTTGGATGTCGGAGCGTTTAAAGTTGTCCCGGAGGTTCCTGAGCCTCTCCTCATTATTTTGAATTCTTGTTTCTTCATTCTGTTCTGGTTGAATGTTTGTTTCTTCCTTCTGCTCTAAGTTCTTGATTTGAGTCCCCGTTTCCTTCCCTTCACTGTTGGTTCCCTGTGTATTTTTCCTTATTTCACTTTGCATGGCCTTCACTTTTCCCTGTATTTTGTGACCACACTCAACCATTTCTGTGAGCATCCTGACTACCAGTGTTTTGATCTCTGCATCTGATAGGCTGGCTATCTCTTTGTCGGTTAGTTCTTTCTTTGGAGTTTTGATCTGTTCTTTCATTTGGGCCATATTTCTTTGCCTCGGCGCACCTGTTATGTCGTAAGGGGTGAAGCCTTAGGTATTCGCCAGGGCGGGGCAACCCAGGTCGCTGTGTTGTGGCACTGTCTGTTGGGGAGGTGTCAGAGAGGGAACAATGCCGCTTGCTCAGCTCTCCGCCGGCTTTCCGTCACTTCGCCTGCTACCCACAAGCAAATCGGGCCCTTCTGGTGCTGATTCCCAGTTGGGTAGCTTTGTGTACATTCTAAGACCCTGTGGGTCTCTCCAATGAACACTCCTGTGAAGCTGGGAGTTTCTCCTGCCGCTGCAACCCCCACAGGTTTTTACAGGCAGAGGTTTCGAGGCTTTCTTTTCCTGCGCCGGAACCCTGGGTTGTGCAGTCTGTCTCACTCCCCTGTTGTTCCTCCCAGTTTATCCACATGTGAGTGTGGGACCGCCAGCCGCTGTCTTGCGTGCCCAGTCCTCCAGCTGCGGCCTTGCTGTGTGTCCCCTCTGCCCTGGATGCCTGTCTCCGCCCTTCCTCCCAGTCTGGATGAATGTTTCTTCGTTAGCTCTTTGTTTGTTGGACTTCCATACAGTTCAATTTTCTGGCAGTTGGTGTTTTTTTTTTTTGTTTTTAAACTTGTTGCTGTCCTTCCTTTGGTTGTGCAAGGAGGCGAAGTGTATCTGTCTACACCTCTGTCTTGGCCAGAATCCTGCATTCCCCCAGAAATAAGTTGCATTTTTATACACCAGTAATGAACCACTGAAAAGGAAAATAAATAAACAATCCCACTTGTAATGGTATCAAAAATTGCCTAGGAATAAATTTAGCTAAGTGAAGTAGGAGGCCGGTATTCAGAAAATTTTAAGATACTGAAGAAAGAAACTGAAGAAGATACAAATAAATGGAAGCTTGTGATGTTTCTAAAACTTGGCTATTGTAAATAATGCTGCAATGAACATAGGGATGCATATATTCTTTCACAGTAGTGTTTCAGTATATTTTGGATATATTCTCAGAAGTGGAATCTCCCAGTCAGAAGGCAGTTCCATTTTTAATTTTTTGAGGTAGTTGAAGGGATAAAAATGCTGTAATACATTTACACAATGGAATGCTATTTGGCCATAAAAAAAGATGGAAATCTTACTGTTTGTTACCACGGGGATGGGCCTGGAGAACATTATGCTAAGTGAAATAAGGCAGTCAAAGAAAGACAAAGCCCATACGATTTCACTCATATGTGGAATCTAATAAAGAAAATAAAATAACAAACAGAATAAAAACAGACTCATAGATGGAGAAGAGACTGACATCTCTCAGAGAGGAGGGGCATTTGGGGGCTGTGTGAAAAAGGTGAAAGCAATTAAGTGAAAAAAATAACCCTTATAGTCACAGACAACAGTATGATGATTACCAGAGGAAACAGGGATGGGGGAGGTAGAAGAAGTTATGGGGGGATAAATAGTGAAAGAAAGAGACTTGACTTGGGGTTGCGAACACACAATACAATGTACAGATGATGTATTATAGAATCGTTCACCTGAAACATATATAATTTCATTTATTGATATAACTCCAATAAATTCAATTAATTTATTTTTTAAATTTAATTTATTGTTCAAATACATATGTCTCTATTTTCCTGCCACCTCCTCCCCCTGCCCCCGTGCCCCCCTTCCTCACTCAATCCTTCCTCACTTTGGCTTTGTGCATGGGTCCTTTGCACATGCTCCTTGACTTGAACCTTCTCCTTCCTTTCCCTGCCACCACCCTCCCTCCTTTCCTCTTGTTTCTGTTGGTTTCTTTGTTCTTTCAGTATTACTGGTCATATTTTTCCCTGCATGTTTGCTTTCTTGATTAGGTCCCAATTATAGGGGAGATTATATGGTATCTGTCTTTTGCCCCCGGGCTTATCAATTAGCATAATGCTCTCCAGTACCATCCATGCTGTCATGAAGGGTAGCTCTTCTTTCCTTTCTGCTGCCTAGTATTCCATTGTGTAAATGTACCATAGTTTTTTGATCTACTCATTTACTGATAGGCACTTAGGCTGCTTCCAGCACTTGGAAATTGTAAATTGTGTTGATATTAACATTGGGGTGCATAGATTCCTTTGAATTTATGTTTTTGGATTCTCAGCGTATAATCCCAGCAGTGGAATCACTGGGTCAAGAGGCAGTTCCATTTTTAGCTTTTTGAGGAAATTCCACACTGCTTTCCACAATGGCTGCACCAGTCTGCATTCCCAGCAACAGTGTACTAGGGTTCTCTTTTCTTCACGGCCTCACCAGCACCCGTTGTCTGTTGATTTGTATATGATGGCCATTCTGACTGGTGTGAATTGATATCTCATTGTGGTTTTAGTTTGCATTTCTCTGATGACTAGTGATGCTGAGCATCCTTTGAATGTCTCTGGGCCCTTTGTATATCCTCCTTGGAGAAGTGTCTGTTCTGGTCCTTTGCCCATTTCTTGATTGGATTGTTTGTCTTCCTGGAGAGGAGTTGTGTGAGTTCTTATGTACTTTGGAGATCAAACCACTATTTGAGGTATCATTGGCAAATATACATTCCCATATGGTTGGTTCCCTTTTCATTTTGCTGATATTTTCTTTAGCCATGCAGAAGCTTCTTATTTTGATGAGGTCCCACTTTTTCTTTTTCTTTTATGTCCCTTGCTCTAGGTGACATATCGGTGAAAATATTGCTATGTGGGATATCTGAGAGATTCCTGCCAATGTTCTCCTCTAGGACTTTGATGGTGTTGCGACTTATATTTAAGTCTTTTCTCCATCTTGAGTTTATTTTTGTGTATGGTACCAGTTGGTGGTCGAATTTAAATTTTTTGCCCGTAGCCATCCAGTTCTCCCAACACTATTTGTTGAAGAGGCTATTTTTAATCCATTTTATGCTTCTTCCCCCTTTGTTCAATAATAGTTGACCGCAGAGACATGGATTTATTTCTGGACTCTCTATTCTGTTCCATTGATCTATGCGTCTGTTCTTATGCTACTACCAGACTCTTTTGATTACAGTGGGCTTGTAATATAGTTTGGTGTCACGTATTTTGATCCCTCCTGCTTCGTTTTTCTTTCTCAAAATTGCTGCAGCTCTTTGGGGTTGGTTATGGTTCCATATAAATTTTTGAAATGTTTGTTCTATGTCTGAGAAATACATCATTAGTATTTTAATAGGGAGTGCATTGAATCTATAAGTTGTCTTGGGTAGTATGGACATTTTGATGATGTTAATTCTTCCAATCCATGAGCATGGCATATGCTTCCATTTATTTATGTCTTCCTTAATTTCTTTCTTCAGTGTTTAGTTTTCCAAGTACAGTTATTTTACCTCCTTGGTTGTTAATTCCTAGGTACTTTTTTTTGTTGTTGTTGTTATAGCGAATGGAATTTTTTCCTTATTTCTGCTTCTGATATTTCATTTTTGGTGTAGAAAATCGCCTTCAATTTCTGAATATTGACTTTGTATTCCGCTGTTTTGCCAAATTCACTTATTAAGTCAACTATTTTTTTGGTGGAAACTATGGGATTTTATATGTGCACTATCATATCAACTGCAAACAATGATAGTTTTACTTCCTCCTTTCCAATTTGGATGCCCTTTATTTCTTTTCTTGACTGATCGCTGTGGCTAGGAGTTCCAATCTTATGTTGGATAGTATTAGTGAAAGTAGACAACCTTGACTTGTTCCTGATCTTAGTGGTAAAGCTTTTAGGTTTTGCCCATTGATTATGAGGTTGGCTGTAGGTTTCTCATATATGGCCTTTGTAATTTTGAGGTATACCCTCTTTTTTCCCATTTCACAAAGTATTTTTATCATAAATGGATTCTGTACCTTAGCAAATGCTTTTTCTGCATCTATTGACATGATCACATGGCTTTGTCTCCCCTTTTGTTTATGTGATGTATTACGTTTATTGATTTCCTAATGTTGAACCATCCTTGCATCCCTGGGATGAATCCCACTTGGTAATGGTGGATGATCTTTTTAATGTATTACTGGATGTGGTTTGCCAATATTTTGTTGAGGACTTTAGTGTCTATATTCATCAGTAATATAGGCCTGTAGTTTTCTTTCATTGCTGTGTCTTTATCTGGTTTTGGGATTAGGATGGTGCTTGCCTCATAAAAAGAGCTTAGGAGTCTCCCTTCATGTTGGATTTTTTGGAATAGTCTGAGAAGGACAGGGGTTAGCTCTTCCTTAAATGTTTGTAAAATTCTCCTGTGAAACTTTCCAGTCCAGGGCTTTTGTGTGCTGGGAGTTTTTTGATTTCTGCTTCAATTTTACCAGCTGTTATTGGTCTGTTCAGACTTTCTGTTTGTTCTTCATTCAGTATCGAAGGTTATACTTTTCTAGAAATTTGTCCATTTCATTGAGGTTTTTAAATTTCTTGGCATATAACTGCTCATAGTATTTCTTACAATCCTTTGTATTTCTGCGGTATTAGTTGTTATTTCTCCTCTTTCATTTCTGATTTATTTGTGTCCCATCCTTTTTTTTCTTGATGAGTCTGCTTAGAGGCTTGTTGATTTTGTTTATCTTTTCAAAGTACCAGCTCCTGGATTGGTCGATCCATTGAATTGTTCTTTTAGTCTCTGTGTCATTCAATTTGGCTCTGATTTTGATTATTTCCTTCCTTCTAGTTGCTCTGGGATTTGTTTGCTATTGTTTATGCAGCTCTTGAAGCTGGAGGGTTAGGTCATTTATTTGAAATATTTCTATCTTTTTTAGATAGGCATGTACTGCTATGAACTTCCCTCTAAGGATTGCCTTTCCTGTTTCCCATAAGTTCTTTGAGGTTGTGTGTTCATTTTCATTTGTTTCCAGAAACTTTTTGATTTCTTCTTTGATCTCATTATTAATTCATTCATTGCCTAATAGCATGCTATTCAGTCTCCATGAGTTTGAATGTTTTTGAGTTTTTTCCTTGAGGATGGTTTCCAGTCAAGCCCTTGTGGTCCGAGAAAATGGTTGTTATTTTTTCAATTTTCCCGAATTTGTTGAGGCTTGTTTTGTGTCCTATCATGTGGTCTATCTTTGAAACTTTTCCATGTGCATTTGAAAAGAATGTGTATTGTGCTCATTTGGGATTAAAGGTTCTACATATATAAGTTAAGTCCATTTGATCGAATGCACCGTTCAGTTCCACAATATTCTTGTTGGTATTTTGTTTGGAAAATCTATCCATTTTTGACAGGGGGGGTGTTAAAATCCCCTACTGTCAGTGTGTTGCTGCCTATATCTTTCTGTATTTTTATTTATTTATTTATTTTTATTTTTAATTATTTTTTATTTATAAATTATGTTAATTCTATTTCAGTTGTCTCAATTTTTCCCCTTTACCCCCCTCCACCCATCCCACCCCCATCCCATACTCCCACAGTCAATTCCCACTCTGTTGTCCATGCCCATGGGTTATTCATACATGCTCTTTGTCTAGTTCCTTCCCTTTCTTTCCACCATTGTTCTCTTTCCCCATCCCCTCTGGTCACTTTCAGTCTGCTCCATGTTTCCGTGCCTGTGGTTTATTTTGTTCATTAGTTTACTTTGTTGAATAGAGTCCACTTATAGGTGAGATCATATGGTAATTGTCTTTCATCAACTGGATCATTTCACTTAGCTTAATATTCTCTACTTCCATCCATGTTATTGCAAAAAGGAGGAGTTCCAACTCTCTCTTTTTCTTTCTTAAATATAGATTGATTTTATTTTTTTAATGTCAAAGTAAATTATAAAATATTTTTAAAAATTTAAAACCTTTATAAACTCTCAGCAATTAAACCAACATGACACCAGCACAGAAATAATCAAGTAGATCAATGAAATATAATGAACATCCTAGAGACAAATGTATATATATATAATTAATATATGTATGAATAAGTTAATATTTCAAATCAATGGGGAAAATAAGGCTTATTCCACAAATAAGGTGCATCGACCACTATTACTTGAAATAAAACAAATATAGAGCCCTACTTAACACATTATAAAAGAAATATTCAGGTGAGTTAAAAATCAATATGTAGAATCTAAGGAGTTTTAGACGAAAAGAGACCTAATGTTTTTCATGACCTGAAGTAAAATATTCAAACCCAGAAGCTATGAAATAAATTTTGACAGTATGACTATATTATTTAACTATATAGTAATATGCATCTAAAAAAAGTTAAAGGACAAGGAATAGAATTTAAAAGTATTTGCAACACATCTAAAATATGGTTAATAGGTTTTTTGTGTCTTGGGTTTTTTTTTTTTTTTTTTTTTTTTAGGGAAAAATGTTCTACAAACCTTTAATCAATAAATGGGTAAAGAATACCAAAAAGTCATTTAAAGATTTTTCTTTTTAAAATAATAGAAATGGGCAAGAAATATACTAAAACAGGTTTAGTTTTAACAAATAGTAAAGGAACAATTAGAATAACATCATAGTCACAATCAGATTAATGAGTATGAAAAATATTGGTAATATCAAGTATTGCCAACTTTGAAAGGAACTGGGTATTCATAGAAACTTTTTCTTCTTCATAAAGCAGTCCCTTTAGCATATTTTGCAGTGTTGGTTTGGTGGAGGTGTATTCTTTTAGCCTTCTTTTGTCTGGGAAACTCCTTATTTCTATATTTCTATGTCCTTTTTCATGCTGATATAGTTTGCAGTAAATTCCTCGTAGTTTCCCTGTAGTTTTTGGTAATTCTCTCTGAGCTCACTGAGCTCATTGAGCTTCCTTAGAACCATTGTTGGGAACTGAATATCGGATAGTTTACTTGCCTCTATTTCATTTTGTTCTCTTTCTGGGGATTCCTCCTTTCCCTTTGAGTGAGGTGTATTTCTTTGTCTTCCCAGTATTTGTGATACTGTTCTCTTTTGCTTCTGCTTCTTAAATTGATTTGTCTTGATTTCCTGAATTTGTGGTGTGAACTTCTATGGTAGGTGACTGCTGTTTTTAGTTTTTGGATCTGCCTCTGATGATGTCAGATGTTGACCCTGTCTGACTTTGGGCAGTCTGTTTGAGACTTCTAAGAATCTGCTCTTTCTTGAAGTCCTCCAAGATTTTCCTTATATACTTGTGTGCTCCTATGCTGGTTGAATATAGGTTTACAATGTTTTTGTCTTCTTGGTGGATTCTTCCTTTGAGTATTACGAAGTGTCTTTCTGGGTCTCTTTTTATGGCCTTTGTTTTCAAACCTATTTTTTTCTGATATAAGTATTGCTACCCCTGATTTTTATTCCTGTCCATTTGCTTGGAATATTTTTTTCCATCTCTTCACTTTGAGTCTGTGTATGTTCTTTGTTTTGAGGTGGGTCTCTTGTAGGCAGCATCTGTGTGGGTCATGTTTTCTAGTACACTGTTGGTGGGAATGCAGACTGTTGCAGCCATTGTGGAAAGCAGTGTGGAATTTCCTAAAAAAGCTGGAAATGGAACTCTTTTTTGATCCAGTGATTCCCCTGCTGGGACTATACCCTAAGAATCCCTAAATGCCAATTCAAAAAGAACCTATGCACCTCAATGTTCATAGTAGCACAATTTACAATAGCCAAGTGTTGGAAGAAACCTAAATGCCCATCAGTAGATGATTGGATCAAAAAATTATAGTTCATTTACACAATAGAATACTACACAGCGGAAAGGAAGAAAGAGCTACTACCCTTTGCAATAGCATGGATGGAACTCGAGAGCAGTATGCTAAGTGAAATAAGCCAGGGGGTGAAAGACAAATACCATAGGATCTCACCTATAAGCAGAACCTAACCAACAATACAAAGATGCAAGGAAAATAAGACCAGCAACACTGAAAGGACAAGAAACCAACAGAGACAAGAGGGAAGGATGGAGGCATGGGAGGGGGAAAAGGAAGGGAGGGGGCAAGTCAAGGAACATATATCAAGGACTCATGGACAAAGTCGAAGTGGGGAAGGATTGAGGGGGGGAGGGAGGCAAGGGAAAGTGGTGGGTGAAGGCGGAGACAAATGTATTGGAAAAATTAAATAAATTAATTTAAAAAAATGTTTACATAAGAATAAAAAATATTAAAAAAAGGATCCTATATCTTTTGATTGAAGTATTTAATCCTTTTACATTTAAAGTTGTTATTCATAGGTAGTTATTCTCTTTTTTCCCTTTGTTCCTCTGTTCCTCTCTTTGTCAATCTTTTTCTACATCTTCTTAAACCAGTCCCTTTAGCCTATGTTGTAGTGCTGGTTTGGTGGAGGTGTATTCTTTTAGCCTTCTTCTGTCTGGGAAACTCCTTGTTTCACCTTACATTTTAATTGAGAGCCTTGCCGGGAAGAGCAGTTTTGGTTGTAGATCTTTGCTTTTCATTACTTGGAATATTTCTTGCTATTCCCTTCTGGTTTGTAGTGTTTCTGTTGTGAAGTTAGCTGCTAGCCATATCAGGGCTCCCTTATATGTTACTACCTCTTTTTCCCTTGCTGCCTTTAGGATTTTCTATTTGTCTTTGAAGTTTCCCATTTTAATGATGATGTGTCCTGGAGTGGGCCTCATTGGTTCGTGATGAATGGGGCCCTTTGTGCTTCCTGGACTTGTGTGACTTTTTCTCTCCTCCAATTAGAAAGTGTTTCATCATGACTTTTTCAAACAGGTTCTCTATCCCTTAGTCTTCTTCTTCTCCTTCTGGTATTCCTATTACACTATATTATTACATTTCAGGTTGTCCTGCATTCCCCTGAATGCCTCTTCAATTGTTTTGAATCTTTTTCATTTTCTTGCTCTTTCTGGGAGCTTTTTTCTACATTGTCCTCCAGCTTGGTAATGCGATCCTCTGTTTCATCTAGCCTGCTTTTAAGTCCTTCTATTGTGTTCTTCAATTCACAAGTGGTATTCTTCATTTTCTCTTTTGTCTTATTGATAGTTTCTGTGTCCTTTTCCATGCAGATGTAGTTTGCAGTAAGTTCTTCATAGTTTCCCTATAGGTTTCAATAATTCTCTTTGATCTCACTGAGCTCATTGAGCTTCCTTAGAACCATTGTTTTGAACTCAATATCTGATAGTTTGCTTGCCTCTATTTCATTTATTCTTCTTTGTGAGGAGTACTATTTTCCCTTCAATTGGGGGGTGTTTCTTCTTCTTTGCATCATTTGTGAGACTCTGTGGGGGGTTTTTGGTGGTTTTTGTTTTTGTTTTTTGTTTTTTGTTTTTCTGCTTCTTAAGTTGATCTGCCTTGATCTCCTCACTTTGTGGTGTGATCTTCGATGGTAGTAGAAAGCTCTTTTTTTTTCCTTTTCTGGATCTGCCTCTGATGATGTCAGCTGTTGTCCCCATCTGACCTTAGGTAGTCTTTGAAAGACTTCTTGGAATCTACTGTCTGTGTCTGTCTTTTCTAGTTATTAATCTAGTCATTTTCCCCTCAGTGGTCAGGCTTAGGCACCACAGCGCAGGGCAGAGCCTCCTGAGGGTCAGGCTATTGTGTCCTGTCATGCTGTTGTCACTCAGGGGAGTGGTGTGCCTGAGCAAGATGGACGCTGAGGAATGTGGGAGGAGTCATCCCTGGTCCCCCAGCTACTCCCTCAGTTCTCTGCCCAATGCCTTCATCTCCAGTCTATCCTCACACGTCTCTAGAGCACTCTGCCTCTCCTTCAGCCAGGGATCTACTATCAGTGACTGCCACTCTCTACTCAGCACCCAGGCTTTTGCACAATGCTGGAGTAGGTCAGGGCCTCCTGAGGGCAGGGCTATTTCATGCTGCTGCTGCTCAGGGGAGTTATCTGCCTGAGCAAAATTGAAGCTATGGAATGGAAGGTGAGGTGGGACCCCGGCAGCCACTTTCTCAGTTCTCTCCCCAGAGCCTTCCTCCTGAATCTCTCTCTAGGAGGCTCCAGCCCACTCTGCCCCTGCCTTTGCCCAGAGACTAGGGTAAGTGGCTGCCACTACATAATTTTTCATTGGCCCTTTGAACAGCCCTTTGTATCTCCTGCTGCCTGTCTCTGGAAGAGACCACTGCCATGCTTTTTGCAGCTGGCTGTTGTCTGTGTGCTTTTTGGGCTCTGTTGCTGTAAGCTGGAGATCCCCACTTATGGTTTAGAGTCCACTGTTCTCAGAGGGATAAAACTAGCTGTTTCAATTTCCCCTTGGTGCTGCCACCGTGGGCACCCAGCCCAGCTTCTCGAGTCTCTACCGCACTCCTTACCAGTTAGGTTGTGCAAAAGCCGATTCCTCTGTCTGTCTGTCTAAGGTTTTAAGGCTCTTCTCTCACTATTGTTCCACTGTTTTCCAGGTGATTTATCCACAATTTAGTTGCAATCCCAGTTTGGTCCTGGTAGGAGGTCAGTGTGACTTCCACTCATTCCTCTGCCATCTTGAAGTCTAAATTCAACTTAAAGAGTAAAAAAATACACAAATAAATTCATGCATATAGCATGTTCATAGATAGGAAAAATTACCTTTACTACAATGTCCATACTACCCAAAGAAATGTATAGATTGAACACAATTTCTATCGAAGTACCAATAATATTTTTCACAGAACTAGAACAAATAATCCAAAATTCATATAGAATCACAAGTGACCCCAAATACCTGCAGCAATTTGAGAAAGAAGAACAAATTTGGAGGAATTATGCTACTTGATATCCAACTATAATGCAAGGCTACAATAATCAAGCAGCATAGTACTTGCATAGAAACACACATATAGATCAATGGAACAGAATAGAGAGACCTGAAATAAATCCATCCTTATATTGTAAATTAATATTTGACAGGGAAGGTAAGAATATACAATGGGATAAAGACAGTCTCTTCAATAAATGGTGTTTGGAAAAATGGACAGATACATGCAAAAAAAAATAAAACTAGAACACCTTCTTACAACATATACAAGAATAAACTCAAAATGGATTAAAGACTTAAATGTAAGACTCAAAACCATAAAACTCCTAGAAGAAAACATGGGCAGTAAACTCTCTTACATTTCTCTTAGCAAAAATTTTTTGATTTATATCCTCAGGCAAGGGACACAAAAGAAAACTAAACAAATGGGACTACATTAAAGTATAAAGTTTTGCACAGCAAAAGAGACCATTAGCAAAATGAAAAGATAACCTACTGAATGGGGGAACATATTCCCCAGTGATACATTCCATAAGGGGTTAATACCTAAAATTTATAAAGAACTCCTACAACTCAACACCAGAAAAAAATGATCCTATTTAAAAAATGGGAAAAAAGTCTAAATAGACACTTGTCCAAAGAGAGCATACAGATAGCCAATAGACATATGAAAAGGTGCCCAACATC